>NW_028227274.1:81490064-82190064 GCF_978045245.1 Mus caroli
AATAGATGACTGTGAGCATCCACTTCAGTGTTTGCCAGGCACTGGCATCGCCTCACAAGAGACAGCTATATCAGGGTCCTTTCAGCAAAATCTTGCTGGCATATGCGATGGTGTCTGCGTTTGGAGGCTGATTATAGGATGGATCCCCGGGTGCGGCAGTCTCTAGATGGTCCATTCTTTCGTCTCAGCTCCAAACTTTGTCTCTGTAACTCCTCATGGATCTTAATTGCTTTAACTTCCCTTGTAGCCCACCATCCTTCAGAGGTAGTGGTAAAGAAAGTTTCTTTGGAGTAACTCCAGTCTGTGTTGTCTGGAAACGGGCAGTTCATTTCACAGGTTAGCAGTGGCAGCTCTATCCACTCGCAGACACTTCAGGGATGCACAGCAGTTCAGTGGGATCAGGACAGCAAACTCAAATCAGCAGTGGTAGCAACCCAGTAGTGACAGCCAGGTGTCAGCCCTGGCAAGAGTCCACAGGAGCAACCTGTCGAGTCCTTTTTATACTCTATCCAAACATCATGTCTCATCCATAGGTCTTGCCTCATCATATATCTTGCCTTAGCAAGTGCTGACGTCACTCTGACAACCAGCCCGAGTCCTCTGAAGCAGCAAGAAACTGTAGCACAGCATCGGAAGATTTTTTTGGTGTGTTTCTCTCTATGGATTGGAGCTCAACTATGTAATGTAAGGTGGACCAATACATGCATGTGGTTAGCAAAGAACCCCTCATCATGTGTTCTTTCACATACTTGCTTTAGCAGAACATCCTTTCTCCTGCGTCTGCTTCAGCGAAACCTTCCTTCACGAGTCTGCCTTCGCCTTTCACCTGTGTCCACTTCAGGAAAACACTTCTCCACTTATTTGCCCCAGCAAAACTCCTTCCTCCACAACTGACTGCCCAAAGAACCCTTAAGTTTCCACTTCACTCACTAAGTTAAGAAACATAGCGAGGTGAAAAGTGAGCAGCTCTTTGTGGTGCTTTTGGAACACAGGACTGACCACAAAATATTTGAGTGCAGGAGGGCTGTTTAGGACCCTGAGACTTAGTATGATTGTGTAGATACAACCAGGATCAAAAGCCAGAATGCGCGATTACTCAGTGGAGCTGGTACTTGGTAAGGATGAGCTATGTGACAGCCCCCTCTAGCAGACATTTGGCATGTAAAGAACAGTACAGCCTGGTATTCCCTTCAGCAAGTCTCAACCTAGTTATAGAGACCATCACTCAGCAAATAGCTATAAGCCACGTCACTACCTTGCGCTCAGGTAGCAGGTTCAAGGAAGCAGGTAGGAGAGGAATGGATTTTAGGGACCATGATAGAAAACACAAAACACTTTCTAAAGTGAAAACCCGTGAAGAAGACTGTGAATTATGCTTAAGTTAAACAGAAGTAGTGGGGGTTATATGTGTATGTATGTCCACGTGTCTGTGTGTCTGTTTCCCCAGGAAAGCACAGACTCTATTAGCTTGGAATTGGGCAAAACGCAGAGGTAAGTGTAGTACTTTCTGGAGGATATCTAATAATACACCTTCCTTTATGAAACATTTTAAACACTCCTCTCATCTTTAAAGTATGTATGCGAGTGTGGGTGTGTGTCTGTCTGCTTCTGTGTCTAACTATCTACACATCAGCACAGGTGTCTACAGAGACCAGAAGAGGGTACTGGGTAGCTCTCTGGGGTCTTGGATCGGAACTCTGGTCCTCTGAAAGAGCTGTGTGCACTTTTAATCCTCGAGTCATTGCCTCCCGCTCCAGATTCCTTTCATCTGAGCATCAAGCATCAGAGAGAGGTTGAGAGAGGCCAGTCATGGTGAACAAGCGCACCTTCTGTTTACCATGTTAAGCTCTGTGCCTGATTTGGTCTTTCAGAGAACACAGACAAAAGAGTAAAAACACGGAAGCAAACCTAAACCTGATTCACTCAGTGGATTAGGCAAGGCCTCATGGAAGAAGTAATATCTGCCACAAGGCATTCCTGGAGCAAAGTAGAAAAGGCCAAGAGAAGGCGTGAGGAGTGAGGCTGAAAACGGACACGGAGTTCACAGGTCTGACACCACGGCATGCAGAGGTCATTGCACTTGAACCTAGAGACACAAGGGAGCTGAAGCAAGACATCCAAGCAGGAAGCTCTCGCTAATGAACCGACCCCCTTACAGCTTGCTTGCCATCAAACAGTGGCTCACTCTTGACTGAATAAGGATTAGGCAGACACTGAGGAGAAAATGCACCTAATTCTTAAAGAAACATTACAAATATTACAGAATACACGGAACTTCCAGAAATCAATAGAAGCCATACTGGAGGATTACCTAAATCCCGTACAGTGACATGTGTGAAAGGTATTTGGCTGAGAACCATTGTTATTTTAACCCCAGGGAAAGGTTGTGGGGATGGTGATACGGTGGTCAAAGGGGGGCTGGACAGAAAGTGAATAATAATTAACCTAAGGGAATCTTTGGAGAAAATGATGAGCTAGTCTGTGTGCCGGCAAGCACATTCTTATGTTCATGAAGCAAAACTGAGCCTTCGGGCTGTTACAGTAGCCTTTAAGTCATTGAAAGAATTTCACACACACACACACACACACACACACACACACACACACACACACACACACACTTTTCCAAAAACCATTTATTCTAGGAGCTGTTTTAAAGTTGTAACTGTACCAAAACTATTACTACATATAAGGCCAATGCATTTATTCATATTTTCACATCTTGTTTAATTCTCCAACTTCCAACCAAATGTCACTTTTCAAAACTATTTGCTATGAAAATACACGCGCTTCTTCTCAGGGGACTCCTGAGTGGGGTCTAAGGCCAGATTTTTCAAACTCCACAGGGTTCCCAGCACAACAGGAAAGGCCAGTAAAGTGTGAGCTAGACTCTCTCGAGCTTTGATTCAAATCCGTGGATCACTCTGTGTTTCTGTTCATCATGAAGAAGTCCAGTCTCACAGGTGGCATTGGGTCCCCATTCTAGACTTAGCCCAGTTAGATTTAAGCCAATACCTCTGTTTCTCTGGCTGTGTACAGTCCGAATTCAGCCCCAAACAAACCATCTGTCAAAGTGTTTCCAATTTCCTGCTCTAATTATAACACACGTTATCAATCCTTTATTCATTTCCTCAACTAGCAGTGTCAGATAATTACCGTGTCAGTTGTGTACCCACTACTCCAGGCACTAATTGGGCACTTGGGGTAGAGCTGTAATACAAGAGTCATTGCCTTACCTCCATGGACTGCGGTGAGTGAATTGATGGAGAGTCACAGATACATGACAGATATCTGTGAGAGAACAAGACCCTCTCTAAAGTTCCGTTAAGGTCATGGGTTGGGAAGGCCCTGTTAGATGGAAGACATTGTTATAAAGTGAATTTTAAAGTTACCTAAAAGCTCATTTGTGAACTCAGTCTTCAGACCATCCATTTTCAGAGCTGAGCCCACAGGAAACACTGGTCATGAGGACTCTCACCTCATCGTTAGATCGATTCCTTATGGGACCATAGCCTTATGGGATAGTGAAGGTGACTGCTCACAGCTGTGGTGGTGGCATTTTGAGGATGTTTTCTTGCATCTCAAAAGATGAAGGACTGGGGACAGACAGGCTGGGCTGTGAAGCTAGGTTCTAAATCTCAAGGGCCTGTTCCTCGAGTTCTGCTTCCTCTAGCTCCCCACCTCCCAAGACTTCCACAGTTTCCCAAATAGTACCTGTGATGGTTTGTGTATTCTTGGGCCAGGGAGTGGCACCTGATTGGAGTAGGTGTGCCTCTGTGGATGTGGGCTTAAGATCCTCACCCTACTTGCCTAGGAGTCAGTCTTCCACTGGCAGCCTTTGCATGAAGACATAGAACTCTCAGCTCCTCCTGCACCATGCCTGCCTTGATGCTGCTATGCTCCCACCTTGATGATAATGGATTGAACCTCTGAACCTATTAGCCAGTCCCAATTAAATGTTGTTTTTATAAGACTTGCCTTGGTCATCGTGTCTGTTCACAGCAGTAAAACCCTAACTAAGACAGTACCTCTAGCTGGGGTCTAGTTGATCAAGGACATGAACATGTGGGAGATGTTTTACATCTATAACAGTTCAGTGGTCTTAGGTACTTAGCAGTATTACTGGTGAGAAGAGCCCTTGCTACCGTGGTTTAGTGGGAAGAGTCTAGTGATGTGCCTGGTAGCCTACATGCTCATGGCTGCCCACCTCCCACAGTCAGGAGTTGTCTAAATTATCTGTTCCCAGATTCTGACAGTGTTGGAGCCGAGGAACCCTGGGCCAAAGGGTGAAACCCAAGCTTCTTGTACAAGGGTATGAGACGCATCCTGCCTCCATTCTCCCCTCCTGGCACGATGCTTGTCTTCCCTCACACCTAACTCTAAAGATAACCACAGATCTTTCCCTTCTGTAGTGCCACTTGTCATGTTTCCTCTACCTGTCTGTCCCTTCTCCATCTGTCTGTCCCTTCTCCATCTGTCTGTCCCTTCTCCATCTGTCTGTCCCTTCTCCATCGGGGCAATGCTTAGTGGCTAGGGCTTACCCATCTCCCTCTCTTCTAAGAAGGCTACCTGGCCATCCAGGCTGCACTCAGCATCTTTCTGTGTTTCCCTGGCACTGTGTGCATATATCCTCACTCTCCCTACTTCTCCCTGACGTTCAGGTTTTTCTTTTTCTCCTGCTTTAACTCTGCTGCCACCTTCCTGTGTCATGGACCATGTCCATGTCCTTGATGTTTGTCACAATGCAGGCATGTTGCTCAGTTACAACCACCTTCCCTGAGGTTGTCTAGATTTAGGAATATATTTAACTCTTATTGGTTTTTCAAGACAGGGTTTCTCTGAGTAGCCCTGGCTTTCCTGGAACTCACTTTGTAGACCAGGCTGGCTTTGAACTCAGAAATCTGCCTGCCTCTGCCTCCCATGTGCTGGGATTAAAGGTGTGCGCCACCAAGCCTAGATATATATTTAACTCTTGAGAGACTTGTCTGTCTACAGAGTGTGACTCCAACCATGAACGATAGGCACTGGCCTTCAGTGTCATACAAATGACTTAGTCTACTATGGCTCTTTGTGGCTTTAAGTCTCCAGGAAAATTCTGATTGTTATCAGTTGTGGAAGACAAGATCCGTCTCCTGATGTGTGACTTTGTATTTCCTACATGGGTCTCCCAGCCTCAGCTTCCTCGTCTGTAGAATGGGAATGGCAGTAGCCTGAGCCTTCTGAGGGTTGTACTGTAGTAAAGATAATATATGTGCATGCGCTGTACACAGCATGGGTATGTGCCAGCTACCGACTGTTGGTATTTTCAGTGTCACTATTAGACAAAGAGCAACTGTGAATAAATGATCCAGGCTTTGTTAGGCATAAATACTGATTTTACGGTTTCTTTTATTATTTACATGTGAGGAGGAAGTCATCTTTTTTTTTTGCCACATAAATAATGTATGGATGGTTGAGAGTGCCTGCAGCACAAACCAGCAGCTCTGACTGAAGTGTCTGAAGATGGCTCTCTTTCCTTAATGAGTGCTACCAAGGACTAGCAGCCAACGTGGGTGGAAGGAGCTGCTGAGGCTGGGTTTCTGCCGTCCTTGCCTTCTGTCAGAAGAGAAAGGATTTTCAAAGTGGCTTCTTTCCCTGAGAAAAAATGAAGTAATGAGGGATTTTCCCCCAAGTTATTTTTGAATACCACCGACATCATTCTGGGGGCCGTGGCTTTGAAGCTCTTGCCCTTTCCCCTAAACTATCGAGGACTCCCCTCTTCCAAAAGATTAGAGAGCTAACTCTAACCCATAGCCAGCCCCTGGCTCCTCCTCAGGGATGTTAATTCTCAGATCACACAGAGCCTTGCTCCCTGGGTGCAGCAGAAAGATGCCTGCTGTTTCCCCCAGAGGCCTTTGGAATGGTTCTTGGTTCTTTTTACATTCTCTGTCTCTTCTTGCCTTTTCAGACTCCTTTTTCACAGTCCCATGCAAGAATGAAAGTCCGGGCCCCTCCATCTTTGTCTTTCACATAGCAGGCCAAGAGAAATAGTCTAAAGTTTGTTAGGACTTTTTGTTAGGCAGTGAGTACAGGGCATGAGACTGGCCTGTGCTCTCTGCGATATCTGCATCCCTGGGTCGGAGAATGCCTGTCTGGTTCTGAATATTCCAGGCTTTCAGCCTGTGGTGTGCCCTGTGCTGAATAAGGAAATCCACAAGGGACCTGCATGCAGCCTACATTTCCCAAGAAGCTCCTGGGGAAAGAATCTCACTTAGGAAGAGGAAAAAGAAAATATTTACATACCTATAAAGGCTGAGGGCCCATGGGCCTGCCCAGCCTGTGGAGATGGCCCATGCAGGAGCGCAGCACACTCGATGTCTGAACAATGTCCTGGACTAATAGCCATGGAAGATGCTCTTGATCAGAAGGCCAGAATCCATTTCTGTGAGCGCCTTCCTGCCTGTCTCCAGGACTCTGTAAAATCACATTCAATGCGTTCGCAGCTCTTGAATGTATGTAAATACCCACAGGAAAGACATGGAGATGAAGACACCACTCTAACTTTACAGAGGGCAGGAGAGTTTACTCAGGAGCCATACAGGATTGACTGCGGTCTGGAAACATCGATATAGATTTCTGCAAATGCTGAGTTGCAACCTGGTAAGAGTTTGGTGACATTTTATAGTCAAGAGGACAAAGGAAATCACAAATTAAGACAGTTTTTAAAAAAATACTCTGGGAATCCCCAGGTAGACAGGGTCCAGCTAAGTAGGGGGAATCTCTGCTTCAGATCCGATCTGATAACTTCTTAAGCCTTTTGTTTTCGGGAAGCTAGTGATCTATTCAGTTAATACACTCCGGGTAGGATCTTTACCTGAAAGATCCAAAGATGTCAGGTCAGACAGAAGAGAAGATGGTGAATGGCTATGAAGGTGGCTCAAGAGAGCCCAAGATAAATTGTGATTGAGATCTGGACCTGCAACCTTCTAAACTTCCCACAATCACCGAACTTTGAATCAGTTAATCGTCTTCTAAAAACGATCAGTATAAGTTGTGGTTTCTTTCCAGGAACATCCCTTCATAACAGCAATGGTAGATTAAATGGAGACAATAGAGGTTGCTCTGTGCTCACAGGTAAGCCAGCTATGTTCAGGGCAGGTTCTGACCTAGCAGGTAATGTGGTGTGGGAAGGGGACAGTCAGCGGTCCTCAGAGTCCGATGGGATTCAGTTCAGTCCAGGACCCCCATTGTTGAGAAAGGCTTAGTCTTTCTGAGTGTAAATGCATGCAGTCCGATCATTCTAAAGACGATCCTGTCATTACTTTGACAGATTAAATGGACCAGCGATAAAGGGAGGGATAAGAGCAGATGTTCAGGAGCTAGCAGGAAATGGTGTTATGGTATATGTAACTGGTATACTCGTGGTAAATGGCGCAGTATATAGTAAATGGTCCCTCTAGGTTGACTATAAGGCAAGGAGAAGAGTGGGTGAAATCCATGCCCAGGACTGCTTGGAGAAGAGAGACATCTGCCCAGAACAGCAACTGAGAGAAACATTCACAGGCTTTGACATCCATACATTTTCCCGGTTTGTGCAAAGTAATTAATGTTTTGATCAGGTTCAAAAGTCTTAATGAGGCCCGTGAGTGCTTAGGGGATAGAGCTGCTTTTCAAGTGGTCGATTTAGAAGATGAAGGATCGCTTTCCTCTCTGCCTGCCTGCTCTCCCTTGCTACTTCACAGGCTTAGTGTAGGGTCCCTTTCCCCTTACCACCCCAGGATAATGTCATTGTCTTCTAGGGTTTAAGGTCCCAGCACAGGTGACGCCTTCTCCTGCTTTCACTGAGTTAGAAAACCCTGTAGCTCAGCTCCACACAGGGATAATGTTCACAGCTGGGCTTTTTGGGGTGTGTGTGTGTGTGTGTATGTATGTGTGTGTGTGATAGCAAGATGTAAGTGATATAGGGGACTGGGAGAGGGAGACTCTTTAGGGAAGAGGAATGGGGTAAATACAGAAGAAGGGAGTGTAAAATATGAATGAGGGCATTTGGAAAAGCCAACAGGAATCATACTATTAACTATCTAGCCTTAAAAACCTAAAATACATGCAATTGTGCATATATATATATATATATATATATATATATATATATACACACACACAGACACACACATATACATATGTGTGTGTCTATACAAGTTTTTGCTTATTTTTGAGATTTTGTTTTAACAACAACATTTCTCCCCCCCCCCTCTCCTCTCTCTTTTTCTCCATTCTCAAAACCCTCTTAAATAGCACCCTCTGCTCTCCTTCAAATCCATGGTCCTTTTCATCCACTGTTATTGTGTGCGTGTATGTATTTTTATACACACATATGAACATATGTATTTCTGACAATCATTTATTAAGTCTGTATAGCACTGCTTGTGTGTATAAATACACACAAATAGCTTTAATGAACTTTTCTCATCTTGGCTGATGATGCTCCCTCCAAGAGCCAAAGGCCACCTAAAAAAATTGTCAGTATCAAAGACAGGAAGCCCTCTTGTGAGTTGAGCTAGGACTCTCCAAGATATCCCCAAATATACTGCTTATTGCTGTCCTCCGTGGTTACCCCTGAGAGGTGAAAGGTAAGTTTCTATGACTGAAGGCACCATGCACTTCAGAAGTGGGGCCCCGAGAACCCTGAACTGGAACTGACCTGAACGCTTGATCCCTTGGGACTAGCTTTCATGATACCAGAAGGTGCCACGAAAGCTTCCAAAGAAGGTGGGTGACCAAAGGTCCTACTTAGCCATGGCACCCGTGAACTACATCAATGATCAGCATGACAGGATGAGGTAGAGTGGTGTCAAGTGTAAGTTGGTAGTAACCTAACAGGACCTAAGACCTGCTCAACCAACGGTGCCTGGTACTGGGAACCTAGCTAACACCCAGTGCTAGTGAAGTCATGGTTGTTGGAGGACAATCTGCAACCACCACTCTACTAAACCAGCACAAGTCCTAACAACAATGAATAAACACGTGTCCTTATACTCACAGATAAGTGTAGTATTTGCCCCTCATCAGGAACATTTCTATGAGCAATTAGATGGAGACCATTATAGAAAACCACACCCAATTAGATGGAGGCCATTATAGAAAACCACACCCAATTAGATGGAGACCATTATAGAAAACCACACCCAATTAGATGGAGACCATTATAGAAAACCACACCCAATTAGATGGAGACCATTATAGAAAACCACACCCAATTAGATGGAGACCATTATAGAAAACCACACCCAATTAGATGGAGACCATTATAGAAAACCACACCCAATTAGATGGAGACCATTATAGAAAACCACACCCAATTAGATGGAGGCCATTATAGAAAACCACACCCAATTAGATGGAGACCATTATAGAAAACCACACCCAATTAGATGGAGACCATTATAGAAAACCACACCCAATTAGATGGAGGCCATTATAGAAAACCACACCCAATTAGATGGAGACCATTATAGAAAACCACACCCAATTAGATGGAGACCATTATAGAAAACCACACCCAATTAGATGGAGACCATTATAGAAAACCACACCCAATTAGATGGAGACCATTATAGAAAACCACACCCAATTAGATGGAGACCATTATAGAAAACCGCACCCAATTAGATGGAGACCATTATAGAAAACCGCACCCAATTAGATGGAGGCCATTATAGAAAACCGCACCCAATTAGATGGAGGCCATTATAGAAAACCACACCCAATTAGATGGAGACCATTATAGAAAACCACACCCAATTAGATGGAGGCCATTATAGAAAACCACACCCAATTAGATGGAGGCCATTATAGAAAACCACACCCAATTAGATGGAGACCATTATAGAAAACCACACCCAATTAGATGGAGACCATTATAGAAAACCACACCCAATTAGATGGAGACCATTATAGAAAACCACACCCAATTAGATGGAGACCATTATAGAAAACCACACCCAATTAGATGGAGACCATTATAGAAAACCACACCCAATTAGATGGAGACCATTATAGAAAACCACACCCAATTAGATGGAGACCATTATAGAAAACCACACCCAATTAGATGGAGACCATTATAGAAAACCACACCCAATTAGATGGAGACCATTATAGAAAACCACACCCAATTAGATGGAGGCCATTATAGAAAACCACACCCAATTAGATGGAGGCCATTATAGAAAACCACACCCAATTAGATGGAGGCCATTATAGAAAACCACACCCAATTAGATGGAGACCATTATAGAAAACCACACCCAATTAGATGGAGACCATTATAGAAAACCACACCCAATTAGATGGAGACCATTATAGAAAACCACACCCAAGCAAAATTCAGAGTTGTGAGACCAAGGCCCACTGGATGCATCTACAAAACACTCCCGCGCCTAAGGCTTAGGAAATGTTGTGGAAAGGGGGTGGAAAGACTGTAAAAGCCAGATGATCTAGGGACAGTGTCTCCTAGAAACATCAGAAGCTACACCCGTAACGTCTTACCATCATGGCTGCTCAAAAGTGAGCTTAATAAGGGTGTCATCGGTTGACATGGCAAATTGGATAAGGGAAAGTCTTTGAGGTCTTAACCCTACACAAAGGACTACCAACAACTGGAAAAGCTTGGATCAGGAGAGGTGGTCCTCCCCTGAGAAGAACACACCACTTGGTGGTGTATTGACAAATGGTCAGCCCTGAAAACCAACCACACATGCAAGTAACATTATATGGACTTATAAAGTTATAGTTTGGAATATATATGTTTCTACACATAAGCATGCAATAACAATTAGTAATGTTGAAGGAAGGTGGGGAGGGTTATATGGGAGGATTTGGAAGGAGAAATGTTGTAATTTAAGTATAAGCTAAAGAACAAGCAAACAAAAGAAACAAAACAGCCCTTCCCCCTAGCCTCTGCTTCAGAACCAGGTTATCTCTGTCCTGAGCAGATGAACGTTCGGATAACTCACTTCTCTATTATGAATATTCACTTTACAGTTGGCTCAAGGAGTTTTTCCCCTAAGGGTCATGAGCCTTTACACATGGGGACTTTAGCGTGCAGGGTTCAGACATGGCGGCTCTAACACAAGTGAGTTCCTAACCTGGCTCTTCTGACACTTTATCAGCAAGACAGAAAGAAAAATATTTGCTTACCTGACATTGGAGACAATTTACCTTTGGTGAGAATTCTGAAAACCTTCCAGCTCTGTCTAATTCTCTGCTGCTTGCATTTAACACCAGCAATGTCTCCTCAGTAGATTCTGTGAAAGCACTCAGTTTATTACTCCTACATCTATATATGTGTCATAGCGTGTGCATACACACAGATACACAGACGCACACAGATTCATGCACACACACACATACAATATTAAATATAAAATAAAAATTTCAGCCAACTTGCAAGATTTTCTCCTGTGAGATTCAAGACTTCTAGCTAAGTCAGAGTTCTAACAACTTTCTAAGAAAACTCAGAGGTGTCGGGTTCTTTCTCAAGACCCTGCTATAAAGCCAGGGTTTACTGACCCCGTCACTGTAGCGCCGGAAGCACCGACTGAGGAGGGCCATGGTCTTTGAGGCATACACCCATGACGTCTGTATTTTGTATTCACCATGATGGTGGCTTTATCCAAATCCTTAGAAGTTATGAACAAGGCTTCCTTCCTCTAGATCCTCTTACAAATAGTAACTGATTTCTCCCAATTCCAGTTCTGTCAAAGAAACATGTTGGTGGCATCAGCCAATACAGAAGCAGCCCGGGGCTGGTGAGATGGCTCAGTGGGTAAGAGCACCCGACTGCTCTTCTGAAGGTCCAGAGTTCAAATCCCAGCAACCACATGGTGGCTCACAACCATCTGTAACGAGTTCTGGCGCCCTCTTCTGGAGTGTCTGAAGACAGCTACAGTGTACTTACATATAATAAATAAATAAATCTTAAAAAAAAAAAACAAAAAAAAACAGAAGCAGCCCGATTCTGATTATTTAGGTCACAGGTATGAGCCTACCAGGCATAATCAGATCCAACCCAGGGCCTTGATGATAGCAGCGGACAAGAGGTACAGATTCCACTTGACTATATTTCCCCCATTTCTTCCCTTCCTGCTACCTTCTTTGTCTGCCTCTGACAAAACCCAAAGGCTTAGGTGATTTGTCTCCTGCTCTCTAGGCGTGGAAAGCCACCACTCCTTGGGCAAACAAGCCCAGGGGAAGGGTTCCCACAGTGGCCACAGCACTTAGGGTTCTGATTCCCTACCATGCCCTTGCCCACCTGGAGGTTATGTGGCCATTGCAGACTTCAGAGACACGGGTCACTGGAATCTTGAGCTATCATGTGCTCCGGGAGTTAAGGAGACCAATATAAGCATCTGCAGTGGTCTATTCAAACTAAGGGCTTTCCACAGGAAACCCGTGCAGAAACTCAGTGCCTCTGGGGCTCCCATGGCTGCTCTTCCTGAGGAAGAGCTGTACAGAAGCAGATGCATCTAAGAAAGGCACCCTCCTACCAGAAAAGATGGACTCACAGGTATGGGGCAAGAAACTATGGGAGACTCCACCTAGCCAGGGAGCAGCAGACCACGGGGTTTTGCTTTGGAACCAAGCAAGATTTTTTTTTAATTTGTTTGTTTGTTTGGTTGGTTGGTTTTGGGTTTGCTTGTTTTGGATTGATTGATTTATCTTTATTTGAGGAAATAAGTTGGCAAAATTTGAAAGTAGTAACAGAGTCTGTGTTAAATCTTCCTGGCTTTCTTCAGTAATGAAAGGACGCAGGGAAACGCTGGAAGTAGGACCAGAGATGCAAGGAACCCTGGAGGGCTTCCACTTCATCTTCCTACCTAAATGGACCAATTTTATTCTACCTTTTAGGGAAAGGGTTTTCTGACTTTTTTTTTTTTTTGAAATGTCCTGCTGGCCGATGATTTTCTGAATCACACTAATACAGTCTTAGCCCGGAGGTTTTAAGACCTGCCCTCAGTGCCAAGGAAATAGCCTTGAAAAAAAGATTTCTTTTCCTTTTAAAAGTCATTTTGTAAGTTACTGTGCAGAACGATGGGCTTCGTTATGACATCTTAGTGTGTGTACATCAGTATACTTTTGTTTTTCGTATTTTACCCCTATGATTCCATTCTCCCCCTAAAATCCTAAATCCTAAATCTTATGTTTGCATGACACATCGCTTCCAGTGCTCCCTAGCCCTTGTGTTTAGATCTCTTCCTCTCCTCCCCTTGCCTCACCTCTCCTAGCCTTGCCCTGTCATGCCCCTCCTCTCCTCTCCCCTCCCTTCCCCTCCTCTCCTCTCTCCTGTCCTCTTTTCTCCCCTCCCCTTCCCTATCCCCCTCCCCGCCTTTCCCCTCCCCTCTCCTCTCCTCTTTTCCTCCCCTCCCCCTCCCCCTCCTCCTCCCTCTTCCCTCCTCCCATCCCCTGCTCTCCGGACTCCTGGCTCTTGAACACAAGTTTACTCTTAGGTCCAGAATGCAGATGGCAGTGCTGTGCATGTGGGCCCTGTGAGGCTACTTGCAGGTCTTGCAGAGCAAGTGAGGGCATGTTGGCCTTGGCTATGGGGTTAAGTTCCTGTTTGGGGACAGAGCAGCGCCCTCTAGTTTCTCTAGGATGCCTCTCCCCAGCCCAGCATCAACTCCCTGCAAACACTACCATGCATCCGCTCATCCTCCGTGCTGCTGCTCCTCTTGGACCGTCCGCCTCGGGTAACCAGGGAAACAGGTTGCCACGGTAACCGGGTCCAGGTTGCCTCGCCCAAGAGCTGCTGTGCCCCGCGGGTGCTGCTGCCAGGACCAGCCACCAGGAGCCAGGCCAGTCAGAGAGCTCTTCCTGGGCAGTGCTCTTTCCTCATTTCCACCGGTGCCCCTTTCTGCTACCTTTGTTCTCCCCTGGCCCAAGGAAATAAAATGAATGAAGACCCCTATCCACACAGGAGCTGTTTAGGTAGTTAGCAGGTAATTTAATTCCCACTGAAAAGCTTTGGGCACGCTGGCTGCAGTTGGCTCCTGGGAGGTACTCTGCGTCCCTGGCATGCAGCACGGTGGGCGGGAGGCAGGGCCCGCAGGGGCCTGGCTGCAGGAGCTGCTTGGCTTGCCAGGCGATTATAGCCAAACCAGCCAGGTTTTTGAAAGGGACTGTCCCACCCTCCCGTCTGTTGGCATCTCTAATTTTTAGCGTTCATGGGGCGGCAGGGTTGGCGAGCTCTAGACAGTAAATATAGAATCTAAATGTTACTAACAGGAAATTTGGCAAAGCAGTTTGGTCTAACAGGCCTTTCCAGGCATGAGCTGACAGGCAGGCCCTCATCCAGTTTGAGGGTGTCCCCTCCAGAGGACTGCCAGGGGAAAGCAGGAAGTGTCAGCTCAGCAGACAGACCTCCTCCAGTATAGGCCTTTCTCTGTTCCCCAGATACCATCCTGGGCCTAAGGCTAGAGCAAACGCGCAGGCCTGTGAAGAGGAGACATTCACCAGGAATGCCAGTTCACTCCCCAGTGGGAAACAAACGCCTGCAGGTGCTCTTTTCTCCATCTCAGGCGCCTACGCACAGCGTGCTGAATGCAGCGATGTTAAATGCTGGGTCACCTACATCTCTCCATAAATACCACAGGATGCTCTTCTTAAGATGGGGAATTAGCCCAAAATATCTACTGTGTTACATGCGTGTGTGCGCGCGCGCGCGCGCACACACACACACACACACACACACACACACAAAACTTAAATGTTTCCCCTAGGAGACCTTTCCAAGCAGTGTCCAGGAAAACCCAAATAGCTCTAGGCCCTCTGGCCCAACCTCCTCTGAGCCACGTGGCTGAAGATCAGTTGATTGGTGCCCAGCACCGACTCTCCATGGAAGCGCTTTTCTTTGGCAAAGGCAGACGTCTTCCTGCTGTCTTATTTTCAAAGCAAAATAATTGGCCAGGAAGCCCAGCAAAAGGGTCCTTATTCTCAAAGTCTGGAAAACAATAAAGAATTCAAGCTATCTGAGGAAAAAACAATTCTGAAGCCTTAATGATTAAGAAACAATAGTGCTTTATTTTAATAATTATTGTGGACACAGAAGAATTGTAGCCTGCCTGCTAGTGTACAGGACCTTTTCAGGTTTTTAAGGAACACCACACAACATCATGTGAGCCCAATAAAAGAAAATAGAAAAGAACATGTGTACAACATGTCTGTGTTTAAACTCTGGGTAGAAGGATGGCTCATTCAGATGGCTCTGAAGGATTAGAGGCAAAATCCTCTCTCACCATCCCCAACTCTTAGTGTTTCACGTGGGTGGGACAAACAGCTCCTGCCACAGACAACTGGACATTTTAGAAGACTAGAAATATTAGTCTCCTGAATTAGTCACTTTTATTTATCATGATATTTGGGGGATATGGGAATTCAAACAAAGGAAATGCCAGTGCTAAGACCTTGTATATTTTGAGACAACTCTGTTCTGTCCCCCACAGCTTAGGACAGGCTGGACCTTACCGCAGATGGATTGTGTGGGGCGTTCAGCAGAAAAGTGTGACTTGAATCTTAGATTGTTCGTTGACTCAGATAATTTCTTGTGTCTCTGTTTCCTCATTTGGTTGTTTCTGTTTTGTTCACTCTGTCCTAAGCAATAGCTACAAAGCAAGGCTTTCCAAACCTGGTCTACTTGTAACCTCTTTTTTTGCTGGAGAATTGTGGTGTGTGTGTGTGTGTGTGTGTGTGTGTGTGTAATTCCAAGTCTATAGATGTATAAACTAGGTACACAAATCAAACATTATTGGACAATAACTCATCAGGAAATTTTTTTATAAAACTCTTGGTATAAGTATAACCTTACGATTTATTAAAGACAAAAGTGAATCTGCACAGTAATGAGATGGATATGTTTGCTTATTTTTATATCAATAATTAAATCTTGGCTGAGGATTTGATCCTGCAGGATGCAGAACATCTCTAGTGTTTTTCAGAGTTGATCATTATTTTGATTTCATAATCACTAGTGCTGAGGAAGGCATTTTGCATAAATATGTAGTACAAAATGGTAGAAGTATATTTAGGGCCATTTCAGAAACGGCTGAAATTCTGTCCTAATCCCAAGCCAAAATTCATGGAGTGGTTTCTCTCTCTCTCTCTCTCTCTCTCTCTCTCTCTCTCTCTCTTTCTTTCTTTTTTTTTTCATGAAACTTCAGTGAGCAGCTCAAACAGCCAATTTAAAAATCTAGCATCTTAATGCTATGCAATCCTAAAATACATCAGTTTGATGCTCACACGCCGAGGACGATGGTATGAATGTGAACAGTCTATGTTTCCTGTAGTTAAACTATTATGTTTCTGTGCGAGCGGATCACTTGCACTTGCAGTGAAAACACTGTGGTTTGCAGCACAGAACAGTCTTAAGTCTGAGCAGAGGTCTTCAGCCGGTGTGGCAGCATGAACAATGTAAACTAACTGAATGCCAAGTGTTCAGAACCAAGGCAGGGCCTCCGTGAAGTCAGCCAGCACGGCACGAGTGAGCGCGGATGGAGCCTCACCACTCATTGCAAACTTGACTTTGAATCAACTTCTGCTCCTTGAGTGTTCAGCAATCTTTTACCAGCGGCAGCAATTTTCCACAACCCCCATGTTAAGCTATGCAGCCACATATGGTATGTCAGTCCACAGTTTAGGAAGCTGTGGAATAGAGGAGGAGAAGAGCTTATAAGATATCCTGACCTCCCGAACCTTGTATTTTGCCATGGGGGAAAAGAGCCATAAATTATTTACACCAAACGTACAACAGGTCAGGCAGTCCCAAGGGCTTTGAAGGAAAATGAGAAGGTTGGAAGGATGGGGGTGGAATTTCATTTGTCACTGGGGGATTCTGCAATAACTGACCTAGGTGGCTTGAGACTCAGCAGGTGGTTGACCCTAAAAAGTGAAGCTCACTGTAACACCTCATAAAGAGAAGGAGGAAGAGACTCGTATGGAGAGCCTCAGGACAGGCATCCAGGTGACAGCTTGTGACAGGCAGAGTCGCGGACAAGGGGAAGAAGCCTCCGTAAGCTAAGGGTTGCCCAAGGATGGGAGAGACACCTGACTATTTGCCTGGAAGGAGCACAATGGAGCCCTTTCCTGCAGACACTGTAGCTGTGGCCTCCAGAGTTAGATCAATGCCTTTCTGATGTTTGTGGGGTGAGGACCTGGTGCTTTGTGTAGCCATCTCAGGAAGCTGATGTGGTTCCCATTGCATAGGTGGAGAATCTATGCCTAGAGAGCTGGTATAAACTGTCTAAACTCATATAGCTCAGGAGGGCTATGTGGGAACTGGAATTTAAAATACGTTGGCTCCCCTCCCAAGGACTAAACCACCAACCAAAGAGTACACATGGAGGGACCCATGGCTCCAGATGCATATGTGTCAGAGGATGGCCTTATCGGGCATCAGTGGGAGGGGAGTCCCTCGGTCCTGTGGAGGCTTGATGCCCCAGCGTATGGGAATGCTAGGGCAGTGAGGCAGGAGTGGGTGGTTGGGTAGATCTGCACCCTCATAGAAGCAGGGTGGAGGGGGGATGAGATAGGGGATTTTCAGAGGGGAAACCAGGAAGGGGGATAACATTTGAAATGTAAATAAATAAAATAACCAATAAAAATAAAATAAAATAAGTTGCACTGACAGGCACCTGGCTCTCTTGCCTGTTTTCAAACCGTTATCTACTTGAACCACAGACAAAGTCCAGAAGCCACCAGGTTTTATCTTAGAATTTGTCTTATTCAGATTTCTAAAATCATCAGGTTTGGTGCATTTGGACCTTCCAGAGAAACAAAACCAAGAAACATAGATGTCTACGCATGGGACGCACGTGCATGCACGCATACATGAGGGGAAGTGATCTGTTACCTGGAAATGTCCATGCAGCAATGGAGGTCTGTGTGTCTGTTGGATGACTTGGAGAATGGATGATGTGGGTTCTGATTTGAGGGAGGGAGATGGATGGCCTGGTATGAAACAGAAAGACAGAATAGTCTTTCCTTCTGCCTTCTGCTCTCTGTGCCTCTCTGAATATCAGGATGCCTGCCACACCACCTCTGTACTCTACTTTAGAAACACATCTGCAATTGTTCCTCAGAACAACCCTTAACCAGGAATCTGGCCACCCATGGCTGGGTCAAGTTGATATGTAATATTAACTACAGCAAACCCACCCATATCCTTGACACTCATATATATTTTTTTCACACGATGCCCACAGTCTGAAAAAGACACAGTTACAAGAGGCTAATGTCTTCTGGGTTGACAGAATTACCTAGCATTCAGTACAATAGCATCCAGGACAGAATTCTCCAACCTCTCCCTAGAAGAAAAGGTGAAACCCTCAAGTTCTGTTCAGTTTTTCCTTTAATATCCCATAATACAAGGGTTATAGTAAAATTGAACCATACTTAGATATGATAATAAGTCAATATATCTTGTGTTACATGATAGAGGAGTAAGAAGGAAGGAGTAAAAGTACGATCTATACATAGGAAAAAATAGAAATATAACACTTGAATAACTAACCTGTGTGTGTGTGTGTGTGTGTGTGTGTAGGTCTATGTGTGTGAATGTGGTATATGTATGTGTGTGTATTTCTTTGTCAGAGTACGGACACCACAACCACGTGGAAGCCATGTCAGGAATTCTCCCGCTCATTCCCTTGAGACAGAGTCTGTCACTGAAGCAGAACATAGCAGGCAACTAGCCCCCAACAATTTTCTAGTGCTCTGGATTACAGGCCCTTGTCGCCATAGCTATCTTTCCAATAGATTCTGGGATCCTAACTCATGTCCCCATGATCGAGCAGCAAACATCTAACTTAGCCAAGTCTCTATCTAGTACCCAGCCCCCAAATCATCATTTTTATATTAGTAAACCAATTTTCTCAACTGGCTCAGTGTTTTAATCTCCAAAATTGAACTAAAGATGTAGTAAGGGTGCAAAATCGACTTCGGACTGGAGATGCTGTCCTGCCAGAACCTCCTCCAGCATCCTCAGAACAGGAAGTGCCAAGTATAGGCACATAAATGGAAACTGGAAACATTACCAAGTTAATTTAAAGGTGCTGAAATGTAAAGGGGTTTTAAGCTTTTCTGCTATCCCATGGATTGTTGCCAAATGGTACCACGGATTCAGCCATGGTGGATGCTCCCAGGTCCCCCTGGTGTGCTGATCTCCAGATGAGAAAGTTTCTCACACCACACTGAGGTGAGCATTATGGTTCTGCTCCATCAGGCAAGGACTCAATTGGAATGTCCATTCTGGATCCTCCAAGCAGAATGGATACATTGCGCGCGCATGTCGGTGTATGTAGGAATGGATGTGACTATGTGCGTGTACTTGCCCCTGGCGGGGGGCGGGGGAGGGAAGCTGGAGGTCTGCAACAGAAATAGTTTAGTTCTCAGGCTCCAGGATTAGAAGAGCTTGTGTCTCAGCTCAGATACAAAGGCAGGAACACATAGTTGTTTCAACAGGAGGGCAGTTGGAGTGAACACCCTTCTCAGTGGGAGCTAGCTGGTCTTTGCTTCAATTCAGATTGTCAACTCATGGGATTAGACCCAGCCTCGATGGAGAGTGTGCTGTTGGACTCAGTCTAGCTGGCAGATACTGATGTCCTCAGGAAGTGTCTTTCACAGAGAAATGTTTCAGTGGTCATATAGGCACCGGGGCCAGTCTAGGCAACACCAAGGTAACTGCTACATCTCTGTATTGACAAACAATGTCCTTAATTGAAAACATTCAGTTCTCTATTTCCCTGTAACTCCAGACTCTTACATTTAGGCAGATTCCTTTGGTATTTTAAAGAAAGGTGCTTGTTTTCCAATCATTGGTATTCTGTCGAATATCACAGGGCACCCCTGGGAGTAGAAATCGGTTTTTTTGTTCTCCGTGTTTAAGTGTGATGTTGGTTGGCTAGACCACTTGTCTCTAAAGCGTGTAGATCTCTTGACTCACTCAGAGTTCAATTTTATTTAAAAACTGACTCCAGCCATTATTTCTCAACCAACTTAAGGGTTATGGTCTCTGCCATTCGACCCTACTATTACACGAATGACCCGGTCTCCTTTGTGTGGAATTACATCATGTAGGTGATCCCCTTTGTCCATTATCCTGGGCCCTTGAGCGACCAACCCCTCACAGAGTCATGGCATCCTGAGTCAGGAAGGGGCGGAAAGGTTCCAGGGGAGAGAATAATTGTTTTAAGGCCACCGTGGCAATCCCTCCTGTTTTAAACGTCTTTGAAAGAGCACTGTGAGCAATTGAGTGGGGTGCTCCTTCCTGGCACCCTGTCAAAGGGAAAATGTTTTATGCAAATGGAGATATTGTGTTCCGAGAAATCATAGCTCTCTCATGGTTCCATTCCCGTGTGTAACTAGGCAAAGTTTACCTTTAAAGGATGGCTAGGTTTTGGCCGGTGGTACCTGCTAAATAAAGAAGGGGCATGGAAAAGGTATTAATTGTGCTACATAAAGCTGATAGTAAGCCACCTGCATGCTTGAGAGAGGTCACCCACAGAACTTACTAAGAAATGACGGAGTGGGCTGAATTACTTAGAGTGGTGTTGGAAGTGACCACGTTGGTGCAGGGGATAAAGGCAAGGCATGAGGATCAGATTCTGAGGCAGTGGACTTGACTGTTGGCTTCACTTCCTGATCCATCTGGAATCATTTTCACTCAGGGACCAGAGAGACACTGTGGAGCTAAAAATCATTAGTTATTGTAACTTCATACCGACGGCCACAGAAAACTAGAAACAAAATTGGGAGGAAGGGATCCAACAAATTTAATGTGTTTGCTTTTTTTTCATTTTCTCTTCCTCCTACCTTATTCCTCTGTGTGTGTGTGTGTGTGTGTGGTCTCTTGGAGTTTCTTATTGTCTCCACGGGCACTGGGTTTCTAGCATCAGACTGTAAGGTAGGTCCCGAGAGCTTTTATTGAAAAGACTTCCCTGATATACTGGTAAGTAGAACCAAAGGACACTGGGGGCGCGGCGGGGGTGCAAAACTCACCCAGAATGCAGTTTTCCTCAATCCTGACCCTCATCTGGAAAACCCCAGGGACACAGCAAGTGCTTACTGCATGGGCACTGTGTGAGAGGTCCTGAAAGTCACCAAACACAAGTTACCATCATTGCTGCTGTACGGTTAGCTTGAGGTTCCGCACAGGAGGTGGGCCACAGGCCATGCAGTTTGGCAGGTGTCACTCACAGGGCTTGCAGAGCACCCTAAGCCCAAGCAGCGAGTGCGTCACATCTACTCTGAAGAGTTTCCACAGAGCAACAATCCACACTTAGAGCATCCTTCCCCTCTTAAAACTGCAGTTATTAACATGCATTCATTCACAGACACACTGGATCATGGCTTCAGAAAGAGCCTCATATCTTCTCCATCATTAAATGAAACAGGCTAGGATGCCATAACATGCCACATGGACTACTGTGGTCCCGGGATGGGTTTCTAAATGAAAGCCCACGTGTCTACACCATGCTGAGTGCCCTACGAACTCAGGATTGTCTTGAAAGCAAAACAATGAACAGCACCTTTTCAGACAGAAACATCCTTCAGTCACACTGGGCATAGTTTGTAAACCAACCAACCAGAAATAATAAAGCTATTCCACATTCTAATTTTAATAATTAGTTAACAGAGACAACAATCCTCCTGCCTTGGCATCACAGGTTCTGGGATTATAGGCATGATCTACTATACCTTGCTGTTTTGAATTTTAAAAACATAATTTTAAACTATGGGAGAGAGGCCTCCAAACTTGTTGAAGATTTGTAATTTTGAGTGAATACATCTCAGTTACGACAAAGGAAAACACCTAGAAGTTAATTGCTAATAGTTATGCAGGATACGAGGGAACTTCTATGGGGTCAGGTTCACAGGAGAAATCCTGTAACCACTGTTTCAGAATGATTATTGTCTCAACTACCTGACACTTCCCAAAACCCAGCAAACACGCCATTCCTAATGATACCGGCTCTGAGGAAGATACCCTCTGGCCTTTCAAACAGAAATCATTTTCTTCAACGTCAAATATTACTCTGCTTTCTTCCAGAAATTAACATAAATCCAACTAAGAAAACACAGCTTCAAAACTGGAGCTAAAAATCATTAGTTATTGTAACTTCAGGCCACGTTTGGACAGCCGGTCTCCTGAGTGTTCACCTTTATCCCTGACTCTCTGGGTTACCATGATGTTTACCATCCAGCCTCTCCATTGAAGAAACTGAGGCACGAAGTAGGTTAAGAGTTCATGAAAAGTCAATCACAGTGCATATCACACACATATCTACACATACATATGCATCAATAAAGATGCATCAATAAAGATGCATGTGTGTAGACATAGGCAAAGAGGAGGTCGCTTCTCATGCTACTTCATTGCTTACTTAGTCACAGTATAATACACAACGCATATCTTCATCTACTTACAATTACAAGTGTCACTTCTAATGCTTGCATCAATTTTTTTAATGTCTGTGAGGTTCCATTCTATGTAATTGAGCTCACCTTGTACAACATGATCAAAAGCCATTCGAAGTGCTAAGAGCCTGCTGGTAGACAATGTTCCTACTAAAACAGCAGGTCCCGAGTGCCAAAACAAACAAACTACTAAAAAATGATTAAAATGAAATTCAGAGTTAACTTTCCTCTCATGTAGGTCCTAATATTCCACAACTTGTGCCCTAAGGAAAATCTAGCATGATTTTTTTCAGTGAAATGTTACATATTGGATCAGATATGTGTGCCCTTCTTCAGGCCTTTGGGGAGTGCCAGCCATACTCTAAATCTCCAAGTTCATGGACTTCCCTTGAGCCTTCACCCCATAGCATAGTTTTAAAGCACTGTTTTGGAACTTCTGCCCCTGGAATATATCTCCTTTCTTAGGTTCTCTGATCAGAGACATCTCTCATTGAGCCATAGAGGTTATCAACATATCTCCAAGGTAGAACAGTCAACCAGCTTAGAAGGAGACTTGAGATGAACATCACAGAATATAAGTCTGGAGAGGTGTTCTGGGGAGCACCGCCTATAAACCAATGCTTCCTGGGCCTTGATATGGCACCTTAAGGGCAATCTGTAAATTTGGTCATGAGAACATGATTTGCATCTACCAAAGGACTGAAACTGAGCATAATTTGATGTATTCATTAAATTATAAGGACGTTAAAAGTCCACACAATATTCTGACTTAGAGATTTCCTAGGGACACAAGTTGTAGAAAGCATGTTATTTGCCTTAGTCAGGGTTTACTGCTGTGAACAGACACCATGACCAAGGCAACTCTTATAAGGGCAGCATTTAATCAGGGTTGGCTTACAGGTTCAGAGGTTCAGTCCATTATCATCAAGGCTGGAGCATGGCAGCATCCAGGTAGACATGCGGCTAGAAGAGCGAAGAATTCTACATCTTCATGAAGGGCTGCTAGGAGAAGCCTGGCTTACAGACAGCTAGAACAAGGGTCTTAAAGCCCATACCCACAGTGACACACCTACAAGGCCACACTTCCAAATAGTGGGCCAGGCATTCCACTCCCTGGCTGCAATAGCTTTGTTCAATGTCTATGGGGGCCATATCTAGCCATAGCATAATAAAAAGTACATTTAGTCCAACTTCCAAAGTCCCCATAGTCTATAGCAGTCTCAACAATGTTAAAAGTTCAAAATTCAAAGTCTCTTCTAATTTCTACTGTAATCCCCAAATCAAGACAGGAAATTATCTGGGCAAACTCCAAACTCTGCATCTCCGTATCTGATGTCAAAGTGGTCTTCAGATCTCTAAGTCCTTTTTCATCTTTGTTGACAGCAACAAACTTCATTTCCTGGACTGGTTCCACTTCCTTGTAGTAGCTTTCCTCAGATATATCCCACGGTTCAGGCGTCTCGAATATCTTGGGGTGTCCAAGGCAACTTCAATGTCACAACTTCTTGTTCCAGTGTCTGGGATCCACACATGATCTTCTGGGATCCTCCAAAGGGCTGGCGTCACTTCTCCATCTCTGCCCTCTAAGCTCAGATTGATCCACTCCAACGACTGGACTGCTGTTGTTCTTGGCGATCATTGCATGGTACTGGTTTATTCAATATGCGGGGATCTTGTGCTTCACCGATAGCGTCTCATAGGCTCTCTTCATGGTGCCAAGCCTCAAATCCTTTGCATGATTCTCTTCAGTTCTGAGCCATCAACTGCAACTGAGGCTGCATCTTCACCAGTGGCCTTTCCTCAGTTGCCTTAATGCCTTCCAAAGCAGTACCACCTGGGTGACTCCTACACACTACATAGTATAGCTGCAGCATGAGGTACGACCTTGACTATCTCTGGAGCACAGCTTCTGAGTGCTCTCAGAAAACACTTCCCAGAAGATGTCACCTCAGTGATGCTGGGGGGTGAAGTGTCAATGTGACCAGCAAGAGCCTGCCACCGCTCAAGGAAAAGTGTTACTTCACAGAGATGATGGTTAGCTGGAGCTGAGAAATTAATGTGATTAAGAAGAGACCAGCACTGGGGGATATGATATCTTCTGAGAGCGTTTCCTCAGAGTCAATGCACGGAAGAAGGTGTGGTCCAGAGGGGTCCAAGGATGTACTTTGTATTGGCAGCTGAACTTGGTAATGTCTAAGAATGTCCTCAGCAGTACTGGTTTTAAAGACATGAAGTGGCCAAAGAAAGCAGCTGAGGCTTGGCCCTGTGTGGAAGGGCTTGGACCCCCAAAGAAAGGCCATTGGTGAAGACAGCCTCAGTAGCAGCAGATACTCCAGCTTGTTCAAGGAACCATTGTAATGCAATGACTGCTGAGGGAAGCATGTGCTGTGCAGTGGAGCTGGCCCAAGTCATTAAGATGAACTGTGTGCTGTGGAGGGCAGAGGCAGAAAAGCAGAACTGCCAAAACCCTTGGGAGTCCAGAAGACCTGAAGTCCCGGGACGCAGCCATGGAACCATTTATAGTTCTGAGAGGGTTCCAGGCTTGCTTTGATTTGATCATCATCGTGCCCAGCTATTCCCTCCTGAGGTAAAAAAAAAAAATAGTGACTCATTTTGATTTCATAAGAACGCACCATTATTTTAGTGGGATTGCTTCCAGTTTCTCACCATTTAGTTTGATGTTGGCTCTTGGTTTGCTGTATATTGCTTTTATTATGTTTAGGTATGTGCCTTGATTCCTGATCCTTCCAAGATTTTTATCATGAGGGGATGTTGGACTTTGTCAAATGCTTTCTCAGCATCTAATGAGATGAGCATGTGGTTTGGGACTAGACAAGGCCGCCTACTCTCTTCCTATCTATTCAATATAGTACTTGAAGTCCTAGCCGGAGCAATTAGACAACAGAAAAAGATCAAAGGAATACAAATTGGAAAGGAAGAAGTCAAAATATCACTATTTGCAGATGATATGATAGTATATGTAAGTGACCCCAAAAATTCCACCAGAGAACTCCTAAACCTGAGAAACAACTTCAGTGAAGTAGCTGCATATAAAATTAACTCAAACAAATCAGCAGCCTTTCTCTACACAAAGGATAAACAGGCTGAGAAAGAAATTAGGGAAACAATGTCTTTTTAAAACAGTCACAAATAATATAAAATACCTTGGTGTGATTCTAACTAAGGAAATGAAAGATCTGTATGATAGGAACTTCAAGTCTTTGAAGAAAGAAATCGAAGAAGATCTCAGAAGATGGAAAGATCTCCCATACTCATGGATTGGCAGGATTAATATAGTAAAAAAAAAAAATGGCTATCCTGCCGAAAGCAATCTACAGATTCAATGCAATCCCCATCAAAATTCCAACTCAATTCTTCACTGAGTTAGAAAGGGAAATTTGTAAATTCATCTGGAATAACAAAAAACATAGGATAGAGAAAACTATTCTCAACAATAAAATAACCTCTGTTGGAATCACCATCTCCAATCTCAAGCTGTACTGCAGAGCAGTTGTGATAAAAAAGTGCATGGTACTGGTGCAGCGACAGACAGTTAGACCAATGGAACAGAACTGAAGACCCAGAAATGAACCCACACACCTATGGTCACTTGATCTTTGACAAAAAAGCTAAAACCATCCAGTGGAAAAAAGACAGCATCTTCAACAAATGGTGCTGGGTCAACTGGCAGTTAGCATGTAGAAGAATGCGAATTGATCCATTTTTATCTCCTGTACAAAGCTCAAGTCTAAGTGGATCAAAGAACTCCATATAAAACCAGAGACACTTAAACTTATAGAGGAGAAAGTGGGGAAGAACCTCGAAGATATGGGTACAGGGGAAGGATTCCTGAACAGAACAGCAATGGCTTGTGCTATAAGATCAAGAATCGACAAATGGGACCTCATAAAATTGCAAAGCTTCTATAAGGCAAAGGACACTGTCAATAAGACCAAAAGACAACCAACAGATTGGGAAAAAGATCTTCACCAATCCTAAATCTGATAGGGGACTAATATCCAATATATATAAAGAACCCAAGAAGTTGGACTCCAGAAAACCAAATAACCCTATTAAAAAATGGGGTACAGAGCTAAACAAAGAATTCTCAACTGAGGAATACTAAATGGCTGAAAAGCACCTAAAAATGTTCAACATCCTTAATCATCAGGGAAATGCAAATCAAAACAACCCTGAGTCTCTACCTCACACCAGTCAGAATGGCTAAGATCAAAAACTCAGGTGACAGCAGATGCTGGCAAGGATGTAGAGAAAGAGGAACACTCCTCCATTGTTGGTGGGATTGCAAGCTGGTACAACCATTCCAGAAATCAGTTTGATGGTTACTCAGAAAAGTGGACATAGTACTACCAGAGGATCCAGCAATACTTCTCCTGGGCATATACCCAGAAGATGTTCCAACTTGTAAGAAGGACACACACTCCACTATGTTCATAGCAGCCTTATTTATAATAGCCAGAAGCTGGAAAGAACCCAGATGACCTGATGAAAGTTAGTCCTGGTGTCAACTTGACTTGACGAAGGGATTATCTGAGTCTGGTGAAAGGCATCTTTGTGTGTCCATGGGGGCATTTCTAGACAGGATAGATAGTGGGAAAGTGAGCATTGGTGTGTGGGGGGGAAATCTGCCTTTGATGTTAACATTGCCTCCAGCACCTGGAGGACCAGATGGATGAAAAAGAAAAGCCCAAAGAAAAGGCAGCTCTCACTGGCCTACCTCCACATCCCCCTGAATGAGCACATCTATGTTAATTTGGTTATTTGCTGCCATATCACTTTAGCTTCTTTGGCTTTTCAAACTGGACCCATCACAGTGACTTCCAGGGAAGACCTAGCTTTAGTCTCAGATCAGGACTCTTGAGCTTCCTGGGCTGGGTAGGTACCTAGCTCTCTGTCTTACTAGTGTGCCGAGGACTGTTGTCAGTTTGATGGTCTGTGCTCATTGTCAACTAGACTGAGTTCATAATCACTGTGGAAGCACACCTCTGGCTGTGTTTCCAGAATTGTTTAACCAAAGAGGAAAGAGGCACTCTGACAGACTCTTCTATGGTGTCAAATTTCTAGACTGCATCCAAAGAAAGCCTGCTGAGCGCCAGCATCCATCATGTCTATCTTCTTCTAGACTGTGGATACAGTGTGGCCAACTGCCTCACATACCAACCCCATGGCTTCCCTGGGAGGGAACTGTAGTCTTAAGTGTGAGATAAAACCAGAATCTTATTTGCTTATGTTGTTTTTGATAGGCATTTGGTTATGGCAATGAGAAAAGCATGAAATGGACCAATCACCTATCATGTAAGGCCGTTTAAGAAGTTTCTCTCTCTCTCCTCTCTCTCTCTCTCTCTCTCTCTCTCTCTCTCTCTCTCTCTCTCTCTCTCTCTCTCTCTCTCTCTCTCCCCCTCCCCCTCCCCCCTCTCCCTCTCCCTCTCCCCCTCTCTCTCTCTCCCTCTCTTTCTCTCTCTCTCTCTCAAACACACACACACACACACACACACACACGCGCACACACACACACACACACTTCCTCTGTGAATCCTCACCTAATGCACTGTCCAGTTAATTATCAACTGGACCTCTCTGCTCAGTGACTGACAGGTGGATGTCACAAGTACCACCCTGACTTATCAGCTGGAGGAGGAAGGTTGTGCTGCACAGAGGGAAGCTGTGAGCAGGAAACACTTCCACACATATCCAGCTATGAGGTGTGAGCCTCACTGGCCCCCTCACCCCCAGGATCATGCTGGACACCCAGCCCTGGCCCCGTAAAGTCCCCACTCTGCCTCAGCTCTAGAATCTAATATCAAAATCTGTCCTGCCTTCTACCATAGCCCCGTACAGGTGTGGCTCTCATGTCCTCCATCTTGAGGCCCTCGGTGTGACATGCCTGGGACTCACTTTCTCCTGGAATCAGAGCAGTAGTGTAGACACAGGCGCTGCCATGCTCTGCATGAAAGCAATGCAACTTTGCACATCTGCAGCTTGTGCAGGAGGACCAGCACCTCACTGGCTGGTTCTCTTCTGCACAAACCTCAGAAAAGAGACAGAGGGACCTTCCATGTCTAGAAGGTTCCTCAAGGATGAGATCTTGCCATAGTGACCAGGCTTTGCAGTGCTCGTTCCTCATTGGCATAACATTCT
This sequence comes from Mus caroli, assembly GCF_978045245.1. Lineage (NCBI taxonomy): Eukaryota > Metazoa > Chordata > Mammalia > Rodentia > Muridae > Mus > Mus caroli. The sequence continues at coordinate 81,518,670 of NW_028227274.1, forward strand.
TCACTTCTCCTCTCCCCTCCTCTTTCCTCTCTTTTCTTCCCCTCCCCTGCAGTGCCCATTCTCCTCTCCTCTCCTCTCCTCTCCTCTCCTCTCCTCTCCTCTCCTCTCCTCTCCTCTCCTCTCCTCTCCTCTCCTCTCCTCTCCTCTCCTCTCCTCTCCTCTCCTCTCCTCTCTTCTCCTCTTCCCTCCTCTTTCTTCCCGTCCCCTTCCCTTCTCCTCTCTCTTTCCCCTCTCTTTGTCCCTCCCTCCCTCCCTCCCTCCCTCCCTCCCTCCCTCCCTCCCTCCCTCCCTCCCTCCCTCCCTCCCTTCCTTTCTTCCTACTTCTTTTCTTTTCTTTTTTTTTTTTTTTTGATGGGAGGGGAAGTGGCTTAAAGGCAGGGTAAAGCCAGCTCCAGTTTGCAAAGTGTCTCAGTGTGCATGTCTCTTGGTCCTGGGACCACCATCTCAAGGATGATGCCCCAAAGCTGACAGTGCTACTTCCATCATTTCTCCTCCAGCTCCATTCAGATCCTGCATGCTGTGTATTGACCTGGATTCTGTCCTGACCCCTTGACCCTGCACACTGCATTGCCAAATATGGACAGTAGATATGTGCATGTATAAATCCATATTCTCTCTCCTACTCTGGTTTGCAATGCCCCTTTCTTGTCTCTGTGGCTTCTTATGGGGACCCTGGGATACTTGCCACCCCTCTGACCATCACTGAAGAGCAGGTGTTTAAACCCCTGCAGGTCTGTTCCTCTTGCTGATGTCAGTGGGTCTAGCTTCCCTCTGGTACCACAGGGAATACCTTGTGAATGTTAAGTCTTATTTCTACATGTCCAGACTGTCAGGGACCCCCTAAAGGATCTCCATTGAAGAAGTGCTTCTTGGTTTTATCTACCGGGTCACAGTAACAGGAAAAGATGGGAAACACCATCACCAGAGGCAATATGTAAGGTGCCTCCTGGAGAGGCAGGAGAAGACAGGCATGGGCCTTCCTGGGGGCAGCTGGGAGCCCTGTAGACCCCTCTCCCAGCTTGTTTTCTTCGCTGTCTTCTATTTCATTTTATTGTATTTTTAAAGTACACAAGTGGATTTTTTTAAAAGACAGGATGAATTGCAAAATAAATTATCATAACTGACAAAACTGAAAGATTATTTTCAGATACATAGCAGCCGAATTTATATATCAAAGAATGCTATTATTAAGGCAAAGAATGGAAAAAACAAGATTTCAGATATGTTAGTTCAATCAAATGTAAAATGTAAGATTTTTTTCCAACCTACTGGGAGCCTCGAATGTTATTGGTGAAGTCAATACATTTACAACTAGAGAATTAGATATTCATGGAGTATGGATACATTATTGACTGCTGTAGTGTATACAGTAGTGACAGTCATAGTGGAGTTTTACATGTCAGGTCACTTTGGCCCAGAAGCCCAGGTAGCTGAACAGTAGGGGGTCTCTCACTGAGTATGCACAGAGCCCAATGTGTGAACCTGGATCCCCTTGTTCTGTTCTTGAGGCTGGCTCTCCACTCAGGTCTATGCAAATGAAGGGAGCAGGCCTTTAGCCTTCAAACATATAATGAGCCCAGATTCCAGCCTGAGTGTGGAGAAGTCTCCAAACTGTGAAAACAGGATGCTCAGATGCAGGTTCCACAAAGCGTCTGCCATGCCATGGCAACGCACTGAACAGAAGCAACAAGCACACCCCCTAGAACTCACTCGTCTCTCTTCAGTCTTTCTTCACTCAATGAATTCCTTTTTCTGCCTTGGAAAGTTTTCTGCTTCTATTAATTCCAAGTGTTTATATTTCTTCTCCATCTTTTCCGAATTTCAGCCTATAAGCCTATGGCAAGGAATTATTAATAAATATGGGATTCCAAAGTATACATGGGCTTGTTGTTCTGCTTTAGAAACTTAACTTCCCCGAGTCCTAGGCTAGAAGTGCCAAATCGCTGTGCTGGCAGGGTTGGCTCTGTTGAGGTCCTTTTCTGAGCCTCAGGCTGCTGACACCTTCCTGGCAGATAGAATCAAAGAGAAAAATTAAAGTCTGAAGAATATGGGGAGATGGTTCGACGTGTAGAGACTGTCTATCTGTGCAAGCTTGAAGGCAAGCGCTCAGATCCTTAGAACCCACAAAAAACGCTGGGCAGGTGAGAGAGTCATATGTAACCACAGCAGATACCAACCTCTGGCCTCCACATGCAGATATTTGCACACGCACTCACACCTGCACATGTGAACTTGCATATGTGCACACATGTGCATATGCAGAAATAGTCATAAACGAGGGCTAGCAAGATGTCTCAGCAGAAGAGGGAATTGTCCACCAAGTGTGATGGCCTGTGTCCCATCGTGGGTCCACAGGGTAGAAGGCGAGAACCTTTTCCTCAAAGCTGCCTTTTGGCTGTCACGGGCATGCTGTAGCATACATGAATGCTCTTGAGCACACACGCACTCATCCCATAAATAAATAAGTGCATTTATTTTTTAAAAAGAGTTAGACCTTTCTTGGGCCCCCTTTACAATCATAGTTGTGGGAACTTCATCCCCGGGGCCCTCACCACATCAATGTGCCACATCCTGGTGCTCTGAGACCTGGGTTGGGACTCAGAATGGGAATTTGAAGAAAGGAAATTCAGCTTAAATGCGTGTGCTCTGGGGTGCCAGGATGCTGGACACCTTTATCTCTCCTGTGCCACTGAGCTCTAAGCAGACAAGCATGGGCAGCGTCATCAGGAGAGACCCGGAGAGTGGCAAGTCACACGGTTAATTTTCGTAAGCAATGTTGAATACGAACAAAATATATTGCCTCCTTTTTCTCTTATTACTGTTCATTTTTGTATTTGTTTAACTTCTAAGGAAGATCAGAAAGGAAAGTGACCAGGATAAGAGTGGTCAAGACATCATCCATCCATAAAGAGTGAATATGTAGTTTGCTTGGGCAGACTTTCTTCAGGCTCCTTGTATTTCTTACCCTTCAAACTCGGCTCCACCCCCTTTCCCAATCACCCCTGTGGCCATACATCCTCTTTGTATCATTCTGGACTGAAGTAAGACATGGCCCATTTGTGTAAGGGACAGCAGGGTTCACAGTGCAGAGAAGCAGAACTCTTCAAGGATTGAGGGAAGGGTGCAAAGGGCATGATTGACAGGGTGTGGTTTTTTTTTAATTGAAAATAAATACTTTTCATGCAATGTATTTTGATCACAGCCCTGGTCCCTCATGTCCTCCCCACCTCTCCAAGTCCTTCCATTCTCTCTCTCTCTTCAGAAAATGGCAATAGATAAACACATAAATCCTCAACCATGAAAAAGTAGGAGAAACACATACACATAAGAAAAACCCATAAAAGCACAAAATTATATACAAACAAAAGAGAAGAAAGGTTAAGAAGATTATCCAAACAAAGCATTATGAGACAAAAAACAAAACAAAACAAAACAAAACAAAGCAAAACAAAACAAAAACAAATGAACCTCAAAAAAAAACAACCCAAACCCTGCAGAATACCATTGAGTTTGCTTTGTGCTGGCCATTCACTGCTGGGCCTGGGGCCTGCCTTAAGTGTGATTTATATACCAGTTTGACTCCATTGGAAAAACTATTTTTTTCCTCTGTGAGTGGCTGCCAATTAGAGATAGTGTCTTGGTTAGGGATGGGAACCTGTGTCCACTTAGCACAGGGACCTCATCCAGCTTGGATGTGTGCACATGTACTTGTGCATGCTGCCACAGCCCCTGTGGTACAGTCCTATGATGTCACCTTTGAATATTTCTCTATAAAAAACATAATGTGCTTCCTCCTGCCTTCTCTGGACAGCTAGTCCCCTTTAGTAGATGTGCTTTAGTTCTGGTATATTCCATGGCCATGAAAATGGTTTTCTCTTTTAATGAAAAGGTCCTCTTTGATTTGCTCCTGTACAATTCTGTCTTTGGGGGGTCTTTACTCTCAGCTGAAGTTCACTTCTGGGAAAACCCCTACAAACCCATTTTTCCCAAAGCCTCAACATTTGGAAGACACACGAGCTTGCATGCAGAGACATGCAAGAGGGACAGCTTTTAGTAGCTGTTCTCTCCTCTTGGCTTCATGTTGATCACAGGGATTGCATTTAGATCATCCGCCTTGCATGCCCAGGACTTTTACCCACCTTTCCATGTTCGCTCTCCTACCTAAAGGTTTCTTAACACTACCAACTTTAGTACAGTTCCTTGTGTTGTGGTGACCCCCAACCATAGAATTGCATTTGTTGCTACTTCATAACTGTAATTTTGCTGAACTTCAGTATTCATAAGTGCGATGAATCATAATGTAAATATCTGTGTTTTCTTATGGTCTTAGATGACCCTTGGGAAAGGGTTGTTCACCCCCCACAACAATGTGGTAAATGACAGGTTGAGAACTGCTAAAGAGTGCCGTTGCTAATACATACAAGTATCTAAGGCTTGGTTCCAATCAAATACTCTCAGCTACTCTTTAAACCCATTGAAATGTCCTCCTTTGGAATATATTCTCCTATTCTCTACTAATATCCCTTTTACGTTCTGAATTAAATTTCTCACGATCACTCTTGACCGTCTGCATCCTGGCAAGCAACTCTTTGCAGAGGAATGAACAAGAATGACCGAGTGCAGTAAGAAACAGTTCTACACAGGGTTGAAGATGGGGCAGGCTGTGAATTAATCCATTTCATTATTGCTTCAGCCAAGGGGCCAGCAAACCCTTCCCGTGAAGGATCGGATCGGACAAATTCTAGGCTGTGGATTCTATGGCTCTGACACAGCTCTTAAAGTCTTCAATAGTTCAAATCAATAGATGTTCTTTCAAATACCCAGAAAAAGGAGTAGACTTTCCCTGATACCACTCACTTTCTAGATACATAAAGCTTCAAGAAATTTCAAGTCCTATCAATTGAAAAGTCAGCTGAGCACAAGAGGAGCTCTCCTTTGTCCATAGTGATAGAATGGAAAAGCAAGATGGCAGGGGGCCTGGGGAGAGCCCTAATACCCATGAGCTCAGCCAAGATGGCGGGGGCCTGGGGAGAGCCACTACACCCATGCTCTCAGCCTGCCTCATGCCCTTTCTGAAAGCATCTAAGGAAGAACAAAGGACCGTTTGCTTCATTACGATGTCTTCATATCTTCTACTCGTTCTCTCATCCCTTCATCTGTAACCCTTTGTGTAACTTCCAGTTTGGGAAGACTGTTATGGGTTCCTTTGTTTTATAACATATAGTAATTATTTAACTGTAGTATATCTGTGGCATTTGCTTTGAACCTTTGTGCTGTGTTGGGCTTTGGTCCACTTCCTCTGCACAGCTGTCGCCACTTCTTGCAGTCATCCTGCAAGGTAGGTTCAGTTAGCTTATTCTTGTCCCCCATCGGAATACTGAAGTTCAGCAATTTCCTCCTCTCCCCTCTCCCTCCATCCCTTTCTTTCTTTCTCATCTTCCTTCTCCTTCCTCATTTGTCCCTCCTCCTCTCTTCCTCTTTTTGTTCTTCAGAGAACTTCCTTTCTGACTGAGATTACATAATATCCCTTTAAGTTGGGAACTCCACACACTTCTGTCCCTCATCAGACCCGACTCCTCGGGTGGATCAGCTGTAGCAGCTACTGAGGAAGGCAGAGTGGTGGCCCTGAGCTCAGCTCCTAGGTTCTTATTCCTACCTTTCTACATCTAGAAACCTCAGCCAGGGAATACAGCCCATCCACAAACAGTGAAGTGATACGGTTGCCATGGATATTTATGGAAAGTAGATATTAGATTGCAATAGGACACCTAAGCAGCTCTGCGTGATGAGGCTTAAGGGGACAGCCACAGACAGGGAGGGGTGGAAGCATTCTTTGGGACTGCTGAGAGCAGTTTCTCCTGTCGGGGAGCATTGCTGTGATCAGCCTGGCACAGAACAATCAGAAGCGGGTGGTTCTTCAGTAGAGAGGATGCTGACAAACAGGAATCTAAGAGATAGAAACATCAAAAGTCACCAGCAGCTACGGGCTGGAGAGATGGCTCAGTGGTTAAGAGGACTCACAGAGCATCTAAGTTCAGCTTCCAGCATTCACCATGTGGCTCACAACCATCTGTAACTCCAGTTCCAGAGGATCAGGTGCCCCCTTCGGAACAGTGCAGACACCAGGCATTGACATAGTACACATTCATACATGAAGGCAAAACACTTCTACACATACAATAACATACATACACACACACACACACACACACACACACACACACACACACACACACGCGCGCATGCTCACTAGTGCATGTGGGGCACATGCATGCATGTGTGTGTGTGCGCGAGTGCAAGTGTGTGTGTGTGTGTGTGTGTGTGCACACTGCAACAAAGAAGATCAACTTTGAGGTGCAACGGCAGCAACATACCCTGAGAAGCACTGCAGTGGGCATGCGGGGTAAGGACTCTCACCCTAGGAGTTACCACTGGCCTGGACACCTGCCTCTTTAGAGACTCACTGTTTAGCTGATGCACAGAACACACAGCTCAATGTCTCAGAACTGTCCACACATTGCTCCAAAGAGCACCTGGACTGGAGGACCGGGGCTTCCTGGACTCGTACATTGCTTTGTTGCCTGAGTTGCTCCATACCGCATGATCAATCCTCCTCTGCTCAGCCCAATCTGGGCCTGAAGAGAACCTTTCATTTCTCTGTGGGACGTCTCGTGACACAGAGGAGATTATGAACTTGTGAGAGCCAGGGTGTTGTGTGAAGCTACTGGCACACTGGGACAGAGCGGGTGCCTAACAGTTTCTGTGGGAAGGAGCCTAGCTAACACATTGGACAAGCTGTGCAGACGTGAGGCTATGGTGCAGCTTTGGCACAGCTGGTTCTGCTGGGGGTGGCTCAGCCGGGACCAGCCCCGAGGATTGTGAGAGCTTTAGTCGTGTGCTTTTATTTTTGCTGAAAGTCTCTGCTTGAGCAAACAGTTGCATCACTAATTGCTAAATATGACATTATCAGACTGTACTTCCTGGGGGTGAGGGGACAGGAAAGGACTTAATTACAACTCCCTTCGTCTCTCACTAATGGAAAAGAACATTAACATGCCCCTGTGCTGCCTTCCTGAAGGGTTGGGCTATAATCTCCAGGTATTAACGAGAGGAGAGGGACTGACCTAACCTGTGGATGTCATTGCTTTACCTGAATTTACTCAGCAGCTAACAAAATAGGTCTCTTTCACTAAAGACTAATTTTCACATTAAAAAAAAAAACCCTATATTATGGGCCTGGTGCTGTTAAATTGCTGGGCACAGTGGGGAACCCTGCACTTATGCTGGTAATATTAAGCACCGAGAGAAAATACCTTAGGTGTGTACCCTGCTGCCTGTTAATTCAGACCCCAGACAATTTTCTTTCAATGAAATTCCACCAGGTGGCACAAAATGTCTCAAAGTGCCTCCGTGCATACTCTCTGGGCCACTGCAGTGAGGTAGAAGGAAGATTAAGGAAGGGACGACAAGAGGCCTCACCTACTCTCTGGAACGTGCGCCTCCTTGCCCTCCATCAGCCTTTGCACAGGCAAACAAACAAAAATCATGGCAACATATGCATTCTATATGAATGCTGGATGTTATTCTTTTGAATAATTCATGGGACCAGGAGGAAAATACAGGAAGCATTGTGGGAAGAGGGAAACAGGGGGAGGAGTGGGGGTGGGGGGCTCTGCAAGGTTGCCAACATGCCAAATCTAAATTCATCCACTTCGTTCAGCAGTCTCCATGTAAAAATGTTCCCGTGGATTTAGGTGCAGAACCCTTCATACAAATTGTCAATGTTCTGTCATGCTGGGAAACTGCAGTGATTCCAAAGATTTGTAAAGTTTAGCTGAAGTAGAAATTAACCCTCGGAGAAGACCAGGGGAAGTGTCGTGAAAGTGTCGTGAAATTAAGCAGTATGTTTTACTGGGTCTATACTCTACCACCTCTGCGAAGAGTCCATATTCATCTAGCCCAGCACCTAGCCCAGCAGTCTGATGGGCCCGTGCTCCATCAGACTGGTCTGTGAGCAAGCCTGAGAGGTACTTTTCTAAATTAATACCTGATGTGGGAGTGCCCAACCCACTGTGGGAAGTGCCACCCCAGGGCGGGTGATCCTGGGCTGTACAAAAAATTGAACTGAGAAAGAAGCGGGGAACAAGGTAGTAAACAGAATTCCTCCATGATCTCCGCTTCAGTTCCCGCCTCCACGTTCCTGTTCCTGCACGAGCTCCGGCCTCCCTCCACGACCGAATGTGTCCTTAGAGTTTTAAAGTGGAATAAACTTATTCCTGCCAACGCACTTTGGGACACGGTGCTTCATCACAGCAGTACAAACCCAACTGGAAAAGGCATTAGATGGGATGCCTACTACATACTCAGGTATAAACGTGAGATCGAGCAGTCCCGATCCGAAGGACCAGTGATCAGGGATTCTGCAGCTGCTCACACTAACACCTCAGCCCAGTAAACAGACTCCACGCTTCTCGCCAGGGACCACGGACGTTCACGATGAAAACTTCTCCAGCGATCTGAATGTATCTGCAATGAAGGGATCTGGATTAAGAATAGACTATACTCCCTTTCACACAGATGTGTATCTTAATTGGATTTTGTTTTTTATTGTTGTGATGAATATCATGACCAGAAACAGCTTTTGGAGGAAAGGGTTGATTTCAGCTTCCGCTCTTGTTATGCTCCATCACTAAAGGAGACCAGGGCAGGAACCCAGGCAGGCACCCAGGCAGAGGCCACAGAGGAATGCTGCTCTGACATGCCCCCCCCATGGCTTCCTCGGTTTGTATTACTCTGCACCCACCCACACACCCACCCAGGGATGGCACCACTCACGATGGGCTGGGCCCTCCCCTGTTCATCACTAATCAAGAAAATGCCCCCCCCCCCAAACTTGCCTATAGGCCGTTCTGATAGGTTAAGGCATTTCCCAGCTGAGTTGTTCTCCTCAGATAACTGTTATTGTGTTAAATTGACAAGCAACTGGTTAGCCCTGTGTGGGTAGGTCCCGAGAGCTTCATGCTAATAGGCTCTTGTCTAGAACCAAGCAAATCAATAATGCCAGCTGATCTAGGAAGTGACCCTTGAAATCTTTACTTAATTTAATTTTTTGAGACTTTTATACACTTGTATTTACACTATGTTCAATCTCCCCTCTCCTGCTCCAACTCCAATGTTCCCACATTCCTCAAGTGTACACTCTCTTGTATATTCTCTTCTCACATTTTCTTTCTCTCCCTCCTTTTCCTTCTCTCTCTCCTCTTCCCTCTCCCTCCCCCTCTCTCCCTCTCCATCTCCCTCCCCCCCTCTCACATACACACACACACTTTGGAGTCTATTTAATGGTGATCATATGTGCATGCACTATTCTTTGATCACACTAGAAAGGAGACATCAACTCCTACGAGGCTTCAAGCACTCATCAGCCTTACCTGTGCCAGGGGCTCTTAAGAAGGTGGCTATTCTCTCCCAGAGAAATGGAGAAACAAGATGTGAATTCACACAAAAAATGGTATAGAATTGTGTCTAAGCTGCAGCTTGAAAGATGCAAAGCTGAGCATTTCGAGCAGCAAATATGTGAGATCAAAGGGGGGCAGAGGCAAGGCCCAAACCAGGATTGGAAGAGTGCAGCTTGCTCCTTTCACTGGACTGTAGTGTGCATGAAAGCCAAAGAAACCAGGTCTTAAGTTTTAGACGGATTTCTTTCATTAAGCTTTATTTATATGTATTTACTTTAACTTTTAATTCCGTTTTACTTATTGCGTGTGTGCAGGTATGTGCACATGCACACCATAGCCCAAGTGTGGCTCGAAGAGTCTGTGTGTGGGTCAGTTCTTTCCTTTGATCATGTGGGGTCTGGGGAACTGAAGTTCCCTGATAGCTTGCAGACCGTAGGCTGAGACTTCTAAACCTAATCAGTATAAAACCAACAACGTTTCTGAGTGAAGCTGTAGCAAGGGGTTCTACGTAGCAGGACGCATGAGATGGCAGTCACTCACGCACAGAGTGTTTGAACGGAAGTAGACTGAATTCATGCTCAGTATCACTGAGCCCTCTCAGGCGCCAGGGCCTGGGATAAGTACAAAACTATGCTGTGTATTGCACTCCAGCCTCCCTGCAAATGGTAAGCGTGTCACACCTCCACTTTACCATCAAGGGCAGTTCAAGCACACTGCTGCTTAGAGGGGTCCTTGCCTGGGCACACAACACAAAGGGAGTGGGGCAGCAATCGGAGCGCACTTCAGTCTGTCCTCCTTTACACAAGTGACATGGTGGTTCTAAGCCACAAAGTCACAACAGCTGCTGGAGCAGGAGTGGGTGGGAGAGATTCTTTGAGGAAACGTTTCCCTACGAGAGAGAGCAGGACATAGACTCGTTGATGTTTTCTATTGTTGATTCAGTTGTAAAAATTGTACCCCGGGAAAATCTCCCGGGATTATTCTTTTAAATCCAGACATATGGATGAAACAATATTGTGAGAAATTCATCGTGTTCCTTTCTGATACTGGGGCAAACCAATCCAGTGCACGCAAAGCTCTCTGGGTCTGTGGCCACGCGAAGGTTGCATTCCGTTTGTTTCAACTCCTAAGCTGCGTTTCGACAGGCTTCACCTAAACATGCCACAATGCTAACCTCCAAGAGTGCTTTCCAAAAGCAGGGATCGTATTTAACCTTACCCAGCACCTCATCTTCAAATTATTGTTTCTGCAGGCCATGTGCATGTGTGTTGCTACCCTGGAAAACTCTGGGACTCTGCACGCTGGTGAACCTTGTCCTTGCTGGCTTCCTCGTCTTGGGAGGGGCTGCCATGCCAGTGACTCCAGGGTGTCTATTTCATGGAGGTAAATGAGATGCACACAACATTTTACCATTATTCATGGGATATAGTCCAAGACCCCAGAGCACACTGCAGCCCCTATGGTGATACAGAGGCTCAAGGCCTTGCTCTACGTGTATATGTATTATGTATGCATATATAACACATATGAATACATTGTATAAAATCTGCATCTACAACTATATCTCTATGTATATCATTCACATGTGTATCTATATCATATCTATTTGCTATTTTTATTTTTTCCAATTCTCTATGTATGTGTGTGTATGTGTGCATATATGGTATGCATATGTTTGTACATGTGTATTTGCACGTATGTAGGAGTACTTGTGCGTGGGTTGCCCTCAGCAAACTATATCCTCTCCAACTGTTAACCAAATGATATCATAAAGTTCTTCTTTCCTTAAATTGTTCCTTGCAAACACGTGGTTGCTGCAACAATAGTAGCTACTACATATGCCTACCTATCGATGCGATGCAAATCGGGCACGGTAAAAAGTTAGCGATCATAGCTTAATAAAATAGAGTAACTTAAATAATCTAGTATAATAAACGTTATTTAAAAAGACATTGTGATTTCTGGAATCTTCCATTTCATACTTTTGGGCTGTGGTGTTCCTTAGAGCAGAGCTCTGCATCAGAGCTTGACCTGGTAGGACTGTTTTTCTTCGGTCTTCGGTTTTCCTTTGCAGAACTGTATGTTACTGAAGGACTGTGTGTCCTTGGCAGAAGGGCAGCACGTTGGCTCTGTGACCTTCATTTCTGTACTTAAGTTCATTGGTCATTCCATAGAACAGGCACCTGGGGCCTCCATTGCAGGAAACCAGGCAGGTGCCTAGGCAGAGGCAGTCCTCCTAGGCCATGTGGCCTAGAAAGACTGCCTGTAAAGAGTTACACATCCTGTGTTTCGAGGAATGCATAGGCATTAGGAAGTTGGAAGGTGACATCAAATGGCACTGGAATAGGGAAGTGGGCACGTGTCCTTTCTTGGAAGGTAGATGCCCACCTTGACTGTTCAGTGACTCTTTTGGCTCTCAACTTCCTGCATAGGCCCTGGGACTTCTGCCTGTGACTGCCGTGACTCCTCTCCTTTTTCTTCCTCACAATCATTAGGAGACGTTCAGGGAAGAGCCTGGAAACTCAGTCCTGCTGCACAGGAGGTGGACCCCACAGAGAGCATCACCTGAACTCCTCTAGAGCTCTGAGGCCTTTAGGCTCTCCCTGGGAACCTGAGGTTTGTTTCCCCATTGTTGCTTTATTTTGCTTTGTTCTTTTCCCCATCATTACTTTCTCCCCACACTCCGTCCCCCACCTCTGCAACCCCTGTTCCCTTCTTGAAAAAACAAAAATCCTGTCCTCAGGTATCAAAAATGTCAGAATGGAGAGTTAGCTGGTGTGCATGGCTTTCGTCTTCCTGTGGCTTCCACACATGCGATCCGGTGTGATTCAGTCCCAGGGTTGCAAAGACCTTTTCTGGAAACAGGGACAAGAGTTCTTGCATTCGGTTTAGCATGTGGAAATGGTGGATTGAGGGACTGATGGGACTGCGGATAGCTTCCAACTCAGAGGATGCTTTGACAGTTGAAGTTGATGTCCCACCGTTCTGAACGTCTCAGATCAAATGGAATCTTCGATGGATTCTTGACTGGGAAGCCAGAGCTATGGAGGAAGTTGCCCGGGGGAGGGCCCTTTGCTCCTGCTTCCCAGATATTGTCAGGCTGCTTGGTAGTTCCTTGACAAGCTACTGACAGTCTGCTGCTTTGTTTCATTGTGTTTGTTGCTCAACCAGTTTTGTGTCTTAGCATCCTTTCCAAAGGCATTTGCTTGGATCGCTTGTGAAATTGCTGCCACTTTGCCTCTGATATCCCTGAGAGGTTCTCTGGAGCAAGGCTGGGTAGCTACGTTGCTCAGCAGAGTTTATCTTCATTCACACAGGCTTGTTCTAATCACCCTCAAACACATGTTCCTCACTATTTTACACAGGTAGATGACAACACATAAGGCATAATGTGTGTGGCAGAAACGGTGTCCTTCTAATATCCAAATTTCACTTCATAAGCTTTGATCTAGCTGCCAAGGGTTCAGTAGTGTCCAACAGAAGGAAGCAAGGTGGTGGTGTCTGCATAAAGCCCTCCAGGCACAAGGCAGCTGGTTTCTGACATGCATTGGCCTCTTGTGCTATTACAGCCAAGTCTTAGAGTCCAGTTTCAATGCAAGCAGGCAGCTCACTTGGGAAATGTTACTTGAAACATCATCTCAATATTCCTTCTCTGGCGTCCTCTGGTTTGCCAATTGTCTGTGTATGGTAATGATCACTACAGAGGCCCGTGATGAGAGGACCTGCTTCAGTTCCAAAGGTCTTTGCTTCAGTGGGGACAGTAAGGTGACTGCCATTCAAGTGTATTTTGTTATTTGTAAAACTTACTCAGACCCAGAAAGGAAGCTTGCAGTGGGCCCTTGATGAGGCAAAGGATTTGCCAGCTTGGGGAATCTGCCATGACAAAGATGTTCTGTAGAGGTCAAAGCCACACCTTGAAAGAGCAAGTGGCAGAGGAGACAGGTGGACTGTCGTCCTCCGTCTGAGCATGTTTTCTGGAGAATGCAGTCTAAGACGGAGTGAGTATCAAGGAGCCTGTGTTTAGTCTACCCAGATGGTGCTCCCAGTAGGATTACACATCCCAGGGAACTTGTGAACCATATGGAGGGGAAGGTTCCCCGGCTGAGAGTTCCGCTCCATTATTTCGCTTTGGAAGTAGCTCATTGTGATCAGGCTTGAATTATCATGTGTGAGCCAATGGGTATCGGAACGGTATACTCGCCAGAGTTGGGAAACGCTCATTCTTAGCGTAATCACAAAGGACACATGGCTACAACCATAGTATATTCTGAGACATGCCACCAGGATGCTTCCAAGAGTACTGCCATGTGACTGCAACGAGGATCAGTGCCCTGCATTGTTCCAGAAGTCAAGATCATCCCAAGTACACTGGGGTGTGGCTTGGCATCTGAGTCTTGCAGGCTCCTGGATCGGATCTGGCTTTGTGATGGGACATTGAACTTGGTGTCAGGGGGAACAGTGCCCTTGACTTTCTGGCACCAGGTTCTGTCTGTCTACCGCTGTCACCATGAATGAGACTTAAGAGAATGAGCCTGTGACTTTCTGTTTACCTTTCAATGTCTTTGTAAATCAGAAATACACAGAGGCCAAAGTTGGGGCAGAGAAACGAGCTTTCAACTCATGTATTGGGGCTGCCTAACCCTGGAAAATTTCAGCTCCAGTGTCCCCTCCTCGGGAGTGCAGGCCCAGTGCCCAAGCACCAGGGCGAGCTATATCCTCTGTTGTCTGTCAAAGACCTCTGTGTGTAGCCTTAGAAGAGGAAATTCTGAGACTACAGAGGGCATTCCTTGGGGGTGGTGTGTTCTGTTTGTGTAAACACGTGAGCCAGCCGAGAATCCAGGCCCAGAAGGACAGGAGGCAAGGCAGCAGCAGCACACCAGCTGGCATGGGCTGCACAACAAACAAAAGCTGACAAAGTTGCCTGCCATGTGCACTAGCGACTTCCAAAGCCTTCAGCTACGAAAGGCGGAATATCTGTTGGCAGAGTGCCTGGTGCTTGTTCCTCTCGGCTGTGTGCTGGTCCTGCAAGGGAGGACTTAAAGCTCCAAAGGTCACAAGAAAGGGCACGGTCTGACTTGATCCACAGCTCCACCCCTAGAAGGGACAGGGTGTTATTCTGAGTCTTGTAATCCCCCGGTTGTGATCAAGCTGCTGTCCTCATAACCCGTTTCTGTGGATATGAAGTTCCCAGGACCCATGGAGGACAAGGAGGTAGGTGGGACCCTTTACCCTTTTAAAAAACTCCTGACACAAAATGTCCAGTCCGACCAGGAAGTAAGCCTGGAATGGATTAGCAGTCAATCATTTCTGTCTCCAGCCATGCTGAGCTTGCTTCTTTGCTCTCATCCATTCTACATCAAGAGGCTCTCGTGGAGGCCCAGTCTATCTCACCTGGGCCAGGGGGAAAGCAAGAACTCAGACCCGAGCTTCTGACTTCTAAAATATCAGGAATAGTCCAGAATACCAGGAAAGCATCTGAGGTGAACAGAGTGATGGCAGCAGGGCATATGTATGAAGGTGAAAGAAAGTCGATGGTGGAACAGAGAGACCTGGGCTCACTCTCATGTGAAGAGTGGGTCTGGGTAGCAGAGAAGATACCCATACCATTTGATGTTTGGACCTTGGAAGAAACAGGAGACCACTGCAGCCAGGGCACTGCCTCCAAACCACACACCCAGTGGAAAAGGCTAGGAAAGAAAAGACCAGCCACTGGCATGATCGAACACTTTGTGATTTTGTGTCTGTGTGTCTCAGAGGGAAACAGAATAAGCACAATTTGTAGCAGTCACTCATGCTGACTGAGCCCATCTAGACATGCAGGTCTAAGTACCACTTACAAATACTCACCCTGAGCCTAGGCGGGACAAAATATGATATATTCTTAACCAGTTATAAAGCAATTGCCCCCATGACTTTGGGCCAAAAGATTGGATATCTGTGGTTGGAATGATCGCCCTGTAAATCATCATAATGAAGGTAATTAGAAATGGATTATCGGATTAATACTTGAATTACTTTGGAAGAAGACCTCACTCTTCTTTGGTGACTACCTCCTGTTGGGTACCCCCCAACCCCAATTTCTCCTTTCACTGAAGAATCAACACTGAACACATCCCAGAATGACAATATCACTTTGCTGTCAGCAAGAGCATTTCAGTCTCCATACTGGAGGATTTCTGTGCTCGCTGTGACTTTGTGCGAGGAACTTGAATCCAGCAGACGGACCCAGAACAAAGTCAATGGCATGTATTCAGAAGATGTGATGGCTCGACATAGAGTCTCCTAGAGAGAACTTAGTTAGTCATGTGCTTCTTATTCTATTAGTAGGAGTTTAATAATGATTATATTAGTGCAGTAGCTATTCCTTAGAAGGAGTGATGGACTCAGCCACAGAAGTCTCGATATATATATGTAATTGGGCCAAAGGAAATGGAGAATTGAGTCATTTCTCAATGAATTTGATTAATGTAAATAATTTATCTGCATACTACTCTTCCCACACCATACTTATTCCTTAAAATATAGGGCATGCTTTCCTTAAATAGATTTTCCTCCTAGCTCCTCAATTCATAGGAGACTCCACATGTAGCAGCAGCAGGGAGGAGGCCCAGCACAATAGAGCTGAGGACCCCCGCCAGCCTTACCGATTGCTCTTTACGCGTACTTCTATGTCCTACCCAATCTCAGAGCCTCGGCTTCTTTATTCTGAAAAATTCAGAGTCTGGACCGAATTAATCGTTCAGTTCCGAGCTAGTGTTTCATGTGTTCTTTCCATGAAGAGGGGCTCCCTCTGAGGAAAAGCATCCTGTTCTTTGCATTTACACGGAAGGTGATATATCCTTAGTCCTCGTCAATGGGACAATAAGCTGTGTTTTTTCAAAGTATTAAACATACATTTACCATAGGATATGACAGCTTCCTCTGAGTGTTTACCCAAGAGAACTGAAAA
This sequence comes from Mus caroli, assembly GCF_978045245.1. NCBI lineage: Eukaryota > Metazoa > Chordata > Mammalia > Rodentia > Muridae > Mus > Mus caroli. The sequence goes on from NW_028227274.1 coordinate 81,535,077, forward strand.
TTTATGTCCTCACAAAACAAGCGCACTCAGATGTTTATAGCTGCCATATTCATCTTCATACCAAACTAGAGACATCCGGATGCCTGTAAATGACTGCATGCAGAACAAACCAGGGCATAGTCAGACAAAGGAATGCTACTCAGAGAGAAAAGGGAGGTAAGAATGCAGGAAGGAACAGGGAGGGACCTCAAGTGGCTCCCACGCTAAGTGAGAGAAAAACTCAGCCACGCACACTGTGTGATCCTGTGTGTGGGATACTCTACAAAGACTCATATCCACTTAGTGGTTGTGTGGCCCGGGTGGAAGGAGCCATCACTCACCAGGTGGGGGCAGTGCACAGAAATGTCCTATAACATCTCTCTTTTTGTTTGCTTGTCTTTATTCTGGTCTGAAGATAGTCCTGCTGTTGCACTTAGGCTGGCCTCAAGTTCACTCTGTAACCCGAGAGGGCTTCAATATCCTCCTGCCTCCTGGATGCTGATATGACTGATATATGTAACCACATCCTGCTTGCCAGGGTTTTAGTTTGGTTGTGGATATCTGCATGATTTGACATTTGATAGGACATGGAACAAAACGCATACACACACACATATACACACATACACACACACACTCATACACACTCATACACACATATACATACACACCACACACACGTTGCACACAAATACATACACACACATACACATACACACACATACATACACATCACACACACATTGCACACAAATACATACACACACATACACACACACATACATAGACACCACACACACATCACACACACATATATACAAATACATACACACACACATACACACACATACAAACACACACTCATACACACACATACACACGTACACACACATACATACACACCACACACACATTGCACACAAATACACACACACACATACACACACCCATACATACACACCACACACACATACATACATACCACACACACATCGCACACACACACATACAGAGAGAGAGAGAGACAGAGAGAGAGAGAGAGAGAGAGAGAGAGAAAGAGAGACAGACAGACAGACAGACAGACAGAGAGACAGAGAGACAGAGACAGAGACAGAGAGAAATGAGAAATCTTATTCTGTAAAACTAAACTTAAGAACAAATACCAAGTAGTCTATTACCGATTACCAAACTAGTCCTTTACTTAGAGAATTCAAATCTAAAAACTAGAGTTTGAAAACTGTTTGTAGCCAACACATGTGCAGGGGTTGTTCTGTTTCTCTCTCACTGTGGCACACAGTTGAGAAGAGAAACCACAGTTCCCAGTAAGTGACTAAAGGTGCTGGTCCGCTAAGGCTCACCCTCAGAAGAGCTCAGCCTGCCTGGTTTCCTTTCTGCTCCAGAGAAAGTGGCTCTCTCCTTTGCATCCACTTCCTAGGATCTCCTTCAGGCAAGCCCCAGGAGCCAACCACCTGCAGCACAGAAAGGGCTAGGGCAGCTCATGGTGTGCTCCTAGGTGCTGCAAAATCTGAGGCCCCATGAAACCCACCTCTGGCTCTCCAGCACACCGTGCAGATGTAAGATGTCTGTTTCATGTTACACATGGGTGTGGTAGCATAGGTCTCACCAGTCTGTGCTAAGACACTATATATAAATCTGGGTTTCTCATCTAGTGCTCCAATCTATCCCTGAGATTATAGTTCACCTAGTTATGCCACAGCATGATAATGTTTTAAAACACATCAAACTGATGGAGAATACTTTATATTAAATGACTGCATGGTATAAGCTATCAAATACACATGGAAACGCTGCATGTTTGCTGTTTATCATAGATTAGAAATTAATCCAATTTTATATAGCCATGCAATTATGTTTGTACTTCTTCTCTGGTTCCCCATGTGTAAACGTTTACTTTTAAGTATCTTGGCTAAGGAGGGAGATAAGATCTGTGAATGCCTACTGTGTTCATACTCTCTGAATCACAGACAGAGACACTGAGAGAGTTGGCTCTCCAGATTATGCAAGGCAAATGCACACAACAGGATTCTTGGAAACTGTACAAACCAACAATATGACCATTTCATGGTATTGGTGAAGGATCAGATTTTTGCTGTGGTTATGAGAGAGAAAAGCCGGGGGCATCTGGAAGAGTCCAGAGCAAAACATGAAGAAAGAAGACTCAATATGCCTGGCTAGCAGACTGGACTGAGCCTTGAGAGAAATAGGAAGAGGAGCAGGAGGAGGAGGGAGAGGGGGAGCTGGAGGCAGAGAGGGAGGAGGGAGAGGACAAGGAGGAAAAGGATGAGGATGATGAAGAGGAAGAGGAGGAGGAGGAGGAGAGGGAGGCAGGAGAGTGAAGGAGAGCAAGCATGGAAGAACAGGCATTGTCTGAGACAGAGAGAGGAAGACAGAGAGGAGGCAGAGCTGGAGAGGGAGAGACAAGAAGTATGAATGTAGCTGGAATAGCAAGGTTATAAGGAAAATGAGTAGCTGCAGGGAGGGGAACCCAGGAGCTGGAGGGAGTTTAGGATAAGGAAGGAGGTGAGAGGATCCAGGATGTGAGCATGGACTTTGAAAGGTGTAACAGGTCCATGTGACACAGAGGGAACCTGAAGGTCAGCACGAGTTTTGTGAGCTATGAGGCACCACAGAGAGCCATGTCTCCCTTCTGCCATTTGGAATTTGGGGAAACGGAATTTCCTTTGGACTTGACAGAAACAAAATTTCCTGGATACTTTCAGTGAGACTGCGTTGGTAGAGCTGGCCCAGTGGCTAACAGCGCTTGAGTATCTTGAAGAAGACCTGGATTTAGTGTGTCCCACCCTCACGGCAAGCATCCACCTCTAAGTTCAGTTCCAGAGGATCTGACGTTCTCTTCTGATCTTGTGACCAATGTTTCTAAGTGGTGCATATACATACATGCATACATACATACATGCATACATACATACATGCAGTAGAAGATACATGACATTAAATTTAAAAACAATCTTAAAATGGATGGATTGATGATGCCCGCAGACCAAGCATCTCTTCTGAATACAGGTTGGCCAACGAAAATTTCTTTTCTGACCCAGCACTGAAAGAAAAACCCCATGTTTGATTCATGGAGTTGGCTTGGTGAAGTTGGTTAATCAAACCACAATATAGATTCTACCTCTATATCGCTATCAAATACTTTAAATTACCTTCAAATAGACAGAAATATCAACTCATAAGCCGCAAATTTCCAGTGATCTATTTCAGTGAAAATTTTTCAGAGATGTATTTATTTTTATCATATGACTATTTGTATGTGCAGCACATGAGTGCTTGGTGCATCCCAGGGGTGCCAGAAGGCACCAGAACCCACGAATCTGGAACTGCCGATGATTGCGAGCCCTCATGTGGGTGCTAGGGACTGAACTAAGATCCTCTGCAAGATCAACAAGCGTATTTTACCTCTTAGGCAACTGAAACCCTGAAAGATAATCCCTGGCTGTTGCTTGATTGTTATTAATTTTCCAAGTCTTTTCTTCAGCCAATACAAGGTTACCAAACTGTAAAGACTCAGGGTGAATCTGCACAACCATGGAAGATTGGGAAAAGGAACCAGGGGAATGGTGGGTGGGAGCCAAGGTCAGTCCCCATTGCCCAGGCCAGGCATGGCGCTCAGCCGCCTTTAACAGCAGGATAGAGCATGGTTACCACCTGCTGCTGGAGGACTGCGGTGTCCTTTCCCTTTCACTGTACCCTACAACTAAAAGGCTTACAGGATGGAAGCAGCACACAGCCATGAAAGCCTAGGTAGTAGGGTGTATATGTGTCAGTTTTCTACAGAAATACAGAATCAATGAGTAGGTGATAGATAGAGATGATAGATAAATGATAGATAGGGTTAGACGATAGATAGATGATCAATAGATGATATAAGGCGCATAGATAATATATATATAATATGTATATAGTATGCACGTAATTATATACACACACATATTATATATGATGGAGGGCTGGTTTGGATGAGAATGCCCCTTATAGGCTTTGACATTTGAATACCTGACTGACTGCCAGGTGATGGTACTGTGTAAGGAAGGTTAGGAGGTGGGGCCTTGTTGGAGAAATATGTCCCTGGTGGTGGGCTTTAAGAGTTTAAAGGCTGTTTTGAGTTTCTCTCTGTGCTTCCTCTTTGGCCATTTCAGGTGTGAGGTCTCAGTTTCCTGCCTCATTCATTATGCCTGTCTGCTGCCATGCATCCCTGTGGTCATGGAAATAGCCTCTGTTCTCCGGAACTGTGTAATCACATAAACCCTTCTTGCTGTAAGTCGCCTTAGTCATGTATGTTATCACGACGATAGAAAAAGAACTAGGTAAGATATCCAGGCATAGAGGGGAATGTATGGGCTCATACTTTAAGTAGGTATGATATAAATGACAAATAGTAAATATATTAGAAGGTAGAAATAGATGATAGGGAGATAAATAAGACAGGGAGGCGAATAGACAGAATGGTAGATGTGGGATGGACAGAGTAAATAGACAATAGACGATAGATAAGTTGGTAAACTATCCAAATAGGTTGAAAGACAGATGGTAATAGATGATAGATAGGTAGATAGATAGATAGATAGATAGATAGATAGAGATAAATAGATAATAAATGATAGATGATAGATAGATAGATACAGATAGATAGATGGTAAATAGATAATAAATGATAAATGATAGATAGATGGTATCTAGATAATAGATAGATGATAGATAAATAGATAATAAATGATAGATAGATGATAGATAGATAATAAATGATAGATGATAAATAGATACAAATAGATAGATGGTAAATAGATAATAAATGATAGATGATAGATGGTATCTAGATAATAGGTAGATGATAGGTAAATAGATAGATAATAAATGATAGATGATAGATAGATAGATAGATAGATAGATAGATAGATAGATAGATGATAGATGAATAGATAATAAATGATAGACAGGTAGATGATAGATAGATAGATAGATAGATAGATAGATAGATAGATAGATAGATAGATAGACAGACAGATATTATATAGTGAGGTAGTAGCTTGTTAAATGATGGGTGGATGATGGATGGATGGATGTGTAGATGATAGGTCGCCAAGAGATCATAAAATCTGGGGCATCAGGAAATTTACATGAATACCAAGAAGCCCTAAAATAGGCCACCCACAATCTGGAGACTTAGAGAAGTGGAAGACCTGAGAACCAGGAGGCCCACACTATTTCTTTCAGTCTAAGAGCTCAGGAGCAAGATAAAGGATGGTGAGTCCAGTCCTGGTGTTGAAATACCAGAAGACATGGAGTTTGTGATGGCGGGGGGCAAGAGCAGAAGCGCACGTGTGAAGGCTCATCCCAGCAGCACACCTGGATTGAACTGAGAAACTCCTGTATGATTAGTAAAGAGCTCGTTAATCTGTGTCCTGATAGTGTTCCAGGGTTGGGAAGATCATCGGGGCTCCGACCTAGTTAGTGGTTTAATCCACGGAGAAATCTGAATTGGAACAGATTCTTACAAAGTAGGTGGTGAAGCTGAGGCAAGAGGTGAGGCTGGGTGGAAGGAAGCAGCCTCTGGTGGCTGTGCCTTGTCCAAAACTCCTGGCTCGTTTGCTCTCCTTCCTATCCACTGTGAGCTTTTAGTACCTTCCTCCTCCACATGGTTCTGTCACCACGATGTGCTGCCTTCCCACAGGCCCCAAATAAGCAGAGCCAAGGTCTATGGACTGAATATTTTGAAAATGCCAACACAAAATAAATCATTAAGGACTCCCTCCCTTTACATTGTGTCCTGTGTTTTGTCATAGTGAGGAGGACAATGACTAATATGTATTTTGAGTTTAGAAGCAGAGAGCTTGCAGGTCTTTTCTCTCCCTTCTTGTTGTGTGTTAGGATGGAGAACCCCAGACTGAAGGTGAACTTTTCGTCTCAGTCTACAGATGCACATGCCGATCACCTCGTGAACCATCACTGCGTTTACTTTCCAGATATTCTTTGGTATAATCAACATGTGTTCTCCCCCCAGCCCCTAAGATCCAGCTCTGCCTCCCAATTATACTGAGCACCATGCTTTAGATATCTGTGACCTCTTGATGAAGCTAGACATGAGAGGAAGCCTGTTCCTCACCCCGGGAACGGGCAAAGCCAAGGATCACTACAACCAAGGGATGCTACAACCTGGGGGACACAGCCTGCCAGCCCTGATATTACTGGACAGCCTGGACACTGAGGATCGATTTGCAGATCAATGTTGGTGACTAATTCAACAACAGGAAGCACCGATTTTGAAGGAAAAAATAGTATACGAATATTGTAGTGCTTTAAAAGAATTATACTGTGTGAGTTGCTCACACTCCAGTCAACAGCCTTGCCCCTGTGCTCAAGTAACATGAAGTATAAAGAACAAGGTGGGGGGGGGGTCTTGTTACTGTGAAGAAGGGGTTCAGAGCCAAGTTAAGGAGGCTAACCAAGGCCAACGAGGGTTGAGTATCATCAAAACACATTATACTGGAGTATGGAATTATGACTGAATAATTAAAAAATTTTAAAAAAGAATTACTTTTTTCATTAGTAGTTGGCCAACAACATGTTACTCTGTTACTGTTGCTATGTTTTGAGTTTCATGGACACAGTTGCAGAGCCGTGTTCTCCTCAAACTGTGTAAACAGGAAGACAGCATTTGTATTGTTGCCTATCAGTCTTCAGAGAATGAACTTCTTGCTGTGTATCCCTGGGCAGAGCAGTTTGCAGACCTCAGTTCTAGGTAGCTCCAGGCCACTGGGCAGCACAGAAATCAGCTGCCTAGATTTTGAGGAGGTTACTCAGAAGAGAAGGAAACAGGAGAAAACAGTGGCTTCCTTAATTGCTTCTGAGGAAAGCATGAGTGAAGGCCATTAGTGTGATTGGAATTTATCCAGGACATTAGGATCATCCAGAAATGCCATGAGCCAGTTCACCCCCACCCCCAACACACACACCCACCAGTGCCCACGGCTTGACTCTAATGTCCCTTCTAAAAGGCAGAGCTCCTTCATACAGGGTTATTGGCTCAATATGACAACAGTAAATCTCTGGTGGCACTTCCAGCAGCACATAAGGAGAGAGTTCTCAGAAATGACCAATAATTGACCCATATGACCTGCCTGAGCATGTGAGGTCTAACAGACTCTGACATCACGCACAGAATTATTTCCCAATAGGTACTTTGCATGTAATGCCATTCAGCTCCTTGGAAAATGAGCAAAATAGCTTTGAACAAGAGGAGACTCTTCCTTGTCTCCCGGTGATAAATGAAATTGGGTTTTGACCAGTTGATGGAAAAAATTACCACTTATTATTTCTAAAATCAATGCTGGAATAATTAGATTTAGCAAATGGGATTCTTAGAAAAATGAAAAAAGAAAGAAGTCTTTTAAGGTCACCCAGGTGATTTCCTCTAGTTAATCTAGAATTCTGTGGTCAGAATTCCTAAGGTTTTGTGGGCTTTGACACAGGGCTTCAACTTTGAGTGCCAGTATTGACAAGTGACAAGTCTCCCTGATAGGTGGGTTAGCACTCCTCACGTGTTCTTGGGCACTTGACTTGGAACATCTAGGATTGGGTCAGTGGCTGGGGCCCTGGCAGGATGGGCAGGCAAGGCTGCACAGTGGCTTCCCTAGGGTCATCTGTGTGGTTTCCACATGTCCTGAAAGAGACTTTCTCGAAGTAGAAGCAGTTAGGTGTCTTGGTGGTTGAGGTTCAGGTCGATATGGCTGCAGACACCCTCCACTTTGAAGTGGGCAGAGCATGTCAACTCCTTCTTGCCCTTGTTTTTTGTTTGTTTTTTTTAAGAGTAAGCTTTTACTCTTTTACTCAGTGAGCGAGGTCAGGGCCCATCACCACCTATACCAGTGATCTTATATCTAGCACTTCCTCCATGTTTGATTTTAAAATGCCTTGACACTATTTGAAGAAAGTTTTAGCCTATTGAATGCCACATGTGCTTGCAATCCTGGATATTGGCCTCATACAATGATGGTGGTGGTGGTGGTGGTGGTGGTGGTGGTGGTGGTGGTGGTGGTGGTGGAGGTGGTGGTAATAGTGATGTGTCAGGCACTATTCTTAGAACCCTTAAAAGTGATCACAATTTTCTTTGTTTGACTCACAAGGAAACTCAGGCACAGCAAGATCCACTTCCTTGGTCGACTATGCGGTAGAGCAGTCTGGTCAATATTTCCTGCCCCTCTTTACTTTTTACTACACTCCAGGAATGACCCTGAGTGCCAACCCCAGGAGGCCTCCCAGACTCTTCCTATACCTTGAGTGCCCAACCTATGGTCCACACACCGCTGGTGTCCCAGAATAGCTGTGAATGTGGCCTACCACAAAATCCTAAACCTAGCTAAAACATGCATTTTTGAGTAGTCTTATTTTTGGAACTTAGTTGCGTGGCTCTTGGGTGTTTACTTTGTGGATGGCAAGGTTGTATCACAATCACAAAAGCTTGGACCTGGCTGCAAGGCTCTTAACCCGGTTCTATCCGGGTAAGACCAAGGAGTGAGCATGCCGATTGGACTGTGTCATCAAGGCAGAGAGTGACAATGGAAACATGAGCACAGGTGAGGGATGGGTTCCTCTTCCTTCCCTTTTTAAACAGAAGGAAGGACACTTGCAAAGGTATAAACACAAGGACAGGGAGAGACCCACACCCTGCTCTCTTGTACCTTCCTGGGTCACTCTGAGCAACGAAGACAAGGCTAAAGACCAAGACCCTCTTCAAGGAGGGGTCACCCTAGGTGCTGTGTTTTTGAACTCCCCTCGGCCCCCAGCGATGCCTAAGGGAGTTCACTCGCACAGGACACCACGCTGCTTCAAGAATCCTAACGAATCAGCACTGAGAGTTTCCTCCTGGACTCCTCTGCTGGTTAGAAATAGGACACCTGGAAGCCAGGATCAGAGACCGGAGCTAGATACTCACGGTACTCAAAGGTGCTGTGTTGGGCACAAAAAATGGAAAAGTAGATTCAAATGTGAGCATGAAACACGGGCAGCAGAACTCTCTGGCTCTATAACTCATGCTGGGTTTGCTGTTTCCTTCCTTACGCAAACTCCTTCTACCAGTGGCTGCTCTAGCTGGGTCCCCTGGAAATAGCATTCTGGAGGCGTTCAGGAGCCTCGGGAATGCCGAAGGTATGGTGCTGCCACAAATCTACATGTGACAAGCTATTTATAGAAAGCTACTGGATCTGTGAACAAGGAAGGCTCTAATTAAGTCTTCACTTTGGGCTGTGGGGATGCTTATGGTCAGCGGACAGTGCCTGTTTTTTAATCTCATCTATTTTTACTGGGCTTTTGTTGCCTTTGTTTGCATTCACGTGGATCTAGGGGCCTGGCAGCTTGGGGCTTTATAGACTACATTTGGAAACAAGACTTCAATCCATTCCTCTCTCTCTCTCTCTCTCTCTCTCTCTCTCTCTCTCTCTCTCTCAGTTCTAGGACATTTGAAAATGTGCTTATAAAAATGATCCTTTGGCTTGGTATTTTGGTCTCTTCCTACTTAAAAAAACGTGAATTAATCTTAATAATTGCAAAGAAATCATATATGGAGCAATCCTCGGAAGGGTAATTACTCAAGTGCAGTGGTTTTCATTAAAAAGTTAACATTTATCTTATTATAGTAATTACCTTATTGCAGTAAATTGGCAATATTTTCTTATTCCTTCGATGATGTAGCATGGTAAGATAAGTTCACGCAATAAGATGTGTTTGAACTTGTTAATGAGAATCATGAATTATTTTTTTTAACTTTATTTTGGGATGGCAACAAGCAGCAGTCGTTAGGTTTTTCTCTGTGTGACAGTATTAAATTGGAACAAATAGCGTCAGAAAACACCCGCTCATCCAAGAATCTCTGGATGTCCATCCTTCGAGGTGCAGACACTATAGACCATTGTTTATAGTGAGTTGTTAAGGGAAATAGTGCCTTCTGTTCTCGAGAGTGCCATTGTTTGTTGGTTTGTTTAAACAGGGTGTCACTATGCAGCTTTGCCTGTCCTAGAACTCAGCTCTTAGGGAGAGCAGGCTGGCCTAAGACTTCCGGTGATCTTTCTGCTTCTGCCTCTTGAGTGCTGGGATCACAGACATTCACCCTCATCATGCCTGGCAATTCAATTCTCTCTCTCTCTCTCTCTCTCTCTCTCTCTCTCTCTCTCTCTCTCTCTCTCTCTCTCTCTCTCTCTCAGTATTAGACAGATGAATGACCAAGGGGCTGGCACATATTAACCCCTTTCTCTGTGCCACCAGACTACATCTCCAGACCTTGACTCTTTCTTTACTTCAGAAAAGAGATTATATCTTCCTTTTCAGAGAGACTCACTCTGCAGCTCACCCTGGCCTTAAACTCACAATCATCCTCCTGCCCCAGCTCCTCCAGTCCCATGATCAAAAGCATGAGTCACCATGCCCGCTAGAGAATGGCACTTTAAAAGGACCATTCGGTGCCTGTGAGCTTGCTGAGTTTTCAGTTAGCTCAGAAACGATCTTATTCAATCTGCTTTCTATGCTCAGCCTCTTAGGTGTAAAGAAGCCCATGTAGTTCTTCAAAATCACATAGTCAGGGGCTGGGCAAGTGGCTCAGTGGGCTGTGTGCTTGTTCCACCATCATGGGGACTTCAATCCAGATGTGTGGCACCTGTGTGAAAAGCAGGGCACAGCTCTGTGCTCCGGCAATCCCATCGATGGGAGGCACACACAGCAGAATCTCTGGGGCTCAATGGACAGTGCAGAGCACTCATTAGAAGCTGTCAGGAGAGACCCTGTCTCAAAAGTAAGGTGGGGGAGTAGTTGAGGAAGTCACCTGGCATTGGCCTGGGCCTCCACAGCATGCACATCTGTACATGAACATCCACATGGATACATGCAACCCACCCCTACACACACACACACACACACACACACACACACACACACACATACAATCAAATTAAAGGGTTATAGAGCAGGCTGGTACAGAACTAAGACTAGAATCTGTCCCTTGGCATCTGTTCCATTACTAATGCACGTGACTGTTTACGATCTCAGTGTTTGTGCTTAAAATGACCACATGGTACTGGAAGGCCTGTGAATTCCATGCCCAACCCCCCATGCACTCTCCCGAGGTTTCCTTCTTCTATACATGAAATGACAGATCTGTTCCAACAGAGCTGTTTGTTATTGGTTCTTCTAGCCCCTCTGCACCCCACGTGCCTAAGGCCATAAAACATCTTCACAAATGAGTTCTTTCTGTATGGACCGTCTCTTTTATTTCAGCAGGGTGGCCCAACCAATAATGAGACATTTTGCTAGTAGATGCATATAAAGATGCAAAAGGAGCCATCAGCCAATTCCACATTAGGCAAGAGGATAGTGGTGCCTCTTTTGGGTGTTTCTTTGGCAGTCTAGCCAAAGTAATGGTGTGAGAGATACAAAGGCCAGGTGAAGGTTGCGCTTGAGAGCTTGTTAGTCCACAGTTCCAGGTCTGACCTTCACGTGGTAAGCTTAACTGCAGCCAGGTACAATCTTCCAAGTACAAGATTATCACACTCTCCCCTAGCCTGGGCCCCAAGAGATAGAAACTTCTGGAAAAAAGATCCCTGCCCCTGGAGACTTCTCTCACCTGGAATCAGCCACAAATAAAAACTCACGGTGTCAGGAACACACAACTTGATATGCGCTTTGGAAGGAGGGAGGCCATCGAAGGAGACATCTCAGGAAACGGAAGAGGTCAGGCTCAACTCTGCAAAGCACTTTCTTCAAATAACGCCAGAGCTTGATGCCTCCTGGGTGGCCTCGTCTTACTTCTGTTAAGTACGGGGAAATGTCCGCACTGCTGTCGAAAGCCTCTCGGAAAGATTGATGGATGACTCTAACTGCATCCTATTTAAACAACAACAACAACAAAAAACTGACCTAGAATCTGCTTCCCTTTAGCCCCGCGGTTCCCGCACTGCACTGAAATCTTCATAGTCATGCTGGGGCATTGTATCTTGCCACTCGGGCTGTAGCAAGTGGATTTTCTTATTTCTTTTGTGTTGGGAAAGAAACGTTTCTGAGATGAGTCCTCTTCACAGGGCCCATTACAAACAGTGTCTCAGACCTGCTTTTTCAAGCTCCTTCTATCTTCTCTGTTTCCTTAACCACTTTGTTCTTTCTGATACAATCTATTTGACTCTCAACATTTCAGTTTACAAAGAATCATGAATCATCAGGAAGACAGAAGAATCAAAATAACTTTTCTCTTCCATTCCTTACCTGCCTATCAAGATTGCTTTAGCAAAAGAGTAGCCATGGGATAAGGCTTATACATAGAGAAGGAGCTAAGAGCGATGATTTATTTTTCAAGAACTGGGTGATTTATAAGGGAGCATTTTTCTTTTCATATCGAGTTCTTCATCTGCTCCATAATATTTTCTCCAAATAGATAGTGTAAGAGAAAAATACAGCACATTATTATCTTAAAATATACCTCATCAATAAAGTAAAAATATATTCTACAAATTAGAAATGTCGAGAAGCAGAATTAATGCTGACCCTGTGAAAATCCTTGATTTTTGGAAATAGCCAAGTTACAGCTTTGAGAGATGATGTTCGGCGTTTGAGTGTGCTGTCTTCTTGTTCTATTGCTCTTTCCCTTATATTTCTTTCATACGGAACTGTTCCTATCAGTGTGATTTCATTTCAGTTTAATGACATCTGCAAGACTGGATTTTCAAATCAACTCATATTTCCAGGCAGTAGGCAGGAGTGAAATTTGGACGACACTCTTGAGCCTCTGACAGAGTATCTCCGACTTGCCTGTCAAATGTCACCTTGCTCTGCACACACACACACACACACACACACACACACACACACACACACACGCTCTCCCTTACACACTTGGTCTTTCCAGCACTGTGTCCTCTTCAGATTCTCCTGAGCATCAGCTGGCCAACGTTTCCATTCTTCCACCATTCCTGGAAACAGCCATTCCTGAGAACCAGAGAGCAAAGGACCCTACCAGGTGGAGAAGGGCCTGGATAGAAGCAATGCCATGTGAAACTGTCTTACTTCCTGTGAGTTGACAGAAATCACTGTATCCTCAGGAATGGAGCCTTCCCTAGCTGGGGCTGCAAGACGACTTACCTTATGGTTTAAAAGTCTTCCATGGTCCCATAAGCCTTTGGCTTACCTTTCCAAACACGCCAAAGTTGCTCAGAGCCTAGGGTATGTCCACAAGGGCTAGGATGGGCAAGAACAGAGAGAGAGAGAGATGGAGAGAGAGAGAGAGAGAGAGAGAGAGAGAGAGAGAGAGAGAGAGAGAGAGAGAGAGAGGAATGGAAAGACAATGGATTCAGTTAAGGAAACAATGGTTCATTTACTCAAATACTCTGCATGGACATTGCCAGATATCTTGGAATGTGCATATAACTGTCGGATAATAGGAAATGGAAAACCTTACCCTAATTGTGATGGAGGCAGCTTCTCTGATGTCACTTCATAAACACTATCCTTTCAATCTGTGTCTTAGCTGTGACCAAAGCCAGCCTAACTCCTACTTTCCAGTGAGTGGCACTGTTGAGGCTACTCCTCCTGCATGGGAGACAGGTAGGACATCTGGCTAGCACTTGCTATACCTGCTTGGAGGTGGGGCCACAGCAGTCCTGGGAAGAGCTTGCCTTTCCTGGGCATTTTCCCCCCTGTGGAAAGTTGATGTCTAGAAGGGACCAGCCGTTATTCAAAGAGCTCTGCAAGAAACTAAGAAGCAGAGCTGGGACGAGGCTCCAGTGCCTTTGCAGGCAGGCTGCTTGGTTGGAAGGCTAGACTTTCCTATGCTTCTGTCTTCATTGCCAACACTAGAACCCATGTTATTGCAAAATGCACTGGTGAGGAAGAAACATAAGCAGATTTCAGGAGATGTGTGTCCTGCCTAGTTTCTGTCAGTGTGACACAAATAAGCCTATTTGGGAATAGAGACACTCATCTGAGGAGGTGCCTCCATCAAAGGTCCTTGCTTGTGGGCGTGTCAGTGGGAAATTTTCTTAATTGCTAATCGATGTGAGAGGATCCAAGCTTCTGTGGGTGATGCCATCCTTACGCAGGTGGGCCTGCCTGGGCTATGTAAGAGGAGTTGCTAGGCAATCCAGAGGACGCAAGCTTGTAAGCAGCCTTCCTTCCTGCTCTCGCTTGAGTGTGTGGCATGACTTCCATCCATGGTAGACTTGGACTGAGTCATGTAAGGCAAACAGACCCACTCCTCACCCATGTTTGCCTTTGTCAGTGTCTTATCAAAGCCACAGAAAGGAAACTGGGACTGTCTGAGTGGTTTGTGTTATATCCCACTGTAGCTATGCCTGATGCCGGCTCCCCTGATGGCTTGTACACCACCTTACCCACAACCGCATTAAGTGAAAACACTCACACAGTTCAGTGTTTCTGCATTGGTCCTCCCCAAACAGGCACGTCTATTATCATCAACTTTACAAGATATTCAGGGGATGGAAAGGCATACAGCTTTCCAACTACCCCATACATCATAAGCTACAGAAGAGCTACAACAGCTGTGCTAAGTTCCTGGGAATAGTTTATTTTTAATAATTTATGCTTCCCAAATTTGCTTTCTGCCTGTTTGTTTTTTTGGCAATCTTAGAGACTTGTGTCTTTTGACATACCCAGGGAACCAGGACTCATTAAATATGATATCTAATAGATGGTAAAATATAGCTCAACATCCAATCTCAATGAGAATAAATGAAAGCACACTGAGTCAAAATTGATCTGCCTGTAATCCAGAAGTCATTTTAGGGTCCCACAGGGTCTCGGTGATGGCAGCATGGCGCTGTGACATTAGATATAGTCACATTTTCCTACCACAGACTTGGTTATTCTCTTGTTGGCTTACTTTCTATTCAAGCAAGGCAATTCTCTGCTGGCTGGGCCTTGCCTGGGGCACTTGAGGAAAAATATGAGTGTTCGGGACTTGCAGGGAGGAACAAAGCAAAGGGACACATGGATCAAGAGGCTTTGCTGAGGCTAGGGTGAGACTTGTGGAGTCATGCATTTTCTAGACATGGTACAGGGTCCATCATTTGATATACTCCATGACCTTATGATCTTCCCTATTTTAAACCAGGAGGCACAGAGGTAGATGGAGTATAAGTGGTTTTCATCAGGCTGTCAGCTGGCCTGGCCTGCCTATCTGACTCTCTCTCTCATGTTTGTTGGCAGTGTTCTCTGTCACTGGCAGTGTGAGTTCACATGACCCTACACACAACACCCTTTACCTAGGCGGTTGAATGTCACCCTTGACCTTTGTATCAGTTTTTCTGGGATTCTCCTTGCTGCATCCTCTGCCTTCCTGTCACATGACTATTTCATTGGTCTTCTTGGGATTCTCCTTGCTGGTTCCCTCTGCCTCCCTGTTACTCCTCCACATGGTCACACAGATGTTTCCTAATTTAGTGACCCTGTTATGTCCCTTGGTGCCCAAGGCTCCTAGTGTTCCCAGAATTCTCCAGCTGCACAATTCTCCAGACTTGCTTATCAGGTCTTCCTGAGCAGGCCAACCCAGCAGTCCTAGGACCAGCTACCGATTAACTCACCCAAGCGAATTTTGTGTATGCATGGCAGTGGTTTTGAGATATACCAGCTACTTCCTAGAACTGGACTTTGGTGTGGATAGCAGTCCTTGTGGAAGTAGGCAGCAAGTACAGTGATGCTTGCACAGCAATGCTCAAAGGGGCTCCCTTGCTGGATGTTAGAGCTGGTTGCCTGGCAACTGCTTCATATTCCCAGGCCCTTCTGGTTCCTGGGCTTATGTGCATGCATGTATTCTTGTATGTACACATGGACATCAAGATATGCACATACATCCAGCCCTGCATGTGAGGCCTTATATCACCTGAGGGACACAGCAGTCTGCCTCATGGCCTGGAGCTCCATATGCCCTTGAACTCCTTTATCAATACTTAAAAAAAAAAACCTTCCTTCCCACTTTTCTGTGGAACAAAGCTCTTACAAAGATACCAACACCACAGGCAACAGTCACTTCTCAGTGTCTTTAGCCTCCAAGATTTCATAAGTCCAGGTTCCTGTAGCAACACCTTAAAACTGTACATATATACTCCCAACAATACCATGTCAGCATTTGTGTGCACTCACGTGTGCCAATGCACACATATGTATAGTCTGCATGTGCATGTGTACACATCTATGTGCATAACTATATGTACACGTGAATCCATGTTTGAATTCCTGTGTAAACATAGACACACATGCTTTTCAGTCTGCAGTCTATACCATGCAGATTAATGTACAGATTTACATTAAGTATGCATGTATATGTGCATGCTTGTGTGTGTGTGCAGATTTGTGGGCATGTGTATATATACTAAGTATATGTTTTTATGTGACTATATGTGTATGTTCATTTGTATGAATGTCCATGTACATGCTAGTTGTTGGTGTATATGCATGAAACGTATAAAAGTATATGTTACATATGTGAGCATCAATGTATGCACATCTATAAGAGTATATGTGTGTGTGTGCTTGTATATGAATGCATATGTGTATGTCTGTTCCCAGTGGATCTGCTTCTCTTCTTGAACTCTGTCCGAGAGACCAAGGATCGTTGGTACTGTGAGACCATTGCAGATACTCTCTTCCTCACGCTGCCTCGTGTTTACTTCCTAAACCATCCAACCTGCTCTTCAGGCCCCTTCTACAGACTCACTTCTTCATCTTGGGCATCTCACATGATGAGTTTATATGACCACTTCGAAGGGCTTTCCCTGGCTTTCTTAACTGATCTTGTCTCACCATCCCTTGGATCCAAGTGTCCTTTTGTATTATAACTTATTCATTTTATACACAATATCTGATTGGATGCATAACAAACACCGAGTGAGGGCAGGGCATAAGAGAGAGAGGTGATTGTGGGTAAATGGTCGAAGAGTTGTTGAGGTGGCAAAGGTAATACTTAAGAATACCTGACAGGTTGGCATTGTGTTTTACTGTATGAAGCTTATTTTTAAAGCTAAAAGGTAAGTGCAGAAAAATCAGTTTCCTCAGCAGACAGGGACACAGTAAGTCAGTTTCTAGTCTGAGGACATCAAATTTAAAACAGAATTCGTGGAAAGCTTAAGGCCACATGGGGACACTGCAGGTTATCTTCTTTCTCCAACCTAACCTCCCCCTGCTTTTCATGTTTCCTACCAATCTGGATGGTTTGAAAGGAGCCTTGTGCTCATCTGTTGTAAAATGACTCCCCTTCTCCTGGGAAGGCCACCTGCTTGTCATGTTCACCCAGTTACCAGTGACTCAGCATCTTCCAAATCACACCGCCAGCTTTCCTGTTTATATAACGATTCCATCTCGTTTATGAACACTTTTGTGCTCCTAACAATTCTGGAAGATGCTGTGAAGGAGCCAGGATCACCTGAGTGTGCCTGCCTCAGAGCACAGTATCCAGGGAAGTCCTCCAGAAGGGGAAGGGCGCGCGCCTTTCACCTCCGCCTCTTAGAACCCACAGGCTACTGGGGACTGGCTCCCATAGAATAAATACTGCATGGTGACAGCAGCAAGCAGGAGGAAGGTGAGTACGGTGGCAATGACAGTCACAGCGGTCTGGTAGAGACTGTCTATCAGACCCCGTCTATCAGGCACCCCCAGAGCAGCCATCTTCCCGGGAGACCTAAAGGAACAGCCTTGAGCTGTGAGGAGGCAAAAGCCTTATTTCTGGTGGCCTCACTGCTTATGTGGCCCTTGCACGGACCTTCAGCTGATTCCTTGTCCACTTTCACATCCTGTCTTCTAAGAATTTTGACTCTGTTCATCACAGCGTGGAAAATGACACAACAGCATTTCTTCAGAATCTAAAATACTCCCAGGAATTCCTAGCAGCTTGTACACCTTTTTGCCCAGAGCCATTTTTTTACCACATTCATTTGCTTGTCCATATACAGATTGGAGATGTCATAACTCTCTCTGTATTATATATTTTATCCAGTAGACTTTACCACTTCCCATTAACTTGAAACGTGTGGACTTCAAAGTCCTGAGCATTTCTACTTCCTGCAGCACTATTTCTAGTTACTTGTCTAACTGAAGGAATGGCACTGGCTCTTCTCTGCAATCTCCTAACTAGATACTGTAAATATATTTTATACCTGATATGTGTTCCCTGAGCGAGACAATGAAAAGAATGAATCACTTCTATTTTCAATTCTTTGAGACATAGAGCAAGTGTTTATAAATGAGGAGTTTGTAGGGACTGAAAATAAATAACCCCCCAAAATATGTAAAGTTGCTATTTTTTAAAGCTTCAGGTAAAATAAAGAGAAATCTTTTTTTTTTTCCATTTTATGTAAATGGTTGTAGGATGTACAATTGTGATTGCAGTGCCCAATGTCCCCTGGAGGGGGCTCCCTACCCCCTTGGGACTGAAGTAACAGATGGTTTTGAGCTGCTAATTGGTTGTTGAGAATCAAATGTAGATTCTGAAAAAACAACCGATGCTCTTAACCACTGAGCATCTTTCCAGCCTCAAGTTTAAGGCAGATAATTAAATACGTCCACAAGTAAAGTTTTGTATCTGAGCAGGATGGTGAATTCCCTGCTGTCTTAGTCAGGGTTTCTATTCCTGCACAAAAATCATGACCAAGAAGCAAGTTGGGGAGGAAAGGGTTTATTCGGCTTACACTTCCATGCTGCTGTTCATCACCAAAGGAAGTCAGGACTGGAAACTCAAGCAGGTCAGGAAGCAGGAGCTGATGCAGAGGCCATGGAGGGATGTTACTTACAGGCTTGCTTCCTCTGCCTTGCTCAGCTTGCTTTCTTATAGACTCCAGAACTACCAGTCCAGGGATGGCACCACCCACAAGGGGCCCTCCACCCTTGATCACTAATTGAGAAAATGCCCCACAGCTGGATCTCATGGAGGCATTTCCTCAAAGGAAGTTCCTTTCTCTGTGGTAACTCCAGCCTGTGTCAAGTTGACACACAAAACCAGCCAGTACACCTGCTGGGTGCTGGCATCTGAGTTAGCCTGCCCATCTGACTACACAGCACCCAGCCACTCTTCTGTGTGAAGCCTTTCGGAGGGAAATGTACCCCAGAACTGTGTCCTTCAGCCACCATCTTTGCCAAGAATGTCAAGATGTCCCTGAGTTAGCATGGAGAGCATTTGAGATCACATATTTACAGTTTGTTTGCTGGCCAGTGGCCTGGCTCCTCCACCTTGGAGAGTGCATCTTTCCCTTTGTCTGATGAATTCTGCCTACCGAGTCAAGACACTGATCGTGTGCTCAATAAATACATGAGATGGGTGCTGTGTAATGAATGAGCAACCCCCCCTACTCCCCCTCACCGCTGTGACACTGTAACGTGCTAATACCACAAAAGTCTACAGGACCCTGCCCCTGTCATCCTTGATCTACTCAAGACGAGGAAGCTTGGAGAGGAGATCGAGTCTCTGAGCTGAGCTGTATCTCCTGGGAAGAGAAGGAAGTTAGCAGGCCTGTTTTCTCATGTTGAGGGAAAGTCTGGTTCTCTATTTGACACTCAGAATGAAGTCAGGCAGGCAGGACACAGCCAAAGCATGGCGGCAAAGGACAATCCAGGCAAGGAGTATTCCTGGCCAGCAGGGGGTGCTCCCCGGGAAGAAGCTGTGGTTGCTAGGCAGCATTCAGAGGGAGGTTGCTAGTGTTTTGACACTGACTGTACCCGAAGCCTGACATGCATCTTAGGCTAAAGAGCAAAAGCCGACGCCCCCGAACAGCAACTAAGAAACGTGACTCCCTAGCTCGTTTGCTTTTTGCTTGGGGACTCGTTATTATTTGGTTTGTATTAATAACCATAAGCACGGGATCCGGAGGCTCCCATTGACGCTTGGATTATTTTGGCAACACCAGACATATTTTCACCCAGTCGCCTAGTTCACCGCAACGTACTCACTGACTAGGAAGATTTACCTCAGCTTCAAGAGCACTGTATGTAATTCCTGTTGCCTTGAGGATCTATGCAAAAATATTTGTTTCCCTGAAAAATCAATTTTTAATTTCTTTTTCTTCTCTTTTTACAAAACATTTTCAAGGCTGGAGACTAGGGCTCCTTGTGGGGAGTCAAACGCAGAATTTTCGAGGCTTATAAAAGACAAGGAGTCCTTGAACATGGCCATTGAGTTTTAGCTGTGGAAAGTACCTAATAAGCACGAACTGGAGATGTTTTTCATAATATTTTTATCTTTATGGTGAGTGACAGTGATGGCATGTCCAAAGAAAGTGTGGAAGTGGCGGGATGTCAGCGGCGGGATGTCAGGGAGAAGTCGCTCTTTGTCAGAGGAAGCGGTTCGGGCGCCTGCATTAGACCTGTTATGATGTCAATGCAAATGCGAGTCCCATTACAGTCGACGTGAGACGTCTCCCCTTGCTCTTGTCAGTTTCAATTAGACGCTTGATGTTACCATAATGCAGTGTCTTCCCCTCCCCCACACTTAATGTACTTAAATCTGAAAGTTTCCACTTTAAGAACCGTGCTATTTCCTAATGGCACTCCACAATGAACCCGTATTAAAAAGTAATACATTTTCCATATAGAAAGGAATATAAAGTAAGTTCCATAAAAGTACACCACACTTAGATTTTAAAGTATATAACATTAAATATATTAAAAGCACATTGTGTCATGCTATATATATTAAATACCATGAAAAAAAGCCGGCTTTGCAATTTATTTTAAGTACACGGGAACTGCATTTAATAAAATGTTTAAAATATAATTTATTACTGTAACAATTTATTAATAATGATAACTAAATGCTATTGAAGAGGTTATTCATGAAAGAATGGTTTGTCAAAAGAAAAGATTTTTCTACTCGAAAGATAAGGGCAATAGTCGGCAAGGTGTGCATTTTGCCCTTCTCGGTAATTTAACAATCCTAAAAGAAGTGAGCACATTAAAAAACCTTTCCCATAACTGCATTTTTTAAAACACTCTGACATCGGTGGAATCTTATTCCACACATAAACCTACCCATTTATTGTACTGAACACCCTCCGCCTGCAAGGAGCAGCCCAGATAGCATCACTTGTCTTCGTGGTGAGCAGGGCTTCCTGATGTCATTGATAGTCAGTTTGCGTTGGAGCCAAGGTATAAATATTTTACATATTGCATAACATAAACAGCATTACACTTCCTCGTCTGGGAGTGTGGGTGCTCACCAGTGTTTGTCAGTGCCTGGCGCTCAAAGCCGTGGTACGGATGTCAGATCTGGAACATGTCAGGTTTGAGCTCACATTTGTATTTATTCCACCCAGACTGGTCTATATAAAGTCCCGTAAGCTGTGAGTGACATATGCAGAAGGTGATTTGTGTCTGACAAATGACAGGTCCGTGCTCCAAAGCCAGGCAAACTTTACATGCATTAAAGGGGACTTAAAAAAAATCAAACACCCTGGGAAAGGAATAACATATATATTGACAAATATATTCCCAGGCTCTTTCTCCAAAAAAAAAAAAAAAAGGATATTTAAACCAGAGCCAGGTCATGGTGAGTGGTTTCCTCCAGATGAACTGGAACAGGCTAGAACGTTCTAGGAGAGGGATGTAGTTATCATGTGAGCGATGGGTTGAGTTCTCCCATGTCTGCTTTGTCTGCTGAGGAAGGTCCCTGGTAGCAACGTACCCATCTCTCTGCAGACATGGTCTGTAGTGTGCTGGTCAGACTCAGACAGTGGTCACATGCCAAACCATGTGAACATCTCACAGCCTGGGCTGTTATTCTTCTTCACCACTCTCATAGTCCCATGTGTGAGAACAGAGAGGGGCTGAGAGAAGCCTGCACCCAGCAGGAGGAATTGGGATAGAACTGGACTGCCTGATTGGCAGCTTGCTTGGCTGGGCTTTCCTGGGGTGGAATGAGCACTTACGAGCAAGAAGTGAGGGGCTGGTGTGCCAAGAAAAATGGACTCTGGGCTCTTCAGTTGAAGAAGGGCAGCTTTGCCACCGCAGTCACTCCATAGGATCAGGGAAAGTCTCGCACCCTGGGGCAAAGATGGTGTTCAGAGAGAAACTCCACATCTTAGTAGGAAGTTCACTGGCTCTCTGGGGTGGGTGGGAGCTTCATGTAAAAATAAATGCCATAATGTACATTTGAAGAATAATCCTTATCCATGGAATTTTTTTTGGTGTTTTAAAAATTTGTTTGTTTGATTGATTGATTGATTGATTGATTGATGATTGAGGCCGGGTCTTAGGGAGTTGCTCAGACTTTCCCATACTTCCTACGTAACCCAGGCTAGCCTGGAACTCTTTGAGAATCCATCTTAGTCTCTAAGCACTGAAACTACAAACACACATCACCACCTTCAGGTCCATGAATATTTTTTAATGAAAAATTACATTTATTTATTTTTATTTGTTTATTTGTGTGTTTGTGTTTCTTTGTGTGTGTCTGTGTCTCTGTGTGTGTATGAGTATGTGTGTGAGTGTGAGTGTGTGTGTGTGTGTGCGCGCACGCGAAGGCCAGGGCCTGGGTGTGATGCTCAGAGGACAACATGCTTGAGTCATTTCTCTTTCCGCCATGTCCTGGATTAGCAAGCATCTTTAGGCTGAGCAATCCTCACCTCTGACTCACTGAGCACCCGTTACAGCCCCCACAGACCTATTTTCCACCCTTCCACTGGCAAGTCAATAAAGAGTGGGTAACTGACACAAGACACACTACAGGATGTTATTTGTGATGAAAAGACTGGAGTCATAGCTGGGGAGATGGCTCAGTGAGTAAGAGGACCTGTTCTGCAAGCGTAACGACCTGAGTTTGGCTCCCCAGTACTCATTTAAAGAGTCCAGTGTGGATGTGCATGCCCACGAGTATGGAGAAAGCAGAATCTCTGGGGCTTGGTGGCTAGCTGGAGAAGCTCGAAACCAGCAAACTCGGGCTCAGGGAGAGACCCAGTCTCAAGTGTGTAAGGCAGAGAGCAATAGAAGAAGATGCCAGAAGTCCTCTTTTGGCAAGGGTGGGTGTGCACACATGCGCACACATGTGCAGAGAATGTAGCTGAGACATACTACAGCTCATATGGTATGTGGAAACATGATATTTAGTAATGATAGTAAATGCCACTCACAGAGGACTGCACACTGAGCAGGCCTATAGAGAAGGAGGAAGCAGGGACATGATTTCCTGGGGCTGAGGCCAGGAGGATGAAGGCTTCTAGGTACATTTCATCTTAAATATGTGGAATGGATGCCACACAGTACATTTGAATTGAGTCGTTATGAATTATAGCCCAGTAAGGCTTTGTGTGTACCTCTGCATGTGTTTTGCTATTTTAAGCAATTTTGGAAATTTTAACCTGTGGTAGTTAGGACTAAAGTATCAGCTAGCTCAAGTGAAATTGTAAGTTCTTTGGGTCAAATTGATTTAAAAGTCTAACAGGTAGGAATCGCTGTAGGCACCCCTAGATCTCAGGTCAGACACTGTCTGCAGCGTCTCGTTCTGCCTCAAAGATTCACACCTCCTTTGCGTGGCTCTGCGTGGAGGCTTCTGGAAACACTTTATAACACCCAGTCTATGAGCAGATAGCCTCCTTCTAGGGCTGAGGAGACAGCTCGGTTGGCAAAGTGCTGGCCTTGGAATCTGACGACCTGAATTTAAACCCCAGCACCCGTGGGGAAAAAAATTCTAGGATGGAGACAGGCGGGTCTAGGAGATTGCTGGCCTGCTCTCAAGCTTCATGGTGAGCCTCGAGTCCCAGGGAGATGCCCTGTCTCACAATAAGGGACCTGCCTTCTGAGGACACCAGAGTTTAGTCCCTAGCCTCTAGACATACTCACACACACACACACACACACACACATCCCCCTTTCTGAATCTACTCTTCCTGCTTTACCCTCCTCTCTCTTTTTTGTATTCCTCATTCCATCTCTTTGTACCTTCCTGATCCAAACCGTGAATGTCAGTGTTTCTTCCCCAGGTGAACTGATTGCCTTACTCATTGGGATCTGTCTGTCTGTCTGTCTGTCTGTCTGTCTCTATCTCTGTCTGTCTGTCTTTCTGTCTGTCTGTGTCTATTTCTCTGTGTATTTCTGTGGGTTGGTTGACAGGGCTCTGTATCTCATCCATGTCAGAAGAAACACCGGACTTCTCTCTTCTATTTCCCAGTGGTCAGCAGTGGATCTCATTCATATCCTGCGGCCTCATCACATGTCTTGGGATAATGGTGATAACACTATCACAGTTGTGCAACTCCTGAGAGCAGAGAGGAAAGGGCTCTTGGATCCTGGTCACACAAACCACATCGAAGAAATATCAAAGCAATGAATGTATATAGAATTTTATAGGCAGCCCAAAATGAATAACCTGTGAGTGAGTGAGCCTTTGAGTAACCAGGAACAGTAGCGAGTTACACAGAGCGCCGCAAGAACACCGGTGACACAGGTCCTGCAGTAGATCAAGTGCAGCCTAGTCCATCCTGTGACTACGTATGATGTTTTCACAGGCTTTCTCTATTTTTTGATCCTACGGTGCATAACGATTTCCTCTAAATTCAAACACAACTCTGGATGCTCATGAAACCAAAGTTGCAAGATCCACACTCATCACACCTCACACCCCTGGGTTAAGAAATTCGAGAATGGTTGCTGGGAAGAGTAGCAGAGATGCTTTCTAGTTGTGCAGGTAGCTCTAGGGAGCAAGCTGTCAATCATCACGCATGCTGGGCTCTCTGGTGATGCAGTGGCCTCCTCATGGATGCGTCAGTGAGGAGCTTCAATAGACCGACCATTTCACTCCCTGAGACTGGTTGGAACTCTTTCATGGTCTGTAACTAGTGCTCTCTCTGGGGTGAATGGACGTATCTTCCCAGGAAAGGTAACGCCGCAGTGTTTGTTTCTGTGCCTTTTACAGTGATTCCTTGCTAATTGGCCCCATGCTGCTGTTTGGAGATGCATCACTAGGGCATGGTATGGCCATAACCACACCAGGCACTCTGTGACTGATGTCCTTCTATGGTTTTTGAATCGGGTGAGCTCCCCTTCCCCACCACTGAGCTCTGATCTTTAAGTACACAGAGAAGGGTTATTCATGAGGATATATTAAATATTCTCTCTTGCCTCCATAACACTCACTATGTGAGGTTAGCTGCTTAACACACTGCTCAGAATCCCACAGCTCTAAGGGGCAGACGCCTCGGTGGCTGCTTCTCTCTACACTCAGTCTTGCCAGGTACTGGGCAGCCTGGGCTCCCAGCTGAATCTTTGAAAAGTACAACTCAAGATCCTTCAGTTTGTCCCAGGGTTGAGATATCAGCCTCCTTGCTGGGTGGTTGCTGGGATATCCTGGAGCCACCTTCATTTGTCACTCACTGTCCCTTCAATAGCACCACACCCTCTCAACATACCAGGTTAACATGTCTCCCTAATTCCTCTGCTTCCTTCTGAATTTTATGTAGTTAAGAACTCACAATAGATAGATAGATAGATAGATGAATAAGTGAATGAATGAATAATACATTTTAATTAAAATAAAGCAGCTATATGGTTGGATACCTTGGATAACACAACATAGTACTTTTATTTGGGGGTCTATCACCGGAATCATGCTTTATAAACCCCTTCCCCAGACAAAACATTGAGTTTCCAGCGATTCCGGTATAGAAATCTCTTGGGAATTGCTCTCTTTATTGCAGGGTGCTTGAAGCAATACATAGTATCCCCGAGAGACACTCAGGTGACTTGTTTTAGGGAAGAATTATGTATTCATGGAAAAGCTTGATAACATTCAAGGTTACTAAGTTGCCTTGTCCAAACAACGTTCTAGGAATAGATACATAAAACACCCTGACGATAACACAGATAGGTCGATCTAAAACCAGGGATTTGATCCCGCAGTCCAGATTATAGACAGAGAATGTTCTTAATGAAGTCACATCCACTCAAGCACACTGCGGGCAATGTAGTCTCTCCGAGACATTTACCGCAAATTGCAAATTCTCAGACTTCATCAGCTACCCTCTCTTTAAATACTTCCACATATTTAAACTGGCTATGGCTTGTTTGGGGACATTGATATTGTTGTTGCCCAGTCGTTAGATTGAGCATTTTGACTTTCTCAGGAGTGTGTGTGTGTGTGTGTGTGTGTGTGTTCATGTGTCATATTGATATGTAGTTGGTATATTATGCAGAGTGATGATATGTAGCCATTTTGGATGTGTCACTGGGGCCCAGTCCTTGGGGCCTGCTCTGTTGTCTTGGGAGGCCATTCTGCACTGTATGGCATCTACGTCCATCTTCCTGGCCACAGTCACTAACTTGATTTCTCTTTCGTGGGATTCAGGAAAGCTCTCTTCAGAGTCCAGGACCCCCGGGGTCACCAGGGTATTCCGTGTTGTGCATTCCAAGCCGCATCCTCAGGACTTCATAAACAGCAGGTGAGGCGCACACCTGCAGAGAACACTCAATATGCGCTTCGATATACATATTTACATGAGCATCGGGGAGGGCTGGATGTATAACATTGCTCATCTTCTTAAATGCCAAAGTGTGGCACTTAATCTACATATGGAAAAAAAGTTCTAATTATAAAACTGTACTAAGGTTTACATACTTTCCTAGGGGAAAACTTTCTCCGTGGAAAGTAAGTCATGAGGAGAGTTGGGGCATATTTAAACCTCGCAGAACATGGAAACTATCAGCTGGCAGTGAGCTTGACTCCTGATTACATTTTCCTGTTTTGGAAGAAATAACCGGGCATAGGGGAAGGCATGATGAAAATGTTTGAAATCTTTGTAAGTTAATTATTTTTATCGCAACATACACACAGTGGGAGCAGCTCAGAACACATGCAGCCTTGGATTTTTATTCTATGACATGTATTTGAAAGTTTAAGACACAGCAATTTCATGTTACTCTGAGCTGATTTTGATACAACCATTTCTGACAGCAAGTATTTATCAGGTTTTCAATTTAAAATGTCAAAAAAAAAACCAACATAAAACATTATTTTGAAGGGGTGGATTTGACATGCTAAAACAGCCGCAGACATTCATAATTAAATTAAGGACTCAAAGAAACCTGCCCAGACACCATTAGGCCAGTTAGTGACTTTAAGACCAGACACCACAGGGACAGATGGGGAACACAAGCCCAGTTCCTCAGGGGTTCCTTAAACATGGGCCTTGGGACAACGCTTCTCTCCAGACAATGGTGGAAGGATGACAGAAACTCTTGACCAGGCAAACACTAGCTGTGTAAAAGAACACAGCAAACTCAACAGACATTTGAATCATACTCCTTACAAAGAAACACAGTGTCTCCTGTCAATGCTGTTTGCCACAATAATGCGTCCAGTGCTCTGAGTCCTGAGGGCTTCTATCACTGTTCTGTTCCTGGGATGTATAACTTTGAAATAAACTTTTAGTGTACTAAAATATTATACCAAATACGTTTCATATCAGGTGTGTGTGTGTGTGTGTGTGTGTGTGTGTGTGTGTGTGTGTTATGATACTAAAGGAAGGAAAAATGTCCTTACTTTGAGGTAAGCAAGTCAGGTGAGGTAAAGGGTCTCTATTCTGCTCACATCCTGTAGGTCTCATCTTGCAATGAGATGCCTTGGGTAACAGTGCTCATCTACTGTAGGCAGGCTGAGGTACATCCTGGCAGAGCCGGGGCTCATAGTCACTGATGCTCGTGGGTCAGTTTTCATCCTCTTCCTCTCTCCAGCACACTTTCTCATCCCTCTCTGCATCTGTGATTCCCTCACTCACAGAATGGCCTCCCCAAATTAACTTAACCCCAACCCGTGAGTAAGGTTTTTTCAAGGCAAAATTAGCAGATGTAATGTTCACTATGGATCTTTACTGACAACTGAGAATGGAAAAGAAGATGTGGTTTAGATACAATAGCTCTTCTTCCAGAAAAGTGGGCAAGACCGGATATCATGATAAGGAAGTTAAATTGGCCTCAGAGAGATAGATTCCAAATGTTTTCTCACATTGGTGAGTTTTAGACAGTGTGTGTGTGTGCGCGCGAGTTTGTGTGTGCTCACACGGTACACGTGTGTACTTAAATAATTATATATGTATAGATGGTCTGAAAATAGAAGCAAAACTGTCCAGGGGAATAATAGACACAAGGTGAGGAGCTAAAATGGAGAAGGTGGAAAGAGTGGTGCAGTGTATTCTGCTCAAATCACATGATTTACCCACGTGAGCCTGGCGTGATGTTTCTAACCTTGCTTAGTGAAGCAGGAAAGTAATGGGATGGTAAGTGTGCAACATACAATAGTAAATAGTATATACATACTACATACTACATACATGCTACATACATACATACATATGACATGCTATCAAGGCATTGAAAATTAGCTTGCTCTCTGCCTTGAAGAAAGGAGCACTAACGTCGTATTAGTCAGGGAGTAGAGTGTGCAAACCTCTGCTTTCATTGTCACTGCCTTCATGAAGCAGGCTTTACAGGACCAGAGAGCAGTGACAGGAGATCATGGAAAGCAAAGAGAGGAAAAGCGACAGGTTCTGTGGCCGAGCCAACAGAGGATCTGTACTAGCTAATGCTCATGAGAACTGGTGGAGACTCTGCTCCACAGCTGCAAGACATGGCCAGCCCCCGACACCCAGGTCCCGAGAAGCCGAGGTCTGTGTTCTGTCCTACTGAACTGCACTATGGTATGTGGTGACGTCTGGGCACTTACACTTTTGTGGCAGTCGAGCAGCTAACACTGATAGATGACAGAACTTGCTGCCAGTCACAGCGCCTTTGTTCTAGCTTCAGGTTCCTTTATGTGCTTAATGTATCTGCTTTCTGGAAGGACCATTATTCCCCTTCCCTTTATCCTGTTTACCCTACCTAAGTTTCCCTTCCCACATGCTGTAGAACAGCTGATGACCAGGAAGACAATGTAGTGGAACCCTGGGGTGGTCCATCCATCCCTGTTACTAGTTGTACTGGCTGATTTTGTGCCAACCTGACACATGCTAGACTTGTCTGGGAGAAAGGAACCTCCCTTGAGGAAATGCCTCCATGAGATCCAGCTGTAAGGCATTTTCTTAATTAGTGATCAATGGGGGAAGGCCCAGCCCATGGTGAGTGATGACATCCTTGGGTGGTGGTCCTGAGTTCTGCAAGAAAGCAGACTGAGCAAGCAGCACATAAGCACATAAACACATAAGCAATACTCATGATGGTCTCTGCATTAGCTCCTGCCTCCATGTTCCTGCTCTGTCTGAGTTCCTGTCCTGACTTCCTTTGAGGCTGTACGGTGGAAGTGTAAGCAAATTCAACTCTTTCCTCCCCAGGTTGCTTTGTCATGATGTTTGTCGCAGCAACAGAACCCCTAAGACACATACTCCATGAAAGCTTGGTCCCCCAAAAAGTCAGAAGGCATCCAATGCCATGGCCTGGAGTTTCAGAGAGTTGTATACCACCATGTGATGCTGGAGCTCAGAGCCGGAGCCTCTGTGAGAACAAGAAATGTTCTTAACCATTAAGCCAGCACTCCAGCCCTGTGTGTGTGTATTTTGACACAGGTCTCCTCATATGGATTGGAATTCGTTATGTAGCTGGAACTAGGCTTGAACTTGCGGTGACCCTCCTGCTTTTGCTTCCTGAGTGCTGGGTGGCTCTGGGCATTTTTGTTTATTTG
The DNA here is from genome assembly GCF_978045245.1 of Mus caroli. NCBI lineage: Eukaryota > Metazoa > Chordata > Mammalia > Rodentia > Muridae > Mus > Mus caroli. The sequence continues at coordinate 81,564,730 of NW_028227274.1, forward strand.
GGACACCAGTGTATGTCCCATGGCCCATCCCACTCTTGTCTTTGTCTCTGAACACCTTTTGCTCAGGCTGGGAAGTCTCCTGTTGCTTCAGATCACAGGACACCAAGGCTGACGTGGTGTATCTGAAGTCTACCCAGGTGTTCCCTACAACAGCCTTTCCCTCTTCGGAAGTCACAGAGTTCTCTCAGCTGTCATTGAGGTACATACGTAATGCCATTATTATATAAAGTGGAGAGTCACATTTAAACTACCCCCAATACCTCTCTGCAGGTCTGCACAAACCTGGGTCAGTTAGCACCTCCTCAACACTGTTCTTTACAAGAGATCTGCATCTCTTTTACCCTCATCTCATGACTCTAGCTTTCCAGAACTCGGGTAAGATTTATTCTATGAAGGTCTTCTCGAATTCTTCTGTAAAGCATAAACAAAGACGCACAGAGTGAGAGTCTGGCCCTCGAAAAATGTTCCCATAAATGGCTTATGGGAACTCCTGCCACCCTAAACAAAACTTCTCAGTGTCACCAACATAAAGTCACCCATTGTTTAGCTTACGTTTCTCATCCGTTTGACTAAACACGTGACAAACACAACTTAAGGAGGAAGGGCTCATCTGGACTTCCAGTTTGGAAGGGTACAGTCCATCACCTTGGAGAAGCATGGTGGCAGGAATGTAGAGCAGTTAGTCACATTACATCTTCGTTTAGGAACCAGAGAGAAGGGAAGGGCTCACCGGGCTTTCCTGTTTTCCTTCTCTGTTGTATTCAGCCTGGTCCGCCTACTGATGGCATGGAGCTGACCATTTCAATGCGGTCCTTCCCTCCGCCATTGATCTTCTTTGGCAACCTGTTCCCTTAGACCCAGAGCTGGGTCTCCTAGGTGATTTTAAGTCTAACCAAGTGGAAAATGAAGACTAGCTGCCGTACCCACATTGCTCACAAACACTCGGTCAGAAAGGCTGTTTAAGAGCTGGATTGAGCCTCAGAGGGGGAAAAAAATACAACCAAAGTGTGGCAGATGTTTTGTTTAAAATTGATGATACAGAATCAGAGAAAGGAGACTCAACATTGTGAGCTAATATTCAAATAGACATAGATGGCTCTTTGTTTAGACCACTGCTTGTTTGGGTAACGGGGGAGGCGTTAGTTTTTCTCACTTAATTCAACTCTCTAAGGTAGAGGGCCACTCCTCACAACATTTTTAAGTCATAGCTCATAATTGAGATATTTCTCTCTCTCTCCCATCACAACATGCATATTAAGTTCAGTGTGAAGAAGAAAAAGGAAGAAAACTTGCACAGAGCAAATACTGAAGAACTAAGCTCAATACATTAGGATGGGAAGCAGGTTCTCAGTGCTTCCTCTGCCCACACACATCAGATTTCTCTGTTTCTGTCTTCACATTCTTTTTTTTTTTTTAATTTCTACAAACTTATGCTCTTTCCCAGCCTGCTCCTTAATGATCTGGTCTGATTTCTAGTTCTTTATGGCCTCCTAATTTGCATTTCAGATCTCTGATGGTTCTACCCTAATTAAGAATCCTCTAAGGGAACTTAGCAACTTCTACTGTAAAACTGTCCCAGGGTGAGCCGGGTCATCAGCAGGCGCCTACGATATGCCAATTACTACACGAGAATCTTTATTAGGCCCAGAAAGCAGCATTTGAGAAATCACAAAAACCTACGCTCCTGGGATTAAGTAGGCTATAAAACAGGAATAAAGGGTGGGGATTACTCTTGGATGGCTGGTGCTCTCTGTCCATTGGTCCGGTCATCAGGACCAGCACCCCCTCTACCCCCCAGGGGAAAGACTGTCTTCAGATGGGAGAGCCACTTGTTGTGGTGGACTCCCAGCAGCCTCTTGGCTCGCACCAAGGACTATGTCAGGAATAATGAGTCCCTTGGTGCCTAGGAACAAAGTGACAGCAGCTAATGAGGCAGAACAGGGGATGTGATGAAGCAATGACATTTTTTTGAAGTCAGCAATCTGAGGCGGGGATCAATAAGTGCTTTCCAGGGTTAATTCACCGGCCACACCACTGACATGCTATTAGAGCCGAGGATGAGCTCGGGGCTCAAGATGGAGGCTTCATCTAGATAAGTGTCCAGAGCATGAGATACTTATTTCAATAATCCCAAGCATCAAGGCATTCATCCTAACTGCCTCCACGGGGAACCCAACACCCTTCCATCAATTAACGTGGCCCAGCCTGCGGCCATCTGAACCATCTCCCAGCCTGGATCCGAGAACTCTTTCCTCCCCAGCTGCTCAGACAGCAGCTTTTATCCACCTGCAGTTATGTAGGCTTCAAGGTTGAGTGGTTTCTATTTCTATTTGTTTGGGGAAATGGCAACCAGGAGACTCATTCAAGCCTGTAATGGATATTGTATTATGTCATAGGGCTGGGCTGAGAGCAAATCATATAACACTTAGAACAACTGGGCTTTTCTCTTTTTTCCAGAGACTCACGTCTGTGTGACATTTAGTCTTTGACCCTTATTTGTGCCTCAGTTTATCTATCTGGCAAATAGGGATAATAGGCTCCACGTTGTGGTCTCAATGAAAGCCCAAGCAGTCATCTTGCCTACTGGATCCTTGTTGCTATGTAGGTGCCATCAGTTAAAACATATCACACTCAAGGTTACTGGGTGAGAGTGGATTGGGTTCTGTTTTCTGCTCAAACCCTTTGTAAGACCCCCTACTCTTCAGGGATCTCCCAATGGTTCCTGTAGCCTCAGAGACTCATTGTAGCATCTTGCAAAAGAAAAACATCTTTAAGTCACTGGGGATAACCAGTGACATCCACAATATAACATATAGGTGGTGTGATGACTAATCCTAGTTGTCAACTTGACCACATCTGAAATCAACTAAACCTAAGCAGCAGGGCACACGTGTGGCTACTCTTCAGTGGATCATTTGAGGTTGGAAGATCTACCCAGAATCTGAGTCACACCTTCTGGTAGCAGCACACGTAAAAGGTCTTGGAAGGAGGAAGCTGTTGAGTTTTGCTTGCCTGACTTCACTCTGACAAATTCGTCTATTCTGCCGCTGGAGCATCCATTTACTGGTGCTATGGGACCTGCTTCTTTGTGACTCCAATGTACATCGAAGACCAGCTGAGACATGCTGCCTTATACACTGAGCAGCAACTAAATTCTTGGCCCTTCAGTTAGGAGAACCATTGTTGGACTAGCTGGACAACAGCCTGTAAACTTCTTTAAAACATAATTTTTATATCACACACACACACACACATACACACACACACACACATATATATATGTATATATATATGAATATATATGTATGCATATATGCATATATATGTATATATATATGAATGTATAACATGTATACATTCATTCTATAAGTTTTATGCATCTAAAGAATCCTGACTAATAATATAGGTGGCAACATAATGTTGCAGAGAGAAATCTAGGTTTAAATGGTTGAAAAATGGTTTAAATTTAGTCTTACAACATGCACTGTGGTCCTTAAAGCCTGTGATATACCATAAATAGGGTCAGGAGAGTTGTGTAAAAGAAAAAATAATCCAAGCTACCACCTGATTTCAAGGCTAAGAGGAAAATACATGGCACCCTACACAGACTCCCTAAGCTCCTCAGGAGTAAGAAATATATCGAAAGCTGTCAAAACTGGAGGTTAATAATAGGTGTCTTTACTTCCTTAGAATAATAATTCATTAATTGTATGTTATGAAAAAAAAACAGTGATCTGAACTGTAAGGGTCAAAGTAGAAAGAGAGGGAAAACAATGGCTCAAGCTAGCCAGCACTTTCAAGGACTGCGACATTTCTTGTAAGCCAGCACTGAGAGAAACCTGTGGAGAAGTCTGTCTGTGCACACAGGGAGACAATAGGGAGCTTTACCTAAAGAGGGGGATTTTTAAAAGAAGTATCTATAATCTCTTATCCAAGTTTCCTGAGGAAAAAAACCCTTAAATATGTATACTTATATCTGTGTATATCAGGATCTACCCATATATAATTATAGAAGTATGGAGACAGACAGACGGACACACACACACACAGAGGGGGTAGAGAATAAGTTAGAGATTTACAAATTAAGCTATTTAAAGAATTATCAACTATTGTTATATCTTCACAGAAGCATGGGATGCCATAATGGTTGATTGGGCAGTTGTTTTGTTCCAAGGTAGGAATGAACACCCTGTGACAATTCTCCTGGGACAAAGGCTATGTGGCGCCCAGGTCAGGTGATATTTCTTCATAAGCTTTTCCCAAACATCCACAGTCAAATTCTTTTCAACTTCTCAGAACGATTGTTGGTCAGAGATGCAAGACTCTGAGGGTGAGCAGGAGACAAAAATTTGAGACTTCACAACAACTTAGAGTTGAAATAGCGTTAAAGCCTTATCTGGCTGGGGACAGAAGCAGACAGCCCTAACTGACAACAACTGGACTTGAAAGGACAGTTATGAACCCAATAGGGCCATAGACTTAAACGAAAACACTACAGAACACTATTAGAATTGTTGGAAAAATAGGTACCTAGGAGAATTTTTTTTTAAATGGAGGTAGAAATTATTTCATTACATAGCTCATCTATCTCTAAAGCAAGGTGTTTAGAATATACAAAGAATGATCAACAATTGAAGTTGAAGGGGTTATAAGTTATGGTACTTTTGTAAACATGGAATAATGGAGCCAAAGTAGAATCAAATACATTTATCCACAGGCCATGTTCAAAGAAACGTGAAGAACACGTGTTAGCCTTTCTTGTGGGGTGGGGTGGGGGCTGTCAAAGGCTGTGATGGCTCAGGCCATCTGGTGCCCTCCTGACCTTTAGTGTGTCTGTCTGGTGGTATATTAGCCAGGCAAGGCCAGTGTAAGATGGTAATGCCATCTGGTGCCATGGAGCTCTGAGTCAGAAGAATCCATTGGATAGATCATAAGGGAAAAGGCTGTTGGAATTACACACCACTGCTGGGAGCCATAAAGTGAGCCTGCGCGGGCCTGGGTTTGATAAAGAGCTAACTGTGCCCGGGAAATGCACAGCAATGAAATTTGCAAAAACCGCTTGCACGGAAGCAGATCCACCGGACTTTTCCTACAGGGTCACTTGTATAACAATGAAAATGAAACGTAATTCCTGGCTTTCCAGGGGTGTAGTTATTATGGGATGGCTGTACTGAAATTTGTCCAACAGTCGGATGTAATTAAGGACTCGACGAGCCTGACTGCACGGCTGTGCTGACGTAACTGAGACCGTTCAGATTTGTAAGAGGGAGTCCCAGAGATGCTTTGCACTCAGGCCTAAATTTGGGGTTACTATGTGGGAATTCTCAAGAATCATTTTGGGGCAAGGAACTGGAAGGGTGGAGTGTTGGTTTCTCTCTGTAACAAGTGTTAAGTCTTCTGACTGCATTCCGTATACAAGAATAAAATATTTAGTGATGCAGATTTATTAGCGAATTCCCAAGGATTTGAAGGGTTTATCTGAGCTAGTAAACAAACCAAAGGTATCTCTGGCTTGGAGGCTGATAAGAAGGCCAAGTCTAGGGCCTGGTATTCAGCCTCACACCCAGGTCTCCCGCCATTCTGCTGAGGGGGTCTGGCTGTACTGCAGACACAGCCTTCCAGACCCTTCCAAACCTTCTTAAATGACTGCATGCCACAGTTACAGTCCTCAGGGGCTGAATTTCATTCTCTGAAAATTGGTACCAGGCCACCTTGGCTGGTGAGCTTGAGGAGTATCCAGGCAACAGTTGTACAATGTGATGATAGCACAGCTATTCGTGAAGGATGTGCTCACACTGCTAGAGCTCAGGGCCCTGCCTTGGGTCAGAACCCAGAAAAGTCTCACCTCAAGTCATTTGATTCCATTTGAAGATAATCTCATCAAGTCTGACGAGCACTGTTTGGTGGGACCTCATCTTCATCTGTTGGGTGGACCTGGGCCTGCCTGAGGTCTGTGAGCCCAGGCTTAGGGGCAGGGAACAGGGCTTATTCATACACGACGATGAAAGCCATTCATCATCTCAGTTAAGTGTCTGCCAGCTCCTCTCATGTTCTGGTCACGACTCCAAATGCTTGCTTTGTACCAGCAGAGCAGTGGGCTCAGCAGCAACGTGAAGCGCATGGGGTGGCCTACTTCCTCCTCTGGGTGGACAGTTGAGGGTAAGTCACAGCATTCAGTGAGAAGGCCATGGATAAGGGCACTGAACTGAGTCCTCTCAAAAATTTCGAGGTGGTATCCTAACCATGACAGATAGAGACAAGGTTGTTGTAGATGAGAATTTATGGGAGATCATTCCCGAAGGCCACTGCGTTAGTCATGTGCCACAATGCTTAAAACAAGGCAGATTTGGACGTGATTCATAGATTGACAACCAAGTAAGGACATGGAGACAAGGCTCTCTGCAAGTCAGAATGCCAGGGAAACCCAGTGGCCCCTAAACGCAGGTGTAGAATGTTCTTACTCAGGCTTAGAAGGGGCTTACACACCCACACCTCACTAGCAGACTGAGTCTCCAGGACCAGAACACCCACAGTCCTGATATTTAGGGGTTTCTGGATATAGACCCCCAAAAAGGGATGTGACCATAGCACACGCTGTGGGTGGGATTGTGGTTAGGAAAGTTCAAAGTGAAAACCTGATTCCTAACACCACAGAAAGAGACCCGCCTTGCTTATGCATAAGCTTCTACCTCAAGTGAAGACGGTTGACATGCAGGTCTTGGGGGCTAAGAAAAGTGACATCACTTTGCCTTAAGATAATGATTGTGTGCTGTGTTAGAGATAGGTTTCCAGAGAGAAGAGGGAGAAGGAGAGAGAGAGATTCAGTTGCCAGCACATAGGCTATGGCAAAGCTGGGTAGGTCAGAGGAAGGTAAAGGCTGTGGGAAGGGTGGGAGGAGCACCAGTACACTCTGTATGGTCCGGAGAGGTTCCTAAGTTACACAGTGTCCAAGAGAGGAAAAAGTCCAAAGGTCTGAATGCAGATTATTAGTGGGGTGAGCCAGGGACAGTTGTGGGAACAAGCTCCATGGGGAAGGTCCCATGGTGTCAGAAGTGCTGAGCCAACAGCATCAGAGACTCCTACTCCATGTAGAGGGGGTGCTGACCGAAAGCTGCCTGGATGTGCTTGGAGTCTGAGAGATCAGCTATGGGGCAGAGACATGAACTTGAATCACCGCACACCGGTCTGCACAGGACGTTGTGGAGTGACGGGCAGAGAAGAGGTGCTGCCTCCATCTTTCTTCAAGGTCAAAGGACCTGTGGCATGGCGCGATATGTTCCAGTCTCCCAATCTCAAATGCAAAGATTCTGTCTATCTGCCACTCCTAGTACTTAACTAAGGCTCTGAGACTTTGGGCCTCTCTGATAGATTCTGGGAGATTGCAAGCATCATCCTTGGTGTACTGAAGCAACTCCAAACTTGTTTTTAGAACACCAACCCGGTCTTCTAGACTCAGTGGAAATTTCAGTGAAAATTTCAGTGCGATTTCCAAAAACAAAGGTCCAGGCCAGCCTGTGAATGCAGAGTCACTTCTGGGTGGTTCCCCTGGGTGTGCTCTTTCCCTTCCATACAGCAAAGGGACCACACTGTCCCCACTATTTCCACACCCACCAGGTCTCTTTGCAACCTGGACTTGTATTGTGCCTCTTTGGCCCTAGGGACCCTCCTTGGGGACACACAGGGCCTGCCTATTCAAACACACAGCTTTGTTTCTGCATCTCCCAGGGCTGTGCAACCTTGCAGAACCCAGAGAAGGCACTTAGCATATTTCGTATTTATAGAGAGCCTCTCTACCAACAGGCTTGCTGAACTGGTCTCATTTCATTAATCCTCACAGCAGGGCGTGGATGGTGGGTAAGAATTGTCAATTTTACCTAATGTGGGGGCAGAGCTGCGAGAGGCTAAAAGACTTGCCTCAGGCTGTTGGATGAGTCAACTCCCCAGCCGCAGCCTTGATTCCTGACTCCTGCTCTCGCCACCTCACACTTCCTTTCAGAAATAACATCGTAAAATGTGTACTAAATCAGAGCTGGAGATCAAATCCACGTGATGCTCAGCATACCACTTAACCTTTCCCTGCCCCGATGTCTGAATCCATAAAATGGGGCTAATAATCCCTGCCATCTACCTTGTCATCGGAATATTATGAATATTAATCTCAGTGATCAAACTCCTTGGAAAGAGCTGCCACATAAATTCAAGGTTCAGGTTAAGATCAACTACTTGTATATTATTCAATGATTAGAGAAACACTGGTTTTGCATCACAGGAGAGAGATCTGACCACAGGAATAAGATTTATTTTTTTGAGTGTCTACATTTTATTTATCGAAGTGGAATTATTTTCTTCTTATGTGCAAGTACATGTACGTGCATGTGTATGTTTGTGTGTGTGTGTATGGGCGCCTGTGTATGTCAGAGGACAACTCACAGTGTGATTCTTAGGCACCATTGCATCTTGCTTTTTGTTTGTTTTTGTTTTTGAACAAGGTCTCTCACTTGCTGAAACTTTAAAATAAGCAAGGCTGCCAGGCCTGTCTGATTGCAAGTACGCCCCCATGCCTGTTTTTATTTTATTTTATTTTTAACATGGACACTGACTGTTAGCATTCTGTCTAAACTCTACCCCCACAGTTAACTAGCAGCAGCCAGGTAGGCTTGGCCCACTATAAAAGGGGCTGCTTGCCCCCTCCTCTCTCTCTTACTCTTGCCCTCTTGCTCACTCTCTCTCCCCATTCTTTTCCCCACTCTCTTTCCAAGTGCTCATGAACAGCCTCTATTCTTCTTCTCTACTCTTTCCCTCTCTCTACCTTTCTCTGCCTCTACTGCCTTCTTAACTCTCCTCCCCATGCCCTGAATAAACTCTATTCTATACTCTACCACTGTGTGGCTAGTCCCTTAGGGGGAAGGGATACCTTGGTATGGGCCTGCTGAGACATCCCCTTCCCCAACACCTTACCACACCCCAATAGAACATTTTCTTATCTCTCTATCCTTTTATAACCACATCACTGAGGACAAGCACTTTGTATCTGAGCCTCTTCCCCAGGTGTAACATGGTGCTAAATTCCAATAATTGTAGGCACGGGGAGACAGTTTAAGTTTTTAAATGCCCAACAGTTTTCTAAAGGCATCTTTCCAAGCTTTTACTTTCCTGTAAATGATTGCAACGGTTTTTTTTTTTTTTTTTTTTAGATGTTCTCCCTTTTATAAAGAGATGGAAAGGTCTTGCGGCTTTGTTCTCCTGTGCTTAGTATTTCTGTACAAAGTCCGAAATCTGCTCTACCTACAGATACAGCGGTGAGGCTTAGATTTATTTTCCCTTCCCAATCTGCTCTAGCTCTCCACATGACTTAGAACAGTATACTCCAGAGTTAAGAGTGTCCGAGGTGGGGTGTTTGCCACTTCTGTTTGAAATCAAGTGTCTGATCTTATCTGCTATGACAGCTTTAATGCCCTTCTTCTCTGACAAATTTTCAGTTGGGAGGAATGCAAACACTGCCCTTGGTGCAGTTACAGGAAGGGCTAATCCGAGCAAGCTCATATTGGCAGCTTGATCTTTAACGAACAGCAGAGCCCTGAAGTAGTCACTTGTTAGGAGGAGGGGGAAAAAAAGCTAGAATAAACAAATCTCTACAGACTCTTCCAACCCTTCCTTATCTGTCCTGCGACCTGGCATAGGAGAGGCACAGAGAGATTTTAGTCTAGCAGTGTCATTGTTGACCTGAGCATTGAGGACATGCATGGCAGAGGCAAACAGGAAAGGGAACTGGGCTACAGGAGTCCCTGTATCTTAACTTGGGTTACCTGCGATGGAGATTGTTTCCAGTATGCTAGATTCTATGTTCCTTTCTGGGAACGCAGTACTCTGAAGATGTGAGGTCTGTAGGCCTCATGCACAAATGAGTTTCATTGACTTGAGAAAGCATCCACTGGGCACCTTAGCCATCCATCCAGGTGGGAGCTCTCCAAGGCACTGATCAGTTCTCAGCCTGTGAGTCAAGACTCCTTTGGGGGTTGAATGATGCTTTCCCAGGGTTCACCAGAGACCATCAGAAAACACAGATATTTATATTATGACTTATAACAATAGCAAATTACAGTTATAAAGTAGCAATGAAAACACTTTTCCAGTTGGGGGTCACCACATCATGAGAGACTGTATTTAATGGTCACAACATTAGGAAGGTTGAGAACCAGTGTTCTAAGGCGGAGTCGAGTATGAATCACTGTAGAGTTAGGAGGTACCACCTACGCAAAGGCCTGTCATTTGTGGCAAAAAGTTCATATATATATATATATATATATATATATATATATATGTATATATATATATACATATATATATATATATCATGGGATTATATTGTATTCGTAGAGTGGAGTATTTTAAAGTGATTCCTTTAAAAAGACATTATTATTCCACTTTATCTGTACTGGTGTTTTGTCTGCTTGTATATCATCAGTGTGCCACAGAGTCATGGAAGCCAGAGAGTTTACCAGACCTAGTGGAACTGGTGCTACACACTGTTATGGGCTACCATGTAGGCGATGGCCAGTTGTAGACCTACTATGCAGATGACAGACAGACAGTTGCAAGCTACTATGTAGGTGCTGAGATTCAAATCTGGGTCTCCTGAGCAACAGCCTCACCTTTAACTGCTGAATTACCTCTCCAGCCCCTAAGCTGACTCTCTTTTGGTTGAGTTAAAAATTCATATATAGAGAGAAAATTAGAAAAAAAAATCATAGTAACTTCTAAGTGTGACTTACAAGGAAGGGAAAATTGAAATCATCTCCAGAAAGTATGAAACTTTCTTGTCGTGCATAATCTTTAGTGAACTGTAAATATTAAATGAAACTTTGAAAATAAAGTTGTCTGTGGGCTGAAATATTATAGACTTTCTACTCTCTTGGTAGTATGGTTTACCTAGTCTCTTAATCATTTACAGGTTACAACTAGTGAGTAGCCAAATTACTGACTCAGTACATGCAAAGTCAAATGTTTGATTTCTTTGGGAAGGAGACACGGTTGGTAATGGGTAAAAAGATACTCTCTTTGTGGACCCCAGTCTCTAGCTGATCTTTCTTTCCTTGGTAGGGACATCTGGTAGACCCTAAGACCTAAGAGTCATGAAGATTTTATTTCCAATTGATACTGTCTTTCCTCCTTTTGTGTCAGTGACTTTGGCAGATTGTTCCTTCTTGGGAACTCTTGGTTAAAGTAATGAGTAAATTTCAAAGTCCTTGATTATTTTTTAATGGCTGCAAAATGACTTTCTTCCTCTAATTGAATCACATCCCACGTCAGACTAATTGGGAACGAGTCCTCTCCTGCTTGTCATCCTTACAGGCCAGCAGAGTTAGGCCGCTCCAGCCTGCTCTGCCCTCTTCACTGCTCCCACTCAGACCCTCACTTCCACCATCACTGAGAGCCCACCGCCTCGAGCTCTGGGTCTGCCATCTCTCTGAAAAAGTCAGGCATTGGCCCCAAAGGAGGCTCTCCCTGGCTTGTTTTGCATGGAGCCAGCTCAGTTGGTCCTGCCTGAGGAGTACACCATGCTCGGGTAATCCTCGGTTTGTTTGTGAACGAATCCCTTAAGCTACCCAATAGATGGGAGTGTTTCAGGGGCCAAGAGGCTCCCATCATATATTTTTTTATTATTAAGTACATGGAATAGTGGGTTTTTATTTATATTTTAATAAAATGATGGCTTCATGGTGCGATTTTTCAACTAGAACATGTACTTTTAATATTTTAATTCCTCTTTGACCATCTCCTGTTCTTCTCCCACCCTGATTGTCCTCTCTTCCTCCAAAATAGTCCTACTTCTTCTTTCATATTATGTTTACATGTGTGCATGTGTGCACAGGTGTGTGTGTATGTGTGCATGTGTGCACACACAGGTGTGTGTAATCTAGGTTTCACATATGCAAATGTGTTTGCCTTTCTGAGTCTGGCTTATATGTGTAATGCTCTCTGGTTCCGCACATTTCTGACTTAGTTGCACTCTTTGCTGCTGAATAAATCTCCACGGTGTATACAAGCAACAGTACCTTTATTTATTTGTTGGTGATAGACACCTTAGCTGATTCCATAGCTTGCTATTATGACCACTGCCTAATCAATAAAGTAAACTGGTTCTTTGTGTATTTCCCCAGGAGTGGAATAGCCAGGTCATTCAGTGAATCTATTTTTAGTTGTCTGAAGAGCTTCCATTCTGATTTGCATATTGGCTTAGCCCATTTATATTCCCACCAGCAATGTAAAAGTGTACTCTTTCCCACAGACTCTTAGGAGCATTTCTTTTGATCAAATGCTTTTTGCAGCTGCCATAGGTAGAGCAGAAGGAGGGCTGTCCATCTGCTGAGAATTTCCACAGTGTTCCCTGGTGCAGCCCCACCCAGACTCCAAGACCTAGTACTCCTTCTACTCCGTGGGTCCTGGGATGGATCTCTCAGGTCTCCAGGCCTGGCAGCATGGCAGAGGCAAGTCACCACTGCCCCCTGTATATTTGGCCCTTTGCTCAACTATCAGTATTCTGATGGCTTCCTTGCCTTGCCTTAGAGATCTTGTTTAGCAGGATCCTAGTCCCCAATGTCCCTCCTGAGATCTCTCCAACACTACCCTCACCTCCACAGTCCCTCACCAGCCTTGCACAAGGGTGTTTCATCTAAGGCCTCTCCAGCCTTAGATCCTGAATATTTTGTGACACCCATTTCCCTTGCTTCCCTTTCTCTCTGAAGCCTGGTTAGCTTGATTCTCTGTCATTCATTTCTGAAGATGATTTCATCTGGCCATGCACACCAAACTCTTGTTAAAGTCACAACAAATCTGAGGAGAAGGACCCGAACCTCCAGATGACCCCTGTTCTCCAATGTCGATTTCACAATTTATACTTCCCTATCTCCCCTCGCCCTACCTGGATCATGGCCCTGTGTTACAGATCAGAGAGAAAAGAAGGCTTTTCAGTAGGCAAGTGACCTGTCTTCCCTGTAACAAATGCTTATCCATTGTTGGGGTAGCTGTTTTTCAGGAAAGAAAGGACTGAACTGAATCCAGCTGCCCCCATGTTCTTCCTTCTCTCCCAAGACCTCCTTTTCTCTGTAAGTCTTCTTTTCTTCATTGCTTTCTCCTTCTTCATAGGCAAGACTTCTTTAAAAAGTACAGCCTTCATCTCGACAACCTGTCTCCTTCACCTTCAGGGTGCGGTATTGGTGCATCTGGTTCTAGACTCTGCTTTCCCTTCAGCCTATACCGTGAAGACTTCTATCCTAGCACTTTGCACACTCACTGCCTTACAGAAAGCTTTGGCTCCTTCTCAGCCCTCATAGCCCATGGTCTTTCTGCAGTATTTAGTGGGACAGACCCTTCAGAGATGGCCACTCTCCCCTTCAGCTTCCAGACACCTCACTCTTTGGATCACCCCCCTGTCTGTGATCTCAGCTCCTTTGATCACTGTGCTTGGGTTTCCCTCTCCACACCAGAGGTTCCCAGGTTTCTTTAGGATCATCTCTGCTTTTCCATCTGTGTTTGTAGGATGGCATCTAGTCCATCTTTAACTCATTACTCCCAAAGTTATATCACAAGCTACGATGATTGATCTGTTCTCCCTACAGTGAAGGGGCTCTGTAGCTTCACCAGAGCCTCCATGATCCTCACCTAAGCCTTCACCACACTCATACTCACTCTCCATCCCTTTGGTCACTATGTCCTTAGCATCATTTTTTATTCACCCACAGTCAACAGATCAGCCATATGATGTTTGTGTTTATATCTTCAAGCGGCTCTCTATAGTGAAAGGACAACTGTGGGGCTTCATCTACCCTCAATGAGTCACTTGAACTCAGGTGTTCATGGATATTTAGACACATGGCGTCTGGTATTTCTCTCCACTGTTTCAAATGACTCCTTTATCCACTATGATTCATTTGTTGATTTTTCCTTACCCCCAGGTCTTCCTTCTACAGATGTCCCTAGCTTGAATTACCCATCATCTCTCGCCCTGGACATCATCTCAGTCTATTCTATGTCCCCTAAGCCACTTTCTCAAGCTGTCACTTGATTGGTTATTAATGACTCCTTTCACCAATGTGTAGCTCCTTGAGAGGTGGGTCTTTGTTGCTTAGCTCATTGGCAAACTACACCCTTGAAGCCAGATACAGTACTTGGCATTGGTTAGGGACACAACAATACACATTAATCCATGCATTCACTGCCTTTTCTTTTTCTTTCTTTCTCTTCTTTTTTTTCCCGAGACAGGGTTTCTCTGTGTAGCGCTGACTGTCCTGGAACTAACTTTGTAGATCAGGCTGGCCTCGAACTCAGAAATCTGCCTGCCTCTACTTCCCAAGTCCTGGGATCAAAGGCGTGCTCCACCACAGCCCAACACTACCTTTTTTGTGACATTGGGTTTGGAGATATCTGGAAGGTGTGGTGTATTGATGTTGTTGAGACCTTGGCTAATCACTAAACATCTACATTCTTCTGAGAGCAGCAGAAGTAACATCTTCAGATGACAACACAAACAGAAGTGGAAACTTTCAAACACCATTTATTTCAGAGAAAATGTTCAGGTACTCATGTTTGTGCTGGGAAAGTTTATATTTTATATTTCAATATATTATAATTAACCACTGCAATGTCGATTAGAAGGACTGACATAGATCTCTGGGAACATCACATCTCCAGAATCCCTCCAGGTTTTGAAGTTAGTTTTGACTCTAGGTCTTATTTTGCTATTTTGGAAGCTGAACTAAATCACGTCCTGTCAATCTTTTTCAGACTGCTTTGTCCTATCAGCAGCAGGATTATTTACTTACAAAAGCACCTTGCAACACTCTCCTGTCAGTCTGACACTATACAGGGAACTCTGGAATTGAACAGCAAATTCAGCAGAGTGCTGCAAACCGAAGGCACTGAGTTAGAAAGGCCATTGTGTGGTATGATGTGCCTTTACAATTTTAGCTAATTTTGTGACATTTGGTAAATTTCCAAATTATTCTGTATCAAAGCGTCTACTTATAAACTGGAAAAGTATGTAGAGATAAATATTTTTATCCCGGAGGGAGCAGTACTGTAGTGGCTCTGTGGATGTGGAATACTGCTTTGGTAGTAATACTTTTGTTACGATTGTCATCTTCAGAGCTGACTTCTGTGTTCTGATAGGGCTTACTGCTGAGTCAGCAGCATTATTGTTTTTCTATGTTTTTAAAAAAGATATTATACATTAATGTAGATTTCAATAGCTACCGAGTTTTCTAAAATCTGGTTTGGTTCCAGTTTGCGATGTGGAGAGAGACCTCACCTGGTACAAACCTGTATGTGTTGAGACTTACACGGTCAGACACTCCCAAGTCACCTCTGAGAAAGGGAGTAGGGGGTAGCTCTCCCAATATACTCCCATTCCTCCAAGATCTTGATATTTTGCCTTTTTTGTTTTCTAGCCTTACCAACACCCACACCCACACACCAGCATACTGAAAAATCAAGTCTTTTTATATTTTTAAATTTATTTTTTGTATGTGTGTGTGTATCTGTGAAAGTGTTTGCCACTTGGATTTGGATACCCGTAGTTGGCAGAAGAGAGCATAGGATTCTCTGGAGCAAGAGTGGCAGGAGGCTGTGAGCTGCTTGACTTGTGTGCTCAGAATTAAACTAAAGTCCTCTGCAAGAGCAGCAAGTGTTCCAACTGCTGAGCCATTTCCCCAGCTCCAAATAGAAGTCTTTTTAAGGTAGGTATTTCATTTTTTGTTAAAATATATGTAAAACAATTGCATATATTAATTATTTTAATTGCTTTCAATTTTAAATTCAGTAGCCATTTTTACAACCACATACTACTTGTGTGCCCACTGCTATCATCCAAGTGAGGGACTTCTCACCCACCCTCTATCCATTCCACACCACCACTTGCTACCCTTGGCATCCGTCTTCCTTCCCTCTGTCCAGTTGGCCTGACTGCTCTGGGGATCTCACAGTGATGGACTCTCATAGTACCTCTCCGTGTGTGACTGACATTACCGGTGTCTTCCCGGCTGGTCTGCTCTGTGGAAGGGCTTGTTTTTGTTGCTACATGAAGAGGAGTATCAGTGAAAGGACAAGACTCACAGAGAATCCAAGTCCCCACAGGATTTGTTAAGGACTGTTCACAGCCTTCCCTTGTGTGAGACACACGTCAGGACCACTCTGACTGAAGTCTCTGCTCCTCAGAACCTTCTCAAAAACTCCTGGATGCTGTCAGGTGGCTTCAAACGGCCCTTCCGCCTGCAGGATTCCAAGTGCTGGCTACATCTGCTATGCTATTGGAAGGTTGGCTCTCTGAGTGTAAGGTAGCCTAAGAGATGTTGGTACACGGAACCTTCAGAGCTTCTAGTCTCCATACCAATCACAAAGGTATGTCCTAGAACCCTGTCCCTTTAGTAAGCGACTGGACACACAGGTCAGAATGATCATGACCAAACTCCCAGCACTACCTCTGCACAGTTAGCATGTATCTGTCACTATCCTGAGCCAACTGGGAGGGCGGGGCACTTTTGTTTTGTTGACTCTGCCTATACCAACTCTTCAGGTTGAACCTTCTCTCACATGGCTCCTGTGGAGGTGGCCATGTAGGACTCTGGATTTCTATACTCTGTAAATATCAGGTCCCTTTCTTTCTGTCTGAGGTTCAAGTTCTCTTCTTTTCTTCCTCAGTTCCAAAACCCTAGAGAACAGGAGGTTTGTATCAGTTGTTTTTCTGTTGCTGTGATAAACTGTCATGACCATGGCAACTTAGAAAAGGAAGTGTTTTCTTGGCTCACTGTCAGGGTGGAGAGGCGTGGCAGCAGGTGGCAGGGCAGAGGCATGGGAGTCAGAGCAGAGAGTAGATGTCTTAGTCGAGTTTCTCTTCCTACACAAACATGACCAAGAAGCAAGTTGGGGAGGAAAGGGTTTATTTGGCTTACACTTCCATACTGCTGTTCATCACCAAAGGAAGTCAGGACTGGAACTCAAGCAGGTCAGGAAGCAGGAGCTGATACAGAGGCCATGGAGGGATGTTACTTACTGGCTTGCTTCCCCCTGGCTTACTCAGCTTGCTTTCTTATAGAACCCAAGACTATCAGCCCAGAGATGGTCCCACCCACAAGGGGGCTCTTCCCCTTGATCACTAATTGAGAAAATGCCTTACAGTTGGATCTCATGGAGGCATTTCCTCAACTGAAGCTCCTTTCTCTGTGATAACTCCAGCCTGTGTCAAGTTGACACACAAAACCAGTACAGTGGAAGAGCCCACATCTTGAACCACAAGCAGCACCTGAAGAGAGAACTGGTATGACTCTCAAAGCTCTCCAGTGACAGGCTTACTCCAACAAGGCCGCACATCTTAAATCTCCTCAAACAACCGAGGACCAAGTGTCCAAGTGCCAAGACGATGGGGATACTTTGCATCGGCTCACTACAAGGCTCCTTCTTCCTTTCTTTATGGAAAGGGTCAGAAGCCACCTCCAGACTCTTTTCCATCTCTTGTTTCTGAACAGGGCCAACTAGGGTTAGCAAATGTGTTGCTGGAGGCTGGCGGAGTGAACTCCACTCCTCTGGAGTCTACCACACCCTTGGGTTCCCATGTTTTCCCATGCTCAGACTTTTTAGAAACTAAACCACGTCCAGACTGCCTGTAAGATAACTCTCCAGAAATACCCACCAGCATCACAGGAGGGTAGATGAAGAATCAGGTTGGTGGCCTAGACCCAGAACCATGGTCAGCAGCAGGCAGGTTGCGGGAGTGCTGGACCACAGGGTTCCAAACAATTCCTCTCTGATGGTGAGTTTTCAAAATTGATCTACAGAGCAATGCTGACAGTAGATTTTCTGCCAGCAATAAAGGTGGCCTGATTCACAGAATAATTACTGTATGCAAATGAGTGTGATTCTCCTCTGCCCTTTTATGGATGACTCTGCTCTGCCATTCATCAGGGCCACAAATTTCACTTGGGAGGAGATGGATTTAAAGAGACAGGCGCCCCTGGAGCTTTGTGGTGAACTTACTAAATCCACGCTAAGTGTCTTCATAAATAGACGCACATATGCCAGAGAAGGGCTGCCAGGCTTTGACATTTTTATCTACGCATTGTTGCTTGGAAAATGGGGAAGTACTCTCCCCTGAGCCCTCTGCTGGAGCAGAATATTGGGTTCTATGAACCCAGGGGGCTTCACTTTTCAGGGGAACCTCTTGACAAAAGAAAGTCAAGGAAAAAAAAAGTTCTTTCTAACAGGACTGCTATCCTGACACAAAAGAATACAGGAAGTTTGAAATAAAGTGAGCTGTGCTTGGTGCTACAATGTTGCAGATAGAAAACAAAGTAAAACTGGGTGTGGAAGCAAAACATTAAAGGCCTGGGTTTACAGGGATGGCAAGACAGCTGAGCTGGGAGGATTACTCACTGCCCTTGCATGGAACCAGGGTTCGGTTCACAGCACCCACATTGATCAGTTTACATACCCTGTAGCTCCAGTCCCAGGGGATCAGGGCCCTCTTTTGCAATTACTAGTCACCCATATGCAAGTGTGTATACTCTAACACATATAAATAATAAAAGTAAATCTTTAAAAATCAAAACAGAAACAATCCCTTGGTTCCTATACTGGCCTTGATGTTCTGAGACCTCAAGATGATGCACCAGGTGGATTTCCCTGTGTGCATGGATCTGTGTGCCTACGCCAGGGTGCATGCAGCTTTGTTATCACCAGTGACGGAGCATACTGTTTGGCCTGATTAGACTACAGCATGAGAGCCCTACTTAAGAACCTGCAGCACATGACACATTGATGTTTCTCAGCAGATTCTGCCTTTGCACCCCAATAGCCATGTTTACCCACACTTCTGTGGGCACAGGGTGGGGGAAGGGAGCGTAATAAATGCACCCGACTCATCTGTCCCTGTGCTGTCTTGTTGCTCATGTATTGATGTCAGGAAATCCCCAGTACACATTCTTTCCCTGTCAATCCCAGACTAAAGAAGACACAGCAATGTCCACATGTCCACACAAAACACACACCACTGGAGGCCCTCACTGCCTTCCTTCCTCAGAGAAAGGCCAAGTCATATTTAAGTGGTCTGAGAGTAACAAACCTGTGAGCTGGATTTCCTGGGTCCCCTCATGTTCCTGATGCGTCCTGTCTTCCCAGTGGCCCACTTGAAGAACACGGGTTGCTTTGAGATCAAAGAGAAACGTGACGTTTCAATCTGGCACAGTCCCCAATTATACCCTTCAAAGGAAAACGAATCTTTCTACTCTTCAGAAATTATAAGACTGAGTAACATAACTGGGTGGCCTCTAATTTTATCTTCAACTTCTCTCATCCCGTTGTGATGTTCCACAAAATCCAGAATGTTCAAAGGAGATACATTGTGTGACTCTCAGTGCAGTTTCCAGCTCCTGTGTGCCGATGGTCATCCATATACATTGTGGATGAATGAGCGGATGGGTGAGCACCCATACTCCCTTTAGGAAACATCCTCAAGGGGCTGGCAAGATGGCTCAGCAAGTAAAGGTGCCTGACCACCAGAGTATTATCCTTAGGATCCACGGGTGGGAGCAAAGAAATAACTCTGTCAAGCTGTGCAACCTCCACACATCACCATGACACAGGTATGCACAAACACACACACACACACACACACACACACACAAATAAAAATATTTAAGGAAGTAGTCTCAAGAAAGATCTAATTCAGTGGAAGACACTCCAAATGGCATTTGCATGAAAGTTGTTCCTGTTTATCATGAAAACAAAAACAAAAACAAATGTGTACTTCCTGTTTATTTGTGAGAGACTAAGTGAAGTCTAAGGAAGGAAAGGCACAGTTGACTACATGGGGCGGCAGGACGTCTATCCAGATGACAGCTTTTGACTCCAGCTGGCGAGACCCGTCTGTGCTTTGCATACTGGCTGCAGAACCATGAGGATCAGAGCTCAGATCCCCAGAACCCACACAAACACAAACACGGGGTGGGCATGGTGGCTCACCTGTAGTTCCAGCCTCACAGGCAGAGAGAGAGAATCTCCAGAGCTAGCATGAGGAGCCATATCTGTGAGTTCTGGCTTTGACGGAAAGACCACGCCTGCCTCAATGCATAAGGTAGACGAGCAATCCAGGGTGGTTCCTGGCATCAACCACACACAGTGTCTACACACAGGCACACATATGTGCATGTGCATTCATGATCATGGATGTCTGTGTGCATGCACATATGCATACATAGATGTATATACCCTCCACACACTTAAAGAAAGAAGAATTCTAAGAGTTAGCATTGCTAAAGAGCACAAGAAAGTAACACAAAATAGTTAAAGAGGAGCCAGTTTCCAGGCAAGGTGACATAAATAGAATCAATTCTCCACGTGTCCAATAATTTTAACTTCTGAAAATGTCTGCTACCTTTGTCATGGGCTGAATTTTTCTTGTCCCTAAAAGATAAGCTGAAATCCCCGGTACTGCAGAGTGTGAATTTCACCTAGTTTGAAGGGTTCACTCAGATCTGTGACATGACCATGTCATTTGTCAGTTTGGACATAGAGGTTGACATGCCCAGCAAACATTTTTGAACATGAGGTCAGAGACATCTCAGTGGCTCCACAGACCAAGGGACAGCAGTCACTGCATCTACAGCACCAAGGAAGATAAGAGAAAGGGCAGAATAAACCTTGAGGATCTTGGTGCTCGAAAAAGCTCTCTCACACTCAGGCGTGTACACACACACAGACACACACACACATGGGGTCGGAGGGAAGAGTTGGGTAACTCACACAGCTGGGATAAAGTTAAAGTGCCAAGAAGAGTAAATAGCATGAACAGGGATGGCTCAGCCTCTGGGAAGTATACATCAGGTGAAAAGGACAGTAGGGGACCAGGGCTGTTGATTGTCACTTACTGCTATTCTGGAGACCTGCTACTGTCCAATGGACAGCTGACCACTGTGGATTAGGCTAGTGCTGCCATCCCCATCTCCAGCCCGTGGATGACAGATGTAGGCAGTCGGTGTGCTGTTGTGATAGCCATGAGAGCATGAGGAAGGGATGGAAACTCTAGAGTTCAGGGCTGGTGGCTGGCCACAGCAAGTGCTGGAGTTTGAAGGAAGCTGATCTCCTCTGAAGGAGTGGAAATAGCATATAGGAGGATATAGGCTTGGTGGAGGAGAAGCAGAGAAACTGGTGGGGTGGAGCTGCGCAAAGCTGCCCAAGGCTTTGTTTACCTGTGACCCTTCACTCCCTTGCTTACCGGATGCCACATCAGCTCCGAGCTAGCTGGGACTATGCTCTTCTTGCAGGCAAACAACTCTACCTTATCATATCACTAGCAAATTCATTTGATTTTAGTGTTTCTGCGTACTAAAAATGTATTTTGAGCGATGCCTGTAAAATCTAAACATAATGAGGAGAAAGACCAAATCCATAATTGTCCAGTAAAAGCAAGCTTTACTTAAAATTGGCCAAGTTAGATGGGCACTGGCCAGTTCCATACGCAGGATTCCCAGAGAATGGCATCGAACTAGGTGCCAAGTCTAGAAGGCTTTCCACTTTCTACATTCATCCAGTGGGGGGCAGTCCTGACCTCCTTCCTGCCTACCTGTGATCTAGCACATCCAGTGCAACTGAGGTCATCAACCTGGATGACTGAAGTGAAAACGCATGGCTTGTTATCTTACATGAACCATAGCCTTCAGCAAGGAACTTATCTGTCCTTGGGCTTACAGGTTAACTTTAGCCTTTTCTCACCTAAGTCAACATCATAGACTGAGGAGGAGTTTGAGAGCACACCTCAGGGATTGACATGGGCATCCTGGGAAAGCTTTCACTAGACTGGAGAAGAGGATGTTAGGATTGAAGGTTACTGTTACATAGGTGGCTCCAGAGAGAGGAATTCTGCAGGTGATTCTTTGTTTACTTTTATAAATGTGTGTATGTGAGCATGCATGCTTATATGTCTGCCTGTGAGTATATAGCTGTTCCTGCATGTGGATGCCAGAGAACAACCTTAGGGTCTATAAACCTTGGATTTGTGTTTTGTTTTGGGGACTAGGTCTCTTACTGGCCTGGAAGTCACCAAGTAGCCTAGGGTGACTGGTCAGAAATGTCCAGGAATCCTCACGCCTTTGCTTCCCTGGGCAGCTTTCTTACATGGGTGCTGGGTTCTGTTGCAAGGCAAAAATGTTACCAACTGAGCCACTTTTTAAAACACATTCACTGGAACCTGCAACATTATTATCCTTTCATGCTTGTCCACGGTTGTTACAAGTACAAAGTTCGGCCCTTTGGTCAGTTCTAGCAAACCTTGATCGCTCAATTTACCTTCTCTCACCTCCAAAAGGTGGCCTTGCTTGTAGTGAGTCTTTGAAAACTAAGCTTACCACAGTGTCCTTCAGCTAGCACAAGAAGTGTACAGAGTGTACAGAGGAGGAGATCTGGCTGGTAGCACTGGGATCAGCTGCTAGAAGGCCACATGAATCAGCTTCGAGTTGGCTCCTGGCTTCTGAGTCCTCAGTAAAGGTAGGAAGGCTTCAGTAACGGTAGGAAGGCTTCAGTAAAGGTAGGAAGGCTTCAGTAACGGTAGGAAGGCTTCAGTAAAGGTAGGTAGGCTTCAGTAAAGGTAGGAAGGCTTCAGTAAAGGTAGGAAGGCTTCAGTAAAGGTAGGAAGGCTTCAGTAAAGGTAGGTAGGCTTCAGTAAAGGTAGGAAGGCTTCAGTAAAGGTAGGAAGGCTTCAGTAAAGGTAGGTAGGCTTCTTGGCGGGATGGCAGGAAGAAGGAACATGTGAATCCTTTTACCCTCGGGAAGTCAGTCACATGATCTAATAACTTGATGTCACTTTCTGGCTCATTAGCCAACAACTATGTTACCCCATTTGTGTTCTGTCAGTCAGAAGGTCCAATCAGAGACTCTAGGGAAGCAACGTGCTTTACGCTCCTCTCAGGAAAGGTTCCGCTCTCAGACAACATGTAGAGGGGCCATCCATATTGCTTCTCAGCCTTCACATCCAAGGATCACTTTTGGCACTCTTGGGTGTGTCTAACCTAAGACCCCTGGCAGCATATGCATGAGAATTCAGCCTACCACAAAATGATAATGTAGTTAAAGAATAATGAGACATGTGTGTACATTTTTTTTGTTTGTTTGTTTTATCAATTGCATGATTTTACAGTGTGCACTTTGCAGATGACAGGAACAAATCACAACGTCATAAGGTTAGACACTCCTGTGAGATACCACGTTCCCATCTACCTGGCTTCTCTGTTACATTTTATAAAATATAACAACACATATTGTCTCTTGATATTTGGTTTCACCATGTGACTTGTTTTACCCAGTGAGCTGTGAACAGAGTCAGTGGGCTTCATACTGTTCCAGCCCTTATTCAGCAACCAGCTACACTCCGAATTATAGCACCTTATCCTTTAAAAGAGATTTTAGTCTAGGCAATGTGAAGTCATTAAGACGTGCACTTGACAGTTGCTCTACAGTCTGGTATGCACTGAATGACAGACTCCTCTGTCCCTCAGTATCACCCACTTCCTGCTCAGGATCTGTTGACTCATCTCCAAGACACGTTTAGACCGCACTCATCTCCCATTATCTATTACTCCCAACTCAGCCAATATGCCAGTGTATCCCCTAGAATACCAGTGTATCCCTCAATGTACCCCTCACTATACCAATGTATACCTCAATATAACAATGTATTCCTCAATATTCTAGTGTATACTTCAACACACCAGTGTATTCCTCAATATATCATTGTATCCTTCAATATATCAATGTATCTCTGTACTATCCCAGAAGCCCTTCCCCATTGCTGGGGTCTTTGTTTTTAGTTTGTGCCTCTTAATAATTTTATGCACATAGATGCTGGAATGATTATGTTAAAATTCAACCCAAGTCAAATCATCTTGGTGCCCTCCTGTGGTTTCCTATTAAACTTAGAAGAAGATTCAAACTTCTGCCCATGGGGCCTGCTACCCCACGTGATCCCCTCTGCCCACCTGTCTCAACTTCCCGTGTGTGCTTTGACCTCATTCACTGCCCTCAGAAATGTCAGCCTCGGTGTCATGTCCTGGAACCCCACGCTGTCGCCTCGACCTTTCATCCTCTGACTCTGGAGGTTCAAGTATCTCCTCTTCTGAGAGACTCTTTCTGACCCAGTAACTAAAGGAACTTCCTGTTCATCAACATACTGTCACCGCGTGGACTCTCAGAGCTGTCTCATGTGGCTCTTGCTAGGTGGCTGCTTGTCTTTAGTCTGTTCCCTCAAGGATGTCAGCTCCACAGGGTCTTAGCCTCTCTAGTTTATAACTGAGCTTCCCCGGAGCACAAGAAATTGCTTGCTGCTTTGATTCATTTAAAAAAAAGTATTTATTTAAATTTTGATGTTTGCATCCCTTTTTTTTAAAAAAAGTATTTTCAATAACATTCGAAGAGATGCATCTGCATACAAACCTCTGTGGAAAGTTCTGAGAGTTACTTTGGAGGAATGCTGTCTTTTTAGAATTTGAATTATGGGTTGGGGTATCATTTCTTCAGTGGTCTGGCCAGCCATCATCAGCTGTCCATGCTCCAGTGAATAACATCCCACCCATATTTGGGCAAGCAACTCTAATTTATCTCACTGGGTCGCACACACAAAGAAAGCTATTGGGCAAAACTCAAAGAGCACCGTAATGAAGGAGAGAGTCAGTGTGTGAGTGACCCAGTCAAAGGGCCAGCAGGGCTTCCAGGGGACTCCAGGGACTGCTTGTTTCTAGCTGACTTTTATAGAAGTCTTTCTTCCCACCCAAGTTAACTGGTCTATGAAAATGGAAGCTGCATTAGCCATTCAGGATCTTTAGAGAACTCAGTTACTACGGCTTTTTGGGACACTTGATAGAGAAAGCAGAGGACACTATTCCAGAGTTACTTTGTTTGTAGAAGCATTCTCTCTCTCTCTCTCTCTCTCTCTCTCTCTCTCTCTCTCTCTCTCTCTCTCTCTCTCTCCTGCTGTTTCAAAAAAACTTTATTTTTACTTGGCCCAAGTCTTGGGAGAGGTGCCGTGGTGGTTACAAACTGCCCAGTGGCTTGAGAGGTTCATTCAGGTAGAAGTCTTGAGGCTGGTCGGTGCAGAGCAGAGGAGGGAGGCACAGACGCCTCCTAGTCGTGCTCAAAGAGATACTTGTCCAGAGATGTCTTGGACATGCCCGTCTGTGCTGGCTGTGTCCGTGCCAGCCTATGGAGCTTGGTCAGATGGTTGCCCATCTTCTTGATGAGCTTCACCTCCTTATCCAGGAAATGGTTTCCCAAGAAGTCAGAGATGAGGGTCTGTGCGGGCAGAACCCAGGTCATGCAGATCCAGGAGGGCCTGGTTCAGGTTCTTCTCCAAGGCCAAGGCAGCTTCCATGGCCTCTTGGGTTTTACCCCATTCATCTTGAGTTGGCTTCTGCACATCCTGGAAGAGTGCACGCCCCCTCTGCAACTCAAGGAGACACTCGGCACCCTCGCACTTTTCCTCGGCCAATTTGCAGAAGAAGTGGCCCACACTCTCCAAGCCACGTCATCTCAATCAAAACAGAAGCCCAGAGAGAGGCAGGTGTAAGAGACCTGCAGGTGCAGGTTGACTAGGTGGTTCACGGTAGCTTCCACTTCTGAAATGATCTGAGAGGTCATGGATGATCCAGAGTATGGGGCTAATCACGAAGATGAGGTTGGCTGATCCTAGGAGCCAAAGGCTGTGAGGAGGTGGTCCTGGAAGCTGCGACCTGGACAGACCTGTAAGGCATCTGGAAGCTAATAAAGTGGGCATCCCCGGGTCTGTTCAATAAGACAGAAAAGATGGGAGAGAGGGGGAGGTGGGGCTTAAAATAAAAATATTTCAGTAAGTTTGAAATTGAAAGTTATTAACATGGAGAAAAATACTGCAAAGACACTGTTGAAGGGAGACACAGATCCACAGCACCCCCGAGGCGCTGCTCTCGTGAAAGCTTTCTTGAAGACCTTTCCAGCGAGCATGCTCACGGAAGGTTCCCAGAGTCTCTGCCAGGCTTCTTTCTGAGTTGCTGGCTGGGCAGCATTGAAAGCTATGCTTTATAGAACTGTGGAGCTCTCTCGTTTTTCTTTTATTTGGATTCACATATAAATAGTTTCCAGTAGAAATGGGAGCCGAACGTCTCAGCTGCTTTTGATCTTTAAAACACAAGCCTACCTTAGTAAGGGCTGGTTGGTGCTTTGCTCTTTTTATTTTTTTTTTCTTTCTTTTTTTTTTTTTTTTTTTGGTTTTTCGAGACAGGGTTTCTCTGTATAGTCCTGGCTGTCCTGGAACTCACTCTGTAGACCAGGCTGGCCTCGAACTCAGAAATCCGCCTGCCTCTGCCTCCCAAGTGCTGAGATTAAAGGCGTGCGCCACCACGCCCGGCTTTGCTCTTTTTATACACAATTTTAATGACTTGCAAGCGTCCTAGTGAGGCAAAGTGGCCCAGGCCACTGTTGGACAGCATAAGCCATCAAGTCCTACAAACTGAGAAGTTCCTTTGGGTTCACATAGCATGAATTTAATTCTTCTACCTTAAATTTCACAGTGTCTTTTTCTTTACATTTGGAATGACTTGATACTTCATATTTCATATTGGCCTGGGATTTTGCCCCCACAGTATTTTACCAGCTGTCAAAATTATGTCTAAAAAGAAGTCAAAGAAGTCCCTCATTTTCTTACCAAGACAAACCTTACTGTCTTATAATTTTGTCCTTGTTAATACATTCCAGTAAATTCCAGACATCGGAGCCTGATATAGAATGATCAGAAGTTTCCAGTTAGTCTGGGCTCCACCATAAGTTTCAGTTCTGCTGGGGGTATAAAATAAGAGAGAAAAAGATGGAAGGGGGAAGGAAGGTAGGAGGGGGATTTAAAATAAAAATCTTTCAGTAAGTTTGAAATTGGAGGTTATTAATATGGAGAAAGATACTGCCAAAGATACTGTAGGAGAAACTGGCTCATTGACCATCCACCGCTCGTAGCCTGGCAATGCATTTTATGAGCTACACAGAGATGGAAGGTTGTGAGGTATGCACCGAGGTAATCATAAAACTTGCCGATTAAACGAAGCTTGATCACTCTCAAGTTTATTAAAAGTGATCACTTCCTTCCTGGACAGAAGACTGTCAAGAAATTAATAGACCCCGGAGACTGTTGGCTTTCTACAGCAGTGGTAAATCGAGGCATTGGAAGGAGTCTGTCAAAAGTGAGCAGGCACCAGCTTTCATGTTTAAGTCCACAGGGCTGTGGTCACAGGCAGACTTCTGGCCAGGTGGTCTAGCTTTTTAGTTTGTTTTGCTTTGCTTTTTCGGTTTTGTTTTTAATAGCAATTTGAACTGGAGTGGCTGCTGTTTGCCTGAAAGTTTCAGGCAAACTGCCAGTGTTTTTCTTCACAAATTAGAATTGGCAAAAGCCAGAGCCTGCTGGTTCTGCTTGGTCCTGTGTCATATTTCCTCTCAGAGATCTACTGTTCTCCTTGCCTGGTCTTTTGTCTTCACCCTTTATAATACCTGTATTAAAATCCCAGGACTTTGCATTGCATAGATAAGCAAGAGTTTCTAATAATAATGTGATTCCAAAGAATTCCAGGAGGTAGAGGTAGGAGAGCCAGGATAACTGTGAAATTCCAGTGCTGGAGAACATCCCAGCTAAGCGGCTTCCTCCCCATCTCAGATCATCTGCCCACTCAGCCTCTGCCTTCTCTCCCTCCCAGTCAAGAAGTGTGCCTTCTGAGCCAGAGATACCATGTTTCCAAAGATTCCCACCTTTCCTTAAAATGGTCAGAGGATTTCAAATAAACAAACTGAGACATATCACCTGAGAAGAGTTAAAAGGAAACAGAATATCCCGTCAGTCAAAATCACCTGCAGTATCTTGCACAGGACTTCATGACACATGACAGGTCGGAGATGACATGCCTTATAGCTAGTCAAAAATAAAATCGGTGCTGTGTGAACTGCCTTTGGAGAAGAATAGAACACACACACACACACACACACACACACACACACACACTGGCAATGTCTATTACAGAGCCACTGGATCTGGGATCCCTAACACAGTATTGATTTAGGAGGGGTGAGAAGCAAGTGAATCTTAGTGGCAGCAACTGTTATTTCTTAGAAATGTCAAATAAGGAAAAAGTTACAAGGGGGGAATCTCTTTGTCACTGTGGTAACACAGTGTAGCGCATTGTATCATTTGCTGCACAGTGACTTCTCCTTGGTGGTGGGGGGGGGGAGGGGTGAGTGAGATTTCCACTGGATAGATTATTCTGCTTCATTAGGTAGATTACAGAAAGATGTTTATGAGTAGAGTGACATTAATGAGCATATGTTAGCATACAAGTCATGTCCACTCAGCTGGTGACATCACCAGAGCAGGACAAGAAGTTATCATTAAAGAACATCATGCAGAAATGATGTCCACTGCCCTAAAGCAGGAAGTTCTTAGGGTTGAAGTCACCACCGAGCTCCTTAGTCTTCATTGTTCTTTTGATAATAATCTTAACTTTTCATTTTTCTGTTTGCCCTTTTGGCTTCCCAACACACACACACACACACACACACACACACACACACACACACACCTCATTTTTAGCTTTACTTTTTTATTTTAGAAGTTGCCCCAAAAGAAAGTGTCAACTTGAGTTGGTGCCTGTCACTGCCTCCCCTCACATGCCTAGTAATTAAACTGTGACTGATTTATTGACTGACAGCCAACAAATCCCAACCCAGTTTTTATGATATACACAATTCTTAGGGCTAAATTCACTCAACCAACAACCCAGTCAAAAGGAGGGAAATGGCCATGAGGGGAGAGTTGGGGAGGGGGGCAGGGCAAAGGTGGATGAAAATAATCAGGGAAGTCAGCCTTAGGAGAAGAAAACAGAGAGAAAAAGAGTGTGAGGGGCAGAAGGGACAGGAGAAAGGGAAGGGTGAGAGACAGGGGAGCAGTGGGAGCAGGGATGGGAAAAACTCAGGGCAACATCTTTCTCAGATCTAGAGGTCGGGGCAGGCAGCAGAGCTGGTAAATACCATTTCTTCAGCTCCCTCCCAGATTCATTGGAAGCGCCTCACGTACAAAAGCGCTCTGAAGGGGAACATGAGACGAGCTTGCAGCTAATATTACAGTCGAGTTGCAATTTTACCTAAGGGAAAGCAGCTTTATTAAAAGTCATGACTGAATTGCATGACAGGTGCCAATATTCTGCACCCTGACAGATGTGTCAGCTTGCGAATGCCATTTCCTGTCAGCCGTCCCTGGATGGAGCTCCCTGCAGCGCCATTTGTCTCTCTTCCAGGGAGATCACACATGCCCGCCGTTTGCCTCCAAGCTGCACCGCACTGCTTGATATGTGGAATCTTCACAATGAGACTTATTAAAAGACAGTCCATTATTTTTATTTAGAGCATTTCCAAAACAAGCAGAGCGCACACACAGATAATTTAAAAACCTCATGGCAGGTCATCTCCAGGCCAGTGTGGCTCAATTTGAAATGCATAAAATTGTGGCATCTCCTGTCTCACCCACAGACACACACACACACACACACACACACACACACACACACACACACACACACTACAGTTTACAGGGACAGGATCTGAGTGTCATTTAACCCTTAACCAATAACCCTGACAGTCCAACACACTGTTTTTTTTTCCTATAAAACAAGACTCTTTTTAACATGAAAAATTAGCCCTGTTCCCTTCTCCCTAACTCTCTTTTCCTTTCTTCTCTCCCACCCCATCTTATTTTCTTGCATCTTTCTGTTTCCTTGCAGGTGGGCTTTCTCACTGCAACCATCTATATAAATACTCATGATTGGCTGTATTTACGGGGCCTTTACAGCCTCCTGTTGGTTTCAAACACAAAGAGAAACGGTCTCTCTTGCCTGTGCCTTGTCTGATCAGCCAGAGAAGCCGTCCATGGAAGACCCTCTCTGAGCTCTGCTGGAAGATGATTTCCAGTGGATATAGGACAGTTCTGGCTGGAAAGGGGCTTGAGTGCTGTGACAGGTGGTGGCTTCTGTCATTAGGATGTGAGAGACCCCAGTGAAGGAAGCATAGAGGGGCCAGCATTTGGGTTGATGAACCACACGCCATGGTGGCCTGTGCTCAGGTAGGCCAGGCAGTTGTCCCCTTGTGGTTTTAGCTTATAGAACTGCATAACAATAAAATCCTATCATCAAATTCCCTGGCTTTATCCCAGTGCACATGGAGGTATGTATCCTTCCAAGCCAGCGGCGATGTTTGGTAGGTAGACCCAGCCAGCGTACTTGGTTCTAGAGAACACAGTGTATTAGAGAAATAAATGTTTCTAGTCAGCCCAGATCTGGTACACGAGCCTCTGCAGACACCCAGACTGGGGTGCATGGGGAAAATGTCCCATGCTGTGTGATTCTGTCTTCATGGCTTTCTGGAGCCTCTAGTCAGTTGTTCCATGAGACTCCTATCAAGCTACTACATGACCAACAAAATTATAACTATGAAGAACAGGAAGACTCTCAGGCCTAGGGCTCTCATCCTAAAACAGCACATGACCCTGAGGGTAGTTGTTAGGAGCAGTAGTGAAGTGGCCCACACCACACCCAGGCACCTTGCCACGCTGTGCATTTACTGAATGTTTGCTATGGAGGAGGGCTAAGGGACTCGCAGCCTCAAAGAGGGCACCAAGATTTTTAAACCAATAAGAGTGTTTTTGATGCAATGGCCAACCTTCATTGTGAACCTGACACATACGAGAAGAGCGACTGTCATCGGATTGACCTGGAAGGATGTCTGGGAGAGCATTTTCTCGATTGCTATTGATGCCCAGACCGCTAAGGGCACCCAGTCTTAGGTGGTATAAGATAAGTTCCTGAACATAAGCTGGGGAGCAAGCCAGTAGGCAGCACGCCTCTATGGTTTCTGTCAGCTCTTGCTTGAATTCCTGCCCTGACTTCCTTCAGTGATAGGGTGTAGCCCAGAATTATAAGGCAAATAAACCCTTTCTTCTCCAGGTGTTTGTTTTTTTTTTTTTTTTGTCTGGTGTTTATGACAGCAACCTCAAGCAAGCTGAAATATCCCCCATTGTTTGTCTTAATAGTTATTCTATTTCCATACGGCTTCTGCCAGACCTGTTACATAACTGTTCCATATTTATTCTGCCAGGGAGTCTGTTCTGCGGCTCTTCTCATCATCCGTCCTGCGCAGCCGTGATGAATATATTTGCTACTTTCAGTCTGGCCAATTACTGAAGCATCTCATTATCTCTTCTCCACTCTTACCTACTTGTTGCTTAAGTTTTGTGGGTAGTTTATAGCAAGCGGGGCCACACTGGGCACTTGGCTGGCTGGGAATGGCATCTCTGTTTTGTTTGATGTATGATGGGATTAGCTAGAGTGAGGTCATCGTGTGAAGTCACCAGAGACAAGAACCACCCAAGCACTGATTCCCTCAGCTCTGTGAGGAACACCACCACATGTATGTCCTATTCGCACTTGAGCCTCCTCTTGCATGGCTTTCCAAGTTACCATGCTGGCATCCATTGTGCTAGCCTTCACCACGATGACAGTGATCTTCACCATGCTGGGCTTCACCAGACCTCTTCACCATGTTTTGTTTTTGAATGGTCTACCTCTCATGCTACATTGAACAGCTTTCCATTCTTCAATACTGCTCCTATAAAAAAGCTCTCAGAGACAAGGTTTGTGTCTTTTATGGTATTTTTAAAAGTTTTTTTTTTTTTAGTGTTAAAAACCTTAGTGAGCCTTTGTCAATATTTCCCCAAACACCAGACTCTCTCGCCTCCTTGTCTTTCCAAGCGTAACGGCCACAGTGTCACAAGGATGCCTCAGTGAACTCACATACGAGGGAGCCACAAGAGTGAGTCTCTAGAACTTACTTTCTGAGTGGAAGTCTCAGTTGCTATGTTGTATTCTCCCTGCCGTCCTCTCAGTATATTGAAGCCTTTCTTCTCCTTTTAAAAAATATTTATTTTTACTTTATGTTATGAGTGTTTGCACATATGTCTGTGTACCATGTACATGTCTGGTTCCCTTGAAGATCAGAAGAGGGCAACAGTTACCTTTGAACCAGCGTTTATGATGTTTGGGACATGCCGAGTGGGCGTTAGAAACCAAACCTGGTTTCTCTGCAAGAGCAGCAAGTGCTCTTAAACACGAAGTCATCTCTCTGATCCCAAGCCTTTTCTTCCGGAGAGCTTTATTCCTCTTTTTACTACAATATTGCCTTCTTCTCTATAATAAAGTTGTGTGGATGCATGCTTGACTGTAGATGTAAAATACTGGAAGGTGCATGCTGGCATTTCTAACTTCTCTCTTGGATCATACACCAGCAACCCAATGCCTAACCCCAGGTGATAATACCACATATCCTAAAGGACGAGAAAACATGTGAATCAACCACGCCATTGAAAACAGGCTTTTAGCATCCCACAGCAGGTAGGACTGCATCTTTCCCCCGTTAAATCCAGTTCTTAGAGAAAGGAAAAGCTAGAGATAAAAGTTCTTAATCCACTCTTTGCGGCACCTTTCCTGGACTTTCAACAAATACAACTTTTTAATTATTCCCAAGTTCCTTCTTTGAGAGATGTGTGCGCACCCAGACCATCAGAGCTCTACAGATGAGCATTCTATAAAACATCCAGTCCAGAAAAGTACTGAGGAAAAGAGGTGGACACTGGGCACGGCCCTGTGGGCTCATTACAAAGGGGTTGTCAAGTGAAGACTTTGTCTGAAAAGCGCGTGGGCCTCTGTGCCAGGCAGGAAGTGTCTGAGGACTTATGCCCAGTTTAGCTCACTCAAGCCAACAGCACGATTTGTTAGACAGGCGCCGGGGACCCCAGAACACCGTGGCTGAAGAGTGAATGATTAACAGGTTTTTTTTGAGCTCCTTCAGGAAGTCATTTTATTCATATTTCAAGAACCACCAGGCATCCCACAATCCACACTCTCTTCTTTCTGTAAGATTTATTCCTTGGCTCTATTTTTAAATCACCTAAAATACTTTAAAGTGCTGAAAACGTCTCTTTGTGGGTCACTCACAGAAGTGCACTGATCTGAAGTTACTGAAGGAGGAGCTTGGAGAGCCCCACCCCCACACGCCCCCAACTGCATTTCCCCTCTACCTCCTCCTTCAGAATTTTGAGGAGTCAGTTCTCTTTATTGTCTTAAAACTGATAATTACCATCTATGCCTGTTACAGATGGTCAGGAAGAAGAACCAGGAAACAGATAAACTTATCTAAAAAGGGAAAAGGTTTTTTTTTCCCTCCTCTGATTAGGTGAGACTTGTACTCACACTCTAGCTCCTAGTTATCCTTCAGTGTTTGCGACATCCTGGGTCAAACGGTTGGACAAGAAAGAGGGCAGGGGAAAGAAGGAGCAGGGGAAGGGAGAGGGAGGAGGAGGGAAGCAGAGAGAGGTAGAGAAAAACCATGTCTTCCCATGCTCACAAGGCATTCCACCCTTCTTGAGGCCAGGTCCTTCCTACTGACCGGTGATCTAGGATCAGTGAGGCAAAGGCAGCTGTGTCTACTCCATCTTCTTGGAAATTCCTATGCAGTACAAGTTCCTCAGCTATGACTTTGCAACAATGTATCAGCAGCTGAGTACTAAGTTACTGCTGAGCCCAGAGCTATCACTCATTATCAACAAAACCATTCCACTGTTGTGCTGGTCATTTATTCTTGGAGGTTCTGGTTCCGGTCCTAAAGTTAGTGAAAAGAACCAGTTTTGCCCAGATCATTATTCCCTTGAATTTCTGTATGTGTTGGTAAACAACCTGTAGCATCAATATCTCTGCAAAAAGTTATAATCTATCTAGCATTGTGTTTGCAAACCAAGCTGGAAGAAAATCTGAAGCCTCAGTAATTCTAATTGTTAGTTTTGAAAATAGATAGTTGAATGCACAGCCCTATCCCCAGAGGCCACAGTCCTGTGCTCACTATGACTTAGTCCTCTTTCGTTTGGAATGCTTAGCTGCCCCTTCACTCCCCAGCCTCCCCCTTTCCTGGAAATTTCATAAAGAGTATAGGTTTGTAAACTGTGCATTGTGATGGTCAAAGGGGTTATATA
This sequence comes from Mus caroli, assembly GCF_978045245.1. NCBI lineage: Eukaryota > Metazoa > Chordata > Mammalia > Rodentia > Muridae > Mus > Mus caroli. Next base: position 81,598,844 of record NW_028227274.1, read on the forward strand.
ACTGAATATGGGGTTGCTACACATTTGTAAATGGTGAGAGATTTCTGAATAATTTGTACTGACCAAATATCTCTATGTATGTATGTATGTATGTATGTATGTATGTATGTATGTATATATATATGCATGCATCTATCTATCTATCTATCTATCTATCTATCTATCTATCTATCTATCTCTCTCTCTCACAACTTTACTGCTGCCTTGGATCTAAACACTTTGCACTGTGCATGCCACTGCAACATTCAATGGGAACAAAGCCTTCCTGAAATGCCTAGGCTCAGGATCAAGACTCTCATGTGTCAGGAATATGTACTGTGCACACTGTTTTCTGTTCTTCTAGAACCATAATGTTTTAATTGCCAAAATGAAAACAATGACAATATTTTATCATTTCTCAGCACAGAAGCATCACATTGGACTGTGTTCAAATGTTTGATTTTAAGGATTGCTGTTTCAATCTTTAGTTTTATTTTTAAAAGTTAAGTGGAGTTAAGCTTTGGGATTAGGCCAATATTTTCAACAGTTTATGAAATGATCTTAAATATACTTCTGCCATTTTGTGAAGCGTCAGTCCCAGCATTGAGACTTATAAGATGAAAATATTGATCAAGGGGCTGGAGAGATGACTCAGTGGTCAATAGCACTCACTGCTCTTGCAAAGGACTTGGGATCAGTGACCAGCACTCATACATGTGCTCACAGCCACCTACAATTTCCATTTCAGGGGTTCCAACCCCCCTCTTCTGTTCTCCTAGGACTCATGCACACATGTGGTTTGGATATACTCCATGCAGTCTCATATTCACAGACATATGCATACATAAAAGCATCAATAATAAAAAAGAAAATATTGATTAACTCTGAGAAATGTAAAGGATGCTCTGCATTTTCAGCATTAAATATTCAGCCAAAATTTAACTTTTTGTAAGAAAATAGACAAGTCCATCCAACTTGTCAGTATGTGCCCCAGTTTGCTTTTTATTGCTGTGTTAAAGACTGGGACCAAAAGCATCCTGGGAAGAAAGGGCTCTACTTCACTTTGCAGGTTGCAGTCAATCAGACAGGAACCTCAGGGTAGGAACCCAGAGGCAGGAACTGAAGAAGAGACTATAGAAGAGTGCTGCTTTCTGGCTCAATCCCCATGGCTGGCTCAACGGGCTTCTGTATACAACCCAGGCTCTGGGCTTGCTGAGAGCATGAGCCTCCTACACCAGTCATAATAAAATGCCCCCACAGACTTGCCTACATAATAATCTGATGCAGACTTCTTTTTTATTTCAGGTTCCCTTTTCCGAGATGACCCTAGCTTGAGTCAAGTTGACAAAAGCAAAAACAAAAACAAAAAAACCTAACCAGCACAACATGCAAAAAAAATTTTTTTAAATTATTATTAGTGAATGATGAAATTATGTGTGTACTTGTGCTGGCTAGTATAACGACAACTTGACACAAGCTAGAGTCATCTGAAAGGAGACAACCTCAATTGAAAAATGCTTCTATAAGATCCAGCTGCAGGGCATTTTATTAATTAGTGATTTTGGAGGGCCCCACCCATTGTGGGTGTCGCCATCCTAGACTGGTAATTCTGGATTCTAAGAAAGCAGGCTGAGCAAGCCATAGGGAGCAAGCCAGTAAGCAGCATCCCTCCATAGTTTCTGCATCAGCTCCTGTCTCCAGGTTTCTGACCTTTTTGGGTTCCCATCCTTACTTCCTCCAATGATAAACAGCAATGTGAAAGTGTATGCTGAATAACACTCTGGTTTTTGTATTTTGTTTTTTGGGTTTTTTATTTTTTGCCCACAACTTGCTTTTGGTCACGGTGTTTCATTAGAACAACAGTAACACTAGCTAGGACAATACCAAATAATTACTTTACATTTCTTTACAATTTATTATCAGTAATTTTATTTGTTTACCTAGCTTTTATGCCTTCATTCCTAAGGTTATGTGAAATCTTGGATGAGCAAGAGTGGTGTCTGAAAAGGGCTACAATTTCCAAACTTGTCAAGACAGGAATGGAGGAGTTCTACGTGTAGTCTTAATCTGTCTGTGGGTAAATCAAACACTAAGTCTATGATGAACTTTGTTACTTTTTGATCCTAGGAGAAGCAAAGTTTGAGTTTATCTCAAATATACATGGTAGGGGAAGCCCACAGTTTTATGGTGTCTCCATTTGTAAAATAATTTCCCTATTTAACAGTTATGGAGGCTAAGTAAGCCAGTCCACAAGGGTGTATCCTCACATTCTGGCTCATGTGCATGCATGTTTTGAAGCTACGGTTCTCTTGCACATCTGGACTTATAAGAGGATGCATCATCACTTCATGTTATGGTGACAAACTCAGAGCCTAGCAGCATTGGCTGGTTAACCACAGTCTCCAGACGCTCTACTAAAGACACCCTTCATACCCCTCAGCCCATGGCTGTCTTAGCTGTGAACAGACACTATGACTAAGGCAACTCTTATAGTGACAATATGTAATTGATGCTGACTTATAGCTTCAGAGGTTCAGAGCAGTATCATGAAGGCAGGAGCATGGCAGCATCCAGGCACGGATGGTGCAGGCAGAGCTGAGAGTTCTACATCTTTATCTAAAGACTGCTATGAGGAGACTCACTTTCGGGCAGCTAGGATGAGGGTATTAAAGCCCATGCCCACAGTGACACACCTACAAGACTACATCTCTTAGTAGTGCCACTCCCTGGGCCAAGCACATACAAACCATCACAATGGCCCTGGGAGAACAGATGAGCCCTCTGAGGTCTGATGTGAAGTTCTTTAAAGTTTCTTGTGGTCTTTTGGAAGAGCTCACAGAGACTACGGTATTTTGTTTTATGACAGCTATTTCAGCTGTTGGTTACCTGAAAGCCCATGGCAGAGGCCATGAGGTCCACAATGCAAAGACACAAGAAGGAGATGGTACTGTTCCTGCATGGCAAAGTAGACAGTGTAAGACCAATGTCTTTCCTAGGGTGTTGTAGCCCCTGGAACTTCATGTGATGCCTGGGGTCTTCAGAGATGTGACACAATAGAACACAAAAGCCTTCAATCCAGCTCTGTGTTCTGTGGAGGCAGTGCAGAGCAGACTGAACCCCAAAGTGAGCTCAGAGTCAAGGTTTAGTTTGAGCTAAACTGATGCTCTCCAGGTACCCAAGAACTTCAGGGGTGGGTAATATGTGTACTAAGGTAAAAAAAAAACTATGTTGTTGGATGAGGACTCCTGTCACAGTTCCCTACCTCATCTCCTGTGGTCTTCCAGGCTATCACAGTCCTGAGGAACATGCAGAGTTTATTATAAAACCCCAGGTCCTACCTCATGGTTGGAACACAGTCAGCTTTTATGGCCTGGGCTACTGAATCTTGTCTAAATGGGATAATTAAAATGTGTGCATGTTTCCATGTAGTTTGGAGCCTGGGAAAGAAGGTGCCTTTTTTTCTAGATCAATTTCCATAGAGGGAACTGATTGGCATGACCATAGTGACATTGACATCGTGGTTCCATCCTATTCTCTATCTCCCTCCCCTCACAGTCCTTTAGAAAGAATCCTGTTTAGTGATACACACAGGCACCCGTTGTACCCTCTCACATGTTCATTATAGTTTAGGGGTCTAACTCGGGCCATCTGCTCTTTCATAAAAAGTGATAGCTTTTAGATTCCTTTAATGTAGCTACTTATGAAGGATCATAGGTCTGTATAATAATTAGTCTTTTCCTACTAATTGGTGACAACTTGAATCCCCTTTTATCTGAGCATCAAAATGTTTTAAATATTAACTAGGCTTCACAGCCTCTCACTGTGATTTGTGCCATGTATTTGTGGAAGAAACGGGTCAACTGGTCAACCGAAGCAGAGTCAGAGAGGAGATTGTGCGGGATTATGGGACCTGTCACTGCCAGCCACGTACACAGGTCACTGGTGCCTAGACCCAAGGCCAACAGAAAGTGGCTGTTTCTAAACTTCAGGATTGTATTCTATGGAAAAATGCCCTGACTCTAACATGGAGAGTGCTTCCTTTGATTTTTAAAAGTCAAGTCATTTAAGCAACTCATTTGGTATTTTGTTGGTAGAATCCGTCAGTAGTCTGTAGAGAGTAAACCACTTCAGTGCTGGAGCAGTGTTGAATGCACTCTCGTCATGTGCTTAATTTAAATTTGAAATGAGATACATACCAATTGGGTAAATTTATCAACATGTATATCCATCTCACTGCCTGTAGGAGTAGTTATCATCTTAATAAAATGTACTCATGTGCTTATTATGTATATTTGTACTTGATTACCTTAACAAGTTATATTAAAACAATTGTTTAAATTAGTGAAATTTAAATATTGTAATTATTAAAATCATATGCAATTTCTATACAGTCATTAGTTGACATAACACGTATTTTAAGATGAGGTCACTGTTTGCTTAGTGTTTTGTTACATTTGTTGAGTGTTTTCTGGCTCACAGGCTTGGGTGAGTCGATACCAATCATGAGACACTTTAGGGAAATCCAGAAATCAGTCTGAGAGGCTCCACAGAGCTGTATGGGTGACCCACAAAAACCCTGTATCGTGCATACTGGGAATGCTGCTGCTAACATGCATGTTAGGACACTGTGCCCTTCTCTCTGTACCATTTCAAGGCAATGAAATGTCTGTCTGACAGGCCCCGGGGTAGCACTTTGGGATGGGTTAGTCAGTGCCCTAAGAGATATTCTTTTCTCCTTCTCCTTCTACTTTTCCCCTTCCCCTTCCCCTTATCCTCCTCCTCCTCCTTTTCCTCCTCCTCCTCCTCCCCCTTCTCCTCCTTCTTCTTCCTCCTCCTCTTTCTTCTCCTCCTTCTTTCTCCTTCTCTTTCTCCTCTTCCTCCTCCTCCTTTTCCTTCTCCTCCTCCTCCTCTTCCTCCTCCTCCTTCTTTCTTTTCTTCTTCTTCTTCTTCTTCTTCTTCTTCTTCTTCTTCTTCTTCTTCTTCTTCTTCTTCTTCTTCTTCTTCTTCTTCCTCCACCTCTTCTCCTCTTCCTCTTCCTCCTCCTCCTCCTCCTCCTCGTTACATGGTGGGAGGGTGGGTGGATGGATGGATAGATAGATAGATAGATAGATAAATAGATAGATAGATAGATATCAATAAGTCTGCTGCTTGTTGGTCACCTCCAAGGTTAAACTGGCCTTGAGGGGGGTTTTGAGTAGGCCTGCAGAGATGCACATGTGTGGTCTGAGGGTTCATTCTGACTGAACATAAGTAAGTAAATAGACAGACAGACAAATGTTTTAAGACATAAGGGAAAGACCCCCAGTGCTCAGAATGGTCTAATTTTAGGCTGCTTTATCTATATTTCCATTATAGACATATTTCACTATGAAGCATGCTCCTTTTTCTATGTAGCTATTAGTTAAAATTTCTTTAAAAGGTTCCTTACACCCTGGCTAGCCGCCACTTCTGTCTGGTTACATTTGGCTTGTATGGCTTATGGTTTGTATTTCTCAGGAGAGAGACTTTTCTTCCTGGGCAGTTCATCCTTGGCCGTAGACTCTTTTAGCAATGTCAGTTTATACAGAACTGAAGTCAGACAGTAAATAGCAGTTGCAGCGTGTACAAGAGGAAAACTTCTGGATCAAGACGAGTGGTTTGGGATTTCACCTCCCTGTCTCTTTCTGGGCTTGGGTTTTTGCAGGCCTTACAGTAAAGCTAATAGTATTATTTATAGAGTTTTATGAAATGTAAATAAGCAAATGTATCTAATTAGCTCCCATTCAATTCTTGGCTCTGATAGCCACACAGTCAATGTGTCTCAAAAGGGTAATGGCAGAAGATCCGGAGATAGTGAGAAATGCAAATGAGACATTTTCAGGCTAAATAAAGGAGGATGAATTGATGGGGAAGCAAGGTATCAGTGGTTCTGATGAGAATATATTTGTCCACGTAACTGTGCTCTTATCTGACTGTAAACTTCCATAGCTTTACTGAAACCTGTAAGACATCACTCCCAGACATGGCAGCAAAAAGGGAAGGAGACATGCACTCTGTCTTAGTCAGAGTTTTACTGCTGTGAATAGTGGAGACACAATAGACATCATGACCAAGGTAACTCTTATAAGGACAACATTTAATTGGGGTTGGCTTACAGGTTCAGAGGTTCAGTCCAGTATCATCAAGGCAGGAGCATGGCAGCATCCAGGCAGGCACGGTGCAGGAGTAGCTGAGAGTTCTACATCTTCATCTGAAGGCTGCTAGGAGAAGACTGGCTTCCAGGCAATTAGGATGAGGATCTTAAAGCCCACACCCACAGTGACACACCAACTCCAAGGCCACACCTCCAAATAGTGCCATTCCCTGGGCCAAACACATTCAAACCACAGACTCAAATGGCTTCTGCACCAGGAGATTCCCCTTCAGTTCACAGGGACCAAGAGGACTCTGAGGGACTCCTCAAATAACTTAGGGAGAGGAAAACTTAGGAAAGCAAAGAGGCTTGATACATGGTCACTTCAAAGTGTTGGCCATCACTGTGGTGATCTCCACAATGATAAGGCAAGGACTGCGTGAGGTTCCTCCTGCAGCTATAACAAATTAACTGTGAAGACACTGGGTTAAACAGTACATAGTCTGTCTTCGTTATGTTTCCATTGTGCAAAAACACCATGATCTCAAGCAAGTTGTGGGGGGAAATGACTTATTTCAACTCAAAACCCCCAGGTTATATTCTATTACTAAGGAAATAGACCAGGAATGCAAGGCAGGAACATAGAGACAGGAAGCATAGCAAAGACCATGGGAAGGTTCTCTTTACAGACTTGCCAGACTGTTGTCTTATTCTATCCAAGGAAACTTGCCCAGGAATGGCACTGTCCACAGTGAGCCTTCAGTGTATGCCTTCAGCTTACCTACAGGTCAGTTTGATGGAGGTGATTACTCAATTGAGGTTCCCTTCCCCAGATGTGTTTCAGTTTGTGTCAATTTGGAGAAAACAAAACAAAACAAAACAAAAAATAAAACAGCCACTGACATGCAGATCTGCGCTGCTAGGGCTTGGATTCCTTTGTGAGTTCTAGAAAAGATACGTACTATATTCACTAATTCAGCATTCACAGAACCTTATAGAACATATTTGCTCTAAAAAGTGAAAGGTACTGTGTATATTTAGATACACCTATGTACATGTAAATGTACAAATATGTAATTATGTATATATAGTACATGCATATATAAAAATAAGTTTACATCTGTGTATACATATTCATAAATATATGTGCTGATATGTATTCATATGTATGCATACATGTCTGTACACATATGAGCTTATGTATAAATATATGTGCGCATATTAAATGTATCTTTGACTGTTACCTATCAAACTACTGCTGCCAATATGGTGGTGGATCTTTTTATGTATATGATTTTTATGTATATGATTTTCACTTGCTCTTGGGTAGCAATTGGGCGGCTCTTCTCTCCTGGTATTAGCTTTCTTTAGTTGCCATTCATTCTGTATCTAGAGTTGAGGCATCCACGAAACATCCCCGCTCAATGTTAGCATGACTATTGGTATTGCTCTTGTTCAGATCATGTTGATGAGGCTTCATGGATATAGCTTCTCTGACATTTCTAGGAGGTGCAATCTTACAGCACTTCCTGTCCCTCTGTCTCTTATAGTCTTCCTACCTCTTCTCCGGTGATCCTCCCTGAGCCTTAGATGCAAGAACTGTGTAGTTGGTGTTACCGGTTGAGATTGGGTACCACATGGTACCACATGGTCACCTGTTCTCTGTATTGGATCTGTTGGAGCTTGCTGGTTTGCTCTCCGTCAGCTGAAGGGAGATATTTCTCTGATGAACGGTAGGACCTATACTTACCTGTGGGTATAAGAATAAATATTTAGACATTAGTTAGGGATCATGCTGGCTTAGTAAGGCGGTGACTGTAGGTTCTCTAAGATTTGTAATTTCACTAGCCCCATCTGTCAGCTATGTTTCCAGCACCAGGGATGACTTCCCTCCTTTTAAGCAGGCTTTAGGTGAGTGCTGTTGGTCATTATCAAAGAGTGCCTGCCACTTTTATACCCTTAGGGTTCTCATGCTCTCCTGGCCTTTGTTGTAGTTTATAGGCACTACAGCTCTCTTTCATAGAACTATCGGTTGGGTTGCTTTTCTCCATTGATTGCTCAAATGGCATCTTCTGTTTCCATGAGAACTAGTCCTTAGGGAGGAGATGGCAGGTCAGACCTGGCTCGTGTCCTCTGAGTCCTGTGCCCCAAGAGCATGGCATCTTCAGCAGATTTTCAAATTTGGTAGATTACAGGTTATCAAGTGTGTCCTTATGATTCTCTGGAATTCCTTAGTGTCTGTTGTCATGTACCACATTTTGTTTCTAATTTTTTAATAATTTGGATCTCTACTCTCTCTTCTTTTAGTTAGTCTGGCTAAGGGTTTATCAACCTTACTGATATTTTTCTCAAAGAACCAACTCTTCATTATTTTTTTTGTACTATTTTGTTTCTATTCTATTGATTTCAGCCATGAGTTTGTTAATTTGTTTGCTGTCTACGCCTTTGGATGCTATGCCTTCTTTCTGATCTAGAGCTTTGGGGTACGCTGTTAAGTTGATAATATGGGATCTTTCTAGTCTTTAATGTAGGCGTTTAGTGCTATGAACTTTTTCTCTTAGAACCACTGTCATTATGTCCCATAAGTTCAGGTATGTTATGTTTTCATTCATTCTAAAATGTCTTAATGTCTGTTGATCCATTTTTCGTTCATTGCTGTCCTGTTCCGTCTCCCATGAGTTTGTAAACTTTCTGTTGTCGATATCCAGATTTAATGCATCACAGTCAGCGGTCAGATAGAAAGATAGGATGCTTGATGTAGTTTTCTTGTATCCGTTGCGACTTGCTTTGTGTCCACGTATGTGGCCAGTTTTGGAGAAAATTCCATGAGGTGTTGCATTGTGTTCTTTTGAGTTTTGAGTTATGACTTCATTTAGCTCCAGCATTTCTCTGTTAGATTTTTTTGTCTGTCTGATCTTCCTATTGGCAAGGTGAGGTACTGAAGTTGCCCACTCTGTGTGTGGGTAAATACATGGTTTTAAGCTGTCATGGTTTCTTTTATGAACTTGAGTGTCCTTGTGTTTGGTACAGGGATGTTTAAAATCATAATATCCTCTTAGATTTTTCTTTGGTGACTATGTAGGATTCTTCTCCACCGCTTCTGAATTGTTTTGGTTTAAATGTTTTTGTTTGCTTGTATTTTAATTGTTTTCTGGTTTGGTTTGGTTTTAGTTTTGATTTAGGTTTTGGTTTTGGTTTGTTTTAGTTCTGTTTTTGTTTTGGATTTATTTTGGTATTGATTTTCAGGACAACATTGCTGTATGTAGCCTTGGCTGTCCTGGAGTTCATTCTGTAGACCAGGCTGGCCTCGAACTCAGAGATATGCCTCTTCTGCCTCCTAAGTGCTGCGATTAAAGACATATGCCAGCACCACCTGGCTTGGTTTGAAATCTATTTTCTCAGATATGAAAACAGAAGCACCAATTTGTTTTTTGGGTATATTTACTTGTAATATCTTTTTCCATCCATTTACTCTGAGGTGATGTATGCCCTTTATGTTAAGGAGTGTTTTTTGATTACAGTGTAAGGATGAATCATGTTTTCAAATCCGCTCTGTGTAGTCAGGGTTTTTACTGGGTTATTGGGACGACTGATGCTGAGAGATCTCAATGGGCAGTATTTACTGGTGCCTGTTACTTTGTTGCTATGGTGTGGGCACAGCAGGCTGGGCTGGCATCTGCCTAGAGTCTCCACTGAGAAGTTGGGTGCTACTCTAAAGGCTCTGTGTTTAGATGTCCCTTGGTCTTTATCCCTACTAGGTTTTAACATCCTTTGTTTGTTCTGTATGCTTAGTGGTTTGACTATTCTATGCTGTGGGGACCTTCTTTCCTGGTCTAGTCTATTTGGTGTTCAGTATGCTTCTAGTACCTTGATAGGCATCCCCTTCTTTAGGTTAGGAAAATTTTCTTCCTTCAATTTAGTAGAAAATATTTTCTGTGTCTTTGACCTGAGTTTCTTCTCCTTTCTCTAGCCCTATTATTTGTAGATTTGGTCTGGATTCTTAAATGTTTACCATTTCTTTTGACTGAGATATCCATGTCTTCTGCTTTGTCTCTGATGCCAGAGATTCTGGCTTCCATGTCTGTACTCTGTTGGCAAGGCTTACTTCTGAGGTTTTGTTTGACTTTCTAAAGTTTTCATTCTAGTTTTATCTCAGCTTGAGTTTTCTTTAGTGATTTTTTTATTCCTATGTTATGTCTTGAGCAATGTCTTAAGCTTATTTTTTTAAATCATTTTATTCCACTGTGTTTTCATAGACACTATTATGGGATCATTAATTAATTTATTCATATCGACTTTAAGCTCCTTGAGCATATTATAATAGCTATTTTGAAGCCTTTGTCTTGTGTGTTAGCTATATCACATACTGCAGGGCCTGCTGTGGAAGTGCTGCTGGGTTCTGGTGCAGACATATTGTCTTGGGTGTTATTGATTGTGTTCTTGAGCTTCTGTCTAGGCCTCTGGGTTTGTGATGTTTGTGATGGAAGTTTTGGTGTCTGGCCCTGTCTTTGTTGGGTGCCTCTCTGTTTCTTGGTTTCTGTTGTCCTCTCTGAGTCTTAGGAATGAATGTACGCGGATTGTGGGTTACCCGTAGGAAGTGCTCTAACTCCTTTGCCAGGTGTGGTCACTGGGGGTCCCAGATAGAATGTGTTTCTAGGTATTGGGGGCTGACAAGAAGGAATAGGGTTTTCCTAGAGGGGTGAACTGGGAAAATCGTCAAGCAGGAGGCGAATTGGTTCTGCTATCTGATTTAATAGAGTTCCCAGGGAATGGAGGTAGAGTCGGGGACAGAGCCCTGCAAGCAGTCTGCTGCTGACTGGAAATGAAGTTGGGAAATTTACAATGGAAGGCAGGAAGGAGAGGAAAGGAGTCCTATCTGATCCCCAGGCTGGTGTGGCCAGTGGAGTGTGCCTCTGAGTGCTGGCAGCTGACAAAGAGGATGGGGTTGGGGAGGAGAGCTGGGTTTGCTGTGAGCTTCAGGAGAGTTTTCCTGGAATGGAGCCAGAAAGGGAAGACAGACCCTGCAATAGTCCCTAAGGGCTGGGGACGAGACTGGGGGATTTGCAGAGCAGAACAGCTGGGAGAGTGAAGGCTTTCATCTGATTCTCAGGCTTGTACATCCAGTGGCTCCTAGGTAGAGAGTACCTCTTGCTATTGGCTACTGGCAGGAAGGAACAGGAATGGGCTGGGAGTCCAGTGAGAGGGTCCTCAGGAAAGAGGAAAGCCAGGTCCACCTGAAGGAGAGGGAGAGTTCCCAGGGAATGTGGGTAGACAGGGGACAGCCCCTGCAGGTGGTCTGCTACAAAGAGGAGACCCCAGACTGTTTTTTTTATCATTTATGATTCTGTATGAATCTAAGTATAGCTTTTTTCCTATTTCTGGAAAGAATGAGATGGGCATTTTGATTAGGATGGCATTGAATCTGTAAATGTCTTTTGCCCTGATATTAATTCTAACAAACCATGAGAATAGGATGTCTTCCTGTTTCTTTGTGCCTTTCTTCAGAGGTGTAAAGTACACTCACTACAGAGGTCTTTCACTCCTTGGTTAGGGCTACTCCTAGTTATGTTTTCTTTGAGGCTATTGTGAATGGGAGTGTGTCCATGGTCTCCTCTGTGTGTTTGTTGGTGATGTGTCTGGGAGTGTGTCCATGGTCTCCTCTTCTGTGTGTTGGTGATGTGTGTGGGAGTGTGTCCATGGTCTTCTCTGTTGTTTGTTGGTGATGTGTATGGGAGTGTGTCCATGGTCTCCTTCTTTGTGTTCATTGGTGATGTGCAGCCAAGCCATTGATTTGTGCAAGTAGACTGTATTCTTCCATATTCCTTTTGCTGGAATGGTTGTTCATCTCTAGCAATCCTAGTAGAAGTTTTAGAATATCTTATCCTTAGCATCATTTCATTTGCAAATAGAAATAGTTTGATTTCTTCTTCTTCTGTTTATGTCCCTTGAATTTCCTTCTCTTGACTTAATGCTACCACTATTGCTTCAAGCAAATTGTTTGAGAGGAGTGGGGATGGTGGACATCCCTGACTTATTTCTGACTTGAGTACAATTGCTTTCAGTTTTTCCAGTTAGTAGGATGTTGGCTGTGTGTTTCTCATACATAGCTTTTATTAGTTAAAGTAGGTCCCTTCTAGACCTACTCTCTCTAGTACTTTTGTCGGAGAGGCATGCTGGATTTTGTAAAAAATAAAATAAAGTAAAATAAATCTGCATCTACTGCGATGATTGTGTTGTTTTTGTCTTTTAGTTCCCTTATGTGATGTGTTATACTTGCTGTCTTGTATATGTTGAACTATCCCTGCATTTCCAGGATAAACTAAACTTAGTCAATGTCTTAGTCCGGGTTTCTATTCCTGCACAAACACCATGACCAAGAAGCAAGTTGGGGAGGATTTATTCAGCTGTTTATCACAAGAAGTCAGGACTGGAACTCAAGCAGGTCAAGGAGCAGGAGCTGATGCAGAGGCCATGCAGAGATGTTACTTACTGGCTTGCTTCCCCTGGCTTGCTCGACTTGCTTTCGTATAGAACCCAAGACTGCCAACCCAGGGATGTTCTGAGCACTCCCACCCTTGATCACTAATTGAGAAAATGGTTTACAGCTGGATCTCATGGAGGCATTTCCTCAAGGGAGACTCCTTTCTCTGTAATAACTCCAGCTTGTGGCAAGTTGACACACAAAACCAGCCAGTACAGTGAGGATGCATAGAAGAGTGGATCAGACACACATTCAGCTAGACACCAGCAAAGGACTTGCAGGATCTACCTGGGTAGAAAAGTTGGATGTATTGTTGGTAGCTTTTTCAAAAAGAGAGTCTCACTGCTCTCCTCAGAACACCATGGAGGGCATTGTGAAGAGACAGTGACTCATTTTCTACCGGTATATCTAACCAGAGTTTGAATAGAGGCTAATTTAAATAGATAAGTTGAAGCTCTTTTTTAACTTTTGTTTCTTTATGAGATTTCTCTAAATCCTTGAGAAATTTACTCAAGGTAGTTTGCAATATATTAATTTTCCTCATGTGTGTTTCAACACATAACCTGCATGTCATGAAAGTAACATTCTCCAAGATCTTATCGGCGGTTGTTATAACCAATGAATCATTGTTCAGTACAGCCGAAGTGAAAGCAGACTCAAGTGCAGAAGAGAATGCACGAAGAGGTGGTGAGATGACTCCGCAGATAACACTAATTGTTAACTACCATGACGATCCGAGTTCAATTCCCAGGAAACACAAGGTGGAAAGGGAAAACCGACTTCTGCAGGTTGTCTTCTGACTTCCAAACATACACTGTGGCACACACACATGCCCAGTCATGCACATGTGCACACAGAGACACAAATGCTGAATAGGTACATAACATTTAATAAAAATTGCAAAGAGAAATACAGGAAGCTCTTCCTACAGGAGACTGGTTTCACTGGTGGTTTTCAGTAGCACTGTAGGCAGCATGGCCTTGCTTTAGAAGATTGGTGATAATGTTCTGCTTGCTGGAATAACGCCGCCACCAGCTGTGACACTTCCGAACAGTGCTGAAGGTCTGCCCATTGAGCGTTAGTCTAGGGCCCATCCTTCCCTCCAGCTTCAGTCTTCACGGTCTTTTCCTTTCTGTCCTCTGTCTTCAGGGCTCATTTCCCTCCCAGTGCTCTTTGGGTTCATTCATTCATTCACTCATTCATTACTCATTCATTCATTCACTCATTCAGTCACCCATTCTTTCTTTCTTCCTTCCTTTCTCTCTCTCTCTCTCTCTCTCTCTCTCTCTCTCTTTCTTTCTTTCTTTCTTTCTTTCTTTCTTTCTTTCTTTCTCTCTCTCTCTCTCTCTTTCTTTCTCTCTTTCTCTCTCTCTCTTTCTTTCTTTCTTCCTTTCTTTCTTCCTTTCTTTCTCTCACTGAACAGTTGTTTACCACTCCCTAGGAACAGGAACTATCCTGGGATACAGTAACAAACACACACAGGACTTCCTTACATAGTTTTCAATAGCAGAAAGAAGACACTCAATAGATGGGGTGACTAAGTCAGTGAACTGTCAGCTATAGCTGGAGTCTATGGAAGGCGTAAAGACAGGTTTTGTGGAGGATTGACAGGAGGGCTGTTTAGACTGAATATGATAGACTGTGTAGAGACATGGCATTTACAGCCATTTTTTTAAAATCCTATTTTAACCACTTTGTGCTTTTCATTTATTCTTAGAGCTGTATCTTATTTAGTTTACAGATATTTGGAGATTCTTTACAAATGCTTCCACAATACTGATATGGTTTTCCAAATATGGGTAGCACTGTATTTAGTGTGGATTGAACTATAGTAGATTGCTAAGAATTTTAAAATAAAATATCTTAGAAAATATTCTGCATGCAGTTTAAAGTAATCTGTATTTTGCTGTTTGGAGGTAAAGTGTACAGTAATTATTAGTTTTCCTAGATTGGTCAATAGTGCTGTTGAAAAATTCTGTACTTTTACTGATTTTGAGACACCTTATACTAATTATTAATATGTTACATTCAATATATATGTTGTACATATACATATATTTAAATTATATATATATGTATTTGTATATATTCTCTCTATATAATTATATGTATTGAAATCTGTGCATGATTTTGAGTTGGTATTTTCTTTCAATGCTCTAAGTAAAATTAATCCCTTGTTATTACAAACTTACCTTCTTCATTATTGGTGATATGCTTTGTCTCACATTGACTTTTTCTAATAATATAGCCTTGACTATTTTGTTATCTTATTTTTTAAAGTGTTATATTTTCTAACACATCTTTTTACTTTTAGCATATTTGCATCTTTTTTTCAAAAAAATGCATTTCATTTTTTAAAAGTGTATTTGTTTTAAGTAGAGTGCATAAGGTCTTACTTTTTAATTCAATATGATAGCCTCTGCTTTTTTTAAAAAAATTATTTAGGCCATTTACATTTATTTTATCTTAGAACAATTAGGCTTAAGTTAATTATCTTGCAACTTTTAAAAACTTTATTCTGTTTCTGTTTATATTTTTCTGTCTTCCTTGAAATTAAATATATTTGATCATTCCACTTTATCTTCTTTGTTATCTGTCTTCCTTTGTCACAATTTGTGAAAAGGACATTGCACTCTATGTCTGAAATAAAAAAGGTTATCATCTTATCGTTTCTGGTGTTTTCTAATCAAACTATGCTGAGTTTCCCTCCTGGCGCCCTCCTTTCCTGCTCAGGTTTCCTACGGTGGATCGATCGATCAGTGACCTCTGTCTCAGTACTGGTGATGTTCTGATGGAGACAGCCTTTAGAAGTCTGAAAAAGATTTCTTCTGTCTTCTCTTTGGAAGACATATTTTCACTGGCTATGAAAATCTTGGTTGATAACATGCAATTTTTCTCTCGTGTTTCATTTGCATTAATTTGTATATTTGCTTCTTACTTGTCCTCTCCCTCTGGCTAGTTATAAAACGCTCTGCTAGGAAATGGTTTTGAGCAATGATGCTGTACCTTGGGATAATTTTCTTCATGGTTCTTTGCTTGGAGTTCTTTGAGTGCCTTATACTTGCAGATTTGTAGAGTTGTTTCTTCTATCTCTTGAAAAATTTCAGCCAGCAAATTATTCCACATTTCATGGGTACATTTTCCCTTTGAAAGCCATATATTTTCCCATATTTTTTTAAATTTTAATTTCCTTTTTCTTACAGTTCACATTTAGTTACTTTTCCATTAACAGTGTCTAATAGGCTGTCAGTGCAGCCAGCATGTCACCTTTTATCTTACACTGCTGTCTTCATTTCTGCAAGTTAGACGCATCACTTTTACCTCCTTCGTGTCTCCATTTTTTAAAATTTTAATTAAATAATTTATTATTTTTGTTTTAAAATTATGTTTGTGTATTTGTGTGGGTATAGTCACATAGTGAAGGTACCTGGATCAACTGGAGCTGTAATTACAGGAAGTTGTAGATTGCCATATACGGGAATAGAACTCTAGTCCTTCGTAAGAGAAATAGGAGTTCTTAGCCACCAAGTCACCACTCTAGCTTCTTTTTGTTTATTAGATATTTTCTTTATATACATTTCAAATGCTATCCCGAAAGTTCCCTATACCATCCCTCTGCCCTGCTCCTCTACCCACCCAGTCCTGCTTCTTGGCCCTGACATTGCCCTATACTGGGTCATATAAAGTTTGCAATACCAAGGGGCCTCTTTTCCCAGTGATGGCCAACTAGGCCATCTTTGGCTACATATGCAGCTAGAGACACTAGCTCTGGGGGTACTGGTTAGTTCATATTGTTGGTCCACCTATAGGGTTGCTGACCCCTTCAGCTCCTTGGGTAATTTCCCTAGCTTCTCCATTGGGGGACCTGTGTTCCATCTTATAGATGACTGTGAGCATCCACTTCTGTATTTGCCAGGCACTGGATTAGCCTCATATGAGACAGCTATAACAAGGTCCCTTCAGCAAAATCTTTCTGGCATATGCAATAGTGTCTGGGTTTGGTGGCTGATTATGGGATGGATCCCTGGGTGGGGTAGTCTCTGGATGGTCCATCCTTTCGTCTTAGCTCCAAACTTTGTCTCTGTAACTCCTTTCATGGGTATTTTGTTCCCTATTCTAAGGAGGAATGAAGTATCCACCCATTGCACTCTAGCTTCTTATTGTTGTTATGAATGCTGTTATTGCTGGGCAGGGTATGCGTTCCATGGTATCTATGTGGAGGTCGGAGGACACCTTTGTGGAGTCAGTTTTCCCCTTTGACCTTGTGTGTGCTCTCGAGATCAAGCTCAATTACTAACCTTATGCAGCAAGCACTTGACCCACTGAGCCATCTTGCTAGACCCCCGCCTTTTAAACTTTGAAAATACAGAGAGAACATAGGTGGAGAGAAGGCTCTGCAGTTAGGAATGTGCACTGCTCTTGCAGAAGAGCAGAACTCAGTGCTCGGCACCCATCTCAGTGGGCCTGAGACCTCCTGTTATTCTACCTCCAATGGATCTGATACCTTGGCCTTTGTGAGCACATGTCACCCACAGATGCACACACAAACACATAATTAAAAATAATGTAAATCAAAACCTCCTGTCTGAGGACTAACTTTTAGGGTATCAAAAAGTGCCATGAAAGCTTCCAAAGTAAGGAAGCAAAGAACGGCCCTACATAGCTCTGACCTGTATGAAGCACAACAAAAGCATCATAACTCTAAGGGTGCGGTAGTGGCACAGATAGATTTGTGGTAACCATCAATTCTTTAATTGGATTTAAGACCTGCTCACAAGAGGGAAATTAGCCATTACTTTACTAAGGCAGCATAATCCCTGACTACAGTCTAAACATTCGTCCTTAAACCCATAGATAAGTGTGGTCCTTACTCCTCATCATGGAGACTTCTCTGTGCAATAGATGGAGATCATGACAGAAAACCAAAACCAACCAAGAGATGGGAAGTCCATTCCCAAGGGATACATCTATAAAATGACTTTAATGCCCAAGGCATAAGGATCATATCAAAAGAGGAGGCAGTAAGACTGCAAGATCCAGAGAATTGGGAAGTTGGCTGGAATATAGTATTTCTTAGTTATATCACAAGATACATCCATAAACCCTCACCAACAGGACTGTCTAAATATGGGCTGAACAAGAATACCAATAAACATACAACACAGACAGGAGAAAGCCTATGAGACCTCAATCCTACACAAAGAACTGTAGGCAACTAAGGTTGCCGAGTGTGGGAGAAATTGTCTTCCCCAGGAAAGAGCACACCAATTGGTTATCCAATCCCATAGTTTACCCTTAAAATATACAAACAACATTATGCTAACTGAGATGGGTGCATTTGTGTATTTTTGGATATATACATACCATATAGGCAAGTAACCACATTAATGTTTTAAAAAAAGGTCATGAATTTGAAAAACAACAAAGATACACACACACACACACACACACACACGGTACATATATGGGATGGTTCAAATGGATGAAAAGGAAGGGGAATACTGTAATTATATTATAATCTCAAGAATTAAGAAAAAAATTTACGGAAAAACTTTACTATGTATAACACAGCTATAATAAGCACTTAGCGCTGTGCAATTATACCATTTCTGGGTTTGTATTGCTTTCCAGTAGTTGTTTTATATCTTTATTTTAGTGTGTGTACTCCTACTGATTTTTCATGTGATGGTTAACATTGATTGTCAAGTGAACAGGATCTCGAATCACCAAAGAGACTAGCATATGAGTGTGTGATATATGGTGAGACATTCTCTAGATTACGTAGATTGAGGGGAGGAGCTCCCCTAAATGTAGAGAGCATTGTTTCAATGGTTGGGGTCATGAACTACACAAGAAAGACCCATCAGGCTGAGCCCCAGCCTTTTTCCTTACTCTGCCCCTGACTGTGGGATCAGAGTGAGCAGTGCTGTGCAGCCCCACTGCTGTGCTCCCCACAGTGATGGGCTGTACCATCCAGATGGAGTAAGAATGGAACCCTTGAATTCACCTTTGCCTAGCATTTTATCACAGCAACAGGAAAAGCAACACAACACGTATAAGCTGCTCATCGTTGGTTGACTTCTAGACACTTGTGAACTTGACCTTGTTTGGGGCTTCATGTTTTTCTACTTTAAATGTTCTCAAGCCTCCTCTTACTGAGATGCACTTAAGTTATATAGAAAGTTTCTTCTTCTCTGGCTGTATTTCTTAACTTTTTAGAAGAAACTCGAGCATTGTTTAAAATTGGACTTACTATTCTTACATTCCTGTGTCCAGACAATTGAGAATATCTCCACTGTTCATTTTTTTTTTTTTTTTGTGACGGAGTAGGGGTGTCAAATAGGGAAAGTTTACTCTATTTTTCCTTGTATTATTGAAAGTGCTGTTGCCTACATAATATTTCGAGGTAGCAGATACGATCTGTCTGCTTCAAGTGTAGAATGCAAGATATTTTCTTCATTAATCAAGATCGAAGTCATTGCCACGTCAATTTTGACCATTCCCTCAGCTCCTCCACCCCAGAATATTTTCTTCTTGTTTACCTGTTAAACGTCATTCTCCTGAGACAGGCAACCAATAAAAGGTTGCTAAGAACACTGATACAGGCCTGTGCTGGACTGTGTGATTCAGTCCCTGGGTGAATACCCGGGGGGGGGGGTGCAATCACTATGTAGTGATGCACATCCTTGCTTCACTTTTGAAGAAACTGCCAAAGAATTTCCCAGTGTGGAGTCAGTCTCATAGCGCCACCCATGTATCCTGCTTCTTTAGATCTTTGTCAAGGACTGTAGGCTTCAATTTTTAAAACCTACTTTATGGTTCTTACCTGCTTCAACCTCCCTATTAGCCCACCACCCATGTGAGGTAAGGAAAAAGTAGTGAGGTCTGTGGACCTGTTTAGAAATAGTTCTTTGGGGGTGATTCCAATCTTCATAGTCAGCAGTCCAGTCCACTAGCAAACACCAAACGTGAATCATCAGCTGCAGCCCGGTCCACTCGGCAAACACCAAACATGAATCAATAGCAGTGGCTCCATCCAGAAGAAAGTTCAAGGCTCCATGGATCAACAGGAGTCCAAAAAAGCAGCGAGAAGCAGCCAGAACACCACCAGAAGCCTAATGAGGACCAGTAAAGAGTGTCAAGGCAAACCAGTGCAAGAGCGTCACCCACTGTCTGTCAGGTTATACTTATACCCTTTCCAAACACCAGGTGCTCGCCCAGTGTCTGCTCCAGCAAAACATCACATGCCCTTTCATCAGGCAACTTTCAGAAAACACAAGTTTGCTTTAGCAAAACATCCTATCTGAAAAAAGTCACGACACAACTGAGTTTCCAATGAAACTAGAAAGTCCAACTTCAAACGAATTCATCATAAGATTTCTAGTTGCAGCCCTCATGAAGGGAGTAATGTTTTTTTTTAAATTAGATATTTTCTTTATTTACATTTCAAATATTATCCCCTTTCCTGATTTCCCCTCCACAAACCCTCTATCCCCCTCCTTCTCACCAACCCACTCACTCCCATTTACTTGTCCTGGCATTCCCATACACTGAGGCATCAAGCCTTCTCAGGACCAAGGGTCTCTCCTCCCACTGATGTCCAACAAGGCCATCCTCTGCTACATATGCAACTGAAACCATGGGTCCCTCAATTTGTACCCTTTGGTTGGTGGTTTAGTCCCTGGGAGCTCTGTTCCTCCTATGGGGATGCATGCTCTTTCAGTTCCTTTCATCCTTTCTCTAGCTCCTCCATTAGTGACCCCGTGCTCAGTCCAATGGTTGGCTGAGAGCATCCACCTCTGTACTTGTCAGGCACTATCAGAGTCTTTCAGGAGACAGATATATTAGGCTCCTGTCGGCAAGTACTTTTTGGCATCCACAATAGTGTCTGGATTTGGTAACTATATATGGGATGAATCCCTAGGTAAGGCAGTTTCTGGATGGTCATTCAGTCTGTCTCTGCTCAACACTTTGTATCTCTTCCTACGTGTATTTTGTTTCCCCTTCTAAGAAGGACCAAAGTATCCATGCTTTGGTCTTTCTTCTTCTTGAACTTCATGCGGTCTGTTAATTTTATCCTGGGTATTCCGAGCTTCTAGGCTAATATCCACTTATCAGTGAGTGTATACTTATGTGTGTCTTTTTGTGATTGGAAGTGTAAATCAAAACAACCCTGAGATTCCACCTCACACCAGTCAGAATGACTAAGATCAAAAGCTCAGGTGACAACAGAGGTGGAGACAGAGATGCTGGCAAGGATGTGGGGAAAGAGGAACACTCCTTCACTGCTGGTGGGATTGCAAGCTGATACAATCCCTCTGGAAATCAGTTTAGTGGTTCCTCCGAAAACTGGACATAGCATTACTGGAGGACCCAGCTATACCACTCCTGAACAAATACCCAGAAGACGCTTCAACATGCAAGAAGGACACAGGCTCCACTATGTTCATAGCAGCCTTATATATAATATCACGAAGCTGGAAAGAACCCAGATGCCCCTTAACAGAGGAATGGATACAGAAAATGTGGTATATTTATACAATGGAGTACTACTCAGCTATCAAAAACAATAAATTCATGAAATTCCCAGGAAGTAATGTTTTTATAGTGTGGCTTTAGTTTGCATTTCCTTAATGCAACACTGATGACCTTCTCATACACCTGAGATATCTGTAGCTATCTATTGCCTGCTCATTAGTGGGCTATTGGTCTGAGTGTTATTGATGAGTAAGAGGCTTTATCTGTGTAGCCTTCCTGCATTTTTTTTTTAATCTCAGATGTGTCTTGCACAGGTTTCCCCTTAGTCTCTTTCATTTTTACACTGAAGCAATGGTCATATAAAGGAAAGAATGTTGAGCTCTTTGTGAGGTTCAGTGTTTGCATCCTCATGTTTCTGATGACAAGCACCTTCACCAAGCTCAACTTGTTTCCTCACCTCTACAGACAAACACTGCAGGGGCCTCCAGGTCTTCCTGCACACAGCTTTAGTCTCTCAAAATCTGTTGGCAATTCTGACTGTCTTTGTCCCCCTAACATCACTTTGTGTCTTCCACCCAGGGCATATCATTCTCTTGGTTTCTGCTTTGCATTATGTCCTGCAAACTCTCTAGGCAAAAATCCAGAGCTGCCCCAGAGAGATCAGCTCCCACGTTTCTGTCTCTCAGGGAACTGTTCTCAGAGATATCTCAGAGATAGACAGGTAGACCCTGATATCTGTTTTCTTTAAAGTTATTTTAGAGGTGTTTTATGCCCTCTAACCTAATTTACTTTTTCATTATTTCAGGTGAGAAGACAAATCAGGTCTCTGTAACTTTATTGCAGCCTGAAGTGACATTGATGTCAAGAGCAACATCCTGGCTGAGAGCTAAATGTAGGAAGGAAGACAGTCTATGGAGGTTCACGGGGGATGGCTTCTAGAAGGAGCTACCCCAGGTCTAGGAGGACTTGACCTCTCAGAGAGCTGCAAGTGGGGCAGTATGCTGTGGTTCAGAAGAGGAGAAAAGCAATCAAGTCACGTGACTCTAGTGTGGAGGTTGGAAGAGTGGTGGCGGTGGTGGTTCTTCTTGTTGTGGTGGTGATGTGCTTAGGGTAAGAGAGCACATATTTCCTGATTGTGTGTTGAAGAGTTGGAACTTTCTGACTCTCTTAGATCAACATAATTGCGGAGTACCCAGTGACTCAACTATCTTTTGCTTAATAAATTCCCTGTGGCAGATAGGCTGCTGGTCTGCTGGATCTCCTGTGACATACAAAGGGCATTGTGACTCCTGCTCTCTAGCCACACTTGACCTTGTTCTGTTCCTGGTGTTACATGCCCAATGGCTCCATCTTGGTCCTTTGACAGTCTTCACCAATGTTTGGCCTCCCTCAATTCACCTCAACGTGTTGCTCCTACTTCCCAGATAACCCAAGCTTTTATAATGCACAGGCATTAGTGAACAAAGGGAGTCCAGTGAGTAATAAAATATTTGCCATCCTCATCCACCCTCTCACTCAAATACATACTATATAATGTGATGGGGTAGGCACACATATGCACACCAATACACATTGCATGACATCCTCACTCACACCCAGATACACACTATTCACCATGATGGGGTGGACACACAGATGCATGCCAATACACACTGATGGGAAATCTAGACTTAGACTAAAGTAAAGGCCAAAATAATGTAGTAAACCCTTGCTTGCCCTCTCCAGAGGAACATTTCACTGGAGAAGCATAAATGGTGTATAGATTGGGGGCTCCTAACAGGGACAGGATTGCTTTCCCTCCTGGAACTTTCTATAGCTCCAGTAGGCTAATTGGGCATTTGGAAATTTGTAAGGGACTGAAAATATTTATAACTATAGGAATTATTATTATTGTTATTCTAATGCATGCTTTCTGTTACCTCTCCTGGGGAGAAAATTGGTAGGTACTCGGTCTGTGGAGCAGAAAGGAATGTACCCTGACAAGGTGTTTTTGTGGGTTTGTTTTCTTTGGTGTGCAATCATGAAGACTGCTCCTTAATGGTCTCCTGGTGGGTTACAAGATCCCAGGCTGTAATTGTGCCGTCTCGGCTTGGAAAATTTTATCCCTGTCAATTTCGTCCCTTCGGTTATATTTTACTAATAAAAATGTCAATACACAACACTCACTTTGTTGGTGCCTTTCCCTTCCATCCCAAGCTTGTATCTCATCACCGTTCACAACTATCTGCTGGACCTTTGAAACTTGCAGACAGAGCTCTGCTTCATGTCTTTAGATTGGAATAGAAGCCAGTAAGGTACCTCTTACTGATTAACAATTTCCTGGGGCTTACTGGAAGTCAAAGACAATGGAGACATCATGTTTTCCCTACAACATTGTAGCCACGTCCAAACATCTGTCAATTTAGTAGTCATTAGTTAGATACATAGTCTTTCGTAAACTCAAAATGCTACAATGTAACTTTTCCAGCAGAGGGAGTGTCCTGCTGAAGACCTTCAAGCACAGACCCGCCTCCTTCTATGGGCTGTGCCCACTTAGCCCCTTAAGTTGGTAGCCGATCCAGGGTTGCATGGAGACCCCGCAGAGACTGTGATTTAAGTGACCTGGTGCTTCCACGAAACAGCTGTATGAAGGGTAGTGATGAGGTGTAAGGGAAATAAAGAAAGGGGAGATGAGGGAAAGGAAAGAAAGGGAGAGAGGGATTATACTATGAGCAGAGAGTCATCTAAACACTACGTAGTCTAGTGACTTGCATATACTGAGAGAGAAGCTGTAATTCTTATAAGTCTGGCCATGGGAAACTCCCTTAAGCACCTTGTGAAAAACAGGCTTCTCTCCATCCAGTTTACCCAGGTTTGTTCCTTTCAGTCCTTAAGAATAACTAAGTCTATAAATACCCGCCTGCCTTCTGGGCTCTTAATCACAGTAACTCACATCACCCCCTGACCCCACCGCCTCCATGGAAAGCCATTTCTCTCTTGCCCCCCAGCAAAGAAGAAACTTTACAAGCCCATCTGTTGAAATCCTGTCTGTTTCCACTGGCTGTCCATTCTCGGAGGGGTCAGTGGGCAAGATTTACTGTTGCGCAGCCTGAGATCCATGTACACCTGTATCCTGGGCTGTGAGCCCCGTGGCCACCTGTTTACTGCTCTGCTCAGCTGGGTTCCCTTTGGAGGTCGGTAGGTGGTCCTTCTGTTTCCTTTATTTTGTCTGTGTCCGTTTACTGTCCTAACATATTCGAGTCTGAACAACTAATGAAATTAACAATCAAAATGCTCACCGATTAAAATGTCTGATGGAATCTCATTCATTAAAATTACATCACCATAGCAAGCCAGCACTTAAGAGGGGCACTACTCAGCCCCAGTGCAGTTTGCTCCAGAACCTTCTACATATAGAAATTTCCAGTCTTTCCTTCCTCAATGACCAAAAGGAGTAGTGCACAATCATACAGTCATGAGGCTTTTTTTTCTTCCCCACAGTGGACCAAGTCTATGGGAAACACGTTGACACCTCTCAGGCTGAGGAACAGATGCTAATCTGAGTCAAGGAGGTATTAAGCCCCACTGCCCTTGTCAGCTATGGGCATGAAGACCCTGTATGGGCATAAAGTCCCTGGACCTGCCTGTTCCATTCACACAGATTCAGCAATGAGGGCTTCCTTCAGGTTGAGCACATACATTCAAATCTGGATGCCTGGAACCCAGCTCTTCCTATGCCATGAACCCGTGTTCTCAGAGTTACCCCAACACGTCTCTTCCCACCCTTAAATCTATGCAAATGATGTCTAGCAAACAGCTTTGCCTGCTGTTTGTCCTCTTGGCTGTTATTCTGAAGTCTTGTTATACTACAATACACTGGTCATAGTCCCCTTACCCACCCAGTGACCAAATGTGTCACTTTACCTGTACAAAGGAGACTTTGCAAATATCCCGAGAGCCTTGAGATGGGGAGATTACTCTGGGCTGTCTACACTGGCACCATCTAATCTTTATGTGAGGAAGGCAGGCTAAAGGTCAGGTAGAAGACTCAGGTCAAAGTCAGGCATATAACAATGGAAGCAAGAAAGGAGGGGGGCACAGCAGCAGAGGATGGAGGGGAGGAGGGAGGAGGCAGGAGAAGGGAAGGGGGAGGGAGAGAGGAGGGAAGATGTGGAGCTGCTGGCCTTGTAGACAACGATTTCCAAGCACCACTGCTAACAGCCACAGGTTCAGGACTCCAGCTCTTTAGAACAGCCAGCCTTGCGATCCACTTGTACAGTTTTGTCCATGGTAATATTTACAGTTTGCCATAGAAAGCAAGTGGGACTTTACATTCTCTCTTCTTGTAACCTAAGGATAATCCCTGGTCTCCTCACACCGAGCTTTTCTCTGATGTTCTAGTCTGGAGTGCCGACTCTCCTCAGAAGCATGTACATCTGGTGTCAGGTGCTTCTGACAGGCAAACTGAGAACTAACCTCGCCCTTTCTCTTCACCGGCCCCTGGGAATTCCTTAAATCCAAGTTCTACCCAGCTTCTCCATGCCTCTGTGCTCCACACCTGATTGCTGCTTCGGACAGGAGGCATGGAGTGTTTGGTCTCATCTGTGTCCTGGGTCACATCTTTCTCACACCTTCCCTGGACATGACATGAGGCATGTCCCATCAGACGGCAGGACTATCAGCCTGGCACCGGGGCTTTCTCCCCAGGACAGCTGACTGGTAGGCAGGGTGGGGTTCACCTTGTTTGCCACAGTCACCCCTTCCACCACCACCCTCACAGGCAGCAGCAGCAGCAGGATCTTAAAGAGCCCAGTTCTGAGTTTAGTTTTCTAGCCTTGTTTTTTTATTTCAGTGATTAATATTAATAAATACCTACTTTCCTTCCTGAGAAATTCTTAGCACTTTGTTTGAAAGATAAAGAACCTATTTTGCATGAAAGCTTAAAGTATCCAAATTTCCAACCTCTTTTCTTTACTAAAGATATGTTAAAGTGTGTGTGTGTGTATGTGTGTGTGTGTGTGTGTGTGTGTGTGTGAGAGAGAGAGAGAGAGAGAGACAGAGACAGAGACAGAGAGAACAAAATTGCCCAACACTTCAAGCAGAAATCAAGAGGGAAGGGTCACACTGTAGTCTGTGTGCCTGCGAATGTATTAAGGACTGCGCGCAGTTTCACTGACACAGGTGTTGAACAGCGAACTTCCCACAGAAAGGCCACAAAACCAGAACCACAGTTAGTTTAAAATAATTCAATTAAGTGAAAAATCACTCTATAAATAAACGTATTGGAATGTCCAATGGCACACCAGAGCTGTGATGAATTGGGTGTTTCCATATCAAAATTAACCCAGTTTTTAGCATGTGCATTATTACAATGTGGGCATGTCTGGGTTCATGATGCTCATTTTTTAAACCATATTAAATATATGTTCCATTAAACCAACTACTATGCATATGCATAGTCTCTGTAGTAATATAATTTATATAGGGGAGAGCATAAAAACATATGTCCTTTTAAGATTATGTTGATTTAAAAAAATGTGTACCACCATCTCTACTCTGAACGCATTCATTTACGGACATATAAATTTTCTTTGCTGTTATGGCTTCCGCAGGCCCCACAACCTACGCAGGGTTTTCTGGAAACAAAGTGCAGGGTTTTGTTATTTAACTTCTTTCTTTGGGGAGGGGGGGTGGGCAGCAATGTAGCCTGGACTCTTGCCTTTGACAAGTTGCCTCTCCTACCCTGCAGCAGCCAGGGCGTCTCTTTTCTCTTTCACCGCGGCGGCTCTGAGGCTCCTCACTGGCCTTCAATAAGGACACTGTGTGCTGTGGAGCAGCTGCGCAAGGCTTCACAAATGCTGGCTGACAAGAAGTGACAGCCCTGTATATCTCTCACTGGCATTGACAGCTGACAGATGGATACCACTCACACACAGAAGAAAAGCCCCCGGGACGATTCGCCAGCATTACTCTCTGTTCACAGGGCCACATGTGATTGAGTGCTGCTCAGAATAATAAACCCGGTGGATGGCTGCAGAGCCGACTCCCATACAACACACAGGGCTTGTCCCTACTCTAAAACGTGAACAAATACATACACTGAAGCTCTGTCTTGTGGGTTATTTTCTGTCTGTTTTTGTTTAGAAATGAAAACAAAAAGCGACGAGAGGCAGAAGAAAGGAGAGAGATGCCAGCATTTGTGAGGAGACTTGTCCGGGAGTGTAGGACATAATCCACACGGAGCGGCAGCCAGACCCCTGCGTGGGCTTTGCGCGATACCGCCATCACCCCTCCAATCTGTTTGTTATTATCTTTGTGCTGTTGTTATTTCCTTTCAGAAACCAGTCCATTTTTTAAAGTATGGCTGTTTGGTTTGTTGGTAGATGGTGTCATAAAACTGGGTGGGAGGTGAGTTGATACAACGCAGGGAGGAGAGTGGGAGGGGAGAGAAGAAGGGGATGAGAAACCAGAAATGTCCATCTGAGGACCAGGGGAAGAAGAGGGATGGACAGCCTGGGCACAGAACTACAGACATCAGAAAATATTGCCAAGACTTTTTGGGTTTGAAGTGGGGAATCTCTCAGTGTTTGCTGTGACTGTCTGCTGTGTGACCCGCGGATGCATTTGCTCTGGAGTGTTGTGACCCGCAGATGCATTTGCTCTAGAGTGTTGTGACCCCCGATGCAGTCGCTCTGGATTCTGCCCGAGCTTTTCCTCCTGTGTGAGGGTACTCTCTTCCAAATGCCAGACCAGGTTGAATCTGAAGACACCCCCAAGCACACAGCATCTGACCCTTCTCTTACTCGAATGACCCTCAGCGTGGGGGTCCCAGAGCAAGGGGCGAACTTGCATTTTGACTCTTAGGCAAATTGAGCAGAAGCACCTCAGAGCATTCAAGGGATTCAGTCCCATGCCTAGCATCACGTGGTAACCCGATGGCCCTACTGAGGTTCAAACACCACCTTAGCTAGCTCCCAGGTCCCTGGCTGGCTTGGGGGGAGGCCCTGTCTCCCAGACTGTTGTCCTTGGTGATCATACAATTGCTTCATCAGTCTGTTTGGCAACCTGAAGTTCTGAGAAGGAATCAGCAGGGGTGCGGAAGATGACTTACAATAGTGCCTTCTGTGGTTACTATGGAAACCTCAGGTGAGGCTCCCCAGGACTCTGCCTTGCCCTATTTCCTAGTTCCTGGGGATGAGGTAAAGGGATGGGAAACCCGTGTTTGTAGGTGAGTAGAATAAGTGACTGGAACCTTGCCAGTTCTAGGCGACTGAGCATGATGGGAAAATTAGGAAGAGATGGCTGCTCAGGTCAATTTCCAACACCGGATGGGATTTTCTTCTGCCTCTTCAGAGCCTATCTCCCTGCAAGAGTCAGTATTCAGAGGATGTCAGGGGAGAGGAGAGAGGAGCCAGTAACGTCAGATTGGATGTCCTTAGTTGGTACAGTGGTCAGGGTGGCCAAATTTGCAACCGTGAAGGAATGTTCCTATTTTCAACCTTGTAAATCAGTTCAGCATGTTCCACTCGTGCCTAGGGAAAGTCTATGGAGTCATAATCCTGATTGTGCAAGTGGTACACCAGGGACACTATCTTCTCCCATAACACACTACTCCCTTCTACTCTTGCAGTATGGAGTCTGGTGTCCCTACCCAGACTAAATCACACTGTGACTTAAGGGAGTGTGTGTTGTGCTATCAGCCGCACGGGCCTCACCACACTGCCTGTTCTGGAATGATCCTTTGATTAAGGACCTGCAAGGGTTTCACAAAATCCCGACTGAGGAAGTTTCGCAGCACTCGTGAGTCACGGTATTTATTACTCAAAAGGTCTGTGTTGTGCTCTTCAAAGCAGCAAATACAACATTCACTTATTCAAATCACCTCATTTGTCTCTTGCAACTTCATAAAATGTTTCTGGAATGGAAATTTCCCAAGTGGGTCTTGGCCAGAGGAAGTTTCCAGCAGGAATAAGCAAGGAAAACAAAGAAGGGGGGGGGGTTGCTCTCACTTTACAGCTTCTTTTCCTTTTAATTAAATAAAAGCAATGGCCTGTACAGAGCTGGATTTCTGCCATATTAATCAACCCGGGGAGAGAATGGCACAGAGCGGCAAAAATCTGAAAACACCACAGCTAGGTCATTTAGAAACCGGGCCTGTTTCCTCATATACAGAATTTCGTTTGTATAATTCTTCCGAGCCGAGCCTTGAAACCCACTCAGCCTGTGGAATGTGGACTCCCCCTGTAAATTCCTGACACGGGAGTTCAGCAGAGCTGGGCCCATTCAGCTAGGACTAACACTGCTCAGGTCTCTTACATAGAGTTTCCAGAAGGTTTCACATACAAAAATCTCTGCCCAAACATCTAAAGTGCAGGCATGACACTCTAGGACCGTTGTGAAGAGTCTGAGCCACTCTGAGGCCCCACAAGACAATGCCTACTGTTATAGAGTATTTGTTTCTGTATTAGGCTGGGTTCTTAGAGAAACTGAATCAATAAAAAAAAAAAAAAAAAAAGCTCTATGGTAGGAGAGGATTTACTGTAATGGCTTGCAGCCTGTAGGGATTAGGCCATGCAGTGATGGCTGACAGCATGCTAGAGAGGTTGCAAGGCGGCAGCAGAAGCAGCAACGAGTAGATGCACTCAGCAGCAAAGAGAAAAGAGGCAGGCACACAGCACCCTCCTCGTGCATCTTCATCTCCGGGCCACCCAAGAGAAGGTGATACCCACTTCTACTTCCTGGAAGTGCCCTCACAGGCTCACTCTGAATTCTGTCTCTTGGTGTACTACTGGTCTTTTCAGGATAACACTGAAGATTAACCAGGACAGTTCCCTGACAGACAGCTCTGGGTCACCGTCCCAGCAGCTCCAACAAACAGAACAGATCTATGAACAGTATCATTCATTAGTGTTCCACGTCTTTTCTCGCTCCCGAGTCTTTATGTCTAACCCAGGCTAGCCTGAAACTCATGGTCAGCCTGCTCCAACCCTACAAGTACTGGGAATATGGTTGTGTGCCGCCACCCTGGCTCTCGCTGCAACGCTTAGAGGAGTATATGGATTTTTCTGAGCGTAAGAACTGGTCATAGAGTCCCAGAAGAAGACAGGTCATGGAAGATGACAAGGCAGAAGAGTTCAGCCTGGCCTTCACACAAGAAATCTTCCAAACAGAGGGACAAAATGACACGGGATGGAAATGAGCCTCTTACAAGACTCTCGGGCTTAGGGAAAACCAGGCTATCCTCCAGTGAGAGAGACCCCTGGATATTAGAAGAAGGCGTAAGCCTGTGTCACCTCAGCAGATCCTCTGGTCTGAGGTATGAGTCTGGTGGAAATCTGGGTGTCGCTGGGATTTATCTTGGGAGAAGCAGAGAAAAACCTTGGAAGCAGAACATTCCCTTTACTCAAGGGCGTCCCTGGGAACAGTGAGTGTGTCCTGGAGAGGAAGAGACAGGACCTCATGCGTGTGTCATCTCAACACCCCCCCATCCCAACAGTTCTAATGTTCACAGACGAGCCTTGAAGAACATGTTCTACTCAGGTTTATGGGAAGTGCAGCTAAGCCAAATTTCTTCAGGGAAACAGCTGAGTTGAGCAGAGGACATATGGCTTTATATTGAAACATCTAAGTTAAAAAATGGCTGCATAGGGACAGGCAGGTCTTCCTCATGTTTGTCTGTCAGTCTCTGGGCACAGCAGAAACCACTGCTCCGTGTTTATAAGAAACCAGGGAAGAAAATAGAGGGGAGAGGATTAGGAGTCCTTTATATTTATCAGGTAGATTTCTAGTCAGTTTTCCTTAGATCCAATACTACTAAAAAAAAAAATGATAGAGTTTTGAAGAGTTGCATGCCCATTCTTCAGTTGGGATAATCAAGTTCAGACAGACACATGCCAGCAATCAGCTCATATGAGACTTTACCCGCTTTCCCTAAATAAGAGGATTTTGCTTTTCTCCCATGCACTGCTCAGTGCAGTCAGGAATAAATACTCTTACCTCTGTGGATCACCAGCAGCCATCTCTGCTTGACTTCTAGCTGCCTCTTCCAGGAAAGACGTCTAGGTCAGCCAGTGAGAAGTATAAGGCAAACCTATCCCCTGTGCTGTTGCTAGAGCAGATCAAAACCTGAGAAGTCAGCCAACCAAATCTTGGAAAGCATGAGGTCGCCTAGACCCCATCTTAAGAGTGGGGAACCTACAGCGCTGAGCAGTGTAAGTGAGACAGAGGATAGGTATCAGCGTGTGTCTGAAGAGAGGGGCTCAGAAGCCGAGATGCACAAAATGAAACCTTTGCCTTTTATAGAGGAAAAGCAAGGGTATGGAATTCTGAGTGCAAAATGAGGAAGGGTTTCATGGTCTATTTTCTTTTTGCTCCAATGAAAAAATACTCCGACACAAAGAGCCTAGAGGAGAGAGGCCTGTTTTGGCCTACAGTTCATTCACACAGTGCAATGTGGTGGAGCAGTCAAGGTGTCAGGAAGTGGAAGCAAGCGGTCATGTGGCACCTGCTGCTGCTTAGCCCCCTTTCTCCATTTACTACTCCAGGATCCCAGCTAGGGAATGGTGCCACCCAGAGTGAACATACGTTCTCAAGCCAATACCTTCAAGATACCCAACTAGGGAATTGTGCCACCCACCCATAGTGAAGTAAACATACCTTCTCAAGCCAATGCATTAAATATAATCCCTCACAGAAGCCAGAAGCCTGTCTTCCACAAGATTCTAGATTCTGTCAGGTTGACAACACATGCCACCATAGTAAGGGGTAATAACATGTAATTGGACTTTATATACCTAAGTTCTGTGGAATAGTTTGCATTTTAAACTGAATGGCATGAGAGATTGAAATAAAGTGATATGTTTTTTTGCATAATTTTGCTCCTACTTAATATGGATTGAAATGCTCAAAGCAGCTTCCAAAAAGTAATGACGCACCAGAGAAGGGAGACAGAAAAGAGATCTTTTGAGCCCCATATTCTAATGTCTTCTTGTGTGTGGCAGTGGGTGGCATTCTATCCAAATTAAGGGCCATGCATCTCTGGTGTTTCAGACATTTCCATCTTTTTTTTTTTCAGGGCCTCTGATAGCAGGCAGCAGTGGCTTGAAAATTCACCTCCAAAAAGTTGGCACAAAAAATTTCAGTGACTAATTGTGTTTTCAACTTCCTCTTTGAATGGAACCGTGTCATTCATGAGAGGAGAGGGGAGCATCCTGAAGCTCTTATCTCCTGTGTCTGTGGTGAAATTAAGTGAACTAAAATTAGGCTGTGTGTGGGAAAGTTCTTAGGAGATGGGAAGACTATGCAAATGCCATTATAAATGGTATTCAGTGTATTTCTTTAAAAGAATGCTCCAGGAAAAAAAAAGACCCTTGTTCTCTTCTGTGAGATCCCTAAAGGCCAGAAAAGTGTTTGTAGATAATCATGGATTAATTGTAAACATAAAGAAAGATGTTTAAAAAATATATCAAAGCTGTTGCTTCAGGGCAAACTCAATACCATGAAAGCTGCAGTGTTTTCTTTTATCTGAGATGCTTTCCTGGCACCTGAAATTATTTCTTTCATGTCTGATACAGAAAAGTGAAGAGGCAGGGCTCCCTGGAGAGGAGCCTTCTGTACTGCAGTCTTATAACTAACCCATTGGTGGCCAGTGTGGCTTCAGGTTACATCTGCCACTCACAAGATGAGGTACTACCTGCAGATGGGATTGTCCAGCTCTGCCTCCTTCTGCTTTGCCCACCTGGCTCAGGATGCATCTCTCCCACCATCCCAAAGAGGGCTGTGGAGCCACACCTGCTGGGAGTTGGTGCAAGGCAAACACCAGGACTGATGGCAGCTTGGGAGAAAGGTAGTTGGTTATGCCACTGCCGCTGGGAACACTCCACTTCTGGCTGCAATGAGCTTCATTCTACTAGGTAGAAGATCGGGAAGTAGATTGGGGGAATACTTTCTTGGATCTAGAGCATGGCTATACCAAAGCCAGGAAAGAGATTGAGAAACCTGCCAGGCTTTCTGTTACCACAGAATGGTGTCTGATGCACAGCAGTGACCATAGGTAGGGAATTGAATCTGCTTGGCGCTGTGCAGCAGAGGGAACACTCCAGAAGGGTCTGCTCTGCCACCAGAATTTGCTTCAGGGACTTCAGAGTCTGAAATAAATTTGAGTTAGTAATGTTGTATTTTTCAGAAAACATCATCATTATTGGTATGGGAATCAGGGGTGTGCTAGGTAAGACTTCTCCTGCTGAGCTACATACTCAGACACACAGCCTTCACTGAATATAGTTATGAAGTTATCTAAAGACAATTTTCAACTTAATACAATCACTCTGCTCTGATACTTCTAAGAGGTTTTCTGTACCCAAATCCTCTTCTTCATTCTACTTCAAATGTAGGTCTGGCTCCCAGATAGAAGATCCTCATAGCTTAGGCTCAGACCACACCTTTCCTTTACCATTGACCCAGATCCCAGCCACTTGAGGTTTGTGTTCTCTGTAGACTGCCTCCCCCAACCCCCAAATATCCAGAAAGGCAGGATAAAAGCACTTGCATGAACTGCTCATTCGGAGAATAAGGAATTCCTCCACTATTTTCCTAGAGACTTAAACTTTCGAGATCTCCAAAACATCCAGTCTCTCAAAAATAGTTCATAACTTACTTGGGATCCACAAGGAAGGATTTTCAGCATGCAGTGAGTGCTATTAACAAATCTTGTGTGTGTGTGTGTGTGTGTGTGTGTGTGTGTATGTGTGTGTGTGCCTGTGTGTTTCTGTGAGTTTGTATGTGTATCTGTGTGCGTGTGTGTGTGTTTCTGTGTGTATATATATGCTTGTGTACCTGTGTTGGGAAAAATCCTGTGTAGATTCAAACAGGAGAGAAGAAGGGCAGGAAGCAGGGAGAGATGGAAGAAAGGAGGGAAAGAGGAGGAGAAGAAGGAGAGAGGGGCATAAACCACCATTGAAAGCAAGTTTTTAAAATATAATCACATCCTTTTCCACCTTACCTTCTTCTCTTCAGCCTCTCACAGCTCCTTCCTTGCCCCCTCAGATTGATAGCTTCCTCTTACTTGACCATTGTTGTTCCAAATATGTATTCATACACATGTGCAAACATATAGACACAATGTGTTGAGTCTGTTGGTTGTCTGTAGGTATAGGGTTTCAGAACTGACCACTGACATCATCTTTATTACACGCGACTAACTATATCAGCCATTCTTAGTTTTCCCTGTTGCTCCTTTAAGCTCCATGTTGATCTTGGAAAGTGAGGAGTTATTATCCCAAATTTAAGGAAAGAAAGAGCTTGTCATACAGGCAGTAAATAATAGAATTGGTTTGTAGTAACGAGAGCCTCTAGCCCCCAAAGTTACACCCCTTTGTACTGTGTCTGATTAGTGCAAGACCAGCCTACTTCAGGAGAGGAACCTTTGAAAGCAGCACGCATTGGCTGTCCTGCTGGTGTGGACTGTGCACTATGGTGGCTCATAGGCCCCATTTTACCATGTCTCTCCTATCACTTTGAACAGTTGGTCTTTCAAGGGCTGTACTGATGATACTATCACTTCTGCCAGGCTGTTCCTAGAATGTCATGTCTATCCTGTTGGTCTGGTTTGGGTAGAGAGACACTCTTCCCTCACCTTGGTGCATTCCTGAAACATCAGTGCTCAGAGACTATGGGTTTGATGACCAGGGCCCAGCTGATAGACCAAGGGATGCTTCTCCATCTCTTTCCATGGTGATACAGCTGTAGCTATGGGTAGGCCATACTTAGTGGGAAACAAAAGGATTGGTAGTAGTTATTTCTCTTGCTCTGACCAAAGTCCATAACCGAGGCAACTGAGGAAGAATTTGCTTGGGCTTCCAGTTTCAGAGGTGTAGAGTCCACCATGACAGAGAAAAGGCACGGGGTTAGGGACATCTGAGAGCTCCTATCTTGGTCTATAGGCAGAAGACCTTGAGAGCACACTGTGGGTGGTGTGAGTCTTTTTGAAACCTTAAAGACTGACCCCAGTGACACACCTCCTTCAACATGGCCATGCCTCCTAATCCTTCCCACAGAGTTCCACATCCTGGGGAAGAAGTATTCAAGCATATGAGCCTATGGGGGAACCATTCTCTTCCAAGCCACCGTAGAAGTGATCACACTGTGACCTCAAAAAGGTAGCTTTATCCACCCTAGTGCCTGCCCTGTGACTTTCACATCAGACCCTTGCTTTCCCTTGAGAAGCATGGTGAGCGTGGATATGGATGGGGTTTTATCCCATATGGAGTTGAGTATTTCCCAGGGGCTGAAAGGACACTCATCATATTCTATGGGACTGATACAAACAAGAACTCTGATATCAGATGAGCTGTTGTTCTTGGCTGCTCGGTAGTAGGTTGGATATCACAGTCTCCACTGCAGGGGCCAGAACCTGGAGCAATTTTGCATGTACGAAGTAAATCTGTGCCCATAGATGTCCTGGGACAAAAGTGAAGGTTGAGGTCCAGTCACCAACAGATGTGAACAAAATTCAGCATCTCTGAGCTAGGAAATGTGAGGAATTTTAGAAAGCTAATCATCAAATTGAATTCCTGGGCTGATCTCAAAATAGTATTTCTTTAAAACAGTGCCTTCCTTCGTCTTTAAGTGTGTAAATGTATGTATCACTTTATTGAAGCATGTGTCCATTTTTATAAGCTGATTTATGGTGACCGTAATGGGATTCACCCTGTCACCCTGTAAATAAAGGCACCACTTCATTAAACAAGGTAATCAAATTTAAGCAGCTCCGCTTCCCTGTTAATAACAGGGACTTCCGTGCCTATTGCTCTAGAGATCCGCCTACTATAATGAATGGGGATTCTCGGAGGGAAGTGGCCCACTACTGATGAAGGGTTAGGCGGAGGGGTGCTAACTGCTTGTGCACACAACCTCACAGCAGCATTAATAACAAGCAGCCATTTGCTGTAATGAAGCACTTTAATGCATGGGCTTACTTCTCGGGTGGGAGGAGCATCATCCGGCTCGTCAGACTCAGAATGTTGGGGCATGCTGGGGTATCAGTAACCAGGCTAACAGAACACTTCCAAAGGGTGCTTTCAAGAGGATACTTTTCATGCTGTCTTTTGTCTTTCCCATCTGGAGTGATACCACAAGCTGGCACACACAAGATGAATATGGGATAGATATTTCCATCACATCATGTTCCTCATGGGCTCATCTGAGGATGTGTGCCTTTGGAACATCAGTCAAAGAGCTGTGATTATCCCAGCCATGACCTCTTCAGCTGGCTCAAACAGCTGCTAAGCTGTTTGACGGTGGACCAAGGAATGTCTCCGGGATGGATGCCTACAGGAGGCATAAGCACCACTCAAGCTGTGTCCAGGAGTCAAGTGAAGGAGGACCCTTCAGTGAACAGGCAGTCACGGTGATAGGTTTTGATTTGAGGTCCTGAGATCAAGTGTCCTTGCTATATAACATGGGAGCACCCACATCGGGAATCTCACTGCCACCTATAAGTAAAACAGCAGGAGATCTGACATTCTCTTCTGACTTCTGGTTTATTGCAGGTAGCCTTTGTATTTGACACGGCCTGTTGTACAGTATGTAGTGAGATTGACATCCTATTCATGGTCTGTTCACATAGCCAAGGATTCATAACGGTGGTTATATGGGCTCTTGAACATGGTCACATGCATATCATTTACTGATGTGCCTTAGTATGCAGGGTCTAGCATTCTGGTGTTTCCTATGACCCTTTCATATACCTGTTGTCAAGCTCATGTGACCCTGTTAAGCAGCTTTTCTATCTGGGTCCTGTAGTATTGTCTTCCACCAAAAGCTTCTTCTCTAGGACCTGTCTTCTCTAGGTCCCAAGTTCATACACACGAGGTGGGCCAGTTTTAGGACCAATAACCCCTCTTTCTGGAATTTGCATATTTAAAGTGATTAAAACATAGTTTTAGGAAGTCCCTTCCCATGTCAAACAGAATATATTGGGAATATATTGTGGCTTATGCATCTGGGGAGGGGGAAGCAATTCAGGGGCTTTGGTAGTGCAAATTTGTGGAAAGTATCATTATCTGGGGATCAGAAAGGCAAATGGCCTGAAAGCATGGACGGGAACCCAGAAAACAATATGGAACTGGAATGGGCAAGAGACATGTATTTGGGAATTTGTGCCTATAGACTGTTTGAGGCTGTACCATGCTGTGAGTTTGGATAGAGAAGAGGCTCAAGAATTGAGCCCTGGGAGCTGGAGAGATGGCCCTGTGGTTAAGATTGCTGCTCTTCCTCGGGATGGGGGTTCGGTTCCTAGCACCCACATCAGGAGGCTCACAGCCACTAAAATTTTGGGTGATCCAGCACTCTCTTCTGGCTTTTGTGGCCCCACACAAAACCTCACTGTCTCAGTCACTCTTCTATTGCTGTGAAGAGACACTGGTACCAAGGCAACCCTTTTGTGCGCGTGTGTGTGTGTGTGTGTGTGTGTGTGTGTGTGTGTGTGTTTTCCTTCAATAAGTCCTGGTTTTCGGGAGTGGAAGAACGTAGGAGTAAAAACAACTAGTGAGTTAAAAACCATCAGCAAGATCAGTGAACATAGGAACCCTGCCTCTCCCACACCGAACCCCCAAGACTCAGTGGCACCAGGCAGCTGTTTCTCAGAGATGCTTTGGTTGCTTCCAGTTCTCCACATGTGCTGCAGCTAGAGAATAGGAGCAGAGTTTTGTGTCATTGTGCCTAAGTGTTTGTCACAAATCATCTT
The DNA here is from genome assembly GCF_978045245.1 of Mus caroli. Classification (NCBI taxonomy): domain Eukaryota; kingdom Metazoa; phylum Chordata; class Mammalia; order Rodentia; family Muridae; genus Mus; species Mus caroli. The sequence goes on from NW_028227274.1 coordinate 81,636,617, forward strand.
GGCATCTGAACGTTCCTTGTTGCTTTCATGTGGCTATCACATGAAACAGAGGGTGGATGATGCAAGGAGTCTGCAGCTAGTTCAAATGGTGCAACCAGTGTCGCTTTTAGGGCAGCATTGGCTGCTACAAACACCTTCCCCTAAGAGTTTGGTCTGAGTAAGCACAACACAGAAAAGAACTCTGGGGATGGGGCATAGCTTAGTGGGCAAAATTTACTGCTGTGCAAGCTGGAGGACCTGGGTCTAGATTTCCAGAACCAATGAAAAGCTGGGCATAGCAGCACTCATCTGTGACGTCAGCATTGGCAGAGTGCAGACAGGCCAACCCTGGGGGCTCTGTGAGCAGCCAGCCAGTCTGACAGAAACAGTGAGGTTGAGGTTTAGAGATCTGCTTGATTCAACACCACATATGTCTTGTGTGAGTGCGAATATCAGCAGACAGGTGTGAACACTCATTCATTCACATCATACATACACAGAGGGCGACAGCAGACAGACAGAAAGACAGAGAGGGAGAGGGCAAGAAGATGGGGTATTTGAGACACACATGACTTGAAGTGAGGAGGAAGCCTTAGCTGGAAAGCCAGGGCTATTACAGACCCAGTGGTGGAGCTAAGGCATGAGGTACATAAGGGAGTGGTATCCACAACCACCTTGGGAATTTGATAAATTAGCATGGGGTGTACAAGTTCTAAGTTCAACTCTCTCACATGATTACACAGATGGTCCCTTCATGAGCGTCATCCATACATCAGGATTTTAACAAGCAATTTATTATAAATGTCATACATTATTTTAGAATACTATGCAAAGACGAGCAAAACAAAACAAAACAAAACAAAACAAAACAAAACAAAACAGAGGACTCCAGCCTCCCTCCATTGAGATCCACAAGATCCACATTTCCAACTGTTTGGAATTTTCCTTTCTTTCTTTTTCTAGTAACATGCACACACAGTCTACATTAACATATGTGTATAGTTATGTACAGTGTTTAATTTTAATATAATAATTTATATTATAAAATTATTATAAATTTACAATAATTTTAATAATTTTAATATTTTGCATTTAGAAGCATTGCTGTTTCTTTTAGACAGGTTTTACCACAATTTTTATATATTTATCCCATTTCTGAAACACATTGCATGGGTAAATTTCTTGGACAACGTCTTTGTACTGAAGATCAATGTTAGAACCCATCATCTATATGCAGCTACAAGCTTTGACCCTCTTCATTTGTATTAGAAAAATAATAGGCATTAATTTTATTCACAAGTACAAAGGCATGGATACTGCAGTTATTTTCAAACTTCGTGGGCTCAACATTCTCCGATCCCCAGACCAGAATACATACCCGGACAGGTGCGACATTATCGTAGTTAGGAATGAATAAAACAAATACTATTTGAATTGTTTTCTTTTTTAAATAAGATTTTCAAAAGTTGCAATAGCAACATGCCTCATAATGCAGCTAACTGATTCTCTCCGACAGAACCTTTAATCTCATTAAGGAACGTGGTTTTGACAATTCCCAAGTAGACAGAGATTTGACACTGCCACAGGGGGATTTCTGCTTTTTCCCAGAGCAAAAGAGGCTGATGTGGCACAATATAAGTAGAAACGGTCACGTTTCCTGTTTCCTTTTCCCAAAATCAAACTAGACTCGGAGCTGGGTACGAATTTCTGTCAAATCCCGTCTTCAGCCCTTTTGGTTAAGGCACCTATTTGCTTACCCTTTCTTCACTATCTTAGATAGATTTGGTAGGCAGCAGTCTATTATATGCCCAAAATAAGATAAAAAAGAAATTGCAATTGTATGTAACAATGAATCTTCTAATTTTCCCCTGGGTAAATTAATAAAATGGATGGGAGCCCGCGATTCTCGCTGTGCGCATGCGCTTGCACTCCTCTCCCGGTGGTTGAATGCTCTTCCAGTTTCACTAATTTGAGATGCTATTTTTATCACACATCACTCTCCCTGCACTGTTGCATGTAGAATTGCTTGCATGGATTCATTTACAGCCAGTTCTCCTAGCTGCTCTGAGTACACACTGCCGCCTACATGGGAGCACAAGAAAGCGGTGAGCGCCGCGGCATGATAAGGGCCACTGGCTGAAGGGCTCTTCAGAGAGCAATGGAAGCCTTTAGGGTCCCGATGGCTTCTTCCTGGGATATGTCAAAATGAGAAACACAAAGTCAAAGAAGAGAAGCCTCTGACGCACAGTCTCTAGGCCCCCGACACAGGGTCTCTAGGCCTCTCAGGAGCTGTTCTTTTGCTTTCATACATGGGAATCTACAAGAAGGATGAAATTGTAGACATTAAAGAATAGGACACTGTACAAAAGGAAACACACACATGCACACGTGTGCACAGAGACACATACACACACATGCACACACGTGCACACATACACATATACACACATGCATGCACACACACACATGCACACACATGCATGCACACACACATACACTCACGCACACGCATGCACACACATACACAAATGCACACACGTGCACACACGCACATGTGTGCACACACACATGCACATGCACACACACGTGTGCACACACATGTGCACACACATGTGCACATGCACACATATGCACGCGCGCGCATGCACAAACACACACACCCACACAACAGAGCGAGGCAACATCACTCTGCATGGGGCATTGTTGTAAACAAGCAAGTTAAGGGTAAGATTCCTGCTCAGAGTTAAGTCTTCTGTGCTAGGTAGTTTTATGTCAACTTGACACAAACTAGGGTCATTTGGGAAGAGGGAACTTCAACTGAGAAAATGCATCTACCCATCTACCATATTGGTTGGTGGGCAAGCCTGTGGTGCATTTTCTTAATCCAGGATTGATTCAGGGGAGAAGGGGTTCATGATGGGTGGGGCCCCCTTTGGGCTTGTGGTCCTGGGTTCTATAAGAAAGCAGCCTGGGTAAGCCACGAGCATCAAGGCCATCAGCAGTATCCCACAGTGGACTCTGCATTGACTCTGCATCTATTTTCCAGCCTTGTTTGAGTTTCTGCCCTGATTTCCTTTGGTGGTCGATTGTGATATGGAAGTGTAAGCTGAAATAAACCCACCCCTTCCCCGGTTGTTATGGTCATGGTGTCTTATCCCTGTCCTAGAAACCCAAAGATGCATTTTGAGCATCGTGAGCACTCTGAGAGCCAAGACAGCATTCTTAAACAGGATGCCAGAGAGAAAGGGACCTGGGTTCTACTGCACTGCTCCTCCACCAGGAGAGGCACCCTTCATTCTAGGCTGAGCTGTCTGGGCACATTCCCTAGAAACTCGCAGCTTAGTGTGAAAAAACAGTAAAAGGCCTAGACTGTACCAAACCAAACCAAACCAAACCAAACCAAACAAAACAAAACAGCAGAAATTCAGCCACATAAAATTTGTTTGGAGAAAGCATAAATTCTAAGTTCCAGACAGAAGGGATGTGTGATGTCATTTTTCTCAACACTGGGACAAATACCTGACAAAAGAAACGCAAGGGAGAAGGGTTTATTTTAACTTACAGTCTGAGAGTCCGGTCCATCATGCTGTGAGGTCTTGGGGCAGCTGTGTCTGCAGTCAGGAGGCTGCAGAGATGAATGTCTGTGCTCAGCTCGCACGTCAGTCAGCCTGGACCGCAGCACCTGGACAGACGATGAGTGCAGTGCAGTCTTCCCATGTCAGTTAACCACCTGAGACATCTCCTCAAACACCTGCTCAGGGCTTTGTCACCTCGGCAGTTCTAGATTCTGTGAAGTTGACACTCGGCATTAACCAACAATAGATAATCAATAGATTGCTGTCTGGGGAAGAGTAGGTCTGTCTGGTCCTGCAGGTGCACTACAAATCTGGTTTTTAATTCCCGCTCAATGCCATAGTCGGTGCCCCCTGACTATGAGCTTGAGAAGGAGTGTCAGTTTGAACCTTTGGGGATTTTTACAGATCTACTTGATTTCCTGGGGTTCTTTGAATGAACCTGTTTGCTTCTGAGCCTTGTAGGCCGGGGTAAATCCTTCTGTTGGTAAACTACTTGCTACCCAGCAGGACCTATGTCATTAATACCCATATAAAAAAAGCTATGTCTACAGGTGTATGGCAGTGATCCCAGGGTTGTGGGGACAGAGACAAGATGACCAGTGGGACTGGCTAGTGAGCTTCAGGATCAGCGAGGGACAATCTCGAAAAATAAGGGAAGGAGCTACTGAATGCGGCTGTCTCTTTCTCTCTCTCTCTCTCTCTCTCTCTCTCTCTCTCTCTCTCTCACACACACACACACACACACACACACACACACACACACACACAGACACACATGCATGCATGTACAGAACATATACATCTGGGTATATACATAAATGTGGAGGCACAGGCACATGCAAGAATGATCTTTATAAAGGAGTACTATTTATTTCATTTTAAAGGCTCAAGTGAGAGAACTTCAGTCTATAGAAACAACTGTGAAATTATTTTTCTCTCATTTTTAAATTTTCAACTGGCTTGATATAAATTATACTTTATATTTAGGAAAGAAATTGAGTATCTATCCTGTTTACCTAGGATATATAAGTGTAAACACATAGTTATTCATGAATTAATGGTTTGAAAGGCCTTGCTGATGAGGCTTTTTTTGTGTGTGTAAAGCTTGCTTTAAAAAAACCTTGTTTTCCTTTTTAAGATTATAAATTGATTAAAATGACTTATGTTTCCTGAATATTCTGCTGCACTTGGGAGGCACTGCATGATTTTTATTCTTATCTTTCTTGTTTTTCTCACACTTGACTAATAGTCTACTAAGTTGAGAATTCTAGCTGGGAAGTGCTTTTCTCCAGGAAATTTGGAAATGTTTGCTCATTAACTTCAGTGGCCTGAGCTACTGTGGGATGCTCCCATTCTTAGCTTTTCTGTGATTTGTGTTTTGGCCTTCTGTGATTGTGTGATGTTTTTCCATTGTGTCCATTTCTCTGAAAGTCCTGATACCACATCGTGCTGTAATGTTACGTCTGTTCACCATGGTAGGAAATAAATGGTGGGCCATTTAATCTTTGTTCCATAAAAATATCAACTTCCTTTTATTATATCTTTGCTTTTTCTTCTGAGTATTTAAGATATTATTATTATTATTATTTCCTTTTTTGAACTTCCATTTAATAATGCAGGAAGACTCCTGGGACATTGGAGCTTCTGAAATTGTCATCTTAATCTCTGTTTTTTTTTCAAGATTATTTTAGCCTGTGGGGTTTTTTTTTTTTCCTTCCTACTGAATGCTTTCTTTGAATTTTTGCTAATTATTGCCTCGATTGAAGAATGGATTGAAGAATGGAGAGCTGGTGCCTCCGAGCCCTTCTGAGCCCCACAGGAGCAGTCTCCGCTCAGCAGGGTTTCCCAGGTCCTTGCTGGTTCTTTATGTAGGGCTTTTATTCTTGTTCTGAATTATTATTCTTTTCTGGCTTTACTAAGCCTCTCATCACATCTGAGACTTTTCCCATTCTTGATTCCTCCCTGTGACTTCCCTTTGTGACTACTTCCTTGAATCATCCAGCAACTCTGACCCACTAACTGTCATCCTGGCATTGTGATTCAGATGGACAAGATGCCCAGAGTTCCTTACCTGTATTTGTTTTCCTGGTTAAAACGCCTTAGCATCTGCTGTTTCTCTTCCTCTTCATGGTAGGTATTCCCTTTCTAGTCTCCTGAAGACATGCATAACCCCCAACCCCCACGTACTCCACACTAATCACAAAGCAATGAGCTCAATCTATACCTCTATGTACCTGTGACCATTTGGGTATGTGTTCTTGTCCTTAGCCTTGGCACTGCCCCATGGGGGTCACTTGAAATTTTATCAATTGGGTTTACTCATCAACATGCCCTTTAACCCAGTTCCAATTCTGGAGCAGCCAGGAAGGTGCTACCCAAAGCCTTTGAGTGAGCTGTGCGGAGGAGAGGGCTTTTGCTCCTGTGATGAGTTGAATGTTCACGCTTTTCTCTCTCCTTGGACATTTACTGGGAGTGTAGGGGCTTCTGGGCCAGGAAATTTTAACAGATGCCATTTGCAATGAAAGCTGAACTGGCCTTTCCCTGCCCCAAATCTGCCTCTTAATTTTCCCAAAGTCCACTCTTTTGTAAGTTCTGCCACAATGCACAGCAATTCTCAATTTCTTAAGAAAACAATTTGCACGTTTGCCCTCTTCCGCCACTTAAACAAATTCGCACACAACTTCCACCCTTGGCTTTGTGCTCAGTAATCCAGGGATTGGCTCTGTTCCATGTCTCCCTGATGATGAGAAATGTGGACCCAGGCTGACAGAGTACACGCTGCTGGGAGCTGCACAGCGCCATTGGTATCGCCGTTATTTATTATTTACATATTTAACGACCTTATTGATATTATGTGCTGTTAGCACTACTAATTATAACACAATAAACATAATTTATAAACGCGGAGCGTGGTGATGTACATAATCAAATATGAGCAGCAGTACCTGCAGCAGCTGCACTCGCCCCATCGGGGAGGACTATCCTGTGAGAGCGAGCTATCAGCTCACCGAGAGCCTTTAAAGTAAAATAAAAAAAAATATATTTTAATGAATTAGAAACAGATTGGGGATAACATGTGTGATGCTGCCTCAAAATAAATCCAAATGATCATTTTATGAGAGCCGGCGTGCTTCTCTGTCCTTGGAACTTCACGGAACATTCACAGAGATTCCCCAATATAACTTCACATGAGATTTACTGTGCAGGTCACCTTAAGGGGGACAGAGGATCCCAGGATAATGGCATGGTCCCAAAGAAGAGGGTGTAACTTGTAACTCCGCTTGTCCTTGAAATCTGGAAAATGTGGCACTAGGACATAAGAACACTTTCTGTCTAAATCTAGACACAGAGAATCGGGTCGTTGTTGAACAAGAAAAGAGACAAGTCTGGATAGACCGTGTTTCCGGTCCTCTGTGCAAAGGAGTGGAAGGATTCTGACCTGCTCTTTCGCAATCTCCAAGAATTCAGAGAGGTGACAGAATTTGGCAACAAAAAAAGATGCCATGACTCTCTTCATTACATATGCTCATGATGTGTGAAAAATATTCTTAACTCAATAATATCACCAAGGTGTTGATGATACCAATAAAATGCTATCCATGTTTTCAACATAGCAGGCTTTTAAATAATGTTGATTCTCAATTGCTAATCAACCCCTTTGATATAACTAATATTATTTTGCATATTATAGATATCATCTAGAATGATGTCTAATGTTCATTCAGTCACTTCATCTAATTAGGCCTCTTAATGGTTTCACCTCAGGGTACCTGTGTATCAAGAAGACAAACAGCTATGCCCACTCTTGCTCCAGCTGTTGTGATGGTTAATTATCATTGTCAACTTGACTAGATTTAGAACTCCTAGGAAACACTCTGAGTGTGTCTTTCAGGATGCTTCTAGGTAGGATTAATAGACTTTCGTGAATATGGGTGGCACCAGAGTCCTGAACTGAATAAAAAGGGAAAGAGGAGAAACCCAGCTGAACATTAGCATTCTCCTTTCTCTGCTTCCTGGCATAGTCAGATGCGAGTAAGTACCTGCTGATACAGCCACGGATGCAGCCACAACAGCAACCACAGCCACAGCCACAGATGCAGCCATAGCAGCAACCACAGCCACAGCCACAACCACAGCCACAGATGCAGCCATAGCAGCAACCACAGCCACAGCTGCACATGCAGCCACAGCAGCAACCACAGCCACAGCCACAGCCACAGATGCAGCCATAGCAGCAGCCACAGCCACAGCCACAGATGCAGCCATAGCAGCAGCCACAGCCACAGCCACAGATGCAGCCATAGCAGCAGCCACAGCCACAGCCACAGATGCAGCCACCGCAGCAATCACAGCCATAGCCACAGATGCAGCCATAGCAGCAACCACAGCCACAGCCACACATGCAGTCACAGGCATAGACATACCCATAGTCACAGATGCAGCCACAGTCACAGAGGCAGTCATAGGCACAGGCACAGAGCTACAGCCACAGATACTATCAGAGTCACAGACAGACACAGACACAGACACAGACACAGATACAGACAGACACAGACACAGACAGACACAGACAGACACAGACACAGACACAGACACAGACAGACACAGACACAGACAGACACAGACACAGACAAACACAGACACAGTCACAGACAAACACAGACACAGACAGACACAGACAGACACAGACACAGACAAACACAGACACAGTCACAGACAAACACAGACACAGACACAGACAGACACAGACACAGACACAGACACAGACACACACACGAGCATAGACACAGCTGCAGATACAAACACAGCCAAAGTCATAGCCACAGCCACAGCTCCAGCCACAGACACAGAGACAGGCACAGTCACAGACACAGATGCAGCCACTTATTCAGTCACAGATGCAAACTCAGACACAGATGCAGATGGAGTCACGGGCATTACCACAGTCACATGCATAGCCTCAGCCACAGGCCTAGCCACAGATGCAGTCACAGCTACAGGAATAGCACAGTCACAGATGCAGACACAACTGCAGCTGCAGCCACAGCCACAGCAAAAGCCACAGTCACAACCACAGATGCAGCCATAGCAGCAACCACAGCTACAGCCACAGCCACAGCCACAGCCACAGATGCAGCCACAGGTACAGACATACCCATAGTCACAGATGCAGCCACAGTCACAGAGGCAGCCATAGGCATAGGCACAGAGCCACAGCCACAGATACTATCAGAGTCACAGCCACAGCCACAGACAGCCACAGCCACAGATGCAGCCACTGCCACAGCCATAGATGCAGCCACTGCCACAGACACAGGCACAGGCACAGGCACAGGCACAGGCACAGGCACAGGCACAGGCACAGGCACAGGCACAGACAGACACAGACAGACACAGACAGACACAGACACAGACACAGACACAGACACAGACACAGATGCAGCCATAGATGCAGCCACACCCATAGTCACAGATGCAGCCATAACCACAGATGCTGTTGCCTGTGCCTTTCCCAACATGAGATAGTATCCCCCAACTATTAATCATCCCCCCAAACAAAACACCATAAAACAAAACAACCAAAACACCCTCCATCCTTCCTTAAGAGAGAGGTAAGCAGTGCAGCTGTCAGATGCCATATCTGTCTGGTTGCGTTCTTCTACACCCTGAGCACACACTAGAACATCTTAAGTGTTTTCCCTTTTCCTCACCTCTATGTCTGGTCCTTCCTTTCCAGCAGAGCTCCCGCTTCTCATTCACTGCTCTTTCTGTTTCTGTTGAGCTCGTCATGCTCACTTCTCAGAGGCCCAGATGACATTGATGTGGTTTCTACCTATAAGACACATTTCTCTCCCAGGAAACATTTCCTTGGTAGAAGAGTGTGAAAGTTCCCTCAGTACACATAAACCAGCCAGGGCCACTCTTTTGTTTATTAATCTTACTGGCAAATGTTGTTATTTCACTCTGTATTTCTCCACTTGAAGAGTATTTGCTCAGCTAAATTGCCTCTTTATTAATGAGAACTTCTGTTCTTTAAGGTGTAAAATGTTTATGTGTGTTTATCTGCATGTATGCATGTGCACCACATGAGCAGAGGCCAGAAGAGAGTTTTGGATCCCCTAGAACTAGAGTTACAGATAACTATGAGCTAAAAGGTGGGTGCCGGGAACTAAAACCTGGTCTTTTGCAAGAACAGCAGATGTTTTAATCACTGAACTATCTCTGAGTTCTTTAGGTATTCTAGATGTTAGTGCCCTACCGCAAGAGCATCTGGAAGGTCCCCCCTCTTTCTCTGCTGAGTCTTTATTGTTTCCTTTGCTTTTCCTCCTTTTCCTTCTATAGTAGACCTCTGAAAAGGGCCTTGCACATGCTAAGAGGGCTCTCTGTTACCAAGCTCCACCCTTGGCCATTGTATTTTCCCTTATCAGTTTTGAAACAGGGCCTCACTATGTCACCCACAATGGGCTTGATCTTGCCATCCCCTGCCTCAGCCTCCTGGATAGCTGGGGTCTTAGATTGGTACAAGCAGGTCAGTTTTGAACGTGACCCATTCTCATTTGTCAATGTATACTCTTATTTCCCGAGCTGTGAGGATCTTATTCAGAAAGTCAAATAACTCTGCTTGTAGATAATATGATTCTGCACAGAAGAGGCCTGACAGAGTCTATCTGAAGACTTCGTAATCTGATGAGCATTTTTTAGCCAAGAAGCAGGATAAACTATCAGCACACAAAAGTCAGCAGCTTTTCTGTATGTCCATAACAAATCAGGGCTAAGAAGGAAACCAGGGAGAAAAATCCCATTCCTAATAACTTCATTTGAAAAAAAGAGTATCTAGTAATAAACCTAGCCTAACCTAACCTAACCTAACCTAACCTAGCCTAGCCTAACCTAACCTAACCTAACCTAACCTAATTGAGGAGATTAAAGGTCTCTACAATGAAAACCACAGAACACCAAATGAACAAATAATAGAATACTCCACAATATGCAAAGACTCCCCCCCCCCCTGCCCCCGCTCATAACTGGCAAAGTGAATGTAGTGAAATGGTCATAGCACTAAATATGACATGACATTTTGATGCAATTCTGGTCAACATTCCAATGACATTCTTCACAGAAATCCTAGAGAAAATCCTAACATGCATAAGGAAGCATGGACATGCTGCATGAGCCAAAGCCACTCTGAGTGAAAATACTAATGATGGAGGGATCACAATACCCAACTTCAAACTGAACTACAGAGCTATAAGGATGGAAACAGCTTGATCCAGGCACAGAATAGACACACAATTGATAGGATATAACAGAGAACACAGGAATATCCCTATATAATTGCAGCTACCTAATCTTTGATGAAAGTTTCAAAGCCTTTGGGGGAGGGGGTGAAAAACCCCTTCACATGTGTGGCTGAATATCCACGTGTAGAAGTGTTAAATTAGATTCTTATCTCCCCCCCCACCCCACCCTGTACCAAAGACAACTCGTAATGCATCGTAACTCTTAATGTAAGAACCGAAACTTCAATGCTATCATAGGAAGCCAGTTGTACCCCAAATGCCCACTGAGTCTATCTAATACAACTTTACCCCTCTAGACTGATTGATGCCCTGGAATCTCTGGGATTCTCCAACAGAAATGATGAACATGACTGTCAGATGTGAGCATGCCCACTTCACCTCCTCATGGGCTGTTAGGAAGTCATGACTCTACCTGGAATCAGCCAGCCAACGCAATACAACTTTACACTCTTCATATTCGCAGATGCCTGACCTGGGCAGACATGTGCAGAACGGAGCATATGGAAGAATCCATTCACCGTAGTTCATTGATTTTCTTGATCTGAAAAGAGGGACAGTTTTACTTTATTTTAATGACTAAGTTTTCATGAGCTAAACTAGAAATATAAATAAATCTCATAAGAAGAAACTTCCAGCTAGAATGGTCAAAATGCAAGATGCCAGTCTACAAAATGCATAATCCCAGTGGTACTACCCTCTCATTGACACACATTTTCCCTGGTATCTGTGGAAAGTTCCTTATGGGTAAGGTACCAGCATATTTCCAAGTACCAGACAGCATTGTGTAGAACTGTTAATATTGGATAATATTGTTACACACATGCACGCACACACACACACACATACACACACAGAGAAGTTTTATAAGGCTTGGTCTAATATCAAAGCATTACTGGGGCTTTCTAGACACAATAAATTTTATTGCACACACCTAAGCAAATAGGAAGTGATGGGTGACCATTTAAGTGGTTTAAATAGCAGACCATTCTTTCGTTTTCTTTTTTCTTTTTCTTTTTTTACAGTTGTAGCTTTATGAGTCTCTCGAAAAGCTCATTTGGCTCTCTGAAATACTGGTCTTCCAACCCAGAGAAGAGAGTGCATTCATTCCCTGGCAGCAAAGCCAGGTAATACTAAATAAGGCGGAGGCGGAAGAGGTCCTATGCTTGTATCAAGCAGCCATTACTCACTGGCACCATCTCTTCGCAGTGACCCGAGGACATTTGGAAGTTACAACACAGCTGAGGATGTACTTTCCAGGCCTTTAGTTCAGGTCACTTCCCATAGTTAAAAGCAGAAAGAGATGGCTGCTGCAGGATCAGGAAATGGAACCAACCAGATGTGCATAAGATAGGTTACTTTTCATGTACCCGAGAGAATTGCATTGACAATGTATTAAAATGGAATTATCTTTAAAATGAACATGATTAATAACAATATGTAAAACGAGCCACAGTGTCTATGGTGTAAGAAAACTGCCAAGACTCTGCCTGCGTTGGAGTTAAGTCTCCTGACACCCACATGGCCACAGGATTATCGCCTGGGTGACCTAGTCAGGGAGAATAGGATTCTTGGTGGGACTGACTCAAGTTCCTCAAGTACAGTTTAGTAAGTGGTGCAATGATAGAGTTGAAATACTCATGGGATAAGACTTTTTATTCCTCGTCTTTATGGATTGATTGTCATGCTAGGTCATAATGACATGTTTTCTTGGACCCAGAATTGGAGGTCTTTGTGATTGGATGTGTGGATGGCTAGGAGCTAACACAGAAGGACTCACTAACACCAGTGCCTTCTGCATTCTTGGTTTTCCTTCATACCCTATCAGTATCTCAAAACATGAAATCTCACCTAAGTCATGCTTTCTCCAAATATAACACAAAGCACGAAGCCACACCAATAATTAAATGGCAAGAACACGCAGAGCTGTATCTTTATGGGTGGAAGGTGAAAGTTCACAGGGCACTTACTTAATGCCAAAGATCTGAGAAACTAAAAATTGCTATTTTGGCATCATACAGACCAAGCATTTTTGTGAAAGAAATTTGAGGCCGTGAGAGCCAAGTTTTTCTACTAAGCACAACATCCTCATAGTTGTGTAACTTAGAGATGTAGGCCCTTCTTTTTCCTAGATTATGTCCACACACAATTTTATTTGTCACCAGAGCTATAAGCAGAGAGAGAAAGAAGGCTCCAGTGGAATGAGATGGTGCACGGTATAGCAGTGGGTAAACCCATGAGCTGGTCTCACAGCAGCAGATATTCAATGTCTTATTTTCTATGCCCCAAGTAAGAAAACCACCCAATATTATTTGTGATAAATTTAACAGAATATGTGATCCCTAAAAAAGTAGGCATTCAAGCAATCATATCTGATATGAGAACTTACATACTCGCCCTGTGTGAGATGAAACAGAGAAAGATGCAGAAGCTGCGAGTAGGCACATCTTCACAGAAGACACAGCAATGGGCAGCCTGGATATGCAAAGATCTCCAGTCAGTGATGATAAGGGAAACACAGATCAAAACTATTACAGTCTCACCGCTTAACTATGAGGATAGCTGTATTCAAAAGGTCAGAAAATTAAATGTTGTCAAAGGTCTTGGGGAAAAAACATTGTTTCAAGCCATCAGTGTGAATGTGGATTGGAACAGTCATTTTGAAAAACTATGAGAAATTAAAAGTACAGCTACACACACACACACACACATACACACACATATGTGTGTGTGTGCAATTGTATGTATGTATGTATGTATGAATATTTTACATACATATATACACATACACACATATATTTGATGTTCATTGACATGGAATAGATGAAGAAGAGAAAGAGGAGACAAAATATGAATAACAACTGAAAGCACAGGAAAGGAAGAAGGAACCTCACAAATAAAAGGAAGTGAGCCAAACATTGTTTAAAGTATGTTTGGAAAGAAAAAATAGGAAGAAGATACATAGAAAGGGAGAGGCAGACTGCTGGCATTCAGGTCAAGCAGATATAGCTCCTTTGGACTCAGAGGACCCAACTTTGCCCTTTCTGTAGGCAGAGGAAGCCAGCAGAATCTCACAGCACCTTGCATAGCTGCTCATGGCTCTATGTGACCATTAGAGTGGCCTGAGACTGAGCTATCCTGTCACCCAGCACTCATCTCAGGTCCCCTGACTGAAGCAAAGCGAATGACCCATGTTGCCTCTTTCCTTGAAAGAGTGTGTTATATCTACCACTGTCTGGGGGGGACTGGGCGCTTTCATCTCATCCTCTTCTGTAAGGCCTATCTTTTGTCCTCTTCATCCCTTTAGACAAATGGCTCCTGTGACTCCACATGGAACATCCTTCCTAGGTCACTCCAGATCTGGCATTAGAGTCCCTACGTGTCCAGCATTACATGACCCTGAGAGTACCGAGACACTATAGCACATAGGCCTCCCTCAGCCTGCTCAGCACAATGTGCAAACAAACCCGTGAAGAAGGTTCATTTCTGTGGTGTAAAGAGTGGAAGAATTGGATCAAAAATTAATTGTCAGAGACAAAAATTACTGAACCGTGATGGAGTTGGAATCAGATGGTTTCTCTGAACTACTGTAGTTCCAGTATCCTAATTCTTCCCGGCATAATTTTAAAGATTAACACTCTTTCCCCTCCCCACCCCCAAGCAGAGCTGATCACTTACAGAGATTTATGTCCATCATCTTCAGGAGCAGCTCCGAGTCACGGTGGATATTTTTTACATAAGTGTAATTATATGTAAGTGCTATAATTTAATTACCACGATTCCATCCCTATTGATTTCAGATACTCACTTAGAGCCTACAGACATGGCTGTGTGGGGCTGACAGACAGGATCATCTGTTCCAATGCCCACAGCTGCAGATGGGATATGGGAAAGACCACTGGTTAAAGAACCTTGGTGGGGGCAGGGGTGGTTCATTCAGGAGACCTTAAGGTAGCCATTTTAAATTCAGGGTTGATTTTCAGGTAAAGAGGACACAATGTAGCACAGCTGAAGAAGGCAAAAGGCAACATTTGAGTAAAAGAGAAGTACAAAGTTAAATACACGGATACAAATTACATATCAAGATACAGTAGACACAAAAAACCTTAGCACTGGAGAAAAGCGTTCTAGGAGTAGCCACTCAAGACTATGGGTATTCCTGTGAAAGAAAGGAAGATTTTGAATTCCAGGGTGAACAAACAGGCTCCTCCTGCCTCCGAAAGCAGCTCCTGGGAGAGGAACTGAACCTCACTCTGTCTTGCAGTTGGAGAAAGTGACCCTGGGAACAACTCCTTCAAGAGAAAGTCCTCCTCAGCAACCGTGGGTTGTCCTTGAGATCAGGATGGCACCTGAAAGGGCATCTTTCAGGTCTTGCATGCATTGAGACCATTCTGTTTTGCTTAGAAAGCATCCCAGCCTGGTAGGGGCAAGGGAGGCTCTTGTACAAGATACAAACATTGCTAGCATAGGGTGAAGAGTCCTTTGCTGAGTGCCATCTCATTCCTACTGTCTGCCATCCCCACTGCTGAAGTCCCAAGGTCAAAATAAAATAAATACATTGCTGGGTATGGTGGTACATGCCTATAATCTCAACACTTTTGAGGCAGAACTTGTAAGATAGATAGATAGATAGATAGATAGATAGATAGATAGATAGATAGATAGATAGATAGATAGGGTAATTAGGGTAATACTGGTACCAATATCTAATTACTTTCTGAAAAAACATAAAAACTTATGACAAAGACACAGATGGGGAAACATTTCAAAAGATGCTACAAATATCCATATACTATTTAATATATAAAATTTAATAGAATAGGAATTCCATATAGAAAAATCCAAAAGATGAGTTGGTAAAAGAAGATTAGAGTCACAACATAAAACCCTTGGTCAGCGTCTCTGTTCCTATGCTGGAATTGTAAGAATGATACAAAATGGTTTTATATACATGGTCCACTGTCTCACACCAGTTCTACCCAGCCAACAGCTGCTCAGACTTTGGACTAGCAATGAAATTTGGTTTGTGTGTGTGTGTGTGTATTGGAAGATGTTCTCAAAAGTGTAATATTAATTAAAGTAGTAAAACTTTCATTCAAAATTGATGGCTTTATTGTGAGACTACTGGTGGGATTTTTAATTCATATTTATTAATTATATTTTGAACACCCCCATGAGGCATCTTGGACTCCAGACAGATTTCTGATTAAATGTTTCGTGTTAGTAATAAGTGTGCTCCATCCTCCTCTTCCCTCTAGGGTTTCCTGTCAGGCTGACATGAAGGGAACCCATGGAGCCATTCCTGCACACAGTCCAATGCCTGCAAGCTATGTGGGGGTCCGTTCTATGCACTGACTGGGCTACCGCATCAGGCTATATAAACAATAACTGGAGGGTTGCAAAGACAACTTTCTGTAGGTGTGATGGCGCCTCTGAGCACTCTGTGTGATCCAGGTGGGCTCCGTGGAATCAGCTGAAGGCCTAAAATCAGAAATGAGGTTCACAGGGGAAGAGGGAATTCCACTCAAGTGGACTTCGATGTCAACTAGTGGTGTTTAGCACTAGCCTGTTGTCTAGTTGTGGTGGAGGTGAATTCTGTCATTGAGCACGGGGTGAGAGAGTAACAAACGCCAGAAGACATTAAGCAACTGTAGAGCTGAGCGGCACAGATGCTAGAAGCTTTATTATTAAAGAATATTCAGAAAAGCAGACTGACCGGAACAGGCGGCTGGTAGAAAGCAGGTCTTAAGGGTTGGTCTCTTGGGGGCTCGGGGAGAAATGAGGACATTGTATTAGTTACCGTTCTATTTCTGTGAAGAGGCACTATGGCCAAGGCAACAGCTACAGTACAGTTTGAGAGGGTGAGTCTGTGATCACCCGTGGTCACCAGGAAGCAGATAGGCGCGGTGCTGGAGCAGTAACTGAGAGCCTTACATTCTAATCCACCGGCAGCAGGCAGAGAAGGAGAAAATGGGCAGTGTGGGATTTGAAACCTCAAAGGCCCCTCCTCCAACAAAGACATACCTGTTAATGCTTCCCAAATAGTTCACCAAGAGGGGACCAAGAATTCAAACACAGGAACTTGTGGGGGTACTGCCGATCACAGCACCACAGATATCTTACTGAAAAGTGCTTCCGCCTTCTCTTCCGGTCTATTCTTTGTGCTTTCTATCATTTCCTCCTTTCTGCCTTCTGTCCCTCCACCCCTTCATCTTTTCTCTTCCCCTTACACTTCTCTTCCTTCCTTTTGTGTTTTTGTTTCTGTGATGCGTCCCTTTCGGCACTGGCCATCATTGTCTTGCCTTGTTCTTCAGAATGCTAGAATTGCAAGCCCACACGTCTATGACCAGAATTCCTTCGCAAGGCTTAGAACCAGATGGCAGCATCCCTCTGCCACCCATCTCTCGGTAGCTGCTCGTCCCTCCAGAGAAAAGCCCAGGTCCTTCCTCTGGCCCAACATGCCCATGAGAACTGTCCTTTGCGAGCGGAACCTCACGTATCCCTTCTTTCTCTTCCTCCATTTTCAAACTACAGATGGATACAGGTAAGAACCAGATCAGGCCAATATCCTGCTGCGATGGAGAAGAGGTGCACGCTGCTCATCCCGTCAGCGAGCTCCCCTAAATCCAGACACAATGATTCGTCTAGAAGGCCACACAAATCTTGGATTTTATAATCTGCAGAAGTGTCCAATATCCTGGGTGTTAGTCACCCTTCTTGACCGTAGAGCACCGACTCTGTGGTCCTCTTTAAAGACATTAGAGGCAATTTATTGTTCTCTATAGACAAAGCCCTTAATGAGACAAATGCCTGCGGATCAGATGCTCCCGGGAGATAAACAGTGTTCGAAATCCAGGAGTTTCCAGGAGTAAGGAATGCGGGCATGAGTTACGGTTCTCAAATTACTAAACACTCATGTTGGCAATAAAACAACATTAGGTGATTTTTCTTTATATATATATAAATAACTGAAATTATACAAAAATGTTTTCTCTGGTTACTCTGAGCCAGATTGAAAAATTAATAACAACAATTTACATGAAAATCCCCAAGCATTTGAGAATTAAGTAATGTATATCAGAAGAATGCATAGACCCAGGAATAAGATAGAAAGTAAATTAGTGAAATAATTTAACTAAACTGAATAAAATCCAGTTTTTCAAAATCTGCGGGATATATTGAAAATAGTGTTTTGAGTAAATTTTCTGTCACATTAATAAATAAAGTCTCAGCCTTGGCAGCAGGGGTACACATCTTTAATCCTATCACTTGGGAGTCAAAGGCAGGTTGATCCATGAGTTTGGGGCCAGCCTGGTCTACAGAGTGAATTATAGGACAGCCAAGGCTACACAGAAAAACCATGTTTCAAAAAACTCTAAATGAATAAATAAATAAATAAATAAAGTCTCTAATCAATGATCTAAGTTTTCATATTAAAGATATGAAAGACTCAAAAAGGAGGTGTTACTGGGAGTTCTATTTCCTATAGTATGATATCAGGTATGGGCACTGTCTCCACCAGCATATGGGAACTCCATTTAAGTTCCTTTTATATACCTATATATTTTAGGAAGTGTCTACAGTAGAAGGTTTCTAAAAGGTCTTAGTCTAGTTATCTCTCCCTCTAGTTACTCCTCTACTCCGTTCTCCCATTGCATTTCCATTTAATCCTTCTATTCCAATCCCCCCTATTCCTTTATAACAGTATATTCTATTTCCCCTTACATACAAGCTCCTCTCCTCCATCCTGGTCCCTCACTAGTATTAACCTACGTGGTTATTTGGACTGTAACACACAGATTTTGGTTTGGTTTTTATTTTTTTTAAGAGAGAGAAAGAACATGGCATTGAGTGGTTGGAGGAAGTTTGTGGAAGGAGCTGGGGAAGGAGAAAGAATAAAATCAAAATATATTGTATGGAAAATTATATATACAAGCCAATTATAGATACGTTGGCTCATTTCTAGAATCACAGCACTTCGGGGACTGACACAAGTTTGAGCCAATGAGTCTTTGCAATATGAAAACAAGCTAACCCGAAGCAGCAGCTATGCCAGGTATGGGGGCTAAGAGTTTAAGCACAACACTTGGGAGGCAGGGGCAAGGGAAACTCTATGAGCTTGCAGCCAGTTTGGTCTTCATAACCAGTTCCATGCCAGCCAGAACTACATAGTCAGACTTCTGTTTCATAAAACAAAAACAAAAACAACCCGAACAAACAAACGGAAACATAAAAAAAAAAAAGCACCTCCCCATACCAACAATAACCCTATCAAGAGAAAAGGCTCACTGAGTAAGAATGCTCACAATATAAGCATGAGTTCAAGTTCTGAGCACCATGCAAAAGCTGGACATGTTGACCACGCATCTGTACCCCCTGTGTGGGGACAGGGACCAGCAGATCCCTGAACCTCACCGTCAGCAAGTCTAGCAGAAGAAGCACTGCTGGTCAGAGAGATTCTCTGTCTCAAAGTAGTAAGGTGGGCATGTCAGACGAAGCGACACAGGATGTGTCAAACATGCACACTTGGGCACACGCAACCACACACTCAAATACTTTCCACACAGTCTTCAGTCAGCTGGACACAAGATGCCTAAGAGTCCGCAGTAGGGAATTGTAAATATATATAACATAATCCCAGGAGGAAGAGGATGTCAAGAGGGAGGGGGAGGGGGAGGGAGAGGAGGAGGAGGAGGGGGAGGGGGAGGAGGAGAAAAAATGGGGAGGAAACATATCTAAAGAAAAATTGGGCATGAATTTTCTTTTCTTTTTCTTTTTCTTTTCTTTTTTTTTTTTTTTTCAAGACAGGGTTTCTCTGTGTAGCCCTGGCTATCCTGGAACTCACTCTGTAGACCAGGCTGGCCTCGAACTCAGAAATCTGCCTGCCTCTGCCTCCCGAGTGCTGGGATTAAAGACATGCACCACCATGCCTGGTATGAATTTTCAAGAATTAATGTAGACAGACACTAAACCAGAATTTCTGATGACAATGAACATTATCGTCCCAACGTCATTCACTCATATACACATAAATAAATAAATAAATAAAATAGGTATATAAGATTAGAAATCTTAAAGGAAGTTTTCCTGCTAAAATGAATATGATATATCATGGGAAAAAATTAGGCCTTAGAAAAGAACTATAAATGATTTTTTTCTATTATCATAATTTTTATAATGGATTATTACTACACAAAGCAAAAAGCAATGGATTTATAACATAAATAATGATCAGGAGGTGTGGTCAATACCACAAATATGGTGGAGATGACCTGAAACACACTGATGTAAGGGTGTCATGCTTCAGATGAAGTACTGTAACATGACTTGAAAATGCACCCTGATAAACTGACCATTCCTAAGAAGAAAGGAGACATAAAAATGAATCAACTGAAAACTAAAAAACAAAACAACAAAAACACCACCAGATCTGTATTGAACCCATAAGTAGGGTTATACACTGGACAGCAGCGAGTAAAGACTGGAAAAACAGCCAGTAGCCTACAGTCTCTGACCAACTTCCTATAAACCCTAGGTTTTATAAAGTTAGGGTTTAACTTCTAATGTAGACAAGATGGCAGACACTTGGCTTGTTCTTTGCCCATCAGAAACATGAGAAGTTTGGAAACTGTGCAAGATACAACCAAGGCCCCTAAGATGGGGCGGGGGGGGGGGGGAGCAAAGATACCTAGTCAGGGGCCTGTGGCTTGTGTAAGCTGTGTGTCAGCAGGATCTCTTCAGGTCTTCCCAACAAGCAGATGATCAACCATGCCCTGCACTTCCTCATCCAACATGGGAAAAGATGGTGTCCAAAGTAAGTCTTCTTCCTTCTGCTCAAGTGGGAGTCCTTGCTAGACATTGATCAGAGGCTGAACTGTGGACACAGCAGTGAAGACTCTGTCATAGCCTATAAGATAAAGACGTGGGATAGATAGAGGACTCCTAAAACACAGCAGTCTAAAAACCAAACGAATAAACACAACAAACCAATAAGATAATGGGTACAGCATTCAAGAAGATTTTATTGCGAAGGGTTTACAGATGGTAGGCAAGCACGTGAGAAGATGCTCAGTATCATTATCCATTAGGGAAATGCAAATTAAAAGTACAGTGAGCTATCTCTCCACACCTATCAAAATGAGTTCCATAAGAGATAGTGACATTTCCAACTGCTGGCAAGGTTGCAAGGAGACCGAATTGCTCCATGCAGTGGTGGAAGGTATAAAGTTGGTGTGACCACTGTGGGAAGCAGTTTGGTAATTTCTCATAAAACTCAAAGTTTTTGCCACACAACACAGAAACTGCACTCTTGGTGATGAATTCCAGAAAACGAAAACCCACATTCCTACAAAAACCTGTAGGGATGTGTGCCTTACAGCTGTGACATTCAGTGGGAGAGTGTGCACAGGTGTGTGCCTTACAGATGTGACACTCAGTGGGAAAGTGTGCACAGGAGTGTGCCTTACAGATGTGACACTCAGTGGAGAGTGCACAGGGGTGTGCCTTACAGATGTGACACTCAGTGGGAAAGTGTGCACAAGGGTGTGCCTTACAGGTGTGACACTCAGTGGGAAAGTGTGCACAAGGGTGTGCCTTACAGATGTGACACTCAGTGGAGAGTGTGCACAGGGGTGTGCCTTACAGATGTGACACTCAGTGGAGAGTGTGCACAGGAGTGTGCCTTACAGCTGTGACACTCAGTGGGAATTTGTGCACAGGGGTGTGACACTCAGTGGAGAGTGTGCAGAGGGGTGTACCTTACAGATGTGACACTCAGTGGAGAGTGTACACAGGGGTGTGCCTTACAGATGTGACACTCAGTGGAGAGTGTGCACAGGAGTGTGCCTTACAGCTGTGACACTCAGTGGGAATTTGTGCACAGGGGTGTGACACTCAGTGGGAGAGTGTGCATAGGGGTGTGCCTTACAGATGTGACACTCAGTGGAGAGTGTGCACAGGGATGTGCCTCACACTCATTGGGAAAGAGTTAAACATGAACAGCATAGAGCACTTTCAATGATCAGATAGAGTTTTTCATACCTATAAAGTAGATCCCAGATGATTGTACTTAGGGAGGAAAGTCATTCTATGTGACCTGTAAGTGCCGGTGTCTGTGGGCTGTGGTTCCCACCAGTTTGCAGCCACAGTCAGGTAAGTGTTCATGTGCTAAGGCTTATAACTTGTGGATATTTCAGACTTAAATTGGAATTCCTTTCTTCTGAAACCAAAAGAATCCATCATTGACCCCTTTGAGGGTCAGCAGTGAGGAATTGTGGGTGTTTCAGGTAATCCCCTCCCTGGAGAACATCTTGCTGTGGTTCCAGGGGATAATTAGAAATGGATATAGACACCTGTTTTCAGGACAATCTGAAATTTTATCTATTCAATTCTCACTTTTCAGGAGTTTCTGTCACCGTTTTCTTTATTCACTTATCTTACTTTGGGTCTGTACCTTATTGTCAGTGAGCTCAATAAAGATTAAAACAAGTTTCCTTAATTTCTCAGGGGTCCCAATCTAACATAAAGGGACTTTAGAATGCAAAATAAACCATAATTATGGACAAGGAGCCACAGGTATCATTTTACAAAACAATTTATGACAGACACGTTCACAAAAGCAAAATGCAATGCGCTTTCGCACAGAAGTTTCAAATTTGGCTATGTCTACTTGTCTTTCCAAAGGGAAATAATTGCAGTGTGCTTACAGTAAGTGGCTTGCAATGGCTTACATGTGTGTATCTAAGTGGGTATTTGAAACATGACAGAAGCCCCGAAATGTCATCACCAAAGCAATTCTGCCAGCATCAACCTCGTCCTCACAAGCACAGTCACCGCTCTTCTCAGACTACTGTGACTCTTTGCAGGAACTCACACAGAGCCGCTTGTATGATTATTAGGTTTAACCACAAATATAAAATACACGGCAAATAAATTTATACAAATAAAAACAATTGGTGGAAAGAATTTGGAACTGAGATTCAAGACACTTGATCTTGTTTCAGTTGTGTCAGTGACCAACCAAGTAGTAAAAGAAAGTTATTTACTTCTGTTCCCTCCCCTGTAAAATAAAGATATTTATACCAGCCATGATAAAGGACTGCTGGCAATGTTATCAAATCCTGATTGCTTATAGTGTTTTTCCCTTAGAGATATATACAAATGAAAATAAGGTGATTGCTTTTTGCAAATGTTTTATTACGTGCACTTGCAGTATGTGTGAGCATGCTAGAGGGCAGTGTGCCACAGTTGGTTCTCTCCTCCCACCACATGGCTTCCAGGGACCTAACCCAAACCATCTCAGCCACCTGAAGAGCCATCTCACTAGCTTGAATATGGCAGGATTTGTCCTGAAGATACTACGTGACAAAGAGGGGCAAGGAGTGTACAATCACACAACCACCCTCTCATGGGCTTCAGTCCAGAATTGTCTAGAAGCCAAGAGGGGCTGGAGAGCTAGGGACATTGGAGAAGCTACTCAGGCGTCCTTTCTGATTGACACAAGACTCCACCCAATTCTGTGTCTTGCTTTGGGAATGGGAAGGGAATGGGAAAAGTAGAATTCAGAAAAGTAAAACCAGACAGTCACAGCCACCCAGACCCTAACGTTGAAGAGTAGACACCGGAAGTTTTTCTCGAAGTCAGGACTACTGAGCCTCCTACTCTCAGACTGAATCATGCTCCTCATTCTGTGACCTGCAGGGGAAGCTGTGTGAATTGAACATCCAAAGACAGTAAAGCCACAAAGACTGTAAGAGCCCCTGGGGTTCAGGGACTCAAAACTCAGTGGAGGCTGGAGTTAGGGGTGGAAACTGGGAATCTCTACGAAGAGGTGGGGAGGACTAGACAGCGGGGTGGAGCTTGGATCAGGAGAGGAGAAGGCATTTTGATGTCTTGGTTAGGAAAGCCCCGTGGAATCATAAAGCGATTCATTTGTGAGAACAGCTTAATCCGAATCTTGCAGACAGGTCTGAAAGAATCTTGCTACACTCTCTCGATGGCTTGCGATCTGGTCTGTCTGTCCTGGCTGGAATTTCTAAAGCAGAAGTGAGGAATACCTTGCAGCCTGGGCACTGGTGCCCTGGGTGTGTTTTTCTCGGATTTTGTGGGTTTCTAGTGCAACAGGCTGACGCTGTTTACACTGGAGATCGCTTCCTTCTCCGCCTGTCTGAATCGCGCTACCGCCATCTTTTCACGCGAGTCTTCCGAGCCAGTTTCAGACGGCAGAAATCATGGCTTTATTTTATGTTTTAAATTGCATCCAGCCCTTCGGAGTCCATCGAAGTGATAAAACTGAAATAGAATGTGCCCCGCTGATGGGCCTTTGTCACTAATGCAGTGGGGAATGGCCAGGAAGAATAAGCCCCATCGGAGACAGATGCATTCGTGTTCCGAGGCAATAAAGTGTAGCAAAAACCGGAAATGGACACTCTGTAATAAAACCTGAGGGAATCCCAGCAATTTGGTCCTTTTCTTGTACTAAGAAATCACTTTAGCTCATGGTTGTTTTTTGAAGATGTGTAGTTTTTCCCCCACCTCCTTCAATTTGATTTGCTTGTAGCTACTGCAGTGTTTTAACCGCGTGAAGTATGGGCATTTCAAGAAATGACCCACCTCGGTATTATATTTATTACCTCATAATGTGGCTATTGAAGTTCTGATGTTTGCACTCTAAAGAGCTCTCTGGAAAGATTTCTGCCTGCACAAGAAATACGCCCTGACCAAAGCTATCCACAGGAACCCGGCAAAAGCAGGCTCCAAGACTCAGCACATGGTACAACAGATGTCTTTGGATCTTATGAAATTCCTTCTTTATCTCTCCCCTCTCTTAAGCCAGGTCTGGAATACGTTTATAAAGTGATGCTTTGTCCACAAACTTTCTTTAGCCCATGGCTGGCAGTTCTAGGAGTGCCCTGGGCAGCTCAGCTTGGGAGTGCTTGGTCCCCTGGGTAGCTGAAGCCTTGCAGGCTGTCTCTGACTCCTTGCTAGCGGCAGGATCTGGTTACTTGATGGTTAGTACCACTCTGCACTCAATGTATATTTCCTGTGGTGACAAGGTTGTAGATCTCTATAAACATGGGGTTTTTGGAACCTTGGAATCCATAAAGGTCAGGTTCAAGACCTGCGGTGACAACTCACTGCAACTGTGCTACATGAAGCAGCTGTCGATTTAGAACTATAAACAAGAGTCCCTAGTTGAGTTGTTGACAAAGGGACCCATGGGGACACTTCCAAACAACCCAGGCTATTGCAAAGGCTATGGGTTGTTCTCCACAAACTGATGGTAAGGCTCTATAGCTGAAGACAATACCTGCACAGCTCATTGGACACGGAGATGTTGAACTAGTGCCTACCTGGATCCTTCACCCTACTAACAGTTCATGGCACTCTGTGCATTAAAAAAAAAAGAAAGGAGGGTAAACAACCACCCAGCTACAAAATGCTTATATAAATCTACCTGCATTCGATAGTGGCGCACAGCTTGTGGGACTAACCAAGCAGTATTGGACTGGGTTTAAGTCCCGATCTATTTGATAGAGCACATCTTTGACAGTGTTTCAGTGGCCAAGAACCTGAGACTAAATAGGCCAGGGAGGGACATGGAAGAAAACCTAATGTTACTATTCTGCTAAAGTAATGAAGCAACACAATGATTCCTAGTGACACTGTGCTACACTCAAAGATCAGTGTCTTGCTCGGTCACCATCACAGAAGCTTCCTCCTGCAGCAGATTATAATAAATACAGAGACCCATAGCCGGACACTGTGCTAAGAATGAGATTATAATAAATACAGAGACCCATAGCTGGACACTGTGCTAAGAATGAGACACCTTGGGACACTCAGTAGTCCTAAATAGGATGCCTCTACTAATCCCTCCCCCTTCAAAGTTTAGAGTACCTTGCAGAAAATAAGGCAGAAAGACTGTGCAAGCCAGAGGGAACCAGTGCACATACAAACCCACAGAGACTGCACAGCAGGGCCAGTGCACATAAGAACCCATAGAGACTGCACAGGTCTGGGCCTGATGGGGTCCCAGTACTGAGAGTGGAAGTGGACACATGCCCACATGCATCCTTAACAGAAGATCTCTCCAATTAATAACCACTTACAATTGAAATATGAGTTTTCTCCGAAGGAGTCTCACTGGGTATACAGACCAGGCCAAATGAACTCAATGGTATTTTGGGAGGTTTTTCTTCTCTATTCTCCTTCTCCTTCTCCTTCTCCTTCTCCTTCTCCTTCTCCTTCTCCTTCTCCTTCTCCTTCTCCTTCTCCTTCTCCTTCTCCTTCTCCTTCTCCTTCTCCTCCTCCTCCTCCTCCTCCTCCTCCTCCTCCTCCTCCTCCTTCTCCTTCTCCTCCTTCTTCTTCCTCTTCTTCCTCTCTCCCCCTCCCCCTCTACCCCTTCCCTCCCCCTCTCTTGTATCCTACAGGTTTTTTCTTATATTTTACGCATCCCGATTCTGTGATTTGAGGGGATTTCTATTTGTGCTGATGTGCGTGTCTCTACAAATGTATTTGTTATACTTTATTTGTTGTTCTTTATTTTTCTGTTTGTTTTGTCCTATTCAGGTTTGTTTTTGTTTTTTATCTTATTTTATTCTTTTTTTTTCCCTATCTTTTTAGACACCTGGCTGCTTTCTAGTGAGCCAAAGCAAAAGAGGCTGTAGATTCGGTAGAAACCTATTTTCAATTAAAGAAAGAAAGAGAGAGTCAAAAAGGCAAAATCTGGAACAAGAAAAACATTTCCTGGAAAGGCCCCCCCTTCCTCGGTGTGTTCTGCCAGGCTGATTAGCAGATAGCATCTTAATGGTTGTGAAGAGGCTGGGACGTTACAAATCCAGAGCCAAATTCTAGGATCAATCTTAAGCCTCTTTAATAGCCATTTATTATCCCTTCTATATGTGAGCTAGCATCTTTGTAACCATTAGGTAAATCCTTTGGAATGTACAAACAGACCCCCTAGTTCCCGTCACCCCAAAGACTCGGAATGCTGTCAGATATCATCTGAGGTCTACAGCTGAGATTTCCCAGGCCTAGTGTGACCTGTCTACTTCACATTTCCACCAATCTATTTGCAGAATGCTTTGATTTATGATTTTCTTTGTTCTGTTTCTATGAAGCTCTTGTTGGAACGTGGAACGTGAAACCACCTGAGTCTGTGTTCCTGGGCCATGAACACTCAATAAAGCCTCTAGATCGCTTTGAGGTGAGAATTGTGCCTTTTCATTGAGGAAACAAACCCGTGGCATCAACGGATCGACTGTAAAGGGCTCACCTGGAAATGCCTGGTGCAGGTAACTCTTCAAGTCGGCTGAAAAGTGAGATTTTAAAATGACGGCCGGTGCAAGTTGACTCTGCCTGTGTTCACATGCATGAAAGTTGCAGCCTGTGTTGGATAGCCTTTGACAGTCATCCATGCAGACACTGGTGTTCTTGGTTATTCATTGCCTACTGTGCCGACAGAGAGGGAGAGAGCAAGAACTGAGGTAAAGTGTCATTTGCAGCACGAAGTCTCCAGCAAGGAGCCTGGCACCCTCGCACATGTGCAGTTGAGAGAAAGTCCACACAGGCCATTTCCCCTCCATTTCCTTCATGTCCATTGCCCTCCCCAGAAACATTTGACATTAGCCCCTTTCTGCTTATGCTTTTAAAGCAGTGCTCCTGTCTCCCCAGGAAGAACCAGGACAGGATGCTTTCATGTGGAGACCATTTAAAGATCACCTGGCTTCAAGCATCAGCTATGTATATGAGTTGAATTATGAATTCCAGAATTAACTTGCTCCAGAACCGACTGGTTGACTAAGTATGCTCCAGAACCTAGAGCTCTCTCTGGAGCCTAGATGCTTCTGGAAATAGGTGGCCATGCTGGTATCTGGGTCGGGGGCACAGTGCATTTCTTTACCTTCACAGTTTGGCTTATTTCAGATTGCGCAGACACCTGATGTTGACCCTAAGTTGTCCTTGTAGTTTGGAAGTCAAAAAAGCTATTTACCTTACAGAGAAGTGAAGGCTTATCGGCTTAAAAGCCAACAAATTATTTTTAAAGTTATGCCACCCAGCATCGTTATTCAGAGCCTTCTTCGAAATAGCCATCAGATTTCCCCCTTAGGAATCATAAAAAACAACCTCTGTGTTTGAAGTTTTCTTACATCTTAATTACGATGGTATTCTTATTTCTTATTCTTTGTAAAGACCTAAAGATTTTTTTTTAAAAAAAGCTTTAAGATGAAAACACTTGTTTAAAAATAAATGAAAATAACTCTTAAAATTGCATTTCCCAGTAGAAAGGCATAAAGGTCTTTCTCCTCTTTGACCCATCTAAGAATCACGGTAGCAGCAACCTCTGCCACATCCTGCCTGATCTCCCACCGCCCCCATCACCCCACCCCTAGTCTTAAAAAAAAAAATCACGTGATGCTGGAATGGAGGGCATTTCCTGCTCAGTACAGGCAGGTTTCACGAAGCAGTGTGTTTGAAGCTGCTTTATCCTGGGCTTCCAAATAGACAAAAAGCAAGATGAAACCTGTCATCTCTGCCTTCATTTTGTTAATTCTCTGTTGACATCATAGGCTAAGTCCTTACCCTTTCCTTTGGCTCCCAGGAACAGCTGAGCCTCACACCCTCCAGGTGGGGCAGTTCTCCAAGAGGTTGGATTATATCCTGGAGCCGGAGTGGTCATCTCCCTAGAAGCACTCCAGAACCTCCAGAGAGGCCCGTGAAACTGTAGAACCCAAACTGACAACAACCACCAAGCAGATCACACAGTGACCAGGACTTTTAAAGACACAGCCCTCTTGGCCTTTCCTTCGCCTGCACGATCTCCAAGGAAACACTAAGTTTGTGTCAGTGATTCGGAGATGGATAAAAGGGTCAGGGAGTCTTACTTGTTCATCTTACCAACACGACCACACTTAAGTCTCTTTCAGCTTTTCACTGTTACTTGTTTTTTGATTGACATATCCAGGCCAGTGGCTGAGCCTAGTTTGTTAAGGCTGCTGGAGTCCTGGCTTTTATTCCCCCAACCCCTCTTACGTGTGAATGCTTAAACTAAAGCAGTTTTTTTAAAAGTAATATATGAACACTGTAAAATAATTTCAACAATACATTAGTGTTGCTCTACCCTTTAGCCCCTCGGGATGGTCTTGGGGGTTGGGGTTAGAAAGGCTCAGAAACAACTACACAGACTCTGGAGTCGGATTAGAAGCAGCAGCAGACTCCGTTTATTTTGGGATTTGGGGCGTGCTTTTATACCCTCTACCTGTGCCCCATTGGTCCATAACTGCTGGCGCCATGTAGTCGGCACCATCTGATTGGTTGTTGTGGTTACTTGCTCTGTCATTTTTTATCTCCGGGCGTCAGGCAGGTTTTAAGCTTGTCCAACGCGGATGCTTGGGTGGGCCCCCAGTCAGGGTATGCTGACTCATTCCTCCTATACATTAGTCATTTAGCTTTTTAAGATGGATATCTTTGCTTTTTCCCAGTCCCATTCAAAAATATCTTCTCTTTAGTTATGTTGAATTTAATACTACAATTTAAAATAAGATGTTATAGAATTTGTGTCTGGGTGTTATTCGCTTCTAATTCCTGAATCTGCTGTGTATGGGGAGGGAATCCTTGGCTGTAAATGAGATCCAAAGCTCTGTCTGTGACCTGACAGCAAGGATGACATGTGATATCATACACAGCATCTCCTCTGGAAGGGTGACACGTGACATTCAAACATGGCTTCCTTCCTTTGGTTTTGTTCATCTGACTTATTTCTGCTTCTTCTCCACTGGATGGAATATAAGTCATATCTATCACCATCTGCTCCTCATTTCTTCAGCAACAGAATTACCGACTTCTCACCAAGAGCCTGGAAACCAGAAGTTCTAAGTAACCCCAATTTTTTTCTTCCAAAGCTGGCTCCCACCACCCATGTGCCTTTGGCTGTTCTGAAGAAACAAGCCATGTTTCATTACATACATCTAAGGTACCAAACACATGTCAGTACCAATTAAAGATATACAGATATGTTAACCCATTGGGTAATGCTGCCCTCCTACTTAGAAAACAAAACCCAACAACAACAGCAACAAACGGACACAAAGAGAGGAGCAACTGAGCTATGGCTGCTTAGTCAAACAGGAGAGCCCTGGTCCACACACACGTATATAGGCTTTAAATCTGAGCCTTTAAACACATGATGATATTGACACCATGGTTTTCTTGTATAGCTATTATTATTTCAGAGGTCAAGTTCTTTTAGATACTTAGATCAAAAGTAACACAATCAATTCTCTATTACTTCATAAGATATTTTCAGACTCGTATGTGTGAATGTGTGTGTGTGTGTATGATTTATTTTCAATTTATTTTATATATATATATATATATATATATATATATATATATTGCTGTGAGGGTGTCAGAGCCTCTGAAACTGGAGTTACAAATAGTTGTGAACTGGCATGTAGGTGCTGGGGATTGAACCTGGATCTTCAGTAAGAGCAGCCAGTGCTCTTAACCACACAGCCATCTCTCTAGCCTCATCTTTTATAGATTTTCAATAAAGTTTCTTCTTTGACATTTTTATAATTATAAACAGCATTCTGATTACTCTTCCTTTCCGCCCCTGGTGATCTCTCTACCCATTTCTTCCTTACAAATTCCTTTTCCACACTCATGTCTTTTTAGTTTTTCTTGCACACTGAGTTTAACCAAGGCCACGTGACCAATTTGTCTGGAACTATACATAAGAATTTAGTGTCTCACCAGTGGGTACACAGCTGAAGACAATAGCTGCCAGTTCTCTGAATCTCTCAGTAGCTCAGCTGGAAGGAATAGGGACCCCTAAGCGCCTCCTCCATCCACATGTGACTACCCACAAGTCTATTCTTGTGCAAGCCCACAGCAGCCACCCAGGGCCTGTGAGAATTAACAGTTGTGTAGGTATATCTTGCTGAGAAGATGGCACCATAAGCCCATCTCCCTACCTTCCAGCTCTTAGGTTCTTTTAACCCTCTCATCCTTCATAGTCTCTTAGCCTTAACAGGTGATATAAATGTCCTGTCAGAGCTGGGATCTCAACTGACAGTAGTGTCAGCATCTTGGGCATTTATGTATCTGTACAAACTGCAAAGACAAGTGTCTCTTCTTCAGGCTGTGAGTGGCATTCATCTATGAGTATAAACATAGGCATTTATAAAGCAATTTGACACTGTGTCAATTTAGTTAAACAGTGGTAAGTTTTCCACGAAACCCTCTGACTTCCCCAGTCATATGTTTTGGTCCTAGCTTACTGTACCGTGTATGGGTTCCCTCCTGTGGAGAGAGCCTCAGATCCAATCAGAGAGCAGTTGGAATCCCCATCACGGTCATGTCACTGTTGCGCAAGTTGAATATACTGCCTGGAATATTGGTATCAAAGTTCATAGGGGTAAGAGCTGGGTAAGACTCCTGATGTCTTGATGATGCTGTCCTCTCTCCAGACAGGCTGTGTGGTGTCTTCAGGTACTGCAAAACCCGGGTAACAGAAAGAAAGTTTCCAAGTCAGCTCCTGATAGGTTTTGTTTTGTTTTCTGTAGCCAACCAAGATGTCTGATGTCTTTGGCAACAGTTTCTTATCCTCTAGTTCCAGAGTAATCAGGAGGAACGGCAAGAGCCTTTGTTTGGGGGGACCTCTGAGGTCTTCCTGACCAACATCTTACATAGAGAGAGGTGATACCTGACACCTGGTATTGAAATTGTGCTTAGTAACCATGGCTTCTAGAAGCAGCATTATACAGCAACACGGAGTACCTCACTTCTAACTCTTTTTAAAACAACACTTTTCGATTGGGTTACCAGATGTAGATTTTTCATATGGCTGTTTCATAAACTCTTTGTTAGGGTGAACCTCTTTCCACCCATGTCTCCTCCATTCTTATGGTCTCCGCCTTGCATAGACTTCCCGTCTGCCAGGATTCTCCTCTTTATTTCCATTTTTATCTGTGTTCTAGTCTTCCTCCCCTAGTGACATTGCCTTCCCCCAGTTGATCCTTTCTAGTTCCTGGTTCCAAAGGTAGACTGCATAAACACAAGTAACTGAAGATTTTGAAGCTAGGATTCATGTCTAGTAAAGGATAGGCAGTGTTCGTCTTTCATGGTCTAAGTTAGCTTACTTGATAAAAAAAATTTCCACTTTCAACCATTTGCAAATTTCCTAATTTCATTTTTCTTTACAGCTGTATGAAATTCTATTGTGTATATGTAGCGTGCTTTGATTATCCATTCATCTAGACTGATTCCATTTCCTACATACCGTGAATAAACAATAAACAATGCAAGAGTAAACACAGATGTGCACGCATCTCTACATGAAGGTATAGACCTTTGAATACATGTTCAGGAGTGGTACAGCTGGGTCACATGGTAGTTCTATTCCTAATTTTTGGAAAAACCTCCAGATTATGTTCCAAAGTTACTGAACTAGTTTACACTCCCACCAGCCATGTATAAGGGTCTTTATTTTCCTGCCATCATGTCAGCATTTACTGTCAGGTGTTTGATGATGGATGAAATGGAATCTTAAGGTTCTTTTATAAGATTACTTAGGCTTATGGATTTACTTCTAAATAAATTACTGTCTGCTCCACAAGATTTCCTCCTCTAGTTTGTAATGAAAGTTAAGGAAAGCGGGGGAACTATCAGCCAGGTAGATGATTCAGTGAGAGCAGGTGCTTGCATACCAGCCTGCTGACGTACGTTCAATTTCCAGATCCCACGAGTGGTGGATCATGGGCTGCTGTTGGGGAAGAGAAGAAAAAGGGAACCCCCATTGCATGCACACTTCATGCTAAACATAAAGGTGTCTTTAAATATACAGCTGCTGCATTTTCTGCCTGGTATATGTAAAACTGAAAAGTTTCTCTTTCAAGAGACACTCCAGTGCATAATGTTACCTCTTTCAACCACCATCTTCCAACAGAAACAAAGAAGCTGTTCTTGTGAAGGATGCAAGAGGAAGCCAAAGTGGTGGACAGTAACTATGTATTCATTTAAATTAAATTCAAAGAAGTGTGTATAAGGAATCTCAGACGAATCCCTCTGCAGTGTAACAACAGTTCTTAAATTAAACTAGAAATTTTAAACTTATTACAAATCTAGATGCGAGAGAAGACCCACCCTACTTAACAAGCTGTCTTAGTCAGGGTTTCTATTCCTGCACAAACATCATGACCAAGAAGCAAGTTGGGGAGGAAAGGGTTTATTCAGCTTACACTTCCATGTTGCTGTTCATCACCAAAAGAAGTCAGGACTGGAAATCAAGGAGGTCAGGAAGCAGGAGCTGATGCAGAGGCCATGGAGGGATGTTCTTTATTGGCTTGCCTCCCCTGGCTTGCTCAGCCTGCTCTCTTATAGAACCCAAGACTACCAGCCCAGAGATGGTCCCACCCACAAGGAGCCTTTCCCCCTTGATCACTAATTGAGAAAATGCCTTACAGTTGGATCTCATGGAGGCATTTCCTCAACTGAAGCTCCTTTCTCTTGTGTCAAGTTGACACAAAACTAGCCAGTACACAAGCTATCTCACATTCTCTTATTTAGCATATAGTTACATTTTTTTTTTTAGATGTGAGATTTATAACTATGTTTCCAGTAGCAAAATGTACTGTTCATTGCTTGGAAACAATGTATGTTTGTTGGTCAGTCTTATAGCTTATGCTTATTAGTTTTGGCCACCATTTAATACCTTGGGATTTTCTAACTAGGCTCCCATCTGTTAATATAGAACATCTATACAGTCATTCATTGTGTTTTTCTTTTTTATTTGTTCTTCTTTTCTCATTGCTCTGTCTCAGTGTGACACTAAATAAAGTGATGAATGTGGTCCTCTCACTTGTACACACACTTGAGGGAAATAGTCCTTTCCATTCCTACTATTTTAGGTGTGGCTTGTGGCCTTCATCAAGCTGTGTTCCCTTTACTGACGGAGACTCACTTGGAATGGGATGCTACAATTTAGAGTCCCATTTTTCTCATTTTTTCTTCTTCATTCTGATCATCTGGTAAATGGCATCCACTGGATTTTGATTGTTGCCATTAAACGTGTCCCGGTTGAAACCTTTTATTAGTCGTGGGTTATAATCCTCTCTGTGTCTTACTGGATTCAGAGTGTTGATCTTTCTTATTAGAGATTTCCCATGTGTGCTCATGAGGTTATTGGACTATAGTTTTGTTTTAATTGCTTTTCAACCTTTGATACCAGGATAATGTGAGTCTCCAAAGAAAAACATGAAAAGTAATTCTAGATTTTTCTAGTTAGAATTTCTAGGGGAATTTTTTTTTTGGTTATAATTGGTATTTTTTTCCTTAAGCGATTATTAAAATTTGCTAGTAAAAACACCGTTGTTTGAGATTTTCTTTATGAGTTTTATTCTTTCTATGTACCACTTACTTGATACAGGGCTACTGGTTTACCATTGATTTCTTGACCAGTCATGACTAGTTTACATATTGGAAAGGATTCTCTTGCTTCTAACTCATTAAACCCTTGATGTTGTCTTTCCTATACATTTACTAATTATTAAATATTTGTGTATGTATGTGCATATGTGTGTTTTATCTGATGTGTATGAATGTTTTACCTGCATGTTTGTGTGTGTACCTTGTGCATGCCTGGTTCTCATACAGGTTAGAAAAAATAACTCTGGGCTTGTTCAGCTTTTTGGTGCCATTTAGTTGAGGTGGATGCCTGTAGAACTTCTTAACCTGGAATTGAAAGCAGATGCTTAAAATCAATTGGGGATTTTCTATGTCTTCATTTGTACTTTGGATTCTAAATTATTTTTTCAAATTTTCATGATGAAGACCCTTTATGATATATATATACTTTAAAGCTTGTTAGGTATTTGGGGAATATTGCCTCTTTCATCATGAAATATTATATTTTATCCCAGTCCTCTTCCTTATTCTAAGGTTTACTTAATTTGATAATGTTAGAGCCCTGTTTCATTCATATCAGATTGGAATGTTCCTTCACGTTATTTTTCACTAGCCTGTGTACCTCTGTGTCAGAACACTGTGGGGGAGTCTTCTGGAGTCCAGTAAGATGATTCTCTCTTTTTACCCAACTTGAGGATTTCTATCTCTGATTGGTGTGTTTATGTTGGGTCCACTCACATTTCATATGGTAGTTAACATAATTGCTTCTGTTCACCACATTTCTTCTGTTTTGTTTTGGTTTTTTTTTTCCTTTTTTTCTTACATCTCCTTGGCTTTGTCTTGGACTTGAAATGTATTTTCCCTTTCTCTCCTCTCATGAGTCCATATTTGATCTTCTTAACATGTTTCTGTGATTGTCACAGGCTTTTCAATGTGGCCTTCAAATTTATATGTCTTCAAATAATAGCATTGCTTTTATGCAAATAATACATTAGTCAATCCTTTTAATACATGTTTTCTACATAATTATATTATTTCTAGGGTCTGTATTTTGTATGATTATCATTTATAGGAAATAATTTTTATTTTAATGATGCCTAGAGAGGTTGCTTCTAAGATTTCAACTAGTATCCCATTTATTTTCCTGAAGATTTGCTAGTATTAATTTTTTTCATCATTTCTTTCTCATTAAGAATATTTATTCTGACTTCTTTTTAAGAGATATTTAAAATAGTTTTAATTTTCAATAAAGTGAAATAAAGCTTTATTCTGTTTTATAATAAAGCTTTAATTTAATAAGCTACTTCAGCTAGGTATGAAATTACAAATAAATATTCTCTACTTCTTCCTCATACTTTAAAGGTGGCACATTCCTGAATTTAGTTATGCATAATTCTGGCAAACTTTATCTTCTAAAGACATTGTGTGCCTGAGGGCAAGATATGGGACATTCTCTTTGAGCATAGCCCTTCTCTAGCTTTAAGGAACTCCATTCTTACATCTCCCATGGATTTTGTGTTGGGAAAAATTTTACCTTTAATCTGAGTTTTCTTCTGCTATAAATATGGGACCTTGGGCCTAGGCTCTTTGTTTGACTCTCCCTTATGGCATTATTTTCTCTTCTACACATAGTAGGTGTTAGTTGTACCTGAAGATAAGTCTTTGCTTTCTCTCAGCTGGAAGCCCAATGCTTTTGTTCAATGTAGGAGCGTAAGTGGGCTTCTTATATGTCCTGCAGCTGTGACCAGACCTGTGCTATCTCAAGAGTCTTCCTTTGGGCTCTCACTTTACATGTCATTTTTCCTGAACCTCTGATCATTATGAAAGACATGAAGTGCATGAATGCTCTCAAACTGGACCCCTTTCTAAAGCTCCCAGATTCTACACCCTCATCCTCACCTAGGGTTTTAGAAACACTTTATATCCCTAACTGAGTCATTTTGATCCATTTTCAGATATCTGGAATCTTCCCAAAATAGATATAATTATTAGGCAGAAAAACTCCAGTAATCTTGGAAAGATCTGCTCTGTCCTGAGACTAGGATTGCTAGACTTCCTGTGATCTCAACTTCTGATGGGTTCAACAAGAGCTATGATCTGTAGTTTATTTACTTTGTACTGCTGTTAAATTCCAGGGTTTTAAAGATTTGTGTGTGTGTGTGTGTGTGTGTGTGTGTGTGTGTGGTGGTTTATATAACAATGGCCTTTATAGGCTTATATATTGGACGAGTTAGTCACCAGGAAGTAAATAGAATCCTTCCCCCCCCCCCACTCTCAGCTACTTCTCCAGCACCATGTCTGTCACCATCCTTCCCACCATGATGATGATGATGACAGACGAACCTCTGAAACTGCAAACAAGCTCGTAATTAAGTACTTTCTTTCATATATATATATATATATACATATATATATATATATACACACACACACACATATATACATATATATACATATATATATACATACACACACACACATATATATATGTATATATATATATATATATATATATATATATATATATATATATATATATCTTGGTTATAATGTCTCGTCACATCAGTAAAATAGTTACAAAGACAGTAGGCGTGTGCATGTGCGTATAGGTGTTTGCAGAGCCTAGGTGTATTGCATACTTTGGAGTTGAAGTCAAAGAATGTTGTGAGCTACTCTGCTTGGGTACTGAACTTGGAGCCTCTTCAAGAGGAGGCTGTTCTTTAGCCACTGAGCCCTGGCTTCCATTTTTATACACTTTATGAAGGCACAACAGGATGAAGTAACTTCCCTTCACTATTTCTACAATCCACCCTCCTTACTTGTTTATTATAGTATAACATGATACTTCAAACTTAACTAATTCAAATGTTAACTTGGTAAGCCTTGCATTCCCATATATACATTTATTTAGCCCATAGATATTTAGAAAGAGACCATTCTAGCACCCTACATAGGTCCCTAATGTCTTGTTCCCATCAGTAGCCCCTAAATTGATTTCTATTTAAATTTCTCATGTCATGTTAGTTTTATTTGCTACTTAACTCCATGAAGCTCCACTGTCTTGTATTAATGACACAATGTGGTATATAGTCTCTCATGTCTGCAGCTATGTCTCAGCCCCACATCTGTGGGTCAGCTGTGTTGTTCTCAATAGCACAATTATGCTTTATATTGCTGTGCACTGTTTCTGTGTATACCTTATCATGTTTCTCTTTCTCTCTGTGGTCAGGCATTTGGTTTTTTTTTTCCCTAGTGATTTCTTGCATACTATGACTAGAGCTGCTAGAAACCTTTGTAAACGTATTAGTAGGCACTGTAACCTGCATTTCTGAGATGCAGCCACAGGAATGGGCTTCCTGGGTGGGAGTGTATGTCCATGTTTAATTTAATGGAAGCTGTCCAAAAGCTCTCCAGAGTCATCAAAACAATTTATATTCCCGAAGAAATATGTCAGAGTTCGACTCACTAGTATCTTTAACATGGTTTGGGTCTCCAGTGGTATCTCTTTGTGGCTTATTTGGAATATCCCAATCAGGTAGCTTCTCGTAGGCTAATTTCAATGGCTCTATTGTGAAAGACCATTTGGCATTCTTTGCTGTTTTAAAACTGTATTCTTTCACATGTGTGTTAGTTCTTCCTGTGTTCTAGATGTGTACCCTTTATTGGATACATGTATTATAAATGTGTTTCCTCAGTCTGTGACTTTCTTACCTATATAAACAAAATTTGCTGTTCAATAGAAGTATTAATGTGAACTAACTTCCATTTATTAGTCTTTTCTATAGTGACTGTTCTTGTGTCTGAAAAGATCTTTGCTGTCCTCCAAACAGTGGCCCCAGCCTCTTGTCTCTTTCTGGAAGTCGTATTTATCCACTTTGAGCTGTGAAGTGGCTGGCTCCCTTTTCTCTTCCTCACTATTTTAAATGTCCTGATGAGCAGACAGGATTGTGGCATCGCTGCAAGTGTCCTTTGAATTGCATAATGCATTACTTTTGCAGAAAGATATTTGCTTCGAGATTAGCTACATATTTTATGACAGGGAGTTCAGCCTACTGTTTTAGACAACATGGAAATTGCACAGCTCCACTCCACCACCAGCACTTTTAGAGTCGAAGCTTATTTTCTAATTCAATGCACATTAATTGCTTTTAGAGACCAAATCTTTAAATTTTCACACTTCCAAATTATTGCAAACTACTGGGGAAACTAACATGACTAAAATTCTGAATCAAATAGGAAATTAATTTCACACATTTGTAAGATTTGAATATGTGCTGTTTAATACAGAATGTCTAAATGGCTTAAGTCTTTAGTTTCCTAGTAGATATTGTGTAGGTATCTTATGTCACCATAAAGAAAATAAATGTGATCCAGTGGTATATTGGATTAAAAACATAGGTGAGATTAAAAAACAAACATACACAGAAGCAAGCTATGGACTACAATTTAGAACTCACACACCAGATAGGCTACGGAGAGAACAAGGTAGAGAGAGAGTCAGTGTGCGGGTCTCTGTTGATCCGTTTCTACAGCATTGTGCTTCACGCCAGGGAAACGCTTCCTAGGAAGGAGCATGATGGACGGGGAGCCATCTCAATACCAAGAAGACAATGGGACACTAAATAAGTTGAGCTGTCAGCACAGAATAAGGTTACTGGGGAAGACATGACAGAGAAGACATACATGGTTACTCATGACAGCAGAAAAATGTGGGTGGTGACCCAGGTTGTGAGAGGCAGGACCTCAAAGTTCACTCCTTTGCTGCTGCTTCTCATTGAAGATGATGGGGCTGGACCAGTGGCTCCAGAGAGCATGCTGCTAAAGAATTCTTATGTGGTGTACGCCCCTCCTTTGTCCAGAGCATATGCAGAGGTACAAAGAAAACAGCTTTAGATACTACTCTCAAAGGAGGGCAGAAGTACCCAAGATAGTACAGGTAGGAGGAAGAGAAGCGAGGAGAATATAGATTTGAGAAGTGACCTTAGGCTCCCTGTGCTGTGAGCAGGCCTGGCCCTTTCCCTCCTCTCTGTGGAAAACGGGACACGGAGGCAGAGCATTTCTCCTTCCCATCAGCAGCAACCGAAGGATCCCTGCACAGAACGGAGCAGGAAAATGAGACCCGGAGCTGGAGATGTGGAACTGTGGGTTTGGAACACTCACTGACAGCTGCTGTGACATCCCTATTGTCTGAATCCTTTAAAGCCACACGGGAAACTTCCAGTGAGAACTGGAATGAAAAAAAAATGCCACCACAATTAAGTCTCACTAGACACCTAGCGCCTGGGCTCTGGGAAAAGGAGGCCTTCTACCAGGCGAGTGAAAGACAAGGGGGAACAGCTTGCCAGCCCGCCGCCCCCCATGGTTAATGAAGGCTCTGCCAGGGAGTGTGCTCAGAGGAGCCAGGATCTTCCTTCATTCAGAGAACTGTGCTTTGGGCGATGTCATAAGAAGCAGCTTGAGAATGGTGGATGGGAATATTCCTGAGAGTGATCTGAGCCATA
The DNA here is from genome assembly GCF_978045245.1 of Mus caroli. Taxonomy (NCBI): domain Eukaryota; kingdom Metazoa; phylum Chordata; class Mammalia; order Rodentia; family Muridae; genus Mus; species Mus caroli. Next base: position 81,676,376 of record NW_028227274.1, read on the forward strand.
CACCACATCTCAGACTCCAAGAAGAATATTTGTTCCACTCAAAAAAAAAAAAAAAAAAAAAAAAAAAAACATCCAAGGTATCTCAGCAATTAATTTTCAAGGATAAAGACCGAGTATAGAAATTTGACTAAACTTTCGCCTAACCCCTCTGCCTCTCCAAGTTTAGCAAACAGTGGGCTTTTTACTTTCCACTCCCTCCATCATGAATCAAGTCCCTTGTATGAAACAAATCGTTACAACAACAAGGACTGACAGCCTGACAGCCTGGTTGGTTATTAATGGGAGTGACAGCCAGCAAATCAGAAATCATGGCAGTGCGTGTATGTGAACGACAATTTGTGCTTAGTTGAATAACCTGGAAACTCAGGATATCCGAGAGAAAGAGCAAGAGTAAAATCAAACAGAGACGTTTCTATCCATCCCACACTACCCTCACGTAATTGACAAGTTGAAGGACAGCGGCTTCCGGAACACTTACAGTGCTAACTTCTGTTCCGCGCTTGACACACCCAAGGGTTTAAAAATCAAACCAATAAAAAAGGCTTTCTAGTTCCCTCTTACAAGACTTGGTACATGGTGTGCTGCCCAGCTAATTATGTTCTGCCTGATTTCCTGGGAATTTCTGACTGCATATTATCCAGAGGATGAAAGAGAATTCAGATCAACTAGAAACACAACTTCTTAAAGTTTCAATATGATTCATACAAGCCAGGACATTCTGTTCTGTATACCTCAAGGGCTCGTTATTAATTCTCTTGTTCATTTTTATCATTTCAAAAAATATAGCATACATACTCTGGAGGAGGGTTGTCAGAGAGGGCGTGCCCCTAAAACTAGCGAGTTACCCGGCCCAGAACGAAACGTGCTGATTACCCAGTGATTAGTGTATGAGGTCCTGTTCGTTAGATGCAGAACTTAAAAGCTGAGACTGCTTATGACTTCCAGAGAAGACTGGGATGATCAGTAAGGAAGCCGGAGTCAGTTGAGAAGAGACACCGGCTCACCTGCACTGCTGTGTGGCTTAGGGGACCACAAAGTTGAATGGCTAACACGCCATCTGTGAATCTTCTCACTGATGTGTTTCAGCCTGGGAATGACATGGACCGCAGTGAGGGACTAGAGGACAGGCTCATCTTTAGCACAGACAGCCCCGAAGCCAAGTGTGTGCAGGCAAGATGGGGGAGACTTCTTGTGGAAAGAAAATTGATTCCACTTGCCTTTACTTTAGATTGATTCCCCATGATGCTGTTGATAAGTTTCCACAGACCAGTAGGCTGACTCCACCTTCTGTTGAGCCATCACCTCAATGGAACAAACACAGGGCAGCCTAAGAGGATGGGATAACTGGAGCCTCTTCCTCTCCCACTCCTTGCTCGCCTTCAGCCTTGTCTTTGGAGCTAAAAGAAACGGTTTGATTTAGACGGAGAAAAAAATGTCCATGAAAATGGCAATAGGGGCTAGAGAGGTCGTTCTCTTGGTAAAGTGCTTGCCACTCACGCACAAGAACCTGCGGTCAAGCCCCAGAAGCTATTCTATTTTTTTTTAAAGCCAGGTATGGTAGCAACAAATTGTAACTCAGGCACTGAGGCTGCAGAGGCAAGCCAGTAAGACTCAGGATTGTTGAGTGCAGCCTGACTTGCTGGACAAGTGTTTGGCCAGTGAGAGACTTGGTCACAAGTAAGGAGGTGAAGTCTAAGGAAGAATGTGCTCAAAGCACTGCTCTCATCTGGCTTCCATGTGTACACACCCGCATGTACTTATGCACACACCAACAGAGACCTGCAAACGAGTGAACATTCACACACTCATAGCAACCATGTGGCTGTGGTAAGTATGTTACCCTCTCATCAAAAGGCAAGTAGCGTGTCAATGAAAATGGTGTGCTCCATTTTGCAAAGTCGAACAGTTCTTCTATGGCGAACCTGACCTCCTGTACACTCGGGGTTCCTATGAGTTCAAGGTTTCTGTTATTTACAGCAGAGACAGGAAGCACTCAGATTTTCTTTGAGGGGCTAAAGGCAGTCACACTCTGCCTCGATGTGGTTCTTCCTTTGTTGGTGATGGATGCTCCGCCCATACCTACCAAACCTAGCACTACTCCTCATTTATGCTGACTAGCAGAAGGATAAATGAGAGATGTTTTAAGATCCTGGCATTTATTTTTATTGACACTATGTGCTGCTAGACTGGAAAACAGAGCATGCACTTGTGGATTACTGTGGACACATGTGGATGACAGAATCTGAGGCAGCTGGCACGAGTGTCTAACAGAGACTTCACTTGGTAAGAGATGAAGGAAAGGGCAGTGCTGGAGAATGGTATCTGCAGGAAGCAACAACAAAGATAAGGAAGGGCTAGGAACACACAAGCGTAAAATTCAGCATGGGATTTTATATAAGCTGCTGGTAACAGACTCAAAGTTCAAGGAAAACTCGTCACATGAGATGTTCCTGTCGAAGAGAAAGACCAGACTGCTGTTTGAGTGCAGAAGCTCAGAAATTTGAGATGTAGACGGACTAATAGCCTTCCTCAGGTAACTCTCGGAAGCGCTTAAGAGAACATCGTAGCTCATCTTGACCCCTTGTGTACCAAGAGAAAGTTCCACCTTCTCTGTGAGGCCATCACAGACCTGGTGTCCCTGATCCACACAGTTCTAGTGAGCAATAGATGAGGGGGTTGTGTGCACTCATCTAATGTGGCGACTGCTGCACTGTAATTACGGAAGACTTCCTCCTAGGAAACAAAGGACAGAGTCTACTACAAGAAGAATTCAAAGATCCTCAGTGCACACACTGACTCCCTGAGCCATGCCTGGCACTAGTTATCTACGCTTCTACCAGATGGCTGTGATGAGCCTGTTGTTTTGTCTCGGTGTGGCAGGAGGATTGCTGTTCACTGTATTACCAGCACTCCCTAGATCCAAAACGGATAGCCTATATCACAGAACGTACTGTTTCTCAGACCTCAGTCACCTATAGCCTGTGCATCAAGAGCAGCCTTGTACATCTGCCCTGCCATACAGAGCCCCTGCAAGCCAGCATAGGCCTTCCTCCTTCATGCTATATACAAGATACTCTTGCTTTTCAATAGTTGAGTGTGGGGAGCAGAGGAAATGGGGCTGTTCCCTGAGTAAGGACAGGGTGGGATTCTGAGTGAACGTGAATGGTTTGCATGTGTACAGTGTGCCAAGGACCCAGCGCCACACATCTGGGGTAAAGTGGCAAAGCCTTCCTCAGGTCAGGCTCAGAATAGTAAACCCTTCTTGTCCACATACAAGTAATTAATAATCAATAGCAACTGTGGTTCCCTCCTTGCAAATGTTTATAGACTGAAAGGGTTCACCTACAAGACCTCCTACTGAGGCTAGCTAACTCCCCCTCCTTTGCTTTATATAATAAATATGCTGAGGTTCCAGAGTGTGGCTTTAGTTGGCTTGGCGAAGCTCCGTTATGGCTCACACAGCCCACCTGACCCCAGCTTTTCTGTCTGTGTACCTGTGTTTGTCTTTTCTTCATTACTTCATCTTCCAGGATTGAGCCATGCTGAGTACGTCTGTTGGGTAGTAGAGACCTCCCATTGATCCAAGGAGATAAGTCGCCAGTGACAACTGGGATGATTCTCAACATCTGTCCTTGTTCACTCTCTTTTGGGATTTAACTCTAAGATGCTGAGGAACTCATAGCAGCTTATATAGTTTTGAAAACATCTCTGAGACTGGGCTCCAAAAATCTGCCTTTCTGAAGCCAGACCATAGTGCACCTCTAATCATTCTGACTTTTCAGACCACTTGGAGAACTTGAACAAAGCAGCTCTTTTCAGATATAAGAACACCCCAAGGACAACTTGGTCTCAGGCTATTTCCAGCATTCAGTGGGCCATGACATTATCTTCATCAGAGCTGGGTACAGGAAGCACATATTCTGTTATGTGTACAGGCCAGGATCTGCATAGAATCCCCTCCTTTGCCTGAATTACTCTCCCATATTCCTATCAAGATATTGATCACCTTGAATATCATTCAAATCCCCTACATTTCAAGCTGGTTTGTTCAGATCCTAAGTTCAAAAGATAGAAGGATATTTCCCAGAAATCTCAGGGGTGTCTGTGGGATACTTATTTACAAAGTCTGCCAGACCACTGGGATGGGATGTTCTGGCATGTTGACTATGGGTTGTGAATAATTCCCCACACCTGCCTGGAATGAAACCTTACGTGGATATGGGGTCTTCAGAAATGTAATTAACATGGGTATCAAAATGGAGTCATTCTGGACTAGGGTGAGATCTAAATCCAATGAGAATATCTGAGGATGCACAGAAAAGGACAGTAGGGACAAAACCAACAATTCTATGACAGCAGAGGCAGAGATTGGAGCCCCTAGAAGCTGGACAAATCCTCTTGGGAGTCTTCAGAGAGAATATTCTCCTGGCCACATCTTGATTTTGGTCTTCTGACTTCTAGAGCTGCCAGACTTCCCATCTGTTGTTTTAACCACACATTTTCAGATGCTTTGTGCTGACAGCCCCGGGAACCTTATCCAGGGGCCAACTTGTTCTGGGAGTATTGTGTATAGGATGTCCAAGGCAGCCCAGTATTCTTTTATCCAAGATGCTTAAGTCTAGGAGACTCTACAAGTGATTCCAACATATCTCCCCCTAGCCCCAGTTAGGAAGGCATCTCCTTCCTAGATGACCAGACTTTCCCCAATGAATCTCTACTATCTCTCAACCTTTCATCATTTCCTCTTCCCCTTCCAGGTTAGCAACCACAGTGAACTCTTGACAGGTGTCCCCACCAAGAATGTAGAAACAAGTAGCTGGTATAACAGCAGTTATTTTATCATGCTTGAGGGTCATCACACAAAGATAATAACACTCCCCTAATCTCCTAACTGTGGTCCTAAGCCTATCTCCCCAAGGATGCTCACTTGTGTGACATATCTTAGCTGAAGTTCAATCAGGTCCAACAGTCATCTCCGATTCAAAGATAGGGATCCTGGGAGAGAGTCTCCAGACACAGGACAGATCATGTCTCTCTAGAGATGCAGAGCAGAGCATTGATCTTGCGTACTCTCCAGTAGGCATCCTGGGGTTCTAGTTCTGTGTCCAGATATCTTGAGAAAGTGATGGCATTGGGTTCTGGTTATCCAGTGCAGCCTTGGGTGTGTGGCAGTTCCGGATTAAGCTACTCTTCCATGTCTAACAGACATCCTTTTACTGTGTTTGCTACAGCAGGTTTCTGTGTTCCCATGTGTCTCCGTTGACCATTCTGACACTTTGTTCTTTTTTTCCTCACTTGGTTATGAGTTCTAGACATTCTCTACATCTAGACTTTCTTATTACCCAAGAGAGGCACCGCTGAGCCCTGCACATGGTATAGCATACAGCACCCAGTTTTTCTATATTCCTTTGCCTTCCTCTTCCCAATGCTCTCAGCACTCCACCATGAGAGGGTTACTGTCAGCCCGTGAGCATCCAGATCCCTAAGCTCAGGGAGGGTGGGTCTGGGTCTGTAGAAATGGATAGATGGGTCTGTCAGAGTTAACACTCTGCCCCCAAATTTATATTAAAGTCTTGCCTGCTTTTCTGGCTCATTGTCTCAAAATAAACAGTAGTAGACTGCCTTCTAGCAGAGCAAAGATGCCAGCCATGTTCAAAAGAGTTTAAAGGTTCAAGGGTTTGTCCTCAGCAAGTAGACGAGCAAAAGCCAAAGAACTCTGGTCTGACCCAGAACAAGGTCTCTGCCTTCCAAAAACAAAAGGTGACACCAAAGATCCTTATAGCTGAGGAAGAACAAAAGCAACTGGAGCTGGAGAGTTCAGGACACCACAACTCAGGGTGTCTTCAATGTTCTGTTCATGGTTTAGAAATACGCAGTCATATAGGAAGACCACTGAGGGAGTTCTAAGTGTGTCCCCGAGACACTGGACAAAATCAGTCTAAGAAATCGTAGGAGTTTTAGAGTGAAAAAAATAATCCCCTTTCTTATGAAGAGATGTCAAATAAGGGTTTCTAAGTAGACTCTTTTTGTCCTCATTACAAATTGAAACACGTAAAGCAGAGTCGACTGGCATTAGCACAGGGGACAAATTTTTAAGGAAATAACAGTTGATCTGTTTTATCATGTACAAAAGCCAAAGAATTTTGAAACAAGTCCAAAGAGACAGTGTGCTGCTTATAACAGACAAAGATCATGGCTTCTTAGTTTAGGGTTAGCAGAAATGTCAAAGGGGTACACACTATGTGACCATACAAAACTATACTGATGAATAGGTTAGAGGTATCCAGGAGTTAGGATAGGGGTCAGAGGGAGACACGACATTAGTTTCCTTGTTCCCTGACAAAGAATTGTGGTTCATGTATTAACCACTCAAATCTACACATGGCAACAAACTACATAGGACTCAGTGTGTGTGTGTGTGTGTGTGTTTGTGTGTGTGTGTATGTGTGTGCATACACTCCAGCTATCAAAGCTAAACTAGTCTGGAGTCTGGATCCAGCTGGTGGGTTAGATGGATGTTAATTTCCTAGTAATATTGTGCTATAGATTTGCAAGATGTTAGCACAGGGACAACAGAGGTGACTATACACAAAGTCTCTCTGTTTTATTTCTTAAACTTGCATATGATTTCATAAATAATTCAAAATAGAAAGTTTTTAAGATTAAAATTTTAAAACATGGTGTTTGGGGAAACGAATGAAAGGGGGCTGCCAGGGAAGAAGGCAGATAGAGAGCCTGAAGACCCATGGGCATCAGTCAACTCCCTACCCCGGTCATGTGGCCACAGCTAAAAGGCAGGAATGCACATGTTTGCTGTGGGTGTGAGAGGGAGGGCAATTCTTCTCTACATTCCAGGACTAAGATGGGGGAAAAAAATCACCCTGTTGACAAAGAGAACACATTGTGCTCAGTAGGCTGGCTGTTGTTTCTCAAGAGGGAAGAACTGAAGGAAAGGTTAAAGATTTCATTCTGCATATAAGTAAATAAAACATAAAAGTAGATGGAGCCTCAAGAAGCACTTACTCAATTTGCTAATGAAAAAGAAGCAGGAAAGCAAAGATGACGCCTTTACATTATATCCAAACCTTAGGGATATCCACAGCTCTGCTGCACGAAACAGAACTGAAACTCTTAATTTACAAATTTTTGAGATAACTAAAAACGATACAAGTTTTAAAAAGCAGAATAAGAACTAGGCTGTAATTTATACTCATGATAATAACAAGTGCACATAAAAATTAGAAATTGGGGCTGAAGAGCAGGCGCGTGGTTAAGAACCAATACTGCTTTTTCAAGGCACCCAAGTTTAGTTCCTAGCACCCACATAAGGCAACTGACAACTGCCTATAAGTTTAGCTCCAGGACATAAGCTCCCCTTTCTGGATTCCACACACCTACAAACACAACTCTCAATATCTCTCTCTCTCTCTCTCTCTCTCTCTCTCTCTCTCTCTCTCTCTCTCTCTCTCTCTCTCTCTCTCTCTCCCTCCCTCCCTCCCTCCCTCCCTCCCTCCCTCCCTCTCTCCCTCTCCTTCTTTCCCTCTTTCCCTCTTCCCTCTCCCTCCATCTTTCTCTGTCTTTGTCTCTCTATCTCTCTCTGCTCTGTTTCTCTTCTCTTCTTCTTCTTCTTCTTCTTCTTCTTCTTCTTCTTCTTCTTCTTCTTCTTCTTCTTCTTCTTCTTCTTCTTCTTCTTCTTCCTCCTCCTCCTCCTTCTTTCTTCTTCTTTTCTTCTCTTCTTCTTCTTCTTTTCTTCTTCTTCTTCTTTTCTTCTTCTTCTTTTCTTCTTCTTCTTTTTCTTCATCTCCTTCTCCTTCTCCTCCTCCTCCTCCTCCTCCTTCTCCTCCCTCCCTCCCTCCCTCCCTCTCTCTCTCTTTCTGTCTCACACACACATATAAAAACAACTCTTCGTTTATAGTGCACTTCACGTCGGATGATATATAGGTAGTTTTGCTAGTCAGTGTATTTTCAGTCTTCCAAGCTCCTTCTCAACATCCTTTACTTCACATAGACTTAGTCTTGTCCACTGAGCCTGGAAATGCTTTTTCCCTTGGCCATCACAATTTGGCAAGGAAAATTCATCACACAATGTTCATGCATGTCTGCTTCACACTGGGCATAGTCGCCAAAAAGACATTGTCTGAGTCTAGCCACGTGAAGATTCCTCTTTGTTTCTTGCTAAAAGTGTATGTTTTTTTTTTGTCTTAATTTTTAAGCAGTTTTTCTCCTGGCAGCATATAAAACCTTATTTGTAAATATCACTTTGGGCTTTTCTGAGACTGAGGGAATATGGCTTCCCTCTCCCTTAGTCTGGGCACCTTACATCCATTGCCAGACTGCATCGTGAAGTTGCCTCAGGCACTGTTACCCTTCGCTTCTGAAGTGAAGGCAATCTTGAGCCTCTCAGGCATCTTGTGAAATACAACAAACACCTCCTTGTTTCCAAGAAATCTTTTCTTTCTTCCTTACTTAAAAATTCCTTTTTGTCAACATAAATTCTAGACCAAACAGACTAAAACTGTAGTTACAGTGGCCCATCTGTCACCATCCTGCCAGCCAATCCTAGAGGAGGCCGCCTGGATCCCAGGCAATGTTTACAAACAGTTGTTCTGAGGAGTAGCTTCCTCCACACTGAGGCTTTGCCTGGGGTGTGTGGTTTTAAGACATGCCTGGGCTTTGAGGTAGAAGCCAATTCTCAGGCTCTGCAGTGCCTCATGCCCTCTGCAACTTTGTTTCTCAGAGGATCTGACTACGTAGGTCTGGACTGGGTCACTCCAAACCCCCTCGCCAGACCATTTGTTACAGTTGCAAATTCCTGAGAGAAGTTATTCATTGGCATAGAGAATAGCTTATTTCGGCTTATGGCATTCCCAGATTCAATCTATGATAAATCATCTTTGGGTCTGTGTTCAGGTAGAAACCATGATGGAAGCATTTGTGGAGAGCAAAATCCACACTCTTTAAGGCCAGGAAGAGAGAAACAGAAAGAGATGCTGCGGTTCACAACTTCCTCAGAAACACAAACACTCTAGGACTTCATCTATTCAACTTCCTGGTGTGTTAGGGAAGTGTTCCTGATCAGCTCTGCATTTCCCCAGTGTGATTTAAGCCACTCCTCTGTGTCTTGAGTAAGGTATTGTTCACTCGCAGCTAGAAGGATACAATGTTTCAGACAAAAATATCAGGTCATGAGTCACATTAGACAGCCGTAAAAGCCTTTGCTTAACTATGACCCGCACATCATAGCAGGTGTCTGGGATCTAAGCATGTTAAGCATCTAGGAGAGTAGAGGCTGCCCCCTCTGTATAATGTTGTCTTCTCTTTGTATCCCACTCCTCTTCCCCACCATCATTTCCACAATGATCCCTCCAAAGAGCAAGTCCATAAAGTAAAGCGATCAGGTCAGTTTATGATTGATGATATTGTCAATTTGTCTTTATATAAACAATTTTGGCAATTAAGAAAGGAGACAAGAGGCCCTAATGAGAGACAAGCCTCCTCGAGTGAGAGAACACAGCCAGCATTATAGCTTGGGATGCTTACTGCTTAAGCAAAATGGCAGATCAGTGGGGCTGGTCCTCATGGAAGGAAATGACTGTGAGTTGTAGTTTCCTGATGGCCACTTCTATAGGTATAGGTTGCTTATGTAAGGGTCAGCTATGTTTGCTATGAATCCTGGACGTTTGCAAAGTTAACACAAGAGTGTCTATCTTACCACATTTGTCATCTCTTAAAGGCCTGTGATTGGGAGTTTTGATGTAAAGAACTATACATCACAAGGCTCACATTAAATGGATATCAAAGAATGAAAAGATAGAACCTGAGGCTGAGGGGAAATTTTTTGATTTAAAACAAATGAAGAAAATGGAACTTGGCATAGGACTAATTGTCTGGAAAATTAAAAGTCACTATGAAAGATTCAGAAGGGGAAGACAAACCCTCCACACACCTGGCTGATTAGAACACCCTAGGTTGCTCTTTGACTACAGCTTCTTAGACACCACAGTCTCAGCTCAGAGAAAGTCATTGGAAAGACCATTGAGAATTTATTTCCTTAAGGCACTTCTAGGGCCAGGGAAGGATAGCAATGAAGTCAGGCACTAAGATGGCCAGCCACTGTGTCTGCTGTCCTATAGTCTGGACACCCTCTACCTGGCCAACACAGATTGCAGGATTTGCAGGACCCACACAATGAGTCAGGGTATGGTAGAGTTGAGCTTGATCAGCAATCCCACCTGTACTGGCTGGTTTTGTGTGTCAACTTGACACAAGCTGGAGTTGTCCCAGAGAAAGGAACCTCCCTTGAGGAAATAACTCCATGAGATCCAGCTGTAAGGCATTTTCTTAATTAGTGATCAAGGGGGCAGGGTCCCTTGTGGGCAGTGCCATCCCTGGGCTGGTTGTCCTGGGTTCTATAAGAAAGCAAGCTGAGAGAGACAGGAGAAGCAAGCCAGTTAGCAGCACACCTCCATGGCTCCTGCATCAGCTTTTGCCTCCAAGTTCCTTCCCTGTGTGAGTTCCTGTGTCAACATCCTTTGGTGATGAGCAGTAATATAAGTATAAACTGAATGAATCCTTTCCTCCCCAACTTGCTTCTTGATCATGATGTTTGTGCAGGAGTAGAAACCCTGACTAAGACACCTTCTAAGCAGATGCTGCAGACTAATATTGGGATGCCTTTGCTTCTTCTCATGCAGAAGGGGAGGGGGATATACATATGAGGTCTACATTCTTTGCCTACATGTTTCCAAACATATCTAACATATTTAAAGTCATTTACATAACCAAGAGTAAAGGGGATGGCTCTGTCCAAAAATGGATAGTATAGTAGACTTTAAAATGTAGGAATGTTACTAAAAGAAATAAAAATTGGGAAACATGTGTTTGGTATTTTCTTAAGAATCACTTCCATTAAAAAATAAACCTCTGTAAGAAAAAGGAGAAGGGAGATTGGAGGATAAATATGATAGAATCTAAGTGACGTTAAAAAAATACATCAAGGGCCACAGACTTGATTAAAGATGAGGTAACATTAAGTCAAGTGTCCTATTTATAAAATGAACTGAGCTAAGGGACAACACAGCTGAGGATGCAGAGAATAATGGGAGCCACATGGTGGGGTATGCCTGTCACCCCAGCACAGTTATGAGTGTGACCATGGGCTACTGGGCGAGACTGTGTCCCTACTCCCCAAATCCAAGGAATGAGGTACAATAATGACAATATAATGAAAGAGAGAAAAGCAAAGAACTCAACCGACCTCCTAGGTGGAAGATGACCACTTACTCTGCCACAAGAAAGAGCAGAATGCATAAAATCAATTATGAATACCTACAATGAAATATAATGATCAACATCAAGTCAAATACAGGAATTAAATTGATGCCGGAACACGTACATCCGTGTACTGAAAAGCATGCATGATAGTAATGTCTGTTTAAAAGCTGAAACTGCATCCGTGTAAATGGAAACGTGGGAAGTATGATACACACGGGAACAGTAAAGTCACTTGTAATTACCCATGTAATACCAAAGGCAAAATCTGATAACCAAGAAAGGGTAATTTAGCATTTATACAAACATGTAGAATGTTGCTGAAATTATACATGATAATACTGTATCATAAAATTACTCACATTAAAATTAATTATCTGGGCAATGGCGAATGATTAGCTTGTTCTGACCTTAACATGTTAGGTACTATGCTAGATGCTATAACGTCTTGAGTGAGTGTCCACCCACAAAATGTGACAGTACTGTTATATCAAAATGTCTGGCATTCATGCAAATTATCATAATATAGGAGCTATGCTTTGTATGTATTTCTCTATCCTGAGCCAGTAACAGAAGTTAACTTTTATTGTAGTGTTGATGGGAGGATAGAAGTTTGTGTGTAGTTCTACAGAGGGATGGATCTGAATATGCAATGAGGGGAGGAATGAAAGATGGAAGTGGATGGAAAGACAGAGGAAGTGGATGGATAGATGGATAGGTGGATGGATGGATAGATGGGTGGATGGATAGATGATGGATCATGGGTGGGTGGATGAATGGATGAATTGATGAATGGGAGGATGAATGAATATTAGATGGATGAATAGATGGATGATGGATGGATGGGTAAATAGGTGGATGGATGGATGGAGGAATGCATGATGAATAGATGGATGATGGATATATGGATGGTGAATATAAATGGGTGGATGAATAGATAGATGGGTGGATGAATAGATGGATGGGTAAATGGATGGGTGGATGGATGGATGTGTCATAGGTGGATGGGTGGATGGATTGAAGGATGGATGATGAATAGATAGATGATGGAAAGATGGATGGGTGGTTGGGTGGATGATGAATAGATGGATGAATGGATGTGTGAATGAATAGATGGTTGGGTGGATATGTACAGATGGATGGATATGGAAGCATGGGTAGACTACTCTTGCCAGTAAATATGATAGGAAGAATTTGGTGCACATCTTCTCTTCCAAAAATATCACAGGTGATTACAAAAGAAAAACATGAAAAAGCATTCCTGAAAATGGAAATTGAAGAGATGATAGAATTCACTGTAGATGGTGGTATGGAATGCCTCTAATGATAACCTTGGAAATTTGGCAGATCACATTCAGTCTGTGCCCAGAGTTAACCTCAAGGAACACTTCACGGACATTTACTGTTGTATCACTTGCTGTGGACAACATCACAGTTGGAACGACCTACTTCCTGTCTGTGGCATCTGAAGTCCATGACTTGGGTTGTGTATCGACCAGAGAATGAGAATTATGGTGTCACTCAAATGGCACCATTGTAAAAGACCTAGTGGTTCCAAAAGGAACTCACTGGGCTCTATGTTCTGGAGATGAAGAGAATTTTAAAAAAGCACATAGGTACTAGATAAACACCAAAACTTTGTCGTAAAACCTACTAATTGAGGATGTCACTTTAATCACAAAAGTATGTAACAAACTGACCAGTGGTCTGCAATGCTTAGCTTTTGGCAACATCCAGCCTCTTTCTATGCTTATGAAAAGGGCTAAGACACCTCAGTGTTGATATTGCTCTGCAGATACTGAAGCAACACCAAAAATGGTACCTTAACTAGTGTTATGGAGACAGAGCAGATATTGTGAAAACTGTCAAACTTTACACTACCTATAATAATTAAAGATTTAAAATAATCTCACTTTGCTAGATGGAAGGAGACCATGCAACACTTCCTAGGATTCAGCCCTGTTGACCAGGTTTGCATGTGAAAGCATTATTTGTACCTGAAGAAATAAACTTATTAGTAACGTTAGCCACACCTTCATATGCTGTCTTCTCACCGCCTGTATTCATTCATATCAAAAGCTAGGGAAGCTTGAAAGGTAAACACATGTACTATCCACATACAAAGACCTGAATTTAGAACCCTGGCATCAATGTAGAAAGTCAGGTATGGCTGTGGGTCTGTTTGACCCTAACTGTGGAGGAAGCAGAGACAGGAAGGCACTGGTGCTGTCTGACAGTCAGTCTATTGGAAAACGGTGAGTTTTAGGTTCAGTAAGAGGCTTTGTCTCAATAAATAAGGTGGAAAGCAGTAGAGGAATACATAGGACATCCTCTGGAGTTCACAGGTGTACACATAAGACTGTGCATCTTCATGCATACATACACACACACACAAACACTCTTTACTGTGTCTGCCTTCATCTTTACAATATATCCAAGCCCTAACTCTATTTAGACTCTTCCTATTTTCTCTAATCTTGGTGAGTTTTTAAACCAAAAGAGGAAAAAAAAGTTATTTTCTGTGCTTGTCCATTGTTTTCCCAGATTATGTCAGATCTTCCTGATCATACATACTGAATCAAGAGTGACACGGAGAAGCCTCTACATGCTGTAGATCAAAGTGTGGAAGTGGCAAAACCAATTTTTCTCTCTCAGCATGCCACATACAATTACAGACGTGGTTTGTCATTTGCCTGCACTGATAAGCCACTCATGGCTCATTACTGGTTAGACGGGAGATAAACACCAAGAAGAGAAGGGTCTGCAGACTCTCAGAGCTGGTGACTTTGCAGCAGTGATTTCTGCCTTAATTGTTTAGGTGTTTGCCCACCCACAACATTCACGTGATGCTCTCTGACGTCTAAACCAAATTGAAACTCCAGTTTGGCTTCTTCCAACTAAATTTCAAATACCCTCCCTCTGTCCAGACCAGAATCCTGGGATCCAGCCTTGTCACTCTCTCTGGGGTCATTGTTGGTTTATTGACTGGATCTGGGGCTACACGTGGCACCCTGCAATGCACAGTTCAAGGCTCCATAATCTTCTGCCCAAGGATTACTAAATGACACCACCTTCTTCTACCCTCTTCAGTGTGACTATGGAAGAAACAGTCATGGTTCACCTTTCAAAATCGAAGCCAGAGGTTTTAAAGAAAAATTCCTCATTTTATTTATCTTCATATATCCATAAGAGAAGAAAGAAAGTTGTATATATTTCAGTTTTGGTGAGACGGTCAGAATCTGGAGGCACAGCCACTCCCACTCTCGCCCTCTCCTCCCTCCTCTCTCTCTCTCTCTCTCTCTTTCTCTCTCTCTCTCTCTCTCTCTCTCTCTCTCTCTCTCTCTCTCTCTCTCTCTCTCTCTCTCTTTCACTTCTTCTTGCCACTCTGACATTCTTGACTGTTTTGTTTTGCTTTTAACACAACAAACTCATTCCCAGCTCAAGGCGTTGGGCTTGGTGATTGCAGATATCCCCAAGGCTCCCTTTTCAAGTTTAATCCAGATCACTGAGCAAGTGTCAGCGGCTTGAGGAGATGTTTCTTGACTGCCCAGTAACAAATCTTCCATCATGGCGGCTTGGTATACACTTCTCTGGCATTAACCTGATCTCAGAGAACATAATAGGTGAGCATCCCGGCAAGGCAGAGTTTGTCTACTTCTGCAACCTCAGTGGTTGAGAAAGTTCCCAGCTTGACGAGTGTTTCTGAACAAAGAAACTCTGCCTCTGGTTACTGTTCTTCACATGGCACTGGGGTTGTTTGCTTCCAGCGTCTCCAGCTTGCCTATATTGTATGTATAATAAGAGAAAGTGCTTGGTGACATGGTATTATCCTTATCTCTACTGCTCCAGGAACTTGAGTGTGGAGGCTCTAGAAATAAGCCTCGTCTGTGACCAATGGCAGGGGTTCTCCTGAAGGTGGCGGTTGAAGTTCTTAGGGATTCTAATGTTGGACATTTGGTGGGATGCACAGATGGCTACCCAGTCTTGCCTATTTCAACATCAAGATGCCTTTATTTAATCTTAATAGCAAACTGAAGGGAGTCTTTCCTCCTGTGACGAACAGGCAATGCTGCATTGGCTTCCACTGCATTCTGAAAGCACTTGATTTTCATTCCAGGCTACATCTTACCGGGCTCCACATTAGGGAAGACTTCCTTTTAGGTTTTGTGTATAACAAGTGTGTGTGTGTGTGTGTGTGTGTGTGTGTGTGTGTGTGTGTGTGTGTGTGACAGAGAGAGAGAAAGACAGAGACAGACAGAGACAAAGAGAGAGATAGAGACACAGACAGAGAGACAGAGACAGAGAGAGAAAGAGTCTTGTCTATGACACAGGAAACCATGTGAGCTTGCTGACTTGCAGTCGCAGTGCACACTCTGCTCTTGAACTTGAGCAGGCAATGAAGAACACCAAAGTGGTGGCTGGAGATGCTCACTCACACACAGTCCGACTGAAACTGAGTCAATGATTTTTTTTTCAATATGTAAGAACCCTATATTTCTGGATCCCATTTGATCTTTAAATCCTTTCCTTACTCTTTGAAACTTCTATGTATATACGCAGTATATCATGATCGTATCTACCCTCCCCCCTCTCTCAAGGATCTCCTACCACCTCTTCCTCCCCCAATTTCATGTTCCCCTTTTGAATTTTTAATGTCGTGCAATTATTTTGATTGCCCACATAATTACCAAGGATATTTCACATCCTGGGGTCAGGAAGATGGTTGAAGTGTGGTCAATGAGTGGTGTACCACAGCTTCTGTGCTGTCTACAGTAGTGTTCCTTCTGGCCCAGGGCACAGTAGCATTCATTCTGACTCAAAGACACGTAAAACCTAGATAGATAGAAAGATTTAATGCCAATTATAGCTTACTGCATTCTATGGATTCTAGTAGGAATTCTTGGAATTCTATTTTATTTTTGCCTTAAGTGGAAACACACACACTAAGGACATACAAGAGAACTGACTACAGTTCAAATGTTTTTTGGTGGGGTCACTCAGTGGCTACTGCTGACCTCAGAAAACTTCAAAGTACCTGGTTTTCTGGAAACAGAATCAAAACAGCAGCTGTCTGTATATTTTGGGTTGGTACTCCAATGGAGAGACTGCTTTCGGTGGGAGTGAAGGCAAAGAGGGTGCTGTGAATCCAAAGGAGCAACAACTCACTGGATACAGAGATTTCCTTGCCAGTAACAAATTATTAACTGAAATTAAACTAAAAATGGGGAAAACAATGATTACAACAGATTATTTTATTATCATATAAATTTATCTACAAAACAGGATGCCTTTGTTGAAGACAGGGTGTGAAATAAGGCCCCCGATTACAGAAGAGCGGGCAAGAGCAGGGAATGAAAACATCACAAGAACCTACTTGCTTGAAACCTAAAATTTTGATGTGTGTGATATGCATGCTTGCAAGCATGGGTGCCTTCTATGTTTGGAGGTTAGAGGTCCAAGTGAGTGTCTTTACAATTGCTCTCTATCTTGTTTTTTGAGAGAGGGTCCTTCACTGAACCTGACGATAATCTGTACTAGCTGGTTTTGTGTGTCAACTTGACACAAGCTGGAGTTGTCATAGAGAAAGGAGCCTCCCTTGAGGAAATGCCTCCATAAGATCCAGCTGTAAGGCATTTTCTCAATCAGTGATCAAGGGTGGGAGGTCCTATGGTGGGTGGTGCCATTCCTGGACTGGTAGTTCTAGGTTCTATAAGAAAGCAAGCTAAGCAAGCCAGTAAGCAGCACCCCTCCATGGTCTCTGCATCTGCTCCTGCCTCCAAGTTTCGGCCTTGTGTGAGTTCCTGTCCTGACTTCCCTTGGTGATGAACAGCACTGTGGAAGTGTAAGCTGAATAAACCCTTTCCTTCCCAACTTGCTTCTTGGTCATGATATTTTGTGCAGGAATACAAACCCTAAGACATCATCCATTCACCAAGACCAACCGGCTAACAAGCAAAAGGATCCTCCTATCTCCACCTTCCCTGCACAGGATTCCAGGGGTGGGCCACAGTGTCCAGATTTATATAAACCTGGGGATTTGAACTCAGGTCCTCACACGCATGTAGCAGGCACTTCACTGGCAGCCATTCACTGTCTCTGCAAAAAGTCTGATCATGTTATTCAGGCTGGCCCCACATTCCTATCTCAATGGTTTTCCTTTCTCTTTAGCCTTCAGAGTAGCGTAGCCTGTGCAAATAAAGCATGGGGACAGGCTAAAAGATTCTAATTTAATAAACAAATACCTGGGAAGAAATATTTAAAACAGAAGACATTTGCACACTGTTTCAGAAAATCACTTTTTTCTGTATGGTTAGAGCCACAATGTAGTTCAGAGATTTTGTCTTTCTGGGAACTTGAAGTTGACCTCTGACCTCAGAGTAGTGTGAAAGGTTGATCTGAGAGGACAAGGAACAGAAGAACACAATCAGGATGCACGGTGCAGAGCTTCCTGTGCTCCTTCAAGTGAGAAGCAATGTAGAAGTGTGAAAATGCTGGGAGAGGGATGGTCCTCAGCCTCATTGATGTTCCCACTGGACAGTCACCTGCATGCCTACATCAGGCCAACTGAAGGGGACCACTAAATACAGTGGGTCACACTGCAAAACAAGACAGGCAGAAATGAAAGTGGGAGGGAACTTGGTGGAGGGATAGGGGAAGAGGATGAGCTAGAAGATGTATCAGAGAGGATACACCAGAGGTTGAACCAGAGAGGATACACCGGAGGTTGAACCAGAGAGGATACACCGGAGGATGGACCAGAGAGGATACACCAGAGGATGGACCAGAGAGGATACACCAGAGGATGGACCAGAGAGGATACACCAGAGGATGGACCAGAGAGGATACACCAGAGGATGGACCAGAGAGGATACACCAGAGGATGGACCAGAGAGGATACACCAGAGGATGGACCAGAGAGGATACACCAGAGGATGGACCAGAGGATGGACCAGAATGCATTATATACATGCGTGAAATTGCCACTGGATAAATGTATTTACAAGAAAGAAATTTATAAATGCAATTAAAAAATGACATGATGACGACAATGACAAGTTCAGACAATTATGCCTTGCATCAAGACTAGCCTCAGAACATGGACATTTCAGATTGTTTTCTTCACCTCTATATGGGGCGTATTGGTCTTCCTGAATTGGAAGAATATTTTGCTCCATCTATGTTCTCTGCCACTGTTTAATTTCATCTAGGTCCTCTTAGTTTTTTGTGTCATTTCTTATATTTGAGACTTACATCCTCACAAAATGAGCATGTTAGAAAATTATTATTTTCTTGCCATCTACTTGGTTTGGTTTTAATTTGTTCTTGCTTTTCCAAAACCTTAACTCACATCATTACATCATTTATTTGTGCTTTCCCTGATTTTTTTTTAATGTAGACACTTTAGGATATAAGCTGCCCCCTTAGAACAATTTTAATGTGTCCTAATGGTTCTGTTGTGTTGTGTTTTCTTTCTCATTTATTTCCAGGAATATTTTGATTTCTTCTTTGACCCAAACATCATTCAGTAAGGAGTTGTTGAGTCTTCATGGGTTTATACAAGTTACTATAGTCTTCATCTTATCCTGATACCCACAGATAAGTGTAGCTGAAACCTCTCACCAAAGACACCTCTCCTTACAGCACATGGAGACCATCACCTTTCCCCCCCACACACACACACACCCCTGATCATAATGCAGAAATAAATAACCAATCATCGGGAACCTGCCCTCAATGGCTTACATCTATATCACAGTTTCTGCATCTATGGCTCAAAGAACATCACAGAAGAGGGGCCAAAAAGTAAGAACCAGAATACCAGGAAGTCCACTGTGAAACAGTTTCCACTAGCAGTGGTTCCATAAGCCAGACCAGACCAATGACAACATCAATGAGCATGCTCACACATGGAATGGGGAAGTCGTCACAAGGTCCCACCCACAGTCGAAGAGCTAACAAACAAGTAATAACTTTTGTGAGAAGGAGAATTAGACTCTCCCAGGAATGCCCCCTTAGTGTTGGCCTAGTGCAGAGGGTTCAGCCTTGAAACCATATAAACACAGACAACAAAAATAGACTCAGCAGTTGATATTTATATATACTCATGCATACACACATATGTGTATACTCATGAATGTAATGATAATCAAAGAGAAGAAGGATACTAATTTAAGAGTGGAAGTGTTCATAGGAGGGGTTTGGGGGTATGGAGCTAGGAGAGGTTGGAAGGAGCAAAGGGAGTGCAGAAGTTATGTGAATTCTATTTAAGTTAAAATTTTTAATACTTTAAAAAGTTTCTAAGGAAAACAGCTCCAAGAATAAATACAAACTAATGGTTAAAGTATCAATTAAAAAACAAGAAAGAAAAAGCTGAACATTGCCATAAGTACATGGGAAACTAAAGTATAAAAATTTTCAGCTCTGCATCAATCATTCTATCTATAGAAATTATTTACAAAATGAGGATTATAAAAATTTTTAAAAGGTAGTTCAAAACTTGAAAGCGTTAAAGAAATTAAATACACATTAATGGTTTGCCTGTCAAAACACACTCGGAATGTCTATACTGACGAACTCTGGCAAATGTCTAAAAAACCATCCCTAAAATATACACAGAGTAAAGGCAGTGCTGCGCAGTCTGTTAATCTACAAAGCCTATTGAAAACAGGAAAAAGACAGCTTAAGAGTGAGCAATGTGAGACCATTCATCTTTGTAAATATGAACATCAGTAAATGAGATAATTTAAAACTGAATAAAGTACACGCTAAGCAAACGATACAGCACAAATAAATAGGCTCTCCCACAAATCTAAGGAAATTTCAGTAGCTTAAATATTAGCCGTGTATTACTAGTCATGTGTGCAAGGGAAATTAAGAGATAAACTTGCTTGCTTCCTCTGAAATATACACATACTAATATAGATATTGTAACTAATTATTAATAGATGTAAACTTTTTAATAACATGGATTAATTAAAAATTAATTATAATCACAAGCTTGAAGAGTTCACCCTGTCATGGACATATGGTTCTGGGAAAGCATCTAGAGAAAGTGCAGTCTCAACGGAGACATTGGAAGCCATGTCCCTGAGAAGCTGGAGCTGAAGCAGCAGTGTCACGCAGAGCTCCTCCTTCTACAGTGTGTCCTGTGTGTTAGCCAGGCAGTAAGACAGAAAACAAGGATCAGAAGGGAGGAGATTAAACTGTGTTCTTCCAGAAACACCACCATACAGTATGATCTGGCAGTGATCATCAGTCCCCAAGTCTGTAAGACCAAATGTAATGTGATAGGAAGTCAACACATACAAACATCAATATTCGTTACATAAAGTAAAAATATGTGAATAACCTATAAGCATAGAGAACTCTTGGTCCTTCATGAAGGCTGACAGGAAATTATAAAGTTATATAAATAAAATATTTATGGAAAGATAACAAAACATTGCTCTTTAATAACCAGTATTTTTATTAATTGAGAGCCTTATATGGTCTTATTTGGATTTTTAAAATTTTTATTGGTGTCACCCTCCCCATCTCCATGCAATTCTGCTATATTAAAATTAAAGTATTGTTTAAAAATATTTGTAAGGACCAGAAAAATATAGACATACCATACTTATTTCCTAGTATTTTTAAAAATTGTCTCAATAACTACTCCATTAGTTCAATGCAATTTAAATTAAAGATTTCTACATACTTTTATTAAATTGTGTAAAAAGTTAAATCTAAGAATATAAAAGTCATCTTGAAAATGAATACTAAAGGGTATCAGAAAAGAGTCCACAATGATAAAAGGTTTTCTTATATATTTATTATGTATATTAACTCTGTAAAACAAAGAATGTCATTGACATTTTCATGTATGTGTATGCTGTGCTTTGATCATATCTCCCCTCTTTATTACAGAGATATTCTATATAAATAGACAAACTGATTAATATGACGGACCTATCAAAATTATTTCAAAGAAATACAGCATTTTACAAGTCCGGTCATATAAAAGACTTAGCAAACTGCAGAGACAATAGGACTAGGTATGTCTGATCTTGTGTATGTTTGACCATAAGATAGAAAACGCAGCATAGAAAATGCAAGACAAGAAGAAACACCAAAATAAAACCATAGAAATCCATGAGCACCCGGGCATGGTGGCGCATGCCTTTAATCCCAGGACTCGGGAGGCGGAGGCAGGTGGATTTCTGAGTTTGAGACCAGCCTGGTCTACAAACTGAGTTCCAGGACAGCCAGGGCTACACAGAGAAACTCTGTCTCAGAAAGAAACAAAACAAAAAAAGAAATCTATGAGCAACACCAGTAAATAACAATCCTCTAAATTGTCCAATTAAAACAAACACTATGTGTATTGGTGATTGTGGGTCTATATGTAAATAGTTACTTAAATATATATATAAAACATGAAGTCAGAGAAGCAGATAGTGAAAATATGGGAAAATCTTGGAGGTGGAAGCTGGAGATGCTTGAGAGCAATAGCTGCACAGGCTATGATGAGTCTGTCTGGAAATCTGTCTAAAATCTAGAAACATGGAAGAAGTACAAAGCTTCGTAGGAGTACAGGAGATGGTGCCGATAGGCATGGAAAGTAGCATGCATTTAAAATATAGAAAACATCATGAACAGCTTTATAGTCATGTTTTTGAAGTTTAGAGAAAATCCTATAAAACTTATATAAATCCTGTAAAATGTACATAAGTCCTAGAGAACATATTTTTTATTTAAAAAGACTATATATTATTAAAAATCCTATAGTATTTTCAGTTAATGCAACACAATTAAATCCCTCCTGAAGAAGGCACTTTCCAACCCAATCACAAAGGAACTCACACAATATGTACTCACTGATAAGTGGATATTAGCTCAGAAACTTAGGACACCCAAGATATAAGATACAATTTGCTAAACACATGAAACTCAAGAAGAACGAAGACCAAAGTGTGGACACTTTGCCCCTTCTTAGAATTAGGAACAAAACACCCATGGAAGGAGTTACAGAGACAAAGATTGGAGCTGTGACGAAAGGATGGACCATCTAGAGACTGCCATATCCAGGGATCTATCCCATAATCAGCTTCCAAACGCTGACACCACTGCATACACTAGCAAGATTTTGCTGAAAGGACCCAGATATAGCTGTCTCTTGTGAGACTATGCCGGGGCCTAGCAAACCCAGAAGTGGATGCTCACAGTCAGCTATTGGGTGGATCACAGGGCCCCCAATGGAGGAGCTAGAGAAAGTACCCAAGGAGCTAAAGGGATCTGCAATCTTATAGGTGGAACAACAATATGAACTAGCCAGTACCCTCCTGGAGCTCATGTCTGTAGTTGCATATGAATCAGAAAATGGCCTAGTCGGCCATCAGTGGAAAGAGAGGCCCATTAGTCGTGCAAACTTTATAAGCCTCAGTACAGAGGAATGACAGGGCCAAGAAGTGGGAGTGGGTGGGTGGGGAAGTGGGTGGGGGAGTGTGTGGGGGTCTTTTGGGATAGCATTGGAAATGTAAATGAAATAAATACCCAATTTAAAAAAAGGCACTTTCCTGGATAATCCTATCAAATGTTTCAGAAACCCCAGTCTCACGCAGACCTTTCTAGCAATAAGAGTGAGTATTCCTCAGCTGTTTTGAGAGGGTCCAACTCTAATGCCAAACACATGCAGCAATAGAAAGAGAAGTACACACTAGTCCCCCTCTTACTCCATTTATAAATATTCTAAACATGTTTGAAACAAACCAAGTGTATCACCAATGAACATTTTAAAGATACATTCATATTTATATGTATGTGTGTGTATGTACACCATGTGTATGCTGGTATCTGTAGAGGCCAAATGAGGTCATCTGGTCCCATGGAGCAGGAGTTCAATTCGGGGTTTTGAGCCCCTGTGCTCCTCTCAATGTAGGTGCTGGAACCAAACCTAGGTCATCTGAGAGAGTACCAGCAAGGGCTTTTAATCTCTGGCCCATCTCTCCTGCCTCCATGACAAAATATTTTGTGATTTTTTTTTCCTGGAAATGTTTAACTCTTTATTGTCCAGAAACCCACTGAGATGGGTAACATTGACAATTTGAAAGGTCCTAGAATTGCTGAAGAGACATGCCTGTGATGTCTAGATTAGTTTAATTGAAGTAGAAAATATATCCCAACTATTAGCGGCATAATTGCCTGGGCTGGGGTCCTGGCCTGATTATGAAGGAGAAGAGGCTTTGGGCACCCTGACTCAATTCTCCTTGTTCATATGGACACAATGTGGCCAGGTGCCTCCACCTCTGCCACACTGCCTCCCTATCATATCTTTGAACCATTTCTTCCCCAAGCTGCTTCTTGTCAGTCCTGACTAGTGGGCAGGGGTAGAGTTCCAAGGCTAGAGAAATAAGTAGAGGCTCATTCTTGTCACTTCAACATGCCCCACAGGATCAACTTGTCTTTCTGTGTAACATTTATATTGATATGCCAATATGTCCTTTCATTAAACAAGGCCATCAGCATTTAGTAATGACTCCATATGCTGAGTCCTCCCTCACCATGGCTGGTCACTAAAGAGCCATCAAAGAACAGCTGAAGTAAAATAAAAACAACAGAACCCAAAAGTGCTGACCACTCTCCAGAAAAAGTCAAACGCATTGGCATTACCCAAGGCACCAATGCATCTCAAGGTTCATGGGTAAACTAGAAGTGAGAAATGCCCAGGTGTCAGGAAGTGCAGCCCTGTGCAGAGGCCATGGTGTGGGTTAAGTGTTATGCCCAAGGAAGCCAATACTTACTAAGTTCTAAGGTAGAGTCAATTCTCAGAGACATGGTAATACATCCAAATAAGAAAGTTGGGCATGTGAAGTGTGATCTGTTAGAGAGTGCTTTGTCTGGAAGCCACAAGTTTCCTATGTAGAAAGACTCACATTCACATCTCTGTGTGTGTCTCTGCCTTACCTACATCAGGCATGCGCAGGAAGCAGAAGCTAAAGGCATTGTGTTCTAAAATAGGAATGCACTGTGACCCTCTCTGGGACTAGGTTTCAATACATATGAGCAGATGACAAAGCAGCGATAGATACTGTCCCCAAGAGACTTGGATATAAGGAAATGTGACCCAAATACCCAAGCATGTTCACCACCCTCTCTCTCTCTCCTTCATGCACAGTATTTGTTCTTTATGGGCAGTCATTGCAAGGCAGAAGAAGCCATTGCAGGGAAGCGAAGCACGGAAATCCAGTATCTTAAATTATGACCAAGTCTTTCCAGAAGCACCACCCTCAGGGGAATCCAAGGCCACTGCTTCTCTGGCCCTGGTTCACTGTTTGACAGTAAACTGGACTTACTTGAAATTAGTCCCAGAGGAGGGTCCTTCTGTCACTGAGTTCATATGCTTGGCCCCTGCCAGTACCACTGGGGAAACAGTCACTAATGCTATGGTATCTACCCATAGAACTACTGGTTGACTCTGCATGGGGGAGTCCTGGTTGGAGTCACAGCTCTTGAGCTAGCATTAGACAGATTCTGTGTGGTCATGGAAAGCAAGAGAGCCTCTACTCTCATGGAATGGCTTGATTGTGCCCTCTCACAAGCCCTTTTCTCCAGCCTCTATTCAAAGATAAGACTCAGCCTAAAGGAACGAACCGCTCTGATTTCCTTTATGATTTTCCACTCAATCTTCCCTCCATGGAGTGAGATATTCATTCCTTTGGACCATTACTGCACCAAGCTCTCCCCTCCCAGTTGCTAATAATTTGCTCAGTCCTTTAGCATGCCCTAGCAGGCATGTCCTTCAACTCAGTCTGAGATCAGCCCTAAGAACAGGCTCATTATTTCTTTGTGTTCCCGAGGGATTCTGGTGGTGATCACAGAGCTAGAACTCTGGAAGTCTGATTACTGATTCTCTGTTCTGCACAGGCTCCTCCTTTTCCCTACAAAGCCATCATAGCTATATTATATTCCTATGGTGCTTGCTTTGTCTGCATAGGTGATGAGTAGGTTGGTAGAGAGATTAGATAGATAATAGATGTTAAACAGGTAGATAGTAGGGTAAGCAGATAGATGAATGGATAGATAGATAGATAGATAGATAGATAGATAGATAGATAGATAGATAGATAGATAGATACATAGATACATAGATACATAGATACATAGATACATAGATAGATAGATACATAGATAGATAGATGATAGATTTGATGGATGATGGAAGGATAGATGAGAGGTAGATAGATGATAGAGGATAGATAGAGATTGATCATCAATATACAATAGACAGGTACATATACACAGATACACACATACGTAACAGACATAGATAGGTCTGTGGAGCAGAACATGTGGGCACATGCCTAAAATTTCAGAATTTGGAAACCAAGGTAGGAAAAAGATTGGTTCAGGTCATGCTTATTCTTTCTTCCCCTGTTAGCACATTTGCTCTAAGTCTCTATCCTCTGAATCTTTTTTCTTTTCTTTTCTTTTTTGGTTTTTTGAGACAGGGTTTCTCTGTATAGTCCTGGCTGTCCTGGAACTCACTCTGTAGACCAGGCTGGCCTCGAACTCAGAAATCCACCTGCCTCTGCCTCCCAAGTGCTGGGATTAAAGGCATGAGACACCACTCCCGGCTATCCTCTGAATCTTACAAGCTGTATATGACCCATGTAGCTATAAACCTAGTGACCTAGCAGCGAGAACCAACAAATGGCCTCCAGCTCCCTCCACTTCTCCAGCCCTTGGCCCTGTCACATCCATCAACTACCACCTGCCCCCCCAACCCATTTCAAAACAGGAAGAGAGATATGCATCATGCCACAACTCACTGTCCCCACATCCAAATGCATAAGACAGTGTGTGGGTGCACAGGGCATCCTGGTCCTTTTGGCTGCCTAGGTCCTCTTTGCATTTGGTAAGCCGGAGCACAGTCTATCCAGCGAATCACCAGCCTGGATGAGCTAAGGATCTGGAAATCATGTCCTTACACACTGGTGCCTTTGTTGTTGTTGTTTCTTTGTTTGTTTGCTTGTTTTGTCTGTGGAGCATCTTTATGAATCTTATTTATACATTTGATTTTCAGAGCAACTACTCAATTGACTTTGAAAGTCCATGACAATTCTGTCACACCAAAAGTCCTTAGGAGAACCTTCCTTTTTGGATGCCTTAGGAGTTTTCATTTCTTAGTGTTTGGTTTGGTTTGGGGTCCGTTTGTTTGGTTGTAGCTTTGATCCCCACTTCATTCACTCAGAGTCAACCCCAGCAACTTCATATCTACTCCCTTACATTTCCCCGGGTTATTTGTAATGTTTGAAGCGACATTCATGTCTGACAGAAGGTAATCTTCTGTCATGTGTGTTAATAATGTTCTTTACATCATTTGGAGTCTCTTGATTTCCGTTCACCAGTTCTTCACCACACAAAAATGTTTAATCTTTATTCAATAGGGAATGTCTACGTTTTCCTTTCGCCCACATTAAGTCTTTGATTTACATGTGTTTTTCAACTCAGTTCATTTGCCAAAGGCTTGCTGGTATTTTAAAAACTGTAAAGTTGTCATTCTCACCCACAGACCCTCGTATTTTCAGCCAGCACGGAACCACTCTCATCTATTCTGGTTGGCTTTGTTTTTCCTTTTCTCATTTAACAACCTTTATGTATCAAATCTGGCAAGTCTATTAAGACTGTTATTGGGGGGAAAAAGTTCATCTGGAAAGGGAAAATAGACCAGAAAACGCTGGGTATAAATTTTGCACTTTCCCATGAGTTAAAGAATTTTAACTTTGGGTGGGCTTCACCTGCATTGTACTCTGACTACTGAATAAACGTTGCAGTATCTGTGGAACCCAATTTTCCCTATACCTGGCAGCAATATATTCTATTTCTCTTCCCACTGCGCATCTCAGAAACATTGGCCCATAGACTACGAATAGGAGAAAGGGATTGTGATTGACAGACTTACGGGAAGAGTGGCAAGATGTCAAGGAAGAGAAGGAGCTGGCATACCGTACCCCATGAGAAAAATGTGAGAGTCTGTTGAGTGCGAGGAATATTTAACACTGATAAAGCTAAATAATTCAAATCCAATTGGGGCTTGAATAATAACAGGAAACATAATGATTGCTAATTATAGAAGATACAATTGAATTGTTTTGTTTTCCCCTCTAGTTATCCAGGAATTACATTAAAAGATAACGAAAGGACAGATGGTGAGCTGTCTATCTAGAGAAAGATAGATAGGCAAACAGACAGACAGATGACAGACAGACAGATGACAGAAAGACAGATTGATAGGTGAGAATTACGTATAGAGAGATAGAAACTGATTAAATAGGTAGAGAGTAAGTATATTAGGTAGGTAGATGATAAATCATTCTTGGTATATAAGTAGATAATAAATAGGTAGATAAGATTAGATAGATGATAGATAAATGTTTATAAGGTGGATAGCTAAGTAGATGTCAGATCAAACACAAATAATCACTAGGTAGTAGTTAGAGAAAGACATGCAAACTCACAGATAGATAGACATATTGAGCCATGGTGGCACACATTATTAAATGCTGAAGACTGAGGCAGAGGATAGTGAGTTCAAGACCTTGTCTTTAGAAAAGGTACACACATACATAGATACAGACAGCATAGAATATTCAAGAGAGAGGTACTCTAAAACATTATAGTTAGTGCTGTGGTTTTAAATAGTATGTTGGATTGTAAAAAGCAGTTTTCCCCAATGGCTCTGATGAAAACTGCTGAGCACGGTTTCATCCAAGAGGCAGGACATTGAGCTGCCTGTCCTGTTTGTAGATCTGCAACTGTGTCAATCACTCACCCATGCCAAACACAGCATGGAGACAGCAGTAGGAGTACTCATGGCTATTCCAAAACTGGGAACTGGCATCTCTACTTGAAGAGTAGATTAAATGGAGGACCTTTATCCCCTTCACAGGTAAAAGGCTACAGATAGACTGTAAAATCAGTGCAGGTAGACTAGGGCTCAGTTGTAAGTGCTTCTGTAGATATCTGCTTTCCTCGTCTGCATTACTTACGTTTATTTGCATTGTTTTTGCTTAATTACATGTTGTGTTGCCTGTATCTTGCTGTTTCTGGAAAAAATGGCACTTAATGACGTGAAAGTAAACAGGTACCTGTCAGGAGTTGACAGTCTGTTGATTTATGTAAAATGGAGTCAACCAGATGTTCTAGAATACACTTCAGTGAGAATTAAAGAATTCTCGGAATACAATACTGCTTGTAATGCACAGGTAAAGACCCTTAAGAACACATTTATCCAGGAGCATTTCTGGATCTCACCCTTCACCACAGGGTTTAGAGCCCAGATCATAGCCAGGCCGCTGAAGCTCACCAGCACTGCTGCCCAAACTGGCTAGATGAAGAGGTAGAAAAGGTTGCCCATTGGACAGCTGTTCCTGGAGTAGGCTGAGCTTTCTGCATTGAAGCCTTAGAAGCCAAGAGTGGACACTTGTTATTGCCAGGGGATGCTGTCTGTCTGCTGCTGTTTCTGTGCATGTCACAGACAAGGGCAGAGCATACATCTAAGCCATTGCCCTCCTTAGGAGTTGGGTATATCCCATGTATGCAATTTTCTTTACAATAATGAAGTTGACTGCCATAGTGGTCACCACATCTTGGTTTGTTGCTTTGGGTGAAATGTCACTCACATTCTTCAGATCAGCTTATTACAAAAGTCCAGACCTCACCAGGTTGAGTCTCCAAGGTACAATTCTGGTTGTGGGATTTTGGTGGGCCAATACTCACACCCCTGAAGAGCTTTGGCTCATTCATTTATGACTAGAGTATGTTTGTGTGGGGAAACATAAATAAATAGCAAAATCAAAACAAGCTTGCATCTTTGGCAAGATAATAACCTCAAGGCAGGAGTGATTGGTGACCATCCTTGCTCCTTTTTGTTGTCTAGATGTTCACTGGCAAAGATGTGCTCCTTGCTAGATTGTTGAGTATATCAGAGTTTCCTGGCTGGCTACATCATGTTCTTTTGATAATTCAGGCTCCTGAGGTCAAGGTCATTGGTAGAAAGCTGGAAAAGAGCATACACTCTTATTAGCAGGAAGTGTACAACTACACATAATCTTGTCCTGTATTTTTTTTCACATCCTTCCTCTTTTGCAAATTCTTCTCTCAGAAGCACAAATGCTACTTTCCTGGTAGACCATTTGGACTCCAGTGACAGAGAAGAGCCTTGTTCTGCTGGAGTACCTGGGGCTTCCATGTGGGGCCCAGAGCGCATTCAGGAAGAGAGGACGCTGAGCATCAGTATGCAAATGAACATATCAACAGTCTGTCTTGTCAAAATCTATTGTGTCACAATTATTACCACAAGTCCCACTTTGCTGCCAGGGATTTTATATCCGTGACAGCTACAAGAAGATGAGATCTTCCCCCACATCCCTCCCCTTTTTCCTTTCAGGCATATGGCATACCAGCCCAGCAGGGTGAATCAATATACAGTGAGCCACGCCATTAGATGCAGCCCGAGGAACCACACTAAACATCAGTGAGAATCTTAAAGGAAATAGTGTCCCAAAGCGAGCCAATCTGCTGTCCCACCTGGCTGGCACTGCTTTGCTATGGAGACTTTCTCTTGACCGGGGAATGGTGTTCCAATACCTGCCCCTCCTGTTTGTCTTAGACATTGCTGCCAGTAGCAGCTTTGGTAAACCAGAGATGAGCCTTATCCCAGACAACGAGGACATGGAGCTGGACATGGGTAGCCCATGGTATTTAGTCCAGATATTTGTACTAACAGAAATGTCTTTCAGCCAACCCCAGAATGATCTGATCTTCCATTTGTCCACAGTTTTACATTCCAGGGAGAACTGGAACAAATAAAATAAAATAAAATAAAATTTAAACATATGCAAATTTAAGTCATGGATATTTTATTTCTGTAGAGTTGTTTAATTAAGCTATCATTTTATCTTCAAAGTATTCTTCTAAAGATCTCTAACTCACTGATTTCTTTTCTCAATGTTTTCCCCTCTCTCTCTCTCTCTCTCTCTCTCTCTCTCTCTCTCTCTCTCTCTCTCTCTCTCTCTCTCTCTCTCTCCGTGTGTGTGTGTGTGTATAATCTCACATATGTGCAGGTATACACACATACACACACACACACACACACACACACACACACATACAGACCTCTTTACCAACATATTACCTGTACAGCAGGTAAAGCTTTGCATTTGGAAGGATCCCTTCAAAGGTGGTAACATTTGTTCTTGAGTTTCATACCCCACCCAAGCATTCACAGACACATTATTTTATCTAACTATAAAATGAAGACATTGAATTAATCACTTCTGGATCCCATTGGAGAGTTTGGAGAGCTTACATTGTAGAATTGCTGAGAAATTTCTTAGAAGAGAATAAAGAAGTAACCCAGGGTCCTTCCTCCTCTAACCCAGTGGTCCTCAGCCTCCCTAATGCTGGGGCCCAAAACACAGTTTCTTCACATTGTGGTGACCCTGCAACCACAACATTATTTTGTTCCCTTCTCATAACTATAATTTTGCTACTGTTATGAATTATAATGTAAATATCTGAAGAGCTCTGTGAAAGGGACATTGACCCCCAAAGAGGTCGTGATCCACAGGATGAGAACCACTGTTCTAATTCCTCTTTGTGTGCTCTGCCCAAAGGCTGGGAAAAAAACCTGCTGTGAAGAACTGATCGCTGGTTAATGCATTTGGTTAAGCGGCATCAAGTGTAGGGCAGAGCCCCTCTTGTTCTGTCTTTGGAGTCTGTGTGGTGCCCTTAAGGACAGCATAGACCTCCTCTTGGGATTTCCCACTATCTGAAAGCATTGAAAGCTTGCAGTGCCAATTTTCTGCTGGATTTCAGGTCCCTACTGACCCTGCTTCCTAAGCTGGATACCTTTCTGTCCTAGCTACTTAACTGCTACCATAATCACCACCATGATCGAAAGCTCCTTGGAGACTAAAAGGTTTCATCTTACAGGTTGTAGTGTCTCTTGGAGGAAAACCAAGGCAGGAACTCAGGCAGGCACTTGAAGCAAAAATCACGAAGGCATTCTGTTGAATGGCTTACATGACCTCGCTTATGCTTAGCTAGCATTCATATAGCCTGAGATCCCTTGCTTGGGGATGGCTCTGCCCACCGTGGGCTGATCCTCTTATCTGTATTGATTAGCAACCAAGAAAAAGCCCCTCAGACTGGCCAGCTGGCCAACCTGATTGAGGCGACCCTTCAGTTGAGACTCAGATAGCCTTGAACTTTGTCAAGTTGAAAGCAAATGCTACTCGGGAGACTCCCCGCCTCCTCACCGGAGGTTGGGGTCCTAGGTTCTTATCTCTCAGCAGCTCTTTGGAACTCTTTCAGTGATTACTACTCTAGGAATTTTGGGGAGTCTCTTGCCTTCATTAGTTTTAGCTCTCAATCACCTCTCACCTTCTTATTGTCTTTGTCCTCCTTCAAAATCTCCATGGTCCCTGCCTCTAGCTACTCTCTGAATTCTTCAGCTCGCTCAGAGATGCAGAGTGAGGAGTCAAGGGTACAAAGCCGCAGGTATCACACTCAGCTGCGTTCTGGCTGCCAGGGACCAAGAGTCAGAGCTCCAAACACCACCAGCTCAGCCTGCTCTCCTTGTGGTGAAGACCACAGGAAGACTGTTCATCCAGGAGAAGGCTTTAATGGTTCTGATGTTGTAATAATCTGGCATAAGGTACACAGGTGAACCTTCGGGGACTGGGTCAAGTCAGACTGGGTCAAGTAAGACTGGGAAGTGGTAGGCTTAGATAGACAAATAAAGGTCAAGTCATCCTGTACTTAGATGGTAATTCCACCGATTATAATGCACCAGCCACAGGCTCTCTGTCTTGTCACTGAGAGGCGCTCCCTATTCTGTCTCGTGAGAACAGCTATCATCCAGAATTGAGGTCACGGAGGCTTGTCTTCACCAGAGTACTCTCTTCCAAAAGCCTGGGCAGTGTGCATGGCAGGGCTGCAACTGGAACAAGGGCTACTGAAGCAGGAATTCTGTCCTCTTGCTATGATGTTCACAGTATCCCTTGAAGCTAGAGTGGGGGTTCCTTGGATTGATGGTAGAGTATTCAAAATAGCTGGACTTCTCTGAGAGCTTCTGTTGACACTTGCTAAAACTCCCAGAAAAAAAACCAAAGGGTGCATATAATGAGAACCCAGAAAACAACATTCTTTGTGGTATTTAGTGTTGCTTCTTCCCCCTAACCACCTGCCCTCAGGGATGAGTCTGTGCCGGAACTACACTCAACCAGGAAATCACTTCAGATTCCTCACAGCTGAACACACCTGGCTGTTGTCTTCTTTCCTGTGTTCACTGTACCTACCCCACAGTCTGCTATGTGCACACTAACAGTATCAGATATCTGATTGATTCATTTGGGAAGAGCTTACATTTTAAAGTAGTTACGCAGAACAGTAACACGAGAGCAGTAATTTAACAGACTTATACCCAGCAAGTTGTTCCCATCTGGGTTATTCCCTCAAGTAATCTGTTCATAATCTTCTATTATGATGTCTCACGCTTCCTATGATAAAGGAGCATGACAAAATCAGAGATAAATGAACAAATGCTAGCCAAGTTGTAGCCATGCTCCCCTGTCTACTCAAAGACTTACTCAAAGGCTTATAAAGATAGTTGAAGACTTAGGGGAGAAAAAAGATGAAGACATCTACCAAGAGCAAAACTCACTCAGCAGAAGTGAAACAGGTTGATGTAGAACTCACAAAAGATGTGAGCACCTCACCGGTGAGTGTTGTAATGTCTTCCCAAAGCCCCCAGTCTTATTCCGGAAACAGAGGTGAGTTTGATAGGCCATCTTCTCAAGTATATCCATATGAAATGTATTAGTGGGTACTTGGTAAAAATCACTTAGTTTGGGTATAGTCCCCATAAAGTTAATGTTGTTTTAAATTCTTTTTTACTTTAAGGAATACTACCTAACAGCTGGACAGATGGCTAGGGGTTAAGAATGTTTCCTATTCTGCCACAGATTCTAAATTCAAACCCCAGCACTCACATCACATAGGGTGACTTACAACAACCTGTGATCCCAGCTCCAAGGAATACAATGATATATACAATAATACAATGGCCTCTTCATGGCTGGCTTCCACGGGTATCCATACACACACACACACACACACACACACACACACACACACACACACATACACACATACACACATACACACACACACACACATACACACACATACACACACATACACACATACACACACACATACACACACATACACACATACACACACACATACACACACACACATACACACACACATACACACACACATACACACACACATACACACACACATAAACATACACATACACACACACATACACACACACATACACACATACACACACACATACACACACACACATACACACACATACACACACACACATACACACACACATATACACACACACATATACACACACACACACATATACACACACACTAAGAAATGAATGAATATGTGTGTGTGTGTGTGTGTGTGTATTCCACTCCAAAATGCCAACCAGGCTCCATACCCAACATGTCACATGTAACTTCATCTTTTGGTCATTGTCCTTTACAGACATCAATAGCATCAGAAAGTCAGCTAATTGTGCATCAACAATCCACAAAGACAGATTTGTAAAAGATATTGTGTTAACTAAAGGAAAAAAATGTATGTTGGCAGAGACCTCATATGAAAGCAGCATAAAGAAGAGGAATTGGAAATACCTGACACGACTGTGCGTCTGTAATTGATAGGATATATAGCAATCTGCCTGAGAGCTTGCCTCTTCCAGCCCATTAAATACAAAAGAGCATTTCAGAAACAAGATCATTATCTATGAAAACAACAGACTAACTCCATCTAAATGAGCATCTACAGGGACATAAAGTTTGAGTTAAGTTATGACCCGGCTGCAAAATAGAATATCAGACAGCCATTAAAAATGAAGAAGCCTTTTGTGAATAAGCTGCAAAAGAAAACAGAGCGTGACTGGTGTAATGGGAGGCTGGAGGTTGCTCATTGGTTAATGGTATTAGCATCTCTGTTCCTAGCACCACTTGGTAACCCACAAACATTCATAACTCTAGTTCCAAGGCACCTGGTAACTTCTTTGGACTTCTGAGGGCACCAGGAATGTGAACTGGGACACATATATACACTCAGGCAAAAAAGAAAACCCTCATATGCATAAAAGAAAATAAATAAATCTTTTTTTAAAAAAATGGTGCATGTTACATTAAAAACAGTAGCAAGATAAAGAGGAACACACAGACACAAGCGCACGAGTGTGTTCATGCAGCCTTCTAAAAGAAAGGGTGTCGAATCAGAATATATATAAAATTTTATTTAAGAAAACTACAAACCAGAAGTGGATTAAAACGATTTCCCATGAACAGAATGGGTGGATAGATGTCTGGGCTGCACGCACAATGAACATTTTTAATTTATATTTTCACTATTTCATTTACTAGCTTTGTAAAATAATTTACATCAAATTAATTAAAAAGAATTAATATATGTATGATATAGTTGTTCTACTTTCAGTACCCGAGTCTGTGGAGCTTCTGAACACTAGAGTGCTGGCTAGTTTTCTCTCAGCGACACAAGCTACAGTCATCTGAGAGAAGGGAATTTCAGTTGGGAAGATGACTCCATAACATTGGCCTATAAGACTGGCCAAGGCTTTGGGGCAGTCTTGGTTAATAGTTGATGTGGATAGACTGTGCCTATGAGGACAAGGACATTCTTGGGCAGATGATTTTAAGTTGACTAAGGAAGCTTTCTTCCATGACTTCTGCTTCAGTTCCTGCCTCCAGGTTCTTGCCCTAATTGAATTCCTGTCCCTACTTTCTTCCATGAAAGACTGTTACCTGGAATTGTGAGATGAACTAAATAAACACTTTCATTCGTAAGTTACTTTTGGTCATGATGTTGTATCACAGCAATAGAAGAGTTCCTAAGATCAATGCTGGCCTGTGAGCAAAGATGTTCTCTGAGATCCCATTTCCTCAAAAGTCCTGGACATCGTGCAGACTCTCACAGTAGAAAGCCTGGAAGGCTTCCTGTTTGTTCTCCTCACATATTTATAAGGGATGTGAACTCTCAGCCTTCTGCTCCAGCTGCCATTCCTGCTGTCTTCCCACCATGATAGTCTCTTACCCCTCTGGAACTGTAAGCTCAAATAAACTTTCTTCTACAAGCTAACTTGGCCATTGAGTTTTATCACCGCAGTAGTGAAATAACTAGTATGTTGAGCAAGAATATTGGCAGGCAGGCAAGCCAGCTCAGCTAGTAGATAGCCAGCTAAGCAGAGGGCTAGCCAAAGGAGTCCAGGCACATACAGTGTTTACAGGGTTTGTGGTCCACCCCATCTTTAGTACCAAACCAGGGATAAGTTCAGCCCTCCAGGTAATGTGCCTCTTGCATGATGTCCAAATATGAAACAGAGTTTGTCTCTTTCTGCCCCTCTGCAACCTGGCATTGGGTGTGATAAACTTTGGACAAGGCCCTTCTCTCCAGCTTAAGGTTGTTTCTAGGGATGACTGTGAATTGTTTGTAGTGGTACTCCAGGAGGCCCAGGAAGTCAACATCCCATATGAAGGTGTCCTGAGGCACACAGTAGGTGGCAGAGTATGCAATTCTAGACTGGACAGCTGGAGCTCAACCCACCAGACACTCTACAAGGCACCCGTGAAATGTGACCAGTGCAGACTTAGTCACACTGACTTCCGTACGTCTATGGTTCTAGCCGAGCCTGAAATGCCACTAAGAAGGCATGAATGACTTTTAACAGTTTGAAATCCAGGGTGGAGGAACAGGAGCCTGGCAGTTTCAGAACCTATAACCTAGCCATGCTGTTACAGGTTGACTTGTGTCTTATAAGAGTGTGTGCAAGCCATAACTCCAGTGCTTCAGAACATGACCTCATTTGGAGACAGTCACTGCACATGCAACTGGGGCAGAGATCACCCTGGAGTACCCAAGACTTGAGTATGAGTATGGCTGGTGTTCTTTCAAAAAGGCATAGGATAAAAGCTCACATACAGGTGGACATATGTTGACAGAGTCGGAGCATGGAGCCCAGCAGCTGAGAGAGGCAAGGAGGACTCTACTTGGATTCAGAGGGACCACTAGACTGTGCACACCTTGACTCTAGACTCCTGGCCCCAAGAGAAGAGCCATTTCAGGGCTTTACCAGGCTTTTGTTGTATCCTGCTTTATCAGTCTTCAGAAGTGCTAGGGCAGGACCCTGAAGCTACACTTTAGATCTCTCAGCAATGTGTGACTGGAAAAGGCAGAGTGGAAGTCTCAGGAAAGGACAGGTGGGGACAGAGTGAGCTCGGAGAAAGAGTCAGGGATACTGGCTGCCCAAGTTGCAGCATCCATGAGTGTGGCAGCTTTGCTTAGGCATACAGAGAGCAGAAGACACTAGTGGAAGTGAAGCATCATGGGAAAATGAGGCTGATAGATTCTTTATAACCTATCTGAAAGGCTAATTAGAAAGTCAATAGTTATCCTTCAAGGAGTGGCAGGGACTGTGCCCAGTGCTGGCATGCTTCTCTCTCCATTGCAGAGTGCTGCCTACCCTTGTTTGTGATGCAACAGGCGGTCTGACATCCGTTTCCTCCCCTTTAAAATGTAGCATAGATCTATTTAAAACAATATTAGTCTTGGCATGGTTTAGCTCTTGTGTACGCGCCTGTCAAAGACATGAAAGAGGAGGAAGAGGGAAGACGTCCTTGGCTCAGACTATCCCTGATTTATGTGACAAAAATCCGCATCTGCCAATGTTTGCTGAGGAACGGGGCAAGCTTGGATCGCATCATGCAATTTGTAAACATATTTAAATGGAAAGAAAATGTGTTACTTATGCTCTGCCTCATGAATGCTCTTGAGTCTGGATTGGAAGTCAGGAAATAGTGTGGGAAGAGTCCTAAAAGCATTGCAGGACCCCAGGGAGAAGAAAGCAGCAGTTGCCTTTTGTTTGTGGTGTTAGTGCTTGTGTGTGTTAGTGTGTGTGTGTGTGTGCATGTGAGTGTGCATGTATATGTGTGCAAGTGTACATATGCATGTTTCCCCATATGTGCATGAGTATGTGTGCATATGTGTATGTGTGCATATGTTTGAGTGTGTTGTATACATGTGTGTGTGTAGGCATTCATGGGGGACAGAAGTAGTGTGTTCCCATGTACACACGAGCTCCCTCAGGTGCTGTTGTTGCCCTCCTCAGGAGCTGCTCACTTTTCTTTGTATCCAGAATCTCTCGATGTCCTAAGATTCCCCCATTAATCTAAGCTCATAATGATTCCCATTATTGAAGGCTCAGTCCACAACGCAGCATGTAAACCGCCTACCCTATCCTCCTATTTAGTACAGAGATTGACTACAAGGAGGCAGGGCCTTCTAGACCAAGCAGGGCAGGGGAACTGCACACAGGAACTCACAGCAGCTGTGGCAGCACACACGAGACCTGGGCAAGCCCAAGCCAGACCAAATCCCTCTCCCAATAGAGAGGGGAGTGGGTCAGGAAGTCCTACCACCTGCCAAGGAGCAGTTGGTAATTGATAGCTGTTGGGATAAGGTCCATTTTCTCTAAGAGTGCGATCTCTAGTAAGTCAGCTACACTCTATCAAAAGATAGCCACATATCCAAGAATTTCTAGACAGCACAAATTGGTCTTGATGGGAGGAGAACAGAGGACCAGTAGCTGGGTAGGTAGGGAAGCAGGGATGGATTTGGGAAGACTTGAAAGAGGAAGGATAATATCAAAGCACATTGTATAAAATTCTCAAAGAATTATTTTTTTTTTAAGATTCCCTCTGGCATAAGCCTCTCCATAAAAGGCAAATTTTCCTTCCTGGCCACATCAGGATCCTGAGATTTTTATGCCTTCTGGTGTTCCTTGAAATTTGTGAACAGCCAGATCAAATCACTCTTTTAGCAATAGACATTTGGAAAACACCATGTCAAACTGTCCCGTACTCAGTCTTACAGCTTCTCCACACCACCGATTTACATCCTTTGATGTTCTAAAGGACCCAGCTACAGACAGGATGCAGCAAACACAACTCTAAAATGGCCACATTCAGTAATGCATACAGACATGACACCCCAAACACCACCCCAAAATAGTTAGGTTCAGGATCATGTAGTGGTACACACACCCTTTGGTCAAATGTTCCCTGAACTTCCGTGTTCTAATACAGACCCAAGGATGAAACTCACCATTGGCTTCCTGGGTTTCTGAGATTTACAGTGTAAACTTCTTCCTTTGTCCTACCCCAAGCAATCTGTGTTGTTCTGGGAAGGGACCCAGAACAATGTAAAGGTTTACTCTGTGTTTTCTGTGATTTTTTTTCCATCTGAATATTCACCACACTGTGATTACTCTGTGCTCTGCCATGGGGTGTGTGCATAGTATGGGACAGTGTTCTAGACATACATTTGTTCTTGGCATCTGTCCCATTACCTTAAGTGTACTTTCTGCTGGTGAATTTATGTCTTCTGAGTCCTTCCCAGAATGACACAGATTGCTTGGGGTAGGACAAAGGAGGAGGTTTGTGTTATGAATCTCAGAAATCCAGGAAGCTAATAGTGAGATCCATCCTTGAAGCTGTATCATAATGCAGCTGGAGCCATCCTCAACCTGGCATGGATTTCACCTTGTAGAACAAAAGTAAATAGAGAATTTTAAAATTCATCCTAGAAGGCTGGCTAGCTGGAAAACACAATTCCAAACTAGCCACTTTTCCATCTTATTGCTTCTCCTAACTTTACCATGACATAGCAGTCTCTCTCTCTCTCTCTCTCTCTCTCTCTCTCTCTCTCTCTCTCTCTCTCTCTCTCTCTCTCTGTGTGTGTGTATGTGTGTGTGTGCATGAGTGTATGTGTGTGTACATGAGTATGTGTGCACGTGTGTGTGTGTGTGTGCACACGTGTGTATGTGTGCACTGTGTGTGTGTGTGGCATGTGTAGTATTGGCATATGGTATGCCTTTGTATACACACATATGTCATGTGCACACACATTGGTGTGGAGGTCAAAAAGTGACATTGGGAGTTTCGTCCTCCATCTTTCTCTGCTTTATTTTTTAAAAGCTCTTTGAACCAGAACTTGCCCATTGGTTAAATTAGCAAGCTCTGAGGGTCCTCTGTCTCCACCTCTCTAGCACTGCCATTACAGACACATACACCCACCAGTTTTATGTGGAGGCAGGAGATTCCAGCTCATGTCCTTGAGTGAGCACGGCACTTACCTCTCCAAAGGGGACATCACCCAGCTCATGCCCTCACTGTAGGTAATTCCACAACTGAGCCATCTACCCAACCCTGGTAATGCTGTATATGAACACTATTCAACTATTACATCTCACCATGAACAAATTATTTTTTTTTCTTGGAACAATGATTAAAGGAAAAACTTTCTTCTTAGATCCCAGATGCTCACAGATGTTAGGTAACTACCCAGAGATATACAACTAAGCCTGAGACTATCTCTTCTAGTACACTGGCTTCTTTTTAGTATGGACCCTGATGCTTGGATCTCACCAGAGGCCAATTAATTTAGAACCAGAATCTCTGAGCACTGTGTTTTGAAAAGTCCCCTAAATAGACGTTAAGAATTTAGGGTTAAGGACATTGTTCTGACAGAAGAAACTGCCCTCCACCCAGTTCCACATCATTGTCTAGCAAAAATCAACTCTCCTGTTCTTAGCATCTCATTCAAGGGTGGCCATGAAGATTAAGTGAATTAACACATGTAAGGGGTTCACATCTGTGGCCAGCACAGTGCCTCTTCGTGGAAGTAGCTATCATTGCCATTATCTTGGTCATCAGGAAAGAACATTTTTTGAGCAACTTGAGTGATCGTCAGTCTTTGAAGTTCCAACTTGGCTGATGACATTTTCTGATAGTGTCATCCTTTCTGGTGTCAACGGAAAGTCATAGAGAACTGTGAGAGGGAAGGTTGGGGGACCTGGGATAATCACAGCCCAGTTTTATGGAAATTCTTTAGTAATCATTTACCTGAGAGTGACCTATGATGCTTCAGAACTCAATGTCCTGAATGCAAGCAGGGGACCGAGAACATGGTCCAGAACTGGCCATCCTGAGTGTGATCAGGGGACCAAGAGCATCATCAATTTTCCCCTGGAAGAAGGGAATGAGCAACATTCTGGAATCCACATAACATTTTACTTTATAGAAAATTAATTAGGTCGACAAACTTTCTACACTAGTACAAGGCATCCATTTAACCAAGCATTGTCAGTCCTTCAGTGTGGCAACTAGGTGGGTTTTGTTGACACATTTTTTATAATTTTTTTTTTTTTTTACAAATCTCCTTATGTGCCAGAAGTTACAAAATCTTGAAAGTAAGTAAACATAAGTCTATTCCCAGGAACTATTCCATTTAATATGCTTCTTAGAACCTATTAATTGATCTGGATGGCTATTTCTTATTAACATAATCCTTGAGCTCCTGGAAACTAAACTGTAAATGAAGACCCTGAAACCCTTTACACAGAGAGTGAACTGTGGGACCTGGTGGCAGTTCCTTTTTCCCCAAGGCCAGATGGTCTGAAAATGGGAGGAGCTGAGAGATACCTGAGTTCTGACCAGGAAACAGGGAAAAGGTAAAATATCAAGCCAACAACACTATAAGTCTCCAGTTCTCTTATAGAGAAGTTCTACGGGGTTCTGGTCAAGAAGAATGTTAAATTGGACTTCATCAATACTGAAGGCTTCTACTTCTAGCAGGGTACCATTAAGACAGTAATTGGATAAGTCACAGATTAGGGGGGAAAGCCTTTGCTATGCACATGACTGACAAGTCATTTGGATTCAGAACGTGAGGAAGAAGTCCTGAAAAGCAAGGCAAACACATTAACAATGAAAGTCATGCATGATGAAGCCTTATAAGTAACAAATGCATACAAGGTTAAACCAGCAGAGCAACAAAAGACAATATACTGAGCTGAGAGAAAGAAGCTCAACACAGCAGGACATATGATGATGTTTTCTCTCATATGTGGGAAGTGAAAGAGGACCCATGAGAAGGAGTGAAGATCTAAAGGGGGAGAGAGTAAGAGAGCACAGTGGTTGATGGGAGTGGGCCCATAGGTCTACAGGGACATGTGTTTGAATGCTCGGTTCCTGGTTGCTGGAACTGTTTGGGAAGGATTGGAAAGAGTGGCCTTGCTGGAGAAGGTGTGCCATCGAGGCCCAGCTTTGAGGTTAGAAAGGACTCAGGCCAATTCCTGTCAGCTGTCTTTGGCTCCAAATTCAAATCAAGATGTGAGTCCTCAATTGTTCCAGTTGTCATGACTTTGCTCAGCCATCATGGACTCTAACCCTCTGAAACTGTAAGCTCTTGATGTCTTATTACAGCAATAGGGAAGTAACTAATGCAAGGAGTAATGGTGGGAGAAAAAGAGAAAATCTTAATTATAAACACACACACACACACACACACACACACACACACACACACACACACCATGAAAGTGGAAGAGTAATGGAGGGAGAAAATATGACAAGGTGCATTGGCATATCCTTATGAAACTATCATAGTGAAACATAGACTGAACAACCACTAGAGACATTCAAAGTTTTCTCAAAACATAGAAGCATGTGTGTTTGCTCAGCAAGAGTCAGTTGGGGACTCCTCTTGTCCCATTTGCTGTGTAGAGGATGGAGCAATGAAGAAAGCTGCCAAATGCCTTTGCTCTCAATCCATCACACTAACAGTGAGTGAGAAGGAGCTGGGGAGGCTTCCTGTCCTCCTCAGCAGACAGGAGAAGCAGCCCTATCTTCAA
Organism: Mus caroli; assembly: GCF_978045245.1. Classification (NCBI taxonomy): domain Eukaryota; kingdom Metazoa; phylum Chordata; class Mammalia; order Rodentia; family Muridae; genus Mus; species Mus caroli. The sequence continues at coordinate 81,718,509 of NW_028227274.1, forward strand.
GACTGGCTGACTGGCACTTCTGTTGAGATTGGAAGACTCCAAAGTGTTGCTGGGTACACACACTCAGATCCTTCTTCTGAAGTATCTTTGCAGAAGGCCTCGATGTACGAAGGCACACATTGTTCCCATTATGCATGAGGAATACAAGTGAGACGCATGCATTTAAGATAAAATATCACAAAAAATAATTTTGCCTATCAGACTTTCTTTAAAGAATGTATTTTAACACTGTTTTATTTATCTCCCCATTTCTTCACTTATTCCTGTAATATTTTTAAGGAAGTGAGGAGTGGAATGATTTATGCATTTACGCTTAAATTGATTAATTAGAAGCTTTGAATTCCTCACACAAAATCCTGCTCACTAAAGTTTTTTTTTTCCTTTACCTTTGTAAATGATTGTAACTAAAATTAGGGAACAGCATGTGTCAGAAGAACTACTATTTTCTCCCTTCTTTTGTCTTGGTTTGGTGAATAGCAATGATGACCTTGCAAAAACAAGCATTGGTACCAGAAGAAGTGTGAATTGCAAAGCACATGTCACGTGAAAGTCACGATGTCCCCGCTACATCTTTTAATGCCTTTAAGTCCCCTTGAGCACCACAGGTCAAATGTAAATTTCATCATGAAATGAGATTGAATAAATGGCCAACTCCTTGAGAAATCTGTCTTCCTTACCTGGCTCCACATTGCTTCCTCTAATCATGTTTAAGACACCACTTTCTGACAGTGCTTTCAAAGAATGTTTAACAGAGAGAGTATCGTTCTCAAAAAGGAAAATAGACAGTGACAGCGTTTCTGGTTAAAATCCTGTGATTGCATTTACTGAAGAACATCAACAGTCAAATAAGGTCACATTAAGAAAACTTGTTGAAGGAAACAGAAAATTTAATTGGAGGTATAGATACCATGATTTAATAATTGGAGGCAACCTTAGACACGGTAATAGTGTCTTCCATAGTGGCCAACATACCTTACAGATATACTTTTTGTTTCTAATCAATTAATTAATTAATTAATTTGTTTACATCCCAAGCACTGCCCTCCCTCCTGGTCGCCCCCTCACATAGTTGTAAGGAGCCGCCTTCACATTCGCCATTACAAGATGGCGCTGATGGCACTGGCACCTGTGTTCTAAGTAGTAAACAAGCAAGCTGTGCATGTGCCGGGGTAGCTTCCCACCCCATGTGCTCTGCCTTCCCTGTGACGACAACTCCAGCCGATGGGCTGCAGCCAATCAGGGAGCGACACGTCCGAGGCGGAGGACAGTCCTCCATAAAAGGGAGAGGGCTCCGCCATTGCTCTCTCTCTCTCTCTGGCTCCCTCTCTGGCTCTCTTCGCCACTGGCTCCTGATGGGGTAAGCAATAAAGCTTGTGCTGCAGAAGATTCCGGTTGCCCTGAGCGTGTTCTTACCAGAGGGGACAAAAAAGCGCGCGCAATAAATGGTGCTGAAACCCGCGAGCTACTGCATCACGGGGAAGGAGCGGTTAATGAAGTGTTCCCGGAAAACAGACTGTTGAGAAGGATCCAGTGTGGATTCAGAACTCTTCAGCTGGGAAACTGTGGTAATGAAGTGTTCCCGCAAAACAGACTGTTGAGAAGGATCCGGCATGGGTTCAGAACTCTTCAGCTGGGGAACTGTGGTAATGAAGTGTTCCCGCAAAACAGACTGTTGAGAGGGATCCGGCATGGGTTCAGAACTCTTCAGCTGGGGAATGGAGCGGAACCAGAACTGTGGGGATGGGACGCGCGTTACAGCTTTACAAGGTATGTCTGGTCTTGAACTTTCTCTAGTGTTAAAAGCCTTTTTGTTCCTTTTCATATGTCAACAAGTGGTTAAGGCAGGGTGGAAAATTCTGGACAAAATTCAAGACAGTCTATCAGAAGTAAAGCGGAGAGAGAGAGCAGGAGCAAAGAGGAAACATGGTGCACCAAATAAGTACACAGGCCTTTCCACGGGTCTTGAACCCGAAGAAAAGTTAATGTCAGGGAAGAATACCTGGGGAGAGATTAGAAGGAAAGAAGAGAAAAAACAAAGGAAAAAAGAAAAGTTAATGTCAGGGAAAAATACCTGGGGAGAGATTAGAAGGAAAGAGGAGAAAAGAGATGAGTTTAAAGAGCCAGTTCTTAGTAGCTGTAAATCAGATGAAAAAATTAGCCCTTCTGAGAAAACAGACTTAGAGGAGGGAGCAACTCGTTATGAGAGAGAAATGCGAGCTTATAGGTAAGAAAAAAGCCAAAAGCGGCTGGCAAAGGCCAGCTTGCTGCTCGGCCTTTGGGCAGTCGGCTTCAAGGTCATAGTGCACCTCCGCCCTATGTGGAGCCCCCGCCCTGCATAGTACATCAGCCCTGCGCAGAGAGGCAGTGTGCAGACTCGTTCATTTCAAGAGAGACACAAAGGAAGATGCAACAGGCATTTCCGGTCTTTGAAGGAGCCGAGGGTGGGCGTGTTCATGCTCCGGTAGAGTACAGGCTTGCCGGCATGGCACTAACTCCTGCCGACTGGCAAATGATTGCAAAAGCCGCTCTCCCCAATACGGGCAAATATACGGAATGGAGAGCTCTATGGCAAGAGGCTGCACAAACGCAGGCCCGAGCAAACGCTGCTGCTTTGACTCCAGAGCAGAGAGATTGGACTTTTGACAGGTTCAAACCTTGGCAGCCACATCCAATGATTGGGCAGTTTTAGTTACCTCCTTTTCAGGACAAATAGATAACCATTATCCAAAACATCCAATTTTACAGTTTGCCCAAAATCAATCTGTTGTGTTTCCACAAATAACAGTAAGAAACCCACTTAAAAATGGGGTTGTGGTATATACTGATGGATCAAAAACTGGCATAGGTGCCTATGTGGCTAATGGTGAAGTAGTATCCAAACAATATAATGAAAATTCACCTCAAGTGGTAGAATGTTTAGTGGTTTTAGAAGTTTTAAAAACCTTTTTAGAACCCCTCAATTTTTTAGAAGTGGCTGGAGTGATTAAGCCTTCCAGTAAAATTGCCAATATTTTTCAGTAGATACAATTAGTTTTGTTTGCCTCTCCTTTAACTGGAGAAAAGGCCTCACATGTGATTCAACATTGCCTTAAGGCATGGAGTGCTTGGGGAAAACCCAAACTACTTAAGACTGATAATGGACCAGCTTATACATCTCAAAAATTCCAACAGTTCTGCTGTCAGAAGAACGTGACCCACCTGACTGGACTTCCATACAACCCCCAAAGACAGGGTATTATTGAGCGGGCGCACCGCACCCTCAAATCCTATCTAATAAAACAGAAAGGGGGAGTCGAGGAGGCTCTACCCCGAGTACCAAGAGTGTCTGTGTCTACAGCACTTTTTACACTCAATTTTTTAAATCTTGATGCTCATGGCCATACAGCGGCTGAACGTCATTGTTCAAAGCCAGATAGGCCCAAAGAAATGGTTAAATGGAAAGATGTTTTAAGTAACAAATGGAAAGGACCGGATCCTATTTTGATAAGATCCAGGGGAGCTGTTTGTGTTTTTCCACAGAATGAAGACAACCCATTTTGGATACCAGAAAGACTCACCCGAAAAATCCAGACTGACCAAGGGAATACTGATGTCCCTCGTCTTGGTGATGTCCAGTGCGACAACAACAAAGGGAGAGCAGCGTTGGGAGATACAGAATTGGACGGCTAAATTTGAACAGACCCTTTGAAAATTGAGACTTGCCCCACGCACTTGGACCTGTCCCTGACCTAAGGACTATCTTTTCAACATTTTCCTTCTTTAAAGAATGGGTGGGGGTGGAATTATTTGGAGCTGTTCTTTGCTGTGGATTAGTGTTGCTTCTCTGATTGGTCTGTAAGCTTAAGGCCCAAATTAGGAGAGACATGGTGGTTATTTCCCAGGCGCTTGCAGCACTAGAACATGGTGCTTCCCCTGATATATGGTTATCTATGCTTAAGCAATAGGTCGCTGGCCACTCAGCTCTTGCACCCCACGAGGCTAGTCTCATTGCACGGGATAGAGTGAGTGTGCTTCAGCAGCCCGAGAGAGTTGCACGACTAAGCACTGCAGTAGAAGGGCTCTGTGGCATTTATGAGCCTATTCTAGGGAGACATGTCATCTTTCAAGAAGGTTGAGTGTCCAAGTGTCCTTCCCCCAGGAAAAACGACACGGGAGCAGACCAAGACCCCTTCGGGTGATGAGCCTGGGAGGAGGTTTTGTGTAAAGCCCCTATTTTACACACTGGGGATTTGACCTCTATCTCCACTCTCATTATTATGGGTGGCCTATTGCTCTTAAATAAAAGAAAAGGGGGAGATGTAAGGAGCCGTCCTCACATTCGCCATTATAAGATGGCACTGACACCTGTGTTCTAAGTAGTAAACAAACCATCTGCACATGCGCTGGGGTAGTTTCCCACCCCATGTGCTCTGCCTTTCCAGTGATGACAACTCTGGCTGATGGGCTGCAGCCAATCAGGGAGTGACACGTCCGAGGCGGAGGACAGTCCTCCATAAAAGGGAGGGGGCTCCGCCATCTCTCTCTCTCTCTCTGGCTCTCTTCTCCACTGGCTCCTGATGGGGTAAGCAATAAAGCTTGTGCTGCAGAAGATTCCGGTTGCCCTGAGCGTGTTCTTACCAGGGGGAAGTAAAGCGGCGCGCAATACATAGTCACTCCTCCATGCCCCCTCCCCTTCACCTTTAAGAGGGTGCCCCACAGGGTCTACCTCCACCCTGGCTCATCACATCTCTACAGGATTAGGTGCATCTTCTCCCACCCACCGAGGCCAGACAAGACAACTGTCTGCTACGTATGTGCCAGGGGCCTCAGAACAGTCCATGAATGCTCTTTGGTTGGTGGCTCAGTCTCTGAGAGCTCTCGGAGATCCAGGTTAATTAGCCCTGTTGGTCTTCCTTTGGGGTTTCCATACCCCTCAGGGCCTTCAATCCTTTCCTCAACTCTTCCATAAGGAACCCCAAATTCCTCAGTCAGCTGCTAGGTAGAGTCTTTCATGGGGCAGTTATGCTAGAATGCTATATGTGATAGCATAACAGGGCATCATTAATAGTGCCTGGGGCTGGGACTAGTCCATGGAATGGGTCTCAAGTTGGGCAGGTCATCAGTTGGCCATTTTGGACGCCTTGCTGCTAATCAAAGGTGTGGACCATGACAGAAGTTCAGTGGGATGGTTAAGGATTTGTCCCTCAAATTGTTGTTTTTCCTAGAAACATCAGATCTGTCATCCATCATCATAGCACCCTCTTCTAACTAACTTTCTCTTTACATAGGCTTTCATGGAAATAAGATAGTAGCACGTGATGGCTGACCCTGGTTGTCACATGATAGGCTTTCATGGAAATAAGACAGTAGCACGTGATGGCTGATCCTGGTTGTCAATGTGACACAACTGGAAAGAAGAAACCTCAGTTGAGGTCTGCCTCCATCAGACTGGCCTGTGGGCATATCTGTGAGGTATTTTTGATTGCTGTTGATGTAAGAGGACCCAGTCCATGGTGGGTAGTAATATCCCTTAGTAGGTGGACCTTGTGGGTATAAGAAAGGCAGCTGACTGTGAGCCTGGGAGCAAACCAGGAAGCATCTTTTCTCAGTGGACTTCATTTCTTCAGTTCCTGCCTTCAGGTTCCTTCTTGAGTTCCTGCCCTTACTTCCCTCAGTGATGGACTACCATCTGTAAGCCAAATAAACTCTTTCTCTCCACGTTTTAGTCAGTGTTTTATCACAGCAGCAATGAGCTAAGGTAGCATGAGAACACATGTTACTCTCAACTGCTATGTTGGTATGGAATCTTAAAATAGCAAAACATTCGTCATCGTCATCATCAACAACTGCTGTGCACCCTGGTCCCCTGATGACCTATTTTACCTACACAGAGGACATTCTGCACTAGGATAAAATAAATATTCTAATAGAATCTTCTGTTTGTGTTTTGTTTTGTTTTGTCTCATTAAGGTAGATTCCCAGTAGCCCAGGCTAGCCTCAAGCTCCTAATGATTCTGCGGCCTCAGCTTTCTGAAGGCGAGGGTTGAAGGTGTGCACCTTTCATTTCTGGAGAAAAGGCTGGAAATACAATTGCAGAATGTGTGGAAATAATCGGTGCAAATACCTGAACGCAAATGATGTGACTCTGTTCTGGATTTGCCTTCTGTTGCTGCGATAATCTCGGACCAAAAGCAGACGGAGGAAAGGAGAGAGTGTGTTTGGCCTGCACTTCCACATTGCAATTCATCATCTAGGGAAGCCAAGTCAAAAACTCAAGAAGGAACTGAGGCAGAAATCTTGGAGGAGTGCGGATGCTTTCTGGCTCGATCTGCTAGCTTAGGCAGGCCACCTTCCTGGGACCCACCCTCACTCATTGATCACCCGGCAAGACCTCTTTCATACACATGGCTACAGGTCAACCTGAACTAGGTAGACAGCCCCTCAGCTGAGATGCCCTCAGACTAGGCTATGTCACACTGACAGCTGAATACCAGCTAGCAACTAAATGTGCTAATCCAAAGCACTGAAATCTTTCATTTTTAAACAAAATTATATACACATAAACATGAAATAGTTAAATCAATAAGTTAAAGGAAAACAAAATAAACCTGACATTGTAAAAGAAAACATATAGGTGGGATATAAAACAGCTTATAATTGAACAATAGCTCAATTAATATAAATGTAAAGGTGGGCTTTTAAAATACATGCCTTTTAAAATCCCAGGCATGGTAGTGATTGCCTGCAATCCTAGCACTTAGAGTGTGGGTCCAGAGGGATCAGGAGTTCTAGGCCAGCCTTGAGTATGTCATGAGTTTGAGACCAGCCTGTGCTAAATAAGGCCTTGTTTCAACACACACACACATATACACACGTAAACACACTCACACACAAACACACTCACACACAAATACACTCACACACAAACACACACACATACACACATGAAAAAATTAAATAATAAAATAACATTTATTTCTTTCCTGTATAGTAAATAAATGTTTTCAAAATTGAGGCAATTTCAAAAATTGCCTAAAACAAATATTAAGAATCCATAAAAACAAGGATAGTGAGATTTCAAAATGATTAAGGATTTATAATTCTGTTAAGTAAAATTCTCCAGTAAATATGTTACTAAAAACAACTAAGAAAAATACACTAGGCTCATATTTAACTCAAGCTATCAAAGAGAGAAAACACAATCACGCCAGAAACCTTCAGTCATCATCTTAGCAATCGCGTGTACTCTTCTCTTGAGAAGTCTTGGAAGATCAACAGAAGGAAAGGTTGTGAATAAGAGATCCAGAAGTGCTTTGACATCCAAGTGTTGGACCTCCTGATCCATCACGCCAATCGATACAAAGAGAGGAGATGGTGAAGGAAACAATGGCGTCCAGGCATCCATCATTTCACACCTACCTTCAATAAACTTGGGGTGCATGGAGCTTTCCTAACCTGACAAAGAAGGGATTTCAAAACAACAAGCAGGATGGTATTTCACAGATGCCATTATGAGAGCTTATTGATGTTACAGGTAGTCTGGGAAGCCTGTTTTTTTGTTGACAGATGTTTTATATTTTATGCTTGATTTTCCTTTTTGAAATATTTTTAATTTAGTATTTGAAGCTCTATGCATGTACACAACCTGTCATTTGTCATATTTATTCAGTATACCCTCCCATAATTCTTTCTAGTCCCCATTACACGCACTGTCTCCCTACAAACTGTCCCCCATTTTTAAGTGCTCATTGTCCAATTAGTACTGCCCAGGTGCACACAGGCCGTGACTCTTCTGTTATTAGTTCCCCTCCCATCTCAGGCTCAGGAAATGTCTCAAGAGAATGAATGAATGTAAGGCTTCACAAGAGAGTGTGTGAAACCCAGGCTTCCGCATGTGGCAGGGCTGCCACACACACCTGCTCCCAGCGGTGTGTGCGCAGTATCAGTGTGCTCCACGGTGTAACCAACGCAATAAACCGTGAAAATCGAAACGGTGTCAGAGTCGGGTTAAAAGATCAACACAATCATTCCCTCACGGATCTGAGTCTGGGGGAAGCAATAGCGTTCACGGAAATCAGCTAAAGTACTGGAAACAGTAGAAATAGTGGTGATATTAAGTAATAAGAAATATACAGGGATACGATCATCACAGAACAGAAACTATACACCGGCAGGTAAAAAAAGGTGAAACTGGGGGCTCCTTTCTAAGCAGGAAAAATGTGAGAAATTGTGTCTATAGGGTTTGCTTTATCATAAGACACAGTAAACGACGTTTTAATAAAATGGATACAATATTTTTGAGACGGGCTTTTGCTATGTAGCTATGGATGCTATGTAGACCAGGCTGCCCTCAAACTCACAGAGAACTGCCTAAGCCACCCCTCCCAACTGGGCTGGTATTAAAGGCATGTGCCACCAAGCACAGATGGAATATTTATGATGTAGGACAAGAAACTACCAGTTGGAGTACATGAGCAGATCATGTGTTAATACAAAACATAAATGCTTCGGTTTTAGAGTGGAAAAATAACATTCAAAACAAAGAACTAAAAGCTCCACTAATGTGTAATTATCAAAACTTTTGGAAACAGGCCTTCAATTTTACTCTGGAATTCTCTTCTGAATGACAGATTCCTAGGAGCTAATTATGAAGGGGTGCAGCTTTGGTCACTAGCATTTCCTACACTTTTAGCTCTTAGTAAAACTGAAAATTAATAATAAGCAAATGTTTAATATTAGATAAAGGCTAAGTTCCTCTTCATGAACAGTATAGCACACATGACTTTCTAGATTGAGTTAAAAAAAAAAATAATGACAGGTTACTAAACACCACATATAATATTAGCCTATCTTTAAAGTCAGTATAAAATAAAATAAATAAAATCAGTGATTATTTTTGCTTGAATTAACATTTTAAATGTGTATATATATATATAAATTGTTCATTTTCTTTTTTTGTGAATGTGCATCTTTGCTTATGTGCACTCATGAGCAAACAACTGTAGATGCCCACGGAGGCCAGAGGGGGCACTGTGAGAAGAGCTGCCCACTGTGGATGCTGGGACTCACACTCAGGTCCTCTGCAGGAGTAATGCAGGCTCTTAACTGCAGAGTCATCTCTCCACCCTCTCCAATGGGCTTTGTTATTTCTGGTTTTGCTTTTATTCTGTATCCTAGTGTTTATACAGTGGACAGGGAGCAGTGCCAGAGTCATAGTGCCACAGAGAGTTATAATGCATAAGAATTCCATCAACTTCTGTTTTATAACATCACTATTAGTATTAATTAATAAGAATATTACCAGTGATTAATACTCAACTAATATTGGTAAACAGCCGTACTTCCTATGTTTGGCAAATGAGCAGGCATGACAACAATCACATGAAGAGGCCCCATCTAGGATTGGCATGGGATCAATCAGTTACCAAAAGCACATTAGAAATGTAAAGAGATTAGAGAAGAACAAAGTGTTCATACAAATAACATGTACTGGCACACCCAACGAGATAAGAAAACACATTTATCATTATCATGAATAATTCGTCTGCTTCCCTAGGAAACAAACTTGATTTTGAAAAACTCTACTTTCCAGTGGAAATAAGTTCAGCCTCTTGTGTTTTCTCCATATATTTTCTATAATAACTGAGCTATAATATCCTCACCTCTGAGTTGACTCGATTGCGTTCTCTTTGGACACACACCTGAGAGAAGATTTTCAGATGAGTGTGTGTCTCACGTGAAGCACTCAGCTTCATGCATGGTCGTCATGCTCGTTTATCAGGCTATGAACATAGAGACCCATGGATTTGTCTGTGAGATTTGGTGGCCTCTCGGGTCTGCTCCCAGCTACACTCCTTGCTCCTTGGCCTCACTCAGTCTCACTTCTCCTAGGTCTAAGCATTGAGGTCCACACTCAGAGCACCCCACTCTTCCTCTCTCACCGCTTCCTCCCCGAATGTAGCCCTAGGCGGGTCCCATGTTGCTCTGTGCAACGTGCATTCATTATAGTTTCTAGTCTTAGGCTTTTTTCTTGTCCACAGTTGTGTTGTCTGAATCATAAGTTTATCTTTCAGAGAGCTAGTTTTCCCCAGAGAGTGACATCATCATTGGAAGTTAAAAGCACATCTCCCTCCTACTGGGCCTCAGCAACATTTTGTCATTCGTGGACACCATGACATTTTAGAAAACAAAATAAGTGTTTTCTATCACTTTATCCCCAGAGTAAGGACACTCTTCATCCATTAGAGAGAGGTTCCTTAGCTGAATATAAAAGGCATGACACTCCTTCACCTGGTCTAGGGCTAATGATGGCATGTTTGTAAAGGCACAAGATATCCAGAAGCCAGTCTAGGGTCTTCACTAGAGTGTACCCTCCTGTGACTGCAGAGTAGCTTTTCGACCTCAGCTACAATCAGCTTACACACTGAGGGCCAGGGAGGCACAGCCATAGGACAGACCATGGAAGATATCCCTGTGACAAGCCATTAGCAGCACACAGAAAACAGTCTTTTATGAAAGTGTTCAGATAGCCAAATAAGACAGCATGAGCCTCAACCACCTATGGCTGTGTCACGAGAATGAATATTAATAAAGTTAAGTGTCTTAATAAACATCATTTGGGGGGAAAAATCAAAAGTTTTCCTTTTCAACTACTTAATTTTCTATGAGTGTATCATTTTGAAAACATATAAACACAGATTATAAATATGTGCATGTCTACTGTACTCTTAAATTATGTGTTATATGCGATAAACATTTTAGATAACTTAAACATGCAGAATATTAAAACATCTTATTTAAAAACCAATTCATATCCGTTTAGTGGCATTAAAATGAAGTCAATGTGTACAGAATCACCTAGAGAGCTCTTGCTCCATCTGAAAAGAAATCGGGATGCGTAGAGGTCTCCACAGGTCTTCACTCACGACTGAGATGTGGCAGATGAAGAAGCTTCCACTCTAAAGAGCTCATCAACCAGTGCTTTAAAAGTCCTAGGTTCTGTTTCTATTTGTTCTAGTTTGGCATCTGTTACTGTGACAGGACACTGACCAAAACCCACATGGGGGAAGACAACGGTTGATTGGGATCACACATCCATGTGTGGTCTATCTACCACTGTATGAAATCAGGGCTAGGGCTGTTGACCTATTGGTTGTCAACAATCTGGAGGCAGGAACTGAAGCAGAGAACCCTGAAGGCACACTACTCACAGGCTTGCCTTCCTTAGGATGCTCAGCTTGCTTTTCTATGCAACCCAGGGATGCCTGCCTAGAAGTGGTTCCGCCCACAGTGGCCCACACCGCCCCCCCCCACACACACATCAATAATTAACCAAAGAAACACACCACAGACATCCCCACGGGCCAGGCTGAGGAAAGTAAATATTCAGTTGAGGTCCTCTTTTCCTTGATGACTCTCGTCTGTGTCAAATTGCCAAAAGCTAATCAGCCCATGATACTAAACTGGAGTAAGCATGGAAAATGTAAGAATTTATGATACACTAACATATTAAGAAATATCCTTCTAGATACTGCATTCATGTATTCATAAGACTTTCACCCTCGAAATTTCCGTTAGATAATTATAAAAGGAAACAGTTAATAATGTTAAGAAACTTAAAACTAAAGTGGGAAAATTATTTAGAGGAGTATAAGATGTCTACCAACTTAAAATCTACATGGTTAGTATACACAAATCCAAAACTTCTAATAGCTCTTAATGAACTCACGTTACTGGAGTAAGCATGGGAAATATAAGAATTTATGATACACTAATATATTAAGAAATATCCTTTGAGATATTAAACTCACCCTGAACTTTTCTATACAAGATATATGTCCTTTTTAATGGGATCCTTTCTTATATATGAGTCTCCAGGTTGAGAAATGGATCTAAATTGAAAAGTAAAAAGGAGAACGATCCGGGCGCAGCCATGCGTCCCTGGAATCACAGCACCTAGGAAACTCAGGCAGTGCAATTCCAAGTTCAAGGCCAGGGTAGCTGTATAAAAAAACTCAGCCTCATAAAAGGGCAAAAAGAAGAATGAAATAAGAAAGAGAAAAGGCATGAGACAAGAGGAGTATTTCAAAAGTCAAAGCCAAAATAAGAGGCAGTAGAGATGTTTGGGTGGTCAGAGCTTTGGGAGCTGCTGCAGAGAGCCCAGGTGTGGCTTCTGGGACTTCAGGACTCAGGGGGCAGGCAGCTCCCAACCTGCACTTACAACCTGGCACTGCACAGGCATGCTGCACTCACAGACAAGCAGGCACACACATACATACTTTTTTAAAAAGTAGATACATTAGTTTATCTTTTTAAATGCAGAAACAATGTAACAACGTGGCAGAGGCTCTTTAAATTCATTTACAATCTCCCAGGTTTGCGCTGTTATTAGTGTGATCAGCAGTGACACGTGTCACCCGAAATGAGCAAGGGTGACTTTGCTTGAGGCTCCACCGTGTCCTCTGCTGCTGTCCTCCTCCACACAGCCTTAGCATGGGCATCTCACCAAGGACATGCTGGTGGCAAAAGGGAACTGTCCCATCTTTCAGGGAGATGTCCCTGTAGGTCTCTGTCCCCATGGCCCCTGACAGGACTCTCCTCTCTCATCTTCAAAACCAAGGGTTTAGCCAGGATCGCTCTGCATCATCACTCAGTACAGAAACTCCTTCTAGACGCTGCTTGAATGATTGGTTGGGAGATATTTTTTGACACAAATTGGCTTTTCTTTAAGGTAAATTCACCAATTCACAGCAGTCAATCCTGCATTAAACCTGGCTGATCAATTTTAATGAAATGCCCTCAGTCATAATAATATGTTAAAAATAAAATCCTCTTTCATATTACAACAACAAGGTAGTACTCACTTGCCCCCAGGCCCCAGCTCACCTGCTCCAGAGTAAAGAAGGCATCCTGCAATAACAGTGACATTTTTAATTATGCTGCTGTGCTTGAAATCTCACGTGGGTGCCATGATCGGATGAGGCCGTGGGGAGATTCCCTATGAAGTGCACTGACCTCAGAACCCAGAGCCCCCCAGGAACTGAACAAAGGGTAAGAGAAAAGACCTGTGTGTGTGTGTGTGTCAAGGTGACCACAGCCTACAGACAGGAGCTGTAGGCCTAAAATTCATTACCTTTCATGTTAAATAAAGACAATTGAGTCTTTCCTGATCCCTGTTTTACACTGGATCTATTCATTCCACTTTTTCCTATATCTTGAAAAAGCAATTCTGAACCCCTCTTTTGACCTCTCCACCCTTCAGAAGTGCAGTCAGACACCCCAACTTGTGCCACTCCCTCTGTGGGTTGTCAGTCACTGCCTGGTCACCAGTTTCAAGCATCCACACTTAACCTGCTTTGGCTCGCTGAGGACTCTGATCCTGGTGTGCACCTTCACCCACATGTAAAGGCAGTTTGGGGGCCCTTAAGATGCTGTGCTGTGTAAAATGTTCCCCTTTCAAGATGGCCTTTGCTGTTTTTACACAGTGTGAAAGTTTAATACTACAGTGTTTAAACAGCCACATGTCAGCACTGAGAAAGAGCAGAAGGATTAGTAGCAAGTGTGCTTTTGTGGATCCCAAGAAAATCTCAGTCTTGGTGAGGCTGTGTGCACCCCCAACACAGCTGGAGAGCAGGTGGAGGTTGGTGCAGAAGATCTCAAACAAAGATGCAGATGAAGGCTCTGGATTACTTCAATTAAAAATGGGAGGGCAGAGTTAAGGAAATGTCTTGGTTGGTAATATGTTTGCTTTAAAAGCCCATACATCTGAGTGTGAGCCTCAGAACTCATGAGAAAAACAGAAGTGTAATGGAGCCCCCCCTGTGATCTAGAAAGGGGGAGGGAAGGAGAGAAGGAGAGAGAGAGAGAGAGAGAGAGAGAGAGAGAGAGAGAGAGAAGGAGGAGGAAGAGGAGGAGGAGGACGACGACGACGAGGAGGATGTCAGCAGCCCACTGATCAGTCATTCAAGCCTAACTGCTGAACTCCAGGAACCCGAGAGACACTAAACACGTCTGGTTCTAGGGAAGGATGGCTAAGGTTGTCCTCTGTCCTCTATAGGAGACATGTGTACACACATGCCTGAACACCCACAAACATATGTACATGCATTCTTTTAAAAAGCAAATTGCAAGATGTGCTTTGAATAATAAAGACTACAATAGTAAAGCTTAGAACTGAGGGGAAACAGTCAGCTGTGGGAGCCATTATGATAGAAATCCCAGGAACCGCTGTGAGATATAGGGATGCGGGGATGCGAGGTGCGTAAAGCAAGACACTCCTAGAATTTCCATTGCTCTCATTGGACCACTTACAGAAAGAGTTGTAAAAAGGCACATTTGGGATGGCATCATAGGAACGCACTTGAGGAAGACACCAAGGCTGGCTGAGTCTTCTAGACACTACTCCCTCGCACCTCTGCACTCCTGGGATGACCCAGTTCCCCTTGCTATCTGCGTTATGACCCTGCTCTTAATGTTAAAGACTCAAGAGGATGCAACTATCAGGGACATTCATCGTGATGATTAAATTCTGAGTCTGGTTCTTGGAGGTCTGGGCAAGACTTCGGCTAGCAGACATAGAAATGTGCTCTGGTCCTCAAGTGGAGGAAGTGGTTGGGACCCCAGAGGAATCATGGGAAATAACTGAACGTGGGACTGTGGAGGAAGTGGGAGGGGATCTTCTCGGAGAATGCTTAGAGAAGCCATCTGTAGCCATGTGAGAAAAGGATCTTTTAATGTCCAAGTCGTTGCTCAGCACTACCCTGTCTGGCTTAAACTACCAATACTGTGCGAGAAGCTCCAACAGCACTTCCGCCTAGCCATAGCTGGTCTTCTGCTATGAGCTCTAACTGTGTCCACTTAAAAGACTCGTGAACCCACTTAGATCTCAACAAGACTCTTGTCTGTTGTTTGGGGCTTTCATGATAGTCCAGACAGCCTTGGAAATGCAGTCAAAGTTGTGAATCCAGATCTGGGCAAGCATAGCTATGCTCTGGATATTGCACAGATTCTTAACTACATATCGTGTGTGTGTGTGTGTGTGTGTGTGTGTTCCTGTAGATGTGCACATGAACATGTTGGTGCTCAAAGCACACACGAACAGGCACTTGATGAAATCAGAGTCTAGTGTCTTCCCTTGGTTGCTACCCATCTATTTTAGTCTAATCTTTGAGACAGTGTCTCCCAGAGTCCCTGAAACTCACTTATCAGCAAGACCAGCTGATCTTCCAGCCCCAGGGAATGCCCTGCCTCAGCCGGGGGATCACAGGAATGAGCTGACAAACTTGACATTTTAAGGAGATGGAACGGATTCCCAACGCATGTCCTCATGTTTACCCTGCAAGCACCCGATTGACCAAGCTACCTCCCCAACCTGCTGGTTTCCACACTCTTCAAATTGGGTGAAAAGTGTGGTCAAAGGCTTGTTTTCTTTGTTCCCTGTTCCTTTAGTTCACCAGAATCGTATTCATGTGAATCTTCAGAATGCCATTCAAGGTTTATTCTCTAGTGACATGGACCCTGGTCATAAGGACCGCAATCTGCAGCTTTAATTTGATTTCTATTTAATCAGTGGTGCTGCTGGACATGTTCAGAGAATTCTGAAGGCTAGGCCTGGGGTCAGAGTTAGGTTGTGGGTGCACTGTGCTGGGATTTGGGGTTCAGGTGAAGTCTTGTAAGATTTATGTCAGAATTCTTCTTCTTTCCCCTCAGGGCAGTGAGCTGCTATGGAATACAAAATAACAAAGATTGATCTTGAACTCATTTCCATAAATATGTTGGGCAAATAGAAAACCACGCTGCCAGGACTGGTTGAAATGTGGTGGCTGTGTCCACAGAGCAGTCACACTAACTGTGAAATTTCCCATGAATACTTAAGCCTAACAGGGGCAGTTTCTTCAAAAAGACTTTGGTCAACAGATTTGTACTGAAATAAACTTCACGGGTTGACATGAGCTTAATTAAAAAGTGATAAATCTCCTTGCCCCATCTATCAGCGATTTTAAAAAGAGAGAAACGTCGGGCAGTTGTCGTCACTAAGTCACACCGGCTGGCGAATGCACGCAATTTCCACGGTGTGGTTTATGTCTGAGGAATAAGAAGCTGCATATTTCTCCTTCAAGATGCTAACTGTTGTTGTTTTTTTCTTTAAATCTATTACTTTTCTACATTTATATTGAGTGTCAATTCTAGGAAAAGTCTCCCCGAAGAGTCAAGGTTGGGTTTAAATAACTTTACTTGTGTGTTCGCATCCCTAAAGTCCATGCAATAGTCTATGTTGGAGAGCTGACACAGAAAAGCCGCACATGCACAACAGTGTGAGTGCTTCCTGAAAAGGCTGACACGCTCAGGTCACTCTAAAGCCACCTTCAAATGTGAGGACGGTTTCACACACCGTGTGGGTGCCTCTATGCAGAGAATAAAATGCCCAGTGCCTTTCATGGCCGAGACGGACCCCTCAGCCATCTGAAATGGGTCTTTCCATGTAGGAAGGATTTCACACACAGCTCCTCTTAACTGTGCGCTTACAAACAGGGAAAGGAGATCGTTAGTGAACCTCTTTGCTTTTCTTCCCTGACATGTGAGTTTGTGAGGCAGGATGGATAGACGGGTGGAGAGAAGAGAATTCACGTCCTTCCCAACAGTGGAACTTGTTCTGGCCTCGTGCTGGAGGTTGTCATAAGGTGCTGGGCTGTGGAGAGATGTGGGCTTTAGCAGTCTTCTTCTACATCTCAGCCTGGCAAGGGGAAATTCTTACTCAATACTTGTTTAGAGTCTCTCCTTTTCCTGTCCCGTGGGCAGTGCATTCAGGGACTATGTGCCCCTCTCACTTGGAGCTTCCTAGATCAGGCATCCACAAAGACAACTGGAGATGGGGCTTTCCTCTTGGAACTTAGGAAAAGTTATATAGTGAAGGAACTTTGAACAGTCTTTATCGCTCTCAAAGGCAAGGCCACCACTCAAGTCCAGAGCCTTAGAGACGAAGACTTATTTTTGGACATTGAAACTAAGAATCCGAATATTAGTTCTCCTAGTCTTTGTTTGACCCCACTTTCTGAAAACACGCTTAAATAGAGGAAAGGGTCTGAATACATTGTTTTCTAAGAAGGAATTATAAAGGGACTAAGAAATCATTATATTTCACAATATTCTAACAAGCACATTTAAATTTAAGAAGTTGAATTTTTTGCTAACTGTGGACCCAGGCAACCCTAAACAACATGTAAAAGCCAACAAAGGAAGAGCTTGGAAATGCCATTCTCTAGACTTCATACAATTACTTCAACCATTAACTCCCAATAACTGCAGGTTCCTGCACTGAGGCCAACAAGACTAGCTCTATCATCAACCAGGCAAAGAACGAGAAGGGACTCCAGGGACCCTACTCTTTAGCTTTTCACTACTCACTACCGATAGAGCCTGGGAGAAGGGAAACCACTGATTTTAGTTTTGGGTTCGGGCTCCAACGGATAGCTCCAAACCTATGGAAACACAGAGAGCCCAGGTTAATCTCAGTGGGTAACAGGACAGTATTACTAGACACAATGTGTCTGTGTGAGGGGGATTTGTGTGCATTGGATAAACAGGGTGACAAGATGAGAGAGGTAGGCAAGCGCTGTGCACAAATTCTCTAGAAACAAATCTGATTGGCAAACAAATAAATTTAAAAGAAGAAATAATAAAAAAAAAGTATGTACTCGTTAAAAGGATCTTCTCTGCCACCTTCTCCATAGAAATTAACTGAGATGTCTTTACTTTAAAAACTTACAAAAAGTTCAATTACTCTTATCTCACTTTGACATTTCGGGGAAAGGAGAAAAATGAAGAGCCAGCAATGCCAGCTTCCAATTTCTCTGAGTGCTTGTCTTTCTGAGGTTTTATCTATAGTTATATTTACCATATATCTGAATATAAAATCAAGATACATAGTCTAACTAGACATTTTTTTTCTCATTTGTCAGCTTGCTCATACGAAAAGTCTAATGTGGAAGGCTATAAAAGTTTCGTTGCTTTTAATGTTAAGCAGATGAATTATACTTATTGAGAATTAATTTGTCAATAAATAAACTCTTGTGATGTATGGCTGTGTTCTGTGCAAGAGCGTTTCATCATGTCGAAGGGTATAACTCTTCTCTCTCTCCATCCCTGCCTTTCTTGCCAGATCGCCATCAAGGGATGCATCCTCGCCTAAGATTCTGCAGAGCAATTTTTAAATCCTTGCATATCCACTGAATTTTAAAAAGAAAACATGTAAGGAGATAAAACTTCCATGTAAGACAGTAGGTGATACAGTTTCTTAAGATGACATAATTTATGGTTTCTCTATATGTGTGGAAAAAAAATATTGGCTCATTTTATCTTCTCGTGTAATGGGCGGGGCTAAGTGAAAGGCACTTTCAATCTTCCCAGCACAGCTGATAGGAAGTGAAAAATGATTTTACCTGAGGAATGAATTTCTAGGGTGCCATCACGGTATTAGGACTCCACAACACTATGACACAAAGAAAAGAATTAAGCTGTTGTAAAGATACAGGACCTGGAAACCAACCACAGGGAAAAAAAATAGACCAGACCTGGGGGCTCTTTTTTTCCCTTCCATTATCATGAAAGTCTCTGGGTTATATTTTGCTGGAAGGAATTCTGACGTGGCTATGTAGAGAGGTTAGCCCAGCATCTCACATGCGAGCATGTGTGATCACAGGCAAGGCAACCGATGCAGGTGTCTGGAGACAGAGCAAGTATAAAAACGGAATTGAAATGCATCTAATGATGTAAACGTCTTTACAATGTAAAGATGTCTGCATGCTTGCCTGGGGCTTGCCCCATCCAGCCCCTTGCCCAGTTCCTGCAGTTCTTGCTCACCCGTTTGTTTTTTCAGCAGAAGCTCTGGCTATGTAAGCAAGCAGCCTTGCCTCTGAGGTGGGAGAAGGAGAAAAGCCCACAGCTCTTCTACCCCAGGGCTGCAGATTCAGGGAGGTCTAAAAGCCAGCATAGCCTCCTAAGAGACTCTGGATATAAAAGGCCCTGGAGGTCAGAGCCACTTTGCACATGCCTGTCAGTTGTGATTCCGACCGACCGTGTGCACCGTGAGTGAACCTGGGAACAGTGCACAGCACTCCTTAACTGATCTCCAGGTCAGCCAGCAAGCATGCCTCGCACACCAACGCAGTGTTTGGGCACAACCCCTGCCGCATTTTTGATTCATTATTAAGCTTTGAAGACACAAGAATGATTCTATAGGATCTGAACTTTTTTTTAAAAAAATGACTCAAATTAATAGAAACCCAACAGAAATATCAGTGGCTACACATCACAGGGAAGAAGGATTTCAGAGAGGAAGACAATAAAAAGTATTAAAAGGAGGAACCCCATCATGGAATGATAAAATTCAGAACCCACAGCAACAAAATAAGTTTTAACACACTAGAAAGAGACTACCACTGGGCATGATGTTCACGTGGAATCTCAAAATTCAGAAGTTTGCAGCTGGCCTGGCATAGATGGTGAGACCCTGCCTTGTAAATGACAGCTCTGTGTAATCTGCTAAGAAAAAATATTCTTAATGTTAAAGAAACCTAGCTGTGACAGGTCCAAATATTCAAAGCATCTGATTTCGTATGTTCACTTAATTAAGAAAAAAACTAAGCATAAGAAAATAAAGGGAAATGCAATAATAGGAAATGCTGAAGGAATAATATCTCAACTAGAGAAACCAGCAAACCAAGTAAAACTTCTACAGTCAGAAAACCCAACAACTGAGGTGGAGAATTCCCTGAATGGACTTTGCAGAAGATGGCGCTGAGAAGGCAGAGGCCCCCGTGAGCTCTAAGGCAAATCCACAGAGAACAGGACTTAGGCTATGTGAGCAGAACCTCCGAGGTTTGTGGGACGTTTGAACAGACAGGCACCCCTTACCAAGGGATGTGCTCTGAGAGACAGGGTTTTGGGCAAGCGTGCTGCTGTAGGAACATGATAATAGTATGACCATATGAACTGAGATGGCCACAGTGTCTCCAATGTGCCTTCATTATGCCATATGGTTGCTGAACATGTGTCAATAAATTTCCAGATGTGAGCAATGAGAGAGAGAGAGAGAGAGAGAGAGAGAGAGAGAGAGAGAGAGAGAGAGAAAGAGAGAGAGATCAAACCAGAATTCTATATTCTGTTTCACCAAAAAAGATAAAGACAAATGGAGATATTACAGATAATTAAAGTCCTAATTTGGGTATACCACACTGACCTAATGAAATTTTCAAAAGGTCCTATAGGATGAAAGGGGGAAACACGCAGCGCAGTAGCCTGAATCCAAGAAGGAAATAAAACTATCAGAAATGATTTTTTAAAAAAATGGGTGAGATTTTTTAAAAGATGGAATCAACTTATTTTACTCTTTGTGACAATTTGTTTTTATAAGCAAAAGATTGTATGAAATGCTCCACTACTATAACGACAGGTTGTTTGGATCTATAACCTGCATATGCATCATACACTTCATGTGGGAGGACCTAGGCCACCGAGAGCAATGCCACTCCAAGGCAGGGGCTCTGGGGGGCACATAAGAAATCAGGCTGAACAAGCCTCAAAGAGCAAGCCTGTAAGCTGTGTCCTCTGTAGGTTTTGATTCAGTTCCTGCATCGAGATTTCTGCCTTGAGTTTTCACCAGACGTCCCTCAGTAACGGAGCAAGACTTGAGATCTGTAAGATGAAATAAACCCTTCCCTCCTCAAGCTTATTTTGGCCATGGTATGTTATCACAGCAAAAGAAAAAAAAAGACTAAAGGAGACGTATAATGAAACTTCTGGAACTACAAATAAGAAAGAAATTGAAAAATAATAAATAGTAAGTATATATAAATATTTAAAACTTAGCAAAGAAACTAATTCTTAAAGATAAAGAATAAAATCTAACATATATGATACAGTAGTCACAAAAAGACACAAGATGTAAAATGAAAAAAATGTGAGTAATATCTAGCCATAGCAAAATTACATTAAATGTGGATGAAGTAAGAAATTCTTTAAAAAGGCACAGACTGTCATACTGCCACAGACTTATTAAGAGTTCTCCTAACTCTAGACTATTTGAATCTAAGTTTGACCTCTTTTCAAGATAAAAATTAAAAGCTAATAATATGAGGACATTACATTTTCCTGGTAGGATAAAAGGTCACAGTGAAACTTTATAGAGTACAACTAGGCTAAAGTGTCTGTGTTCCAAAGATATGCGTGTTTTTTTTTTCCTAGGTTCCCAGGTGCTTCTCAAATCCATTCCCACCATCTTTGCTCATGTCATCACAATCTTTGCCTGAAAGTCAAAGAGTTCAAGTTCCCAGAATTACAAAAAATGATAAACGTATTTAATAGTAAGTCACATTCAGACATCCATGTCCTCTTGATATTGTTTTTAATATTTTGAGGATATCAACTTTCAACATAAGAAAGGGATTTAAGTTGGTCGTTTTCACAGTGTGTATCCTAAGCACATACAGCCAGTCTGTTCTTACTTGGTGTTCCTCCTGTATAATTTATATAAGGAATAACCAATGCAATAAGAATTTTCTGCAACTATTTAACATCTTTTTCAAATTCTTCCAATGTCGTGGTGTAGCTAAGCTGGTCCAGAAGCTCTTGTTGACTTTTAATATTTCCATATGCTTCTCTTTTCGATATTAAGCATATCCAATTTATTAATATTCTGGAATAATTTTCTTTTAACCATGACAAATGCAAGCTTTTAATCTCATACCCATTTTTCCACAGGAAGAAAGGAGGGCAAAGTGTTATGTGAGCTTTACCATTCCCATGTATATATTTTTCAGCCTTGATTGAGTCTTAAGAAAATTCTCCTTACTCATTCCCCTGACATAAAAATCAAAACACCCAAGCATGCTAAAATCATAACACTCAATTGTGATTGATGGAATTGGTTATAAATCATACACTAAAGCTAGAGCGTGTGCTGATAGACTCACACATGGTAGCACACACCTGAAATTCCCCTACTTGGGAGCAGGAGGTAGGAGGATAGAGAGTTCAAGGTCATCTGTGGCTGTATAGAGGGTTCAAGGCCAGAGTCTGTTATATATGACTGGTCTTAAATGCAACAACCAAAGACCTATTCAACTTGATTGTTTCAGTTACTGACACTCCTTGGTTAAAAATTGCGATAAATAGTGAAATTTCACTCACTCTCAATCAGCATTTGTGTGTGTGTGTGTGTGTGTGTGTGTGTGTGTGTGTGTGTGTGTGCATGTATGTGCATATGCACAGGCACTCGAGTGCAGTGTCCATGTATGTGAGCACGACCGTGGAGGTTGGAAGCCTTCCTCAGACATTGTTCGTCAAGCACCACCCTAGTCAGCTTTAACTGTCAATGTGACACACAATGTAGAGCAACTGAAGAAGGGAGGTCTAAATGAGAGATTGTCTTGATTATTACTTCATAATAATGGCCATGCCCACTGTGGGCGACATCATTCATTCCCTGATGCACATGGTCCTGGACTATATAGGAAAGATAACTCATCAGGAACCTGAGATCCCTCCAGAAAACAGCATTCTTCCATTGTTTCTGACCTCCTTCGATAATGGATTGTGACCTGTAAACTATAAAAAATATAAAAGAATAAAAATAAATAAATAAACAACCAATCAAACAAACAAAGAAAAACAAGCCCTTGTCTCCAGCTTGCATTCCTTTTGGTCGAAGTGTTTTATTACAGCAACAGAAATGAAACAAGAGCAGGAATCTTTCACTTTTATTTAAGTTGACCTCTCATTCGCCTAGAACTCATTCACAAGATGACCAGGCTAGCTGTCCATCAGGAGTCCAAGGCTCTGCCTCACATGCTTTTGACCTGTGTCCTGGGGCTCTGAACTCAGATCCTCATGCTATGATTGGCTCAGCCTCCTAGCCTTTAACCACTATTTTTTCATGGGATGAGGTGGGATTAAACATAAGCAAATTGCTTGGAACATGTCCTGAATGTTGAAATGACTCCAACATCTGTATTTTGGGTCATACAGTATATTATCTCCTTATTATAAGCTGAAGTGAAATTTCCAGAAACACCAGCCTGGAGTACCATTGCCTGCGTTTTTTTTATGTGTTCCAACTCCTCATTAAACTCTTTGGATCCCTCCGAGTAACTGATTTCATGCTGTCAAAAAGAAGGGAAGAAGTTCAGCCATTTCTCCTTAATTATATGTGTATCTGCTAGATCATTAAGATGATTCAGTAAGGCTGTTTTGAGTTAACATAATTACATTGATAAGGTACAAAACTAAGAGTAGTGTACGATTAAAACATCTTGTTAAAATTAAGACATTATTTATACTTCCATCTTACAGTCATACCTTAGATAACCAAATACTTTGATGGGTTTGCTGTATTTTAATTATAGCAATGACATATGCCACAAACACAGACATGACTCAAGTCAGAGCTCAGGTAGTTAGAAGAAATAGGCTGTCATGACAAGGGCTGCTGGCCATTGCCATACTTAGTATGTCTAGGACTGGCCAGCTTCTTGGGTCACGTCAGGGAGGAGTA
Source organism: Mus caroli (assembly GCF_978045245.1). Classification (NCBI taxonomy): domain Eukaryota; kingdom Metazoa; phylum Chordata; class Mammalia; order Rodentia; family Muridae; genus Mus; species Mus caroli. The sequence goes on from NW_028227274.1 coordinate 81,742,036, forward strand.
GAGTAACATCTTTTCATGAAATTTTTCTCTTGAGTGAGTGTGGTCATGCATGTCTCTGAGAGATTTCTAAGGAAAGAGAAAAATGGCAGGCATGCCAACAAAGGGGTCTCAACCACTACACTGGATAAATCAATCCATCAACACACACACACACACACACACACACACAAATTCCACCATGAAACTTAATCATTAAAGGTCATGTCGGGGAGTAAGGAACAGATTAAATTAGCATAGTATTAGATATGGAAAATGATTTCTGTCAAAATCATCTTTACTACAATTATAATATGTTAATTACGTATTTCATTAAGGAAGTTGATTATGGCTCAGGGTTGAAGTAGGGCTGGCAACAACACCCGAAAAGAGCTGCAGAGCCTGAAGTCCTGCCCTTCTGTCACTCCTCCCATCCATGTCTCTGCCTCCCTTGGGCTACCTCTCTCTCCACATCCCTCCTTTCTCCCCCTCACCCACCCAGGGTTTGATGTCATCCCCAGGCTCCAACTATTTCCAGTCTTTCCGTTGACCTCATTTAGGTGGCTGGTGGCTGCTCCCTTACAGAAGCACCTCTCCTGGGGCGTTCTTGTGGGCACAGCATGGCCGGAAGAATTGAACGGGTGCCAGCTAGAGCCAGCTGGAAGGCCCTCTTGAGTTGTTTCTCTTTGATGCTCACAATCCAATATTTGCTTAAGATGCTTTTCTGTCCTGTGCTGGTCACTGACTCCTCCTCCACCTTTCCCCTCCCAGCCCAGGGGTCCTAACAGACCTGACATCCTCTGAACCATACTTGGCAGGAATCCCGCAGTAACCAACTGATGGAGCCATGCTGTCTCTCACATGGTGACCGCCCATGGCCTGCAGGGTTTATGTGGGACATTTACAAGAGGCATGGCCGATCATCCAGACACTGTGCTGAGGCTAATGTTAACGGCACGTCGTAATCCTGTCCTGGAAAGGAACCACAAAGAAGACAGCCATGAGGAGGGTCAGAGGTGAAAGGGGGGGCTTCATGAAATCTTCGAGCCAATTATCTTAGTCAATATCCCAGAGCCTTTTCCTTGGGATCATCTCCTGGCTTCTTTATGACAGCCCAGTATTAATTCATGGGGAAATGTGTGAGTGTTTAGAATTCCAGAGTTTTATTGCGTGCCTCCTGTGACCCTCCTCCATATATCTGACAGAACCAGGGAGCACAGAAGGATCCATCTGGGTCCCCTCTTCAGGGACGTCTTTAGTCGTTACATAGATCCAGGATACATGAGAGCAAGCAGAAAAATTCATGCATGTGTTTCCACGGTCCTGGGTTAGCCCAGAGCTAGCCCAGGCCAACCAGTGAGGTGGAAAACAAGGGGAGGTGGTAGCCAGAGGGGCTTACGCACTCCCGTCAGACAGAAGTCCAGGTGGTCCTCTGGGAATGGGGGCTGCTGCAGCCAGTCAAACATAATTACCTCGTTCTAATGGCTCCTCGTGAGTGAGGACACACGGACACCCGCATGCCCTTGTGCTGCTCGACTTTGCCACACGGAATAATCATTGTTGGAATTAGGCGTAATTGTCAAGAAAGACTTGGTCATCACAAGAAAGGCCGTCTTATCCAACTGTCCCTTTGCTTCCCAACAGTAATTACTTCAGTAATTAATCTCTGTCATTTAACTGTATTACATTTTGAAAAGGGAAAATGGAAGAAAGGACAGATTCAAACTAATTTACATCACGGTTTAAAATCCGAGAAGAGGGTGAATCAAATGTCAAACTTAGCCCCTCTGCGCGTTCTGAAGCAGCCCCGTTCCGACGCCCCACCCGCAGCATCAAAAGCGAAGGGCCGCGTTTGCATCTTCCTAAAACCTCTGGCTGCAAAAGCTTCGTACTCTTGGTGGGGATCCCCCAGCTGCTCCAAAGTGCTCAGAAGCACAATTAATAAGGCCACGGAGGAGAGCAAAGGAAATCTCTGCTGTCCAAAGACCATTTGTGCTGCTGGTAATGTCAATTGCCCAGAATGCAGCGCGGGCATTTGTTAATGACATCATCATCCAGTCAGTGAATAAATCTGTCCCAGCAATCTCCTGTAATTCCTTCTCACCTCATTTCATCGTTTCAAATTAACTTGTTTGACCTTGTTTATTGTACACCTCATTATACTTAATTTTCAAAGAAGTGCTTTTAATATACTGGAATTTTCTTCAATTTCTTATTAGGTTTTTTTAATATTATTAAGAGCACATATATTATTTTTTTCCTTTTCATGGCAACCCTTATTAATAAAATGTTTCTCATGATATGCCATGCAAAAATTTACAATTTTTCTTTTTAAAAAGATTTATTTTCCTAATGATCAAGGATACCCTGTCAGCTTATTTAGACAAAATGAGATAATTCATAATAAACTTTAAGCAAGATGTTCTTCATTGAAAACACTGTCTGGGTGATGAGAATAAAAGCCGTCAGAGGTGTGCTGGGATCTAACATATCCAGGCATTTCTGTGCGACACTTCTTGGGGACTTCCATTTTGCTGCTGTGAATAAATGCGTTTATTTGTCTCATATGCAATTTGCCTAAAAAGGGATATTTCTTTTTCTTCCCCACGGAAGTGCGATTCAGATGTAAAGTACAGCTTCAGCATGCAGCTCACTTTCTCCCCAACTAATTCAAAATGTGATTTCAATGGCTACGGAAAGACGGAGAGGGAAAGAGAAACACCTGAAATCTGTGAAGTAGGAATCAGCATCAAACGCCTGTGTGTGGGATGAGAGCTCCACCGTGAAGCAGGAAGGACTTAGCAAGGAGGGGAACAGTTAAGCCGGGAGAGAGCAGGGATAGTGTGTGTGTGTGTGAGTGATGTGTGTGTGTGTGTGTGTGTGTGGTGTGTGTGGTGTGTGTGGTATGTGTGTGTGTGGGGGTGTTGTGGTGTGTATGTGTGTGTGTGTGGTGTGTGTGCGTATGTGTGGGTGTGGGTGGTGTGTGTGTGTGGTGTAGGTGGGTGGGATGGTGTGTATATGTGTGTGTGGGGGGGTGGTGTGTGTGTGGATGGGTGGTATGTGTGTGTGGTGTGGGGGGGTGGGATGGTGTGTGTGGTGTATGGCGTGTGTGTGGTATGTGTGTGTGGTGTGTGTATAGTGAAAATGTGTGTATATGCTGTGTGTGCTATTTGTGGTATGTGTGGTATGTGTGTGTGCATCTTTCAGTGTAGTGTGTGTGTGGAGGTTATGTGTGTATGCCATCATTCTGTGAAGTGTGTGTGTGTGTGTGTGTGATCTTTGGGTGTAGTGGGTGGGGGGAGGTTATGTGTGTATGCCATCATTCTGTAAAGTGTGTGCGTGTGCATGTGTGTGTGTGGTATGTGTGTGTGGCATCTTTCAGCGTGTGTGTGTACTCACTCACAAGCGCTTGAAGGGTGCAGATGATAGCAGCTCAGGCATTTTCTTCAGTGCTACTCTCTTTCACATCAGGGCATCTGTCTGTGGAAGCAGGCCCATGACCTGCTCGGATGTGTCTCTGTGACCCAAGAAAGCCAAGCACTGTGGGGCAGACCTGCTTGCCTTCTCTGCCCTGTTGATGGTGTCTCGCTTGTTTTGTGAAAAGAAAGCTCTGAGTGGTTTAGACATTCCTTTATAGGCTCCTCTATTGGTTTGGGATTTTGTATGGGGGGGGGGATTCTGATAAAGAGGAAAATAAACATTATTAGAATCCTCCTCATACTTTGTTTTCCGACTCCATGTATGAGTTGATAGCTTTGACATGGTTTTGCAAATTCATTAAAAAACAAAACAAAACAAAACAAAACAAAAAACCTTTGCTGATTTCTGGTAAGAGGCAAACAAAAAAACAGAGCAGGTGTTTATGTAGGCCCAGTAACTTCCGGTTCCATGAGGCTTATTATGGTCCACGTATATAAATAGATGGAAAACAGGAGGAGAAGCCTCTGGGCAATTGACCTGTTACGTGAACAGATAGGAGAGCACAGTAAATAAAGGACTGTGGGATTTTGGTTAACAAGAGCCGACTGATCCTTAAAGGCTGTGTTCTTCCCTCCCACCCTCCTCTGCGCCTGCTTGTTATCCTCGCAAGCTGGACAGTGCACAGGCAGGTCTGTCTCCCCCTCCGCTCCCCAAATCAGAGATCAAAGACTGCATTTGTAAAGCAAATAGTTGGAGAGTTACTGCTGGGCCTGATGAAAACCCACTCCAGGCCTCTTGGGAGATATTACCTTCCTCATTATCGCTCTGATTGGCCTTATTTCATCCAAGGATTACTGCACAGTCTCCTGACGGCTGATGAGGGCCTTCATGAATATACAAAATAATCCGGCGGCACCGGGCCAGCACTGATGATTATTGTACAACTCGGAGGAGCCGCCGCGTCGAATGAGCTGCCGGAGACGCGACTCTGCCTCCCCGTTTTCCATCTGATTTTACCACGAAGATCCTTATTAGGCTATTTTTCACATGTCTGTAAGAGAAAGGGAAAGAGAAAGAGAGAGAGATTGCATCTAGTTAAAAATGATCAGGGAATTCTGGGTACCAGATGTTTTTTGCTTAATATTGCAAAATGCCTTTTATTAGATGACGGGGCGCACTTACTAACTACAGTTAAACTGCTTTGCCTAGAAACCCAGTGGGAACGGTGCCCTAAATAGCTTTTCTGGGGTTTGCTTTTCTTTTATTTTTTTACTTTCCCTTTTAAAAAAAAATGTGCAGACTCTAATTTGTATCTGCTTCTTCATGATGTACATGTGTGTGTGCATGTGTATATACCTGCATACATGTGGTGTGATGTGTGTGTCTGCATGTTTGTGTGACTGTGATGTGGTGGTGGTGGTGGTGGTGGTGTGTGTGTGTGTGTGTGTGTGTTGGGATTCATCAGTTGAGAGGCAGAGACAGTGGATATGAAATTATCAAGGGCTGTTACACACACTGGCCTGGAATAATTTAACATCACACTGAAATCTGGTCTCTTTGGCCAGAGAACTTGGCCAAGGTGTTAATGAAACAGTAAGACTGAGAGCAAAGGTGTTTATTTTCAGATTCAGTCAGGCAGAAACAGCTTTGACACAAAGTACTCATGATGGCTCCAGTCTCCTCCGATGCGTTCAGACTTAGATGGAAGCTGCTTGTCGGTATAGAATCTTTCTCTGCTATGTTCATGGCAGAAAGTCTGTATGATGCAATGCAGAGAACCCCAGGGAACTGTGTCTCCAGGAGGCCAGATTGGAGCAGAGCTAGGGGACCCCCGTATCTCACGGCTGAAGATGTATTCCACCCCATTACACTCCGTAGGAAGGTGTGCTTTCGTTGGCTTCCACTGCCCTTTAAACCAATCAGATCCCTTGATTTACTGGTCTGCTAATTTAATGTCTGATAAATAGGGCCCGCATTGCCATTTATAGCTGGACACACTTGTTTTTACTGAACGTGAACTGCTGGGCTCCTCTATGCAATAAATGTCTTCTCCTGCACTGTGCAATATGTCACGATGAAATGAATGACCTGGATGAGTGTCTCTTGGTCTCTTCCTACACCGTAGCCAACAAATTGTTCAGACAGAGGTATCTGGTGAGCAGAGAGGACGAATCCACTTGACTCTCTTAGACAGTGACGAGCAATTCCCTTGTTCTCTGCACAAGAGAGCTGCCTTTTATGTAGGCACCAGTTGCTAACGAGGGGAAGATGGCCAGCTCTGGTGAGTGTGCAGTTGGCACAAAGTTATTTCAGGGTGGTTATTCATCCTTTTCACAGGGTTACATCTCTCGTGATACATTCAACACTGGACATCTAACTACTCAGAGGACACACATGAAGGAGTGTTTAAACACACAAGGCTCCACAAACATGCAAAGATCTGCCGTTACTTATTGTGTCGACCTGACTGAGAATGAATCTCCATTGTCCTTTTGCTTAAGGAGCAGATTCTTGTACGCGTCGAAGCACACTTGTTCTTTCTTGAGTCTATATGGAGTTCGGGTGACTTTCAGAGTCCTGGATGCTTTCTGGGTTATCCACAGACATGCTTGCTCCTCTGAAAAGAAATCCCTTTCGAGATGATGTTGGGAGGCACCTGTCAGGCAGACAGCCTCAGAAGCGGGCGGGTGGCAGGGCTGAGCTACGTCTTCGATCACGCTGCTCTGGGAACCACCCAGCACAGTAATTTAATGAATCTACATTTCACGACTGAAGTGATAAGGATGAAACATTTTTAAATAACCAAAAGGTAGATACACCGAAAAAGCCCGGCGAAACATTAAATGACTGTAGTGTAACACATTATCTTTGCTTCCGCACATCCAAAAAGTGCAATGAGCTAAGACATTGCATTAGGATGAGAATAAAGCTAAAAATTAAATTGGCTCAGAAAGATCAAGGGTAGTGGTTTATGCACAAAGGATGCAGTAAATTTGGTCATTTAATCTCATTCCCTGTACCTCCAATCTGCACACGGTAAAGGAACAGCAAGCATCCCAGGAGGGGGAAGAAGAAAGCAGCTAGAATTCAGTTGGTATCTGCTTACCTGGTACCTGATATCAAGATCTGAGTCTTATTAATGTTGATTTTATTCTTATCATCAAATTGCTTTCATTTTCCAACATTTAAGTGCAGCAAATGTCAATAAATATAAAATATGAGCAACTTTATAAAAGATGGAAAGCAAGCCCAATAAAGAAGACATACTCAAAAATGCAGTATTGCTTCTTCAGATCAATCAATAGGGACAAGCATTTCACACACTAATGCATTTATCTATGACCATTATAAATTAGCCGCTTGCCAGAAAATACACTTCTTAGCACAAGTGCCATTATTTAAAGTTGTCTCTTTAATGCACACTTAGTATATTCCTCACCCCTCACTCCTCTGTATAATTAGACAACATCCATTCTTAAAAACTAAAGCAGAGGCAAGACAGGCAATAGAGAAGGTGGGGTGCTTGGCAGATTTGTATCTTCCACAGCCATGTGTGATTTCAGATAACGAACAGATAACAACAACAAAAATGACTGTATTATGTCAGCTTCGTTTCCCCCCACCACCCCACCCCGTGCTCTTCCAGGGTGAGCAGGAAGAAATGCAAGCGCCAGGATGTGTTTTCAGGGATGGTGCTATTAACAGGACCATTAAGAACACTCTGGGTTGTCCTAATCCAGTTATGCCAGGTCCCAGGGTCACTAATGCCCTAAGGCAGCATGTTGTGTTCTCAGGTGTCACCCATCAGTGCTACCTTTACCACACTAGGATGGATCAATGACATAAATCCTCTTATTTATGCCTGTCCTAGGCACAGTTCTTGAGATGTACCTAAGTCTAAGGACCTGTCCCCAAATCTCCACATCCTATCACATCCTATCAGCTTCCCTGTGTTCCTTCCCTAGCATCCCCCCCATTTTCAGAACATTGTTACCCCTTGTCTAAACCTATCTATGGCCTCAGCCATTGTCTGGACCATTAACAAACTGACTCCATGATGTTTTATTCATTCATAAGATTTTTGGACTTAGACCAGAAAGCTAACTATTTAGAGTGAGCTGGGGTATCTGAGCTTGTCTTCGAATCAGGTCAGGTGGTAGACGCTTGCCTTACTTGGAAACTAATGTGCTTGGACCTGCAGCCATAAAAATTGCAGAGACTCATGATGGCCTTTGAACAAAGACTCTTCTTGCTTTCATGTCTTCCACTGGCTATCACGTCACCTGCATCTCCAAGAGTGACCTTTGACTTACCGAGAGATCCAGGTGGAAAAGCCAAAATCAGGACTGACATACCTAAACATGTATATGGTTGTGGCTATATGATACTGCACACAAGAATGACCTACTTGAAAGTTAAGAAATTTGACCAAAATATGTTATTTTTGTTTGTCACCTTTGTTTTCCTATATTCATATAAAATAAATATATAATTGCCTAAGAACTCCCTCATCTTTAGCATGCATTGGCATCAGAAGGTTGGAGAGCCAGAAAGGAAAGCTCCCGGCATCAATGAGTCTAGGAGGAAGGTGAAGACATCCTCTCCAACAGACCTGTCTTGCCTATGTGGTAACGGGCCTCGGCATGTAGAACCAGCCATCTACTCAATTTCTAGCCATTCCTCCTGCTATGGTTTGAGTCTGAAACACCCCTCATAGGTCATGAATTGGAACACTTGGTCTCCAGCTGCTGTGCATTGTTGGAACCTCTGGGATCTGAGGGCTGACTGCTGGAAACAGATTCTAACAAAGGCCTTTGAAGGTTACATCTGTTTCTTGCTTTGACCTACAATCTCCAAATCCTGATCCTCACTGTGTGAAAATGTTACGTGTTACCTTCCACCCTCCGTGGCTTCCTCTCTATGAGGGGGAGGATGGAGAAGGGGGCTGAAAGCCTTCTGAAAGAGTGATCCAAAATAAAGGGTCCTTAACTGAGTCATTTCTGCCATTTGTTTTCTAATTTAGTTGCCATTTCCATTTCGTAAATTACACAGGATTTATTATATCTATATATTTCATTTACCATAATCTGTTTCTCTAGAGAACCCTGACTACCACCACCACCACCACTACTGCCACCACAGCCAGCAGCAGCAGCAGCAACCACAGGAGTCAGTCTGGCCATTGCAGATGGGCTCGAGGGATGGGACAGATGTATCCTGTCCCTCTACAAATACCCTCCATTTTTACTCCCAGAGGCAGCTTCTATGTATGGCTACTGCCTTGCTCTGCTCTGCAACAACCATCCTGGAGTCACATTTAGCGCAAAGGATATGAAATCAAGGAAAGATGGAAAGGCTTTCAGACCAAATGAGGTTCTGAAACCATCCGTCTGTGACCTTTTTAATATTGTATAATAGCAGATGTTGCTTAGAGTTGTTTGTTTGTTTGTTTGTTTTAGTCTAAAGTATCCTAGAAGTTTCGGACTTAGATAAGAAACAGGAAATGCAAGAGCTCGGGTTAGATAAAGAGGGCAGGATGCCAAGTCGAAGAGGGCAGTTGACAGATGCTCTTTCTTTGCTGCAGCATTGGAGACCAAATCTTCTCTCCCAGTGAGATGCACACCCAGGCCTGACAGAAGCTCCACTTTGCTTAGAGTAAGTAACAGGAGAGTGTGTGTGGCTGCAAAGGACCCGAGGTCACAAGACTTCCACGTGGTGCACTGAGTAGTCTCCTGAGTGTTCTGCGTTGGAACTCCGTGGAAGGTGCTGCGGAAGCCTGGGCCAAAAGGAAGCAAGTGGGGGAAAGATTTGGAATATTTTCTTGAACTCCTCAATCCAGGAAGATCTATAGAAAAGTGTCACAGACATAATTATATGTCTGCAATTTGTTAACGTATCTCACATGTGCTTTGTGTCCAATAAAACATGTTAGCCTGAAGAAAGTGGTAGACTGGAGGGAGACAAGTAAGGCTCTCCTTAGTTGTAATTGGCTTAGGAAAACAAGAAAGGAGACGAATGTCACCGATATTGATGAAAAACAGCCCCTTACTTCAAAGGACTAAGATAAATTAATCTGGAACCTAATGAGTGGCTCTGGCCTGAGAGAGTGGACCTGGGTAGACTTGAATGACATGTTCCAAAGTGCAAATGGCCTCATAAGTTTGGGGAATTACAAGACAAGAAGACATCTTTTGAATACATTAGTAAAAACAGGGGGTAGGTAGGCAAGTTGACACAAATCTGGGGCACTTCTGTTGTAGGTCTCTGATGTTAGCTAAAACCTTCTTATCTCTTGGCATGGCAGAAGCAAGTGTTTGTTGTGTTAATACACTCAACGGGTTTGCCCATGAATCACCAGAAAGTTAGATGAGACACAGAGGTGGGCCATGAAGAACTGAGGAGAAGGCTAAATGTAACTGAAGATCATTTTGGCTCTGGATTGTCAACATTCCAACTCTTTACAATCATGAAGTTCCAATCACCCACTGGCCTTGTAGGATCATGAAGACATTTGTAGATTTCCCTTCCCCGTCCCTCCCAACCCCCGTGGAAGCTACCATTCAACACTTTATTTGCCTACTGTATGTTCTGAACTCCTACAAGAACTTTCAGGTATTCTGTGATTATCCTATGTATGCAATACAAGGAAGTGTCAGAAAGCCATGCCTCCTGAGCCTGTTCTTTCCTGCTTAGTGAATATAGCTTGACCAAAACACCATCAACTTCTCTCCCCATTTCTTTACTGTTGTTCATCAATGACCTACTGAACTTCTACAGGCTGAACAGTGAGCACTCACTTCAGCGGGTGTTTCCTACAGCCTTTACATGGCTGTGTACTATGAGGGATCCCTGGCATTCAAATTTAAAACTGATAGTATTGAGTGAAGAAAACACTGGGGCTTCCTGCGAGGCACAGACAGGAAGAAAATCATCAGAGGCAGAGATGGGAGTCCTTCTAGTTCCTCTGCAAGGTCAGACAGAATTCACATACAGAGCTTCAACTGGTGGAAGAAACCAGTGTAGAGCAAAATGATGCTCCGGCAGGCAGGACTGATGAAAGATGCCCTGAGTATCAGATCCACCACAACTGGGGAGAGAAGCTCCCATTTCACGGGTCACCTGGAGCATTGTCACACACTTTCCTGTGTGTGTGTGCGAGGGAGGTGTCATGTGTGTTTGTGTGTTTCTACATGCACAGAGAGGTCATAGGTCAACCTCTGACGTCATTTCTCAGGAGACACCACCGTGTATTTTGAAACAGAGTCTCTCACTGGGACCTGGAGCTCACCAATTTGTCTAATCTGGCTGACTAGCAAACCCATGCCTTTCTACCTGATGCTGGGATTATAAATACATGCCACCAGGTCCAGCCCGCCTTTTTCGCTGTATGTGTTGTGTGGATCGAGCTCAGCTCTTTATGTCTGAGCAAGCTCTTTATTTACTGAGCCATCCCTCCATCCCCAGCAAATTCTTTTCTAGCTAAGTCTACTCATAGCTGGGCAGCAGTACCATAATTCATAACTGAGTGCATAGAAAAACTAAGTGTGCCATAGCTGAGGTTCACAGTCATTGCGTTTCTTCTAAAATACATAGAATTCACTAAACTGAAGGTCATTTTCCTCTCAGCCCTGTGAAGACCAAGTGACAAGTCTGAGAGAAAACTTGGCATTGTCCCTGGACAGAGTGAAGTGCCTGCGGAGACAGAAATGCAGATGCACTATGCAGCTGGACAGTTTGGGCCAATACCATGGTCCCACTACTTCCATATGCCCTTGGAGTTCCCAAAACCCAATGTGACCCCCCTAAGATGGCACTGCAGAGACAAATGTGTTGTCCAGGGCTAAGCAAACATTGCTTGTCTCCCACACCTCTGACCTGTCCCAGCTGTGTGACCCTTGAACGAGTCTTTAACCTCTTACGGTCACATGGATTCCCAATGTCAAATCTTATCCGCCACACAGTTACTATATGTGATGTTTTATTGTTTTTGTTGTTATTGTTTTAAATCAAGTTGGATTTAACACGGTGGAAGATACTGGAAGGAAGTCCATACCTGAGCCTCACTGGATCCCGATAGAACCATGAGTGACTGCTGGAGTCAGATCCCTGGTTTGCTGGTGAGGGGCATGCATGCTGGTCACTTAGGAAGCTTTAATCATCTGTCTCTCAGCAGAGTAGGAACACAGGTCTGAAAAAAAAGTGCAAGGACCCCCATGTCCAGACTTATGAACCACAACAGTTAGAGTCCTTATCAGCTGAGCCAGTGATTGAAGAACTCTGAGAGGCAGCCGCATCTGAGGACCTGGGCCTATGGCAGGACCTATGTCCTTGCCGTAAGGACTCTGCTGTCCTCTGGCTTCAGGCAAAAGCTCCTTTGGAAAGGTCACCCTAGAGTTAACATACATGTTGACCAACCATCATCTGTACCACTCTCTACCAGAAAATATTGCCAGGGCTGGGACATTTTTCTCTGGTTAGAATAATGTCTAACCTATGATTATTTTCAGTAAATAGATGCTAAAAATAATAAATGACCAGAACCTTGGGTACTACATCCAAATGGATCCAGGATGTAGTAACCTCCTTCCTGCAGCTCTGCACCCAGTCAGGCCTCTCGGTGTATCTAAATTCTCTAGACTTATGTAGCTGAACGCCTATCTCCCTCTGCTAGGATTTGGCCATTGGAAACTATTTGTGAGGCAGATACTGATTGCAGTGTTTTAGATGAACTTCACAAGGCCTGAGGCACTTCACAGTGCATGTCACATAATAATCATAATCAACACTGGAGAATGTGCCTTATTTCAGTTTGCTTTGTTTTCTTTGTTTGAGAAGGGGTCTCTGGTATCTTACTCTATGTGGTTGAGGTTGGCCTAGAACTCATGCCTGCCTCAACTTCACTTCACTTCCCTAGTGCCAGGGTTGCAGGCATGGGCTACTGTGCTAGACTCTGTTATTTCAGTTTTATAAAAGTGCAAGCTGTGCCCAACAAGGCAAGCCACTTATTCACTGGCTGACCACACCGGATATGGTTGGGGCAGACAGCAAACGCTCTATGCTAGGCTCCTTTTGCGTCTGTGCTACCTATTATAAAACAAATCAATGGCTTAGGATTCCACCTTCTCTAAGAGCTAGAGAATCATGTCAGACTTCCACTGATCAAGAAGCCAAGAAAGAAAGTATGTGAAATACAGTATGGAAAAATTCAAATTTTCTCCAAATCCTGCTCTGACAACATCTATGTGGGTAAATATGATGTGCTTAATGGAATTTAAAATGTGTTTCTCAAATTTCAATACCAAGTCCAGGGGAGTTGAGATTATGTATGAACATAAATATTTGTAGCCTCCTTACTCCCCACATTTCCAAGTATGATTTTCATTGTTTGTTATGTATTAAACTTTTGAATACCCAAGTGGTTTGTAAAAGCTTTTATTAAAAATTCCAACTTTTGGATGGATAGTTAAATTGGATCTGAACCCTGAAACAGCTGAGCCACGCAATGAGTTATTTCTCAAACAATCTTATTGAATATACAGGAGCTCTGTTTTGTAGATGGCAATTTTACCAAAATACTCAGGAACTAGCTTTCTTTAATTCTCTTGATATTGTCCCAGTCAACAAAACTGATCAGAAAAGTAGGGAGAAGAGAGAGGGGAAAGTTAAATAAGAAGAGAGACTGCTCCTAAACAAATTATTGGCTGAGGAGAAAGAAAAGAAGAACAAGGAGGAGGAGGAGGAGGAGGAGAGAAGGAGGAGGGGGGAAGAGGAGGAGGAGGAGAAGGAGAAGGAGAAGGAGAAGGAGAAGGAGAAGGAGAAGGAGAAGGAGAAGAAGAAGAAGAAGAAGAAGAAGAAGAAGAAGAAGAAGAAGAAGAAGAAGAAGAAGAAGAAGAAGACAATGACGATGACGACGATTATGGCCCATTAAGTAGGCTGGCAGAGAGGAACTTGTGGTTGAAAAGGCAGAGCTTAGGAAAAGTAGAGAGGGAGAATAATTCCATTTGTTTAGAAAGAGATTTGTGGAAAGAAAAAATGAGAGAGGCAAGAAAGAGAGAGAGAGAGAGAGAGAGAGAGAGAGAGAGAGAACAGGAGAATGGTCTAGAGGGGAGAAGGAGTGAGGAAGGGAGAGAGGGAGGGAGGGGAGGAGGAAGGGAGGGAGAAAAGGAGAGAGAACAGACTGTCTGGGGAGTGGCATAGTTGCCAATACTTTCCAACTAGATAAAAAGATAAGGCATAGCACAACAAGCATTTAATGAAGTATGTCTAGAAACTCCAACACACCTGGTTTGGGATAAAATCCAGAAAAGTTTTCAATCAGACTCCTTGCTTCTCTGTGGAGAAATGAGTCAAGATGTTAAAACCATGTGGTTTTGTGAACATGGTTCTGAGAGGTGGCCTTAAATTAGTTGTCTCCAAATTGAATCATGCTCACCAGGAGGAAGAGAGAGGCTCTGACTGGGGAAGCAAAAGCGTTTTACTTATTTGAGGAAGGTAAAACTAGGAAGACTGAGGAGTTCCCTCTAGAAGGTTGTAGAGAACAACTTTTAGAGGAGCGTGCTCCTAGTGTCTGAGACCTGCCCTGCCCTCTCCCACACATTCACATAACTGCTTATCCCCTGTAGACCCTAACTCACTGATTTCCATTCAGTCCTTGTTTTCCTCTTCAATTACATGAACACCATACAGATGAAGCACACGTGTTCTCCATTTTCAGTCTATCTCTCATGTGAAGTTGAAAATATCTAAGATTAGAAATGCAGTTGTCTCATTGGTTAGCATCAAAATGTGGCCAGCAGAAAATCTGACATGTATCAGCACATTGTCAAATATCTGCAAGGGTGACATGGAGATTTAGCCACTAATAGACGTGATGCAGGTCCAGAAGAACTCCTCCTTATTTCTGCACTAATGGGTTAGTTACTGTTATCAGTGGTACACATAATGGAAGGAGGGGGGAACCATGGAATCCTTTTTCTTTTCCTATGCTCATCTGAGAACACACTCAGTCTTTGTTAGAAGATAAGAAAAAAGGTAAGGAAAACATTATGAGTACGTTTCAGAGGACAAAGGGAATGAAAAGACATCTGAGAGGAAGGGAAGGAAGAGAAAGGCAGACCGTTATTGTCATCAGACAGTCATCAAAGCAAGTCAAATACATAAAGCACATTATATTGCGATGTAGACCAAAAGAAAATAGAAAACAAAACAAAAAAAAACCCAAAAAAGGTGTAAGTGCTAATACAAAAGTCCCCAAACTTGAGATTCTATACCACAGACAGTTAAGGACATTTCACAGAATCTTTGCAAAGGCTTCCAAAATGCCAGCATAAACAACTCGCTGAAAGAACATCTATGGCATGAATGTCAAGCAAAAGGAAGTTGAATGGAAGAAGTAAAGAGTTGCATACACAGGAAGTGAGTTGCACACACAGGAAGTGAGTTGCACACACAGGAAGTGAGCTGCACACACAGGAAGTGAGTTGCACATGCAGGAAGTGATTTGAACACACAGGAAGTGAGTTGCACACAGGAAGTGAGTTGCACACACAGGAAGTGAATTGCACACACAGGAAGTGAGCTGCACACACAGGAAGTGAGTAGCACACACAGGAAATGAGTTGCACACACAGGAAGTGAGTTGCACACACAGGAAGTGAGTTGCACATGCAGGAAGTGAGTTGCACACACAGGAAGTGAGCTGCACACAGAAGAAGTGAGTTAGTCAGACTCTAAAAATCTAGACAAACATTGACCATAGAAAATAAGAATATCAAAATCAGACTCCAAATCCATACAACTCGATTTACAGAACACGCATTTGCGCTGGAAGCTGTGGAGTTTCACATTACATTTTACACCTCACTATCAAATATATTTTATGTACATATCTATCACTAAAAAACAAAATCTCCTTGACAGAATTAGAACTAGAAAAAACAGTTTGTTTTACATCCCCTCTAATAAAAATGTCTGGTTCATTTTGCTGTCTAATTTTTTTATTCAAATATCTTATATGATAAAGTTTATAAAATTAATAAATGAAAATATCAAATTTTGGCAAGGGGGCACACAAGATGCCACTGAAATACTGAAATGTGGGAAATGGAAAGATTAGAGACAAAAGGAGTTAGTTAAGAGTTAAAGCTTTCTAGAGTCCTGATCTGGTTCAGGGGTTGGACAGAGAAGTAATTAACAATAAGGCCTGATAACTCGATTACATTTCTAATGTTTTACTGCTTAAAATAGATTGGACAAACATGACAAAGTTCTTGCATTTGTTAATGCTTATTGTGTTGTGTGAGTGTTTATTACAATGCTTGTATACTTTTCCCTATTTTCGATTTCACATAATTAAAAAAAAACTCCTTTGCACATGAACTAAAAGGCAAATTAAGTCTCCTAGACAATTATTTCACACCTTCCTCGTTCCACAAACTTTCAACACCTCCTCCCCCATTTTCTCCATCTCTGAGCTGCTGACCTTGTTCTCATTCCATGGAGAACACTGAAACCATCGGAGAACTTGCACAGAATAGCACTCACCCTCCAGCAAGAGGCCAGAACGTGTGGACACAGGCTTCACACCTCATCTAAGCCATGCCGTCTGCTGTTGAGTTGGATGAAGGCTCCCTCATCAGCCCAGGACAAAACTCCAGCACCTGTCTACTCTTTGACATCATTCCCCAAACATGCAAACACACCAAAAAACAAAGATGTGAGTGATCCACTTGCCCACCATGCCTTTTTAAAAGAAAACTCACCAAAATAATTGTCCACTCTTGTCTGCCCTGACAACCTTCCCCCTCTTACCTAATCAGAAGATGGCTTTCTCTCTCCACTACTCACCCTCTCATGACTTATAGCAGTGTCTCTAAACTGAGAATTCATTTGCATCTGTCCCACAGCTGTCTCTGACCTTGAAACTAAGTATGAATGTGCATCTTGATAGCTTAGATGCTATATGGGGGTCTCAAGTTGGCTTTAACAAGTGACCAAGAAGACTTTAAAAAGCATGGCTGGGTCAAAAGCAAAGCAAACATGGCCTTATAGTGAGGAGACTGGAAAGTATTGGCAGGGTTATAGTGAAAGTTTCTTTTGTGCATTCTCTGGCTCCTGGAGTCACCTGTAGTCTTTTTTTATCTACAGATCTCTCCTCTTCATTGAACATTCAGTGGCCTCTCCTCTTCTTCCTCTGTGGCCTCCTCCTTCTTCCTCTGTGGGTCTCTCCCTCTTTATATTAAAACACCACTGAGATCAGATTAGGGTGTATCCTCACGGAGTGTGATCTCAACCTAACTAGTTTTTCAGACATCCTCCTGGGAGAGAAAACACAGCATGCATCAGATAGAGATTTGACCCTTGTCATGTCCAAACTGAAATCCTAGTCTCCTAATTTAAGCACAGTCTGCTAGCAGGGTCTCTGCTCAATTCACTTGTGACAAAAGTCTAGAAGTTATTGTGGAGGTGACTTCTCCCTTCCCATTACCTATACTCAAGTGCCCCGCCTCCTCTCTGTGTGTGTGTGTGTGTGTGTGTGTGTGTGTGGTGTGCAGATGTGTGTGGACATGGATGTGTATGCATGTGTGTGTATGTGTATATGTGTGTGCACATGTGTGCATGTATGTATGTATGCATGTGTGCATGCATACGGAGGGGGATATGGGTGTGGTGTATGTGTGTGTGTGTGTGTGTGTGTGTGTGTGTATGTGTGTGAATGCATGTGTGTGCATGTGTGGTATGTGTATATGTGTGTGCATGTATGTATGCATGCATGTGTGCATGCATACAGAGGGGTGTGTGTGTGTGGTATATGTGTGTGGGTGTGTGTGTGTGAATGCATGTGTGTGCATGTGTGGTATGTGTGCACACACATGTTCATGCACATTTGAGCATGTATGTACAGATCAGAGGACAGCATTCGGGATTGGGATCTTTCTTTCTCACTGTTTTGACATGCTCATGCCCCAGACCAGATGGCCTGGGAGCTTCCAGGTGAGTGATTCTTCTGTCTCCACTTTCCATCTCACCACAGGAATGCCAGGGTTACACATGAGCACCACTGTATCCAGTGGTTTTATATGAATTCTAGGAACTGAACTCAGGTCACCAGATTTGTGAAGCAAATGCTTTTACCCACTGAATCATCTTGCAGGCCCTATCTGTACATATTTCAACAGAACCTCCATATTACATATTAATTGGAGTATGTATATTATATACACATGTACTTACACAGCATTACACATATGGACTAGATGTTACCACATTTACACACACACACACATATATATATATATATATGCATGTGTATGTGCACAAGTGGTTTTATATATACATATACACATTCATATTTGTGTACATTCACACATACATATAATCACTTGGTTATTACTACTTGTTTAGGAATATAAATATGTATCATATATACATAACATATACATATATTATGAAATATTAGAAAGTGATTCTCCCTTCAGCACACAGTGGAGCCAGCCAGCAATGTAGGAAGATAGAGGCTGTGAGAAGGGTGGCCAGGGAGATCTTCCTGGGATGTTGACACCTGGGCAGAGCCTGAGAGAGGAGAGGATATGCTATATTCCCTGGGAAACCGCAATGTGGGCAGAGGACTCTCAGGGCAAGTCCCTAAGTAGGAGCATCCCAATATTATCTCTCCAGGAGCAGAGAACCTGGCGGCTGGAGTGGGGGATCCCAGAGGATCCTGGGAAGAAGTGACAAATGTCTCAGATTTCAGTGGTCAGTTCTTGTGGGCTAAGATGATCAGCTACAGGAACTTGACTCTTCCCCTTGGGGACAGACACCACCGCAGGGGGTGGAGTGGAGGGCTGATGGGATCTCTTCCAGAATTTAGAACTGTGCCTAGGACAGGCAGGAAGCCAAGGACATGGAGAAAACGATTCCGTTGTACCACTTGACCTTCAACAGACTCCAATCTAACTCAAACGCACATCCAGCCTTGCCGCTGAACATGAAGGAGCACTCATCCCTGCCCTCCAGCAAAGCTCTCGATGTCCACCACACGCTCTTTGGAACAACCTCTCCCACTGGAAGCCTCCCAGGCTCTCCTCAGCCTTAGTTTATTCCTTGACACGTTGGTTGTTTCTGATTGGCCAACAAGCTCCATCACTATGTAGAAGTTTGTATCTCAGCAACTTGCCCAAACCTGGAGCTCAATCTCCTTCATGACTTTCAGATGTCTGAGTCTAGCAGCAAACATTCCTTGGAGCTGAGCATCAGTCTTCAAAGTCAGGCTGTTCTCCAAAGAGAAGCCCCTTCTGGGGCTCCGGGGCATTCCAGTATGTGTTCTTGCTGCCATCCAACACAGGAGTTAGTGCTGCACATAGGACTTGTTTTAACCCTCTTCTCTAATTCCACACCAGCTCTACTCCTAAGAGTCTGAAGTCTATCCCTGCCTTACATCACCAGACTCTTACCCAGTGGTTCTCATTTTTTCTTCCCAGTAACCAGACCTTTGGCTACTTTATGGGTGGGTTCCTCTTTTCATCCCCCCTTCTCTTCTCCTACCCTTTCTACCCCTAACACTAGGTAGGAGAGATGAAGTATAGAGGAGAAAGGTGGAAACAATATCATTAAACTACTTCCCGATGGTTAGGGGCATAGAGTTATTTGGGGCAAGTTTGATTTCACCATCTGGATGTCTAATTTCTTCTTCTCATCTCTGCACGTGACTACTTGGCAAACCACAACAGACTCCAACAAGCCACATTCAAGCGCCAACAAGTCAAACAGCCCCCTTCTATCAGGGTTCATTTATATACCCTCAGAAAAGTCCCCAGAATTCCAAAAGTCACACACTCTCAGAAACGATCTGCAGCTGGCAGCATCACGTTCCTGCTAGAGCGTGAGGTACATGATAGAGGCTGTGGACAGTCTGAAGCAGCTCCCTACCCCACCTGGGATTAAAATAAAAACATTCTTATAATAATTCTGTGTCTTAGAAACCAAAATCCCCACTACACTTCCCCCTCTGTTGACTATTCCCACCGCTTCCTATTGCCCTAAGACTGAAGAACTTAGTAACTCCTGGAAGCTTCTGCTTGCTATGATAGCTGTTGGACTTTCCAGCCTCATTGAGTCCTCCCTGTCACTCAATGTCCACTGGCCTCACAGACTTTTCTCCAGCCCTCCCTCGGCAACCTCCCTGCTAAATGCTTTGTGTGTATTTCTCTCTATCCCTTAGAAGGTTGAGTCTCCTCCACCAAGTTAACGCCTGCCATCCTTCAGGCTTGCAGTCTGGTTAGTTGTTTTCAGTTCACGTTGCCCTGGGGAAGTCTTTCCCTCCTTCATAGATCTTCATCCAGTACGTCATAATAGGCACAGTTTAGAATCGTATTGACGAATGGTTCCTCTAGAACACAATAACCTTGCAGGCCACCTAGGCTGCCTGGTTTTATTCAGCATTGCAGTTCAGGACGTCACACCATGCTTACTAGTCAATGGGTGGTCACCAGATATTTGCGCATTAAATAAGCAAATTCCTATTGACAGATATACAGACGAGACAGATGCTTTTCACAAATTCTTCCAAAATGTCGAGAGCTAGGGAGGCACACCACCAGACCTGCATCTCACATAGATGACTTGTTTTTCCTTTTTTTATTATTTAATTTTTTAATTGGATATTTTCTTTATTTACATTTCAACTGTTATCCCCTTTCTCTGTTCCCCCTCCCAGAAACCCTCTACCCCATCTTCCCTCCCCCTGCTTCTATGAGGGTATTCCTCCACCCACCCACCCACCCACCCACCCACTCCCACCTCCCTGCCCTAGATTCCCCTACACTGGGGCATCAATAGAGCCTTTATAGGACCAAGGACCTCTCCTCCCATTGATTTCTGACAAGGCCATCCTCTGCTACATATGTAGCTAGAGTCATGTGTACTCCTTGGTTGATGGCTTAGTCCCTGGGAGCTCCTGGGGAATGGTTGGTTGATATTGTTGTTCTTCCTATGGGGTTGCAACCCCCTTCAACTCCTTCAGTCCTTTCTCTAACTTCTTTATTGGGGACCCCACCCTCAGTCCAATGGTTGGCTGTGAGCATCCACCTCTGTATTTGTTAGGCTCTGGCAGGGTCTCTCAGGAGACAGCCATATCAGGCTCCTTTTCAGCATGTACTTCTTGGCATCCACAATAGTGTCTGGGTTTGGTAAATGTATTTGGGGTGAATCCCCAGGTGCGACAGTCTCTGAATGGCCTTTCCTTCTGTCTCTGCTCTACACTTTATCTCCACATTTACTCCTGTGAGTATTTTGTTCCCCTTCTAAGAAGGAATGAAGCATCCACACTTGAGTCTTCCTTCTTCTTGAGCTTTATGTGGTTTGTGAATTGTATCTTGGGTATTTGGAGCTTTTGGGCTAATATCCACTTATCAGTGAGTGCATACCATGTGTGTTCTTTTGTGTTTGGGTTACCTCACTCAGGATGATATTTTTTAGTTCCATCCATTTACCTAAGAACATCATGAATTCATCATTTTTAATAGCTGAGTAGTAATCCCTTGTGTAAATGTACCACATTTTCTGCATCCATTCCTCTATTGAGGGACATCTGGGTTCTTTCCAGCTCCTGGCTATTATAAATAAGGCTGCTGTGAACATAGTGGAGCATGTGTCCCTATTACATGTTGGAGCATCTTCTGGGTGTATGCCCCAGAGTGGTATAGCTGGGTCCTCAGGTAATACTATGTCCAATTTTCTGAGGAACCGCCAGACTGATTTCCAGAGTGGTTGTTCAAGCTTGCAGTCCCACCAACAATGAAGGAGTGTTCCTCTTTCTCCACATCCTCACCAGCATCTGCTGTCACCTGAGTTTTTGATCTTAGCCATTCTGACTGGTATAAGGTGGAATCTCAGGGTTGTTTTGATTTGCATTTCCCTGATGACTAAGGATGTTGAACATTTCCTTAGGTGCTTCTCGGCCATTTGATATTTAACAGTTGAAAATTCTTTGTTTAGCTCTGTACCCCATTTTTAATAGGGTTATTTGATTCTCAGGAATCTGATTTCTTGAGTTCTTTGTATATATTGAATATTAGCCCTCTATCGGATGTAAGATTGGTAAAGATCTTATCCTAATCTGGTAACTTGATAATTGACAAAGGAGCTAAAACAATCCACTGGAAAAAAGACATTATTTTTAACAAATGGTGCTGGTTCAACTGGCAGTCAGCATGTAGAAGAATGTAAATCAACCCATTCTTATCTCCTTCTACAAAGCTCAAGTTGAAGAGGATCAAGGACCTCCACATAAAACCAGGTACACTGAAAATTACAGAGGAGAAAGTAGGGAAGAGCCTCGGACACATGGGCACAGAAGAAAATTTCCTGACCACAATACCAATGGCTTATGCTCTAAGGTCAAGAATGAACAAATGGGACCTCATAAAATTGCAAAACTTCTGTAAGGCAAAGAACACTGTCGATAGGACAAAATGGCAATCAATAGATTGGGAAAAGATAGATGACTTTTCTGTGAGTCTCCAACCCAGCTGGTGTGGTAGTTTGAATATCCTTGGCCCACAGGATGTGGTACTATTAGGAGGTGTGGACTTGGGATAGGTGTAGCCTTTTTGGAGGAAGTTTGTCACTGTATAGGCAGGCTTTGAGGTCTGCTATACTCAAGCTCTACCCAATGCAAAAGAGAGCCTCCCCTCCTCCTCCTCTTCCTCTTCCTGGCTGGCTGTGGAAAATAGTCTTATTCTGCTTCCTTCAGTAGAACCCTCAGTTTCTTCTCCAGCACCATGCCTGCCTGAATGCTGTCATGCTTCCTGGCCATGAGGATAATGGACTGAACCTCCGAAACTGTAAGCCAGCCTCAGCTAAATGCTTTCATTCAGAAATGTTGCTGTGACCATGGTGTCTCCTCACAGCAATGGAATCCTCACTAATGCAGCTGGATATGATGCATATATGTGGAATCTCAGCACTGGGAGCATGAAGAAAGTGCATCAAAGGCTGGAAGCTTGTAAAGGCTCCATACCTAGACCTGGTCTCAAAACCAACCGGCCAGCCAATCTATGGTTCATGGCTGGTTTACCCATTCCTCCCTTTTCAAGAGTTGAGAGCTGGGAAGGAATCCCCTACTGGTAGCTATCATGTTAGACTAGAAAGGAAATGCAAGAGCCCTTATAATACTTGAGTCAAGTACCCATAGCTCTGTGCATTTGAACCTTTGTTGCAGGGCTCCCCATCAGTGGAGGAAGTTAAGGTGGTAAATTCATGGGCTGCAGATTGCTGGTTGCAGGAATTTTCCCCCCATAAAATACAGCATACAAGGGTTATAAACACACAATACAGATTATCAGACTATAAAAAGGCGTAACAATACAATATGATTCATGGCTGGCATGGGCACAATATTTTGCCGGAAGATTAAAGACTATGTGACTTAAATAACTTTTATTGTAATGCTTTCAACAGATCTCCTAACAGGGAAAACAAACGGATTCTGCCGAGTGATGTGACTGGCGAGTAGTAACCAATAAAATTCCCCTGAGCGCCGTTCATCTCCGCAGTCCGGCTAAGATGCTTCCACTTTGGAGATTGTTTCAAAACCAGACTAGCAGTTTCGAGGCTTCCTGGTGATATACCATTCTCCGAGGGGGTGCTATCGTTTGGCTAAATATAGCATGTGTCCTTAAAATAACGTCTCTGATTATGAGTGATAGCAATTCCTGTCCCTCCCACCAGCCTCTTACGCAGGATTTTGTAGACTCAGAATTAATTGGTGGTAATCTGTTCCCCAAATAAATTAACTATCATCCTTACCCAGAGCCTTGGGCCTC
Organism: Mus caroli; assembly: GCF_978045245.1. Taxonomy (NCBI): domain Eukaryota; kingdom Metazoa; phylum Chordata; class Mammalia; order Rodentia; family Muridae; genus Mus; species Mus caroli. The sequence continues at coordinate 81,765,255 of NW_028227274.1, forward strand.
ACTGGGAACAGTACTCAGCCCAGACTACAGGAGAGGTCTGTGCATGACCAAGGGGTGACCCCTCTCATCTCAGCTCATCTACAATTCAAATGTGCCTGGGAGGGCTCCGGTTATCGATCTGTCCCTGCTGTCTTGCTAGGACTGAGTAGGAGATGGGGCTTTCAGCACTGTCCCCTAAAGAGGATCTGAAGCAGTGACACGTGGGAATCCGGATGTCTTTCTTCCTTGGGCTTGACTGCTGAGCTCTGGCAGAGTACTCCATCAGAATAGAGGTTCTTCTCCATTGTGCAAAGTGGTACTCTGTCTGCTTCAGTCCTCCGATTGGCTGAGCTGCTGTGCAGGGCAACTGCTCAGTTCCTGAGATTTGTTGGCAGCCTCCTGCTCTTTGTTCTTCCGAAACGTAAATAGCAGCATCTGCATCTGGTCCTGCTGCTCTGAAGGCCAGCCAGATTCTTCATGGTCCCGCCCCTCCCCACATGCTGCACACAGGGTATATTGCAGGGTGGGGTGCAGCATGGAGACCCCAGAAATGTTGGGGAAGCTAACAGACACCTCCCTCACAGCAGTCCTGGGAACTTACAATTCTGGTAAAATTGAAAATTCCCTTTACTGCATTGTGGATGCTTATGGGACTGATGGAATGATGTGGACTAAATGTAGGTTTGCCTCCCTCCGCTACTGTAAAGGAGCTCTTGCCTTCTGTCTTAACAGCTGCCATCACCTACGCAGAATTTTGAGCCTGAAATTTCTTACAGGAGAGTGGTTCCCTATCATCAGTCCTCCGACCACACTGACCGCCCTGGCAAATGCATGACTCAAGGAATTGCAGCTCTGACTACAGCCAGGGGCGGAGCTCTGCTTTGTCCCCATCTTTGTAACCAGCCACAGGCAATGCCCATGCTCCCTGGTTATTATTATTTCCTTGCCATTTCTCTTGTTTCCATGCACTGACAAAAGAAAAGGCCTGGGCTTCTGCTATGTTAAAACAAACAAGCAGACCTGGGCTTGAGATGTGTTTGTAACTTAGTTGGTAGGGTGCTGGCCTAGTGTGTATGAAGTTGTGGGCTCCATCTCAGCACACATAAATTGTGTCTTTATATTAACCCAAAGAAAGACTTGCTTGTTCCTTAGGAGAAGCCTGTAATTGCATTTTAAAAAAATACACAGCCATAGCTTTTCAGGGCATTTGGAGATTCTACACCCCAGGGAGCATGTGCCCAGAATGGCCGTCTTGTCCCACAGCTGTCAGCAACTGACCCTGGCAAAGGTCTGACATGTTCTAGGACATGGGTAGGCAGAGCTGTACTCCCAGCTGGCAGTGAGTGATGGCTTCCACAGTTTCGATGAGTAAAAACAGGCTGGTGTATATTTTAAACTATATAATTATGAGAGTTTTGTCATCTAAGCAAATGGATGACATTCTTTGTGACCAAGACTTCACAAGGGCTATACGTTAGGATACAAAGGCAAGTTTCATCCGTATCCAAGTGGACAAGGAAATGCTGGTGAATGGATATGAGCTAAAGTTGGATAAGATCCCCAGTACAGGTGCCTCCGCCTTACCAGCGCTCTACCTATTCTTGAGTACCACTTTCTCCCTGGCCAGAGCCTGCTGTTTAGGAGAGCATGTCAATTTTGCTAAATGAGCATAATTACCAATTCTATTCTAAAACTTATCCTCATCCTTACAGATAAATGTAGCTCTCACCAACTATCCAAGGTCAGTGATCTCACACACACACACACACACACACACACACACACACACTGGTAAATAACAATAACAAAGAAAAAGAGGCCATCAATTTCATCAGTTTGAAGGGGAGGGAGGGGGAACATTGGAAGGGTTGTGGGGGGCGGGGGGGGGGTAAGGAATGAGAAAATGTAAAAATACATATTAGTTAAAATAAGAACATTTTTACTGAAGAGAAGATTCAGGCAATAAACAACACAGAAGTCTCAGGAAGTTCATGAAACTGACCAGATACCACCCATTTCCCAAATTTTTATGTAAGTAGTAAAGGACTATAGAAGAGATAGAGACCAAACAGTCCACTCGGAACTGGCCCAGACTAGCTGAGCTGCCTAGAAGAGAAACTCTCTGACCTTGCAGTTCTCTGAGAGTCATTCAGTAAGCCCCACAGTCCCAGCTTTCATAAGCATCACCCATGTTAGGGTGGGCTTTCAGTGATTTAACTACCTCAATTATTTCCTGCTCCTGTGAGTAACCACAATTAAGTAGGTAGACCACAACTTGTTGCTTCACCAAATTGAACTTCAGTGATACCCTTAATTTGCTATGTCATTGATTCCTTATCGGGGGCTTAGTATACACACTTGTTCCCCAGGAATAGTGTCACACAATAATGCACACAGGTCTGTCCCAGTGTGGGATTAAAGTAATCCTGTAGGCATAGATTTTTTACAACCTACTTTTAATAAGGGTTCAACCTCTCTTCTAGCCTACCACCCACCAGAGGTAGTAGAAAAGTTATTAGAATATGGGGAAAGTTGTCCTATTTAACAATACTTCTTTGGAGGTGAGCTCAGTCTTTTTGTCAGCAGTTCAGTCCTATAGCAAACACCAATATGACTCAGCAGCTGCAGACCAGTCCTCTAGACAGGCAGACACTAGCACGAACCAGCAGCTGTAGTACAATCCTGAAGAAACTGCTAGTCTTGCCAACTGGCCTGAGGTGAGGATACAGAAGCAGCAAGTTCACCCAGGAACCTCATGAGCAGTTCTTGGACAAGTTTCTCTCAATGGTCGCTACCACAAGCGGACCTCAACAACACTATGTAAGGCAAACCAGTTCGTGTGCAGCATTAGCAAAGGATAGCAAAGCAGAGCAAACCAAACCAACGCTCAGTGCTCATCTCCCACTGCCTGTGAGATCATATTTATACTCCTTCAGCAAGAATCCTTTCATGTGTTTGCTATGTTTCCTTTCACCTGTTTCTGCTTCAGGAAAACATTCTTTCCCATTTCCACTTTAGCAAGATATTCTTCTATCTGTGTGCCCCATCAAAACATCATTTGACATAACCAACTTTCCAAACAAACTACAAGTTTCCATTTCGGAACCCACTGATGGGGCCTAAATAATGGGTGGTGTGAACGGGCAGTCACTCTATTGTTTTATGTACAATCTAGTCATTTAGAATCCCTGTTCTACGACTGCTGCCATAATGGCCGTAATCATTCCACGTTGCCACCTCTGGTATTTAAATCTACTTCCCTTGATGAATGGAGTGGAGTGTGAGTGTTCAGCAACTGTACCCCAGATTTGCTATTGCAAGTAAACCAGCAACTATGTTTGGAGCCAATGAATGTTGGGGAGCATAAGTCTAAACATACCCCTTCTTTTCTTTCATCTGCTTTGCCTTTCATTGTTTATGTGTTTCTTTCATTTGTTTTATATTTTTTTGTCACTTATTTTGATGCCTCCTCTGTGTCCACCACAATGGGCACAGACACTGAACACACAGCTCCAGGTCCAAGTACCTCAACGTAAGAGAAATGTGTGCTCACACTGTAAGTGTGATAGCTATGTGTGGTGGCTTCTGTGCTCTCTTCGGAACAAATACATGGGATTAATTAGGTCTCTCTGAGTATGGAGTGGGTCAATAGCACTCGATGCTTGTTCTGGGTTCTTGGACACATGGCAGGGGATAGAAGAGGGTGTGGTGGAATGCTGAGATGCCTCTCCTGTGGGGTCAAGTGGATCCATCACACAATAACCATTGCTGGAGATGGGCCAAAAAGGTGGGGCTGGAGAGCTGCAGAGGGCAAGCCCTAAGGGTCTTAGAACCTGTTGAGAGGTGGACCTCTATAGCAGCTTGGAGGCTCTTGTGATTACTCCTGACTATTCAGTAGCATCTTGTTAATGCCTGAGGGTGATAATGACTGATAGGGAAAGATTACCAGGTAGGGCCTATAGAAACCACTGATAAGAAAAGGCTGCATTTACCTTTTGCCACATTAGGAGGAAACCTCATCCTTACCAAACTTCATATCTGGAAGAAGAAAAGCAAGATCGGAATTTTATATTTTGGGAACCAGAAATTTGACTAAGGTGAATCTTTCAGTAAAGGAAGTGGTTATGATGGGTAAGGATCTTATCTAACAGTCATGAGCTAGTGGAAATGGCAAGGAGAGGAACTGAAGCAACCTCAGACTCTAATTGCTGGATATCTACTGCCAAGGTGATGGATCTTTAAGAATGCCACTATAAGGAAAAAAAAAAAAAAAAAAAAAAAGGATGCAGCTTGCCTGGATAGAGCAGTTTTCTAAAATGAGCCAGTGACATTTACAAAGTCATACTCACTGTAGACAGAAGAAGCAGATTAGTCAAGAGACAGGGCATGGTTAGGCGGATAGAATCTTAATCTTCACTGTCTACTTAACTGGGTTTTGAATCACCTAGGAGATACACCACAGGGTATGTCTGCGGGAACACTGGTGTGTGTGTGTGTGTGTGTGTGTGTAGAACAAAGTGTGTGTCTATGAGAGTGTTTCCATTGAGCTTTGAGAGTAAAAGGAGAACTCACCCTGGTTACAGGTGATACCAACCCCTGGACCAGCCAATTACAGATGACCTCAACCCATGACTCAACTGAGTTCGAGTGACGCCAACCCATGGCCTGGGAAGACAGACTGAATGAAAAGGAAAGATGAACTGAGAGAAAGCATCCATCATTCTGAGCTTCTGGCCCACAGACACCATGTGAGCAGCATCCTACCCCACCCCAACCCCACCCCCTCATGCCTCTCCTGACACAGTGGATGGACCCCTCAGACTGTGAGCCAAAAAGCCCCTTCCTTCCTAAGCTGGTTTTCACCCAGATATTTTGTCATAGCCATGAGAAGGGTCCCTAACACAGACGGCTTGGGTTCTCAAGTCTACAGAAGGTCTGTGTGCCTCTATTATCTATCTCTCTGTGTCTCCTATATTCATCTCTATATACCCCCCTCACAGTTTCTGAAACTTGCAGTGCATGGGTCAATCTAGAGGAAACTGCTACTGACCATTCCTCTCTCTTACACAGATCCAGCTGCTCCTTAAAAAATGCATATGATATTAAAAGCAATTAAGCTATATTATTTATAAAGCCATTAATGGCTTTATTTATGTTTTGAAATCCAAGGAATGCTGAAAATGTTTCATTTGGGGCTGTGAACTAAATGAAAACCACACGCAGGATGGTATTGTGGGGACCATTTGCAGTAGCAATCATTTGGAAGGAAAGTGAAAACTTCAGCCTCTCTGGATGTCTTTAAATACACAGCCGGAGGAGGGCCTAGCGAACAGTCCACATTTTCCACTTTTCATCGCTCTGCTTTAGATCTCATAAATACTATCTTAGGAAGGAAGAGGGGAAAGCATTTCTGCAAACCATCCAAGTCAGAATCCAGCTAGGAAGAAAAGTCGGCAGAAAGGAAGTCTGCTGCGGTAGACTGATTAATGATATGCTTCTTAACATGGTTGATTTTGTTGAGTTTTGTCATACTTTGCTCAACAAGGTAGTTATCAAGTGTAGAAAATTAAACACAGAGATCTCAAAGCCTGACGTGGGACCCAAGTAGCTTCAGATTCAAATCATATGACACAATGCTGATATGTTAAACACATTCTCCTAGTCAGACAGTCATGCAGCGGAGCCTACATCTGCCGGGTGCCTCTTGAGATGCGCTACAGGGTGGGAGAGGATGCATAGCCTCAGAAGTTGTCAGCTAATTCTCCTATCCCCTTAGGTTTGGTTTGATGAAGTAGAGTGGTAATATGACAGGCCCATTGCCTTGATTTCTGTCCCTGAAGAATCACAGGAAACCAGGCAGAAACAGAGCCATAGAGAAAAGCAGGGACCTCTTAGTCTGCAGGTCTAGACTCCGTGGAATGGGGTTAAGACACTCCAAATAGTCCCACTCTGAATGCCAAAGGTTGACGGCAAACTTAAGAGAGACTCTGAATTCTTGTTGGTATCTTTATTAGTTCCTTTTCCCATTGCTACGAGAAACAACTGGCAAAGGCCATCTTAAAGAGGGTTTGTCAGAGCTCACAGTTTAAGGAAATCTTCGCAGGAAAGTCTTGGCAACGCAAACGTGATGCATCCATGGTCAGGAAGCTGAGAGGAGGGGACGCTGGTGCTCAGCTCACTGTCTCCTTTCAATGTGGTCTGAGAGCCCAGCCTGCTGACGATATAGCCAGCTTTCAGAAGGGCCTCCATCCTCTGTCACCGTTTCTGAGGACAACACAGCCTCACCTGGAGCTGTTTCCATGATGATTGACTTAATCAAGTTGATAGTAGTTATTAGCCGTCCAAGTACCTGTGTGTTTGATCCGGCTGACAATAATCTATCCTCATTCTCTCTCTGTCAGAAAAGCAAAATCAGCAAGCCAATGATTTGATACAGTTAAGATTCCTCTACCGGCTACTTCCTCTACGGCTTCGCACCCTGATTGTCTGCCACCCGACTGGAATCGCCCTTGGGGGTTGGAGATGAGGTGGCATGGAATCAATGGCTCAGACTCCAGAAGCAGGTGAGAACCCAGCAGCAAGCTCCTTTATTAATTCTTGGGGAAAGCCCTTTATACCCTCCACCCATGTCCTGTTGGTCCCAAACAAGCATGTCCTCCAAGTGGCGGTTCCCGATTGGCTGTCGTCTGTGTCACCAATCGCTAGGCTCTCAGGCAGGCTTAAGTTTCGCCCTCCTGCAGAAGATGCCTTCGTGGCTGCATCCCCCAACCCCAGGTTTACTGGGAAGGAGTCACAGCCTTGTCAGTGAGACTTGCAATTCCTCCTGCAGTACTCCATTATGTTTGAGACTCCTCCTGCTCCCCTGGACCATGGATTCTGCAAAGCTATGCCCATGGAACCTCCACTTGAGGTAGCTTCTGCTACTCTGATGCAGTTCAAGGAGCCACCTAAGACCCAGGTGTGCAGAAAGAGGTGGGATGCTTCTCTTGGTTTAGTGTAGAGAGGCCCTCCCTAGTGTTCAGGGAAACAGTAAGCTCCCCAGAGCTCCCCAGAGAAGCCCAAGCAGGGGTTTCTCCACTCAGGAGCAGTAGCCACTGGGTAATGAAGGCATACAGTGAGAAAGAACCCAGATCGGCTGACTGTCACTTTCACAACTTTGAAGGGAATTCCTGGGGATGACTGACATTCCAAGGGCTGCAAGGTTGGTTTCCCCATGAAGTAGGCTTCAGATGGCACGAGGCTTCTCCGGCATTTGGAACAACGCTGAAATCCTTTCAGAACTCTGTCGGGTGGGAGGTTAGCCCGAGGAGTGTGGAAGAAAGCAGCAGAAATGCCTGACACATTTAAGACACTATAGATATTATTAATGTGCCTGACAGCCCAACAAAGGACCTGCAAAAGAAAATACTGTCTCGCTCAACCCAGCCAAACCCTAGGGATTCCAACACAACAAATGCAGGCAGGAGCAGAGAGAGATGGATGCTGGTACTCAGGAGCTGTGAGAGTCCATGTACCGGGACACAAAAGGACCCTGCGTAGCCTCGAGGTGCTTGGTGCTCTGGTACTTCACCATGAAAAGCAGCTTTTTGACTAGAACATGGGCAACTTACCAGTGCTACTTCCCTGAAGAGGTGATTCTCCCTCCCCAGCAACTATCAATGGCTAACATCCCCTTAGGAAGGTGTTAGGAAGTTCCTTTCGCATCCATCATGGAATGCTGAAAGACCCAGTCTTGTGAAGAGATGACTACTTTTCAGCCTTGTTTGCTGAGGGGCATCCAGGAACCCACAGCGCTTCACTGGGTTCTCCTGGTCTGTCTCAGCATCTTCTAGGATGAAGCTCACATCCTCAGAGCAGTCATCGAATGGCGAGCCCTCTTCTGAGCATCCCCTGTGCTGGTTTACATCCCCAGCAGCTCTGCCGCTCTCTATCTTGTACCAGTAGAAGCAAGGTAGATAAGGAAACCTACACACGAGACTTACAAATGTCAGAGCTGAGTATGGAACCTGGGCATGTTCCTGTCTCTGCTGAAAATAATAGAAGCCCAATGTCAAACCAGGCTGTGTTTCTAGGGAAGAATATGAAGGCAGAGACAGCCATTTACCACGGCTGTCATTTCTGTGTTTGATATGTGGGAGATAGAGGGGTATGTCCTGTCCTTGAACAAATGGTTTCTATCTTGTCATTCACTATCTAGGCCTGCACAATTCAAGTCCCTGGTCAAGGACAGTGATTAGTCAAGTAGGCTCTGAGGCGGGGACATGGAGAGGAGCCTGCATGTGGAGAATGTGGAGAGGTAGCAGAGTTTTCAGCCATCACTGTCCTGGAGGACATAGACTCGGTATAACAAGGTTCTGTGTCTGGGGCCATGTCTATAATGATAAACCTACTGCTCACTGCTGCCAAACACACAGGAAACCATGCACATCTCATCCATCAGTTGCCTAGCGCTGACATAAGGAATGGTCATGTCTGATAGCTTACACACATGCCTAAACTTGATATCAAGATATGATGCTGTCATTCACAATGGTTACACTAAAGAGCAGGTCATTTTAGTTACAAAAGAAACAATATACATATATATATACATGTATATATATATATATATATATATATATATGTGTGTGTGTGTGTATATATATATATATATATATATATGCACACACAGACTATAAACCAATAACATCTGCTCCTTAGTCATGGGAACTCCAGAACACACTTCCTTCCCTCATTGAAAAATGTTTTCTGGCCCAGGTAGCGATATTCTAATTTTTATGCGGAAAAACATCCACCCTTTACTAAAACTCCAAGTCCTGTAAAGAGAAACCTGTTTTAAATTCTAGTTTTGTGGAAATTATTTTTTTTGTAAACATAAAACTATGACTGAAGTCATTTGATTTAATTTCCTTTTCAGACTTAAATTTATCCAAATGTGATGAGAAATAATTTTGTAGTCTGTGTTGTGAACAAACAGAAATGAAAATGTAACAGACATTGCCTATCAAATTGAATTGTGTCTCCACACACCTGGAAGCCAACCTCTATGACCCCCCATGATGACCCCGCAGTATTCACCGCCGCAGGGCTAACCTATGCTCAAGCAGTCTCGGGCTTGCTCCTTCTGATACACTCTCCCTTTCTTTGTTGCCATCATCTGTGCTCTCTGACCTTCCTTATCTAGCTGATCTCACCATCCTCCACCACCACCCTGAAAGCCTCTCTAGCTACCTTTACATGTAGCCTTCCATACAAATTGCTTAGGAGCAGACATATTTTGGATTTGTGGTGTGTTTTTGAAGGTTGAATCAAAGTTCAAATTGTGAGATCCTCTGTGGTCCATGTACATCTTGCACCCGTAGTCTGAAGGCACCATGGTATAGCAGCACCTTTACTCTACGCCTTTCCACAGCACTGGTCACACGAGGTCAGACAATGGACATTTCCCACAGTGCTTTATGACTGCTCAGAAAGTTCATTTTGGAGCCTATTGGATATGGGGTTTAAGAATTAAGGATGCCCACCTGTACTCCTCTGATGTTTCAGGGAGCTTGTACCTTAGAATTACAACACCCATATATTTTTAAATACAGGGACTTCTTGAAGTTCTTCAGAATTTCTGGATCCAGCCAAACACAAGGTGGGTGTTCCATAATGCTTATGATGCAGGAGTCTCACTCAATGTTTCTGTCTTAGTTAGGGTTTTACTGCTGTGAGCAGACACCATGACCAAGGCAAGTCTTAGAAAGGAAAGCATTTAATTGGGGCTGGCTTACAGGTTCAGAGGTTCAGTCCATTACCATCAAGGTGGGAACATGACAGCATCCATGCAGGCATAGTGCAGGAATAGCTGAGAGTTCTACATTTTCATCTGAAGGCTGCTAGAAGAATACTGACTCCCAAGCAGCTAGGACTAGGGTATTAAAGCCCACACCCACAAGACCACACCTACTCCAACAAGGCCACACAAACTCCAACACGGCCACACCTACCAACAGTGCCACTACCTAGGCCAAGCATATAGAAACCATCGCTGTATCCTAAAGAAACCCCTCCAAGTGCCTTGGAGTCTCTTGGTTCACTCACATGTGCCCCTCTCCTCCAAAAGCCTGCTCCCCCCACCTTGCCTTCAAAATCCCTACAGCTTCCTGTTATTCCCAAAGACACATCTCATATCATCTCATCTGCTGTCTTTCTCACCATCTCCTTCCACGCCCCAGTGTCCTGTCCCCAGAGGAGCCACACCTAGGCTTTAATTAGTGCTGTCCGAATCCCTTTCCTCCTTGTTCGTGTTCCCATGTCTCCCCTCTTCACCTCCTGTTTCTATCTCCTTCTCCTTTCTTTTGTTCATTCCTCCCCATATCTCCACCTCTCCTCTTCCTTGCGCCCCAGGGAGGTTTACTAGGGTTGCTAATAGGAACATCAGTGATGGATGGTTTACCGGAACATGGGCAAGTTACCAATGGCTGCAGAAGACACCACCCCCTCTACCACTAACTCCCGATACCTACCGAAAGGGTGGAGCCTGGGACTCCTCTGTGACTCACAGTGGGATTTTGAGAGGGCAGTCTTGCGAAGGTGTAGCTCAGGTACTCATAGCTGCTTAGATTGTTTCCTAAACATTTGTGACCAACCTAAGACCTTTGAACCTAGGTACCAGGGTCTGCCCAAAATGAAGGCTCACCCCATCTGGCATCCGAGGGTCTGTTCTCTCCAGCACGTAAAGGCCAAGGACTGCAATAACAAATGGCAGTCATCCGTGGAGAGGTCTGGAGAGAGATCATTTCAGCCTTCTTTTTAATTTTCTTTTTTTCCTTCCTGAGAAGGATCATACAGAATCAACCCACTAAAAAAGAACTGTCGTAAAAATCTCACACCATTGACTTGTAAATGGAATTGAATCTGTAGCGTCTACGTAATGATACCATCAGAAGGAGATGCGCTGCCCCATTCATATAACAGATGAGATCTGGAATGACTGCCACGGCAGATGAACACCCCAGAGGTATTTTGCTTTATAATACTCACTGCGTTTATGTCTCTAGTTTCTCTAATTTTAGTTATTTTTTTCCTCAGGTCTCAAGACAAGAGCAGAAAGACTCTCTCTTCCCACCCTAACAAATCACCCCATACAGAAGTCAATAATATAAATACTTACGTTTCTGGGGTCAGCGCTGGGGCTTTATTAAAACTGATTTTTCAAATTGTGTTTTCTGCTCTTTCTGCAGCTACAGGGGAGCCCAGCCATCCACAGCCTCCTGACTCCAAGGATGCGCTGCGTGGTGTGAAACCTGGGGAGCGATGCAGCCGGCTGGCTTCCTAGGATCAGTCTCAGGTCATGGGCAGATGCTCCTTCCAATCCTTCCAGAAGCTTCTCCAGCCCTCTATTGGCCCTTCCATGTCTGCTCCCGCTTTCCTACCTCTGCTGGGTCTAATGATTAGTGACTGCTTAACAATCGGCAGGTGCCTCCAGCTGCCAGGCCAGCCGCCCATGGAGACACAGCATCCCCCACCCCCACCCTGGACACCTCTGCTCCAGGCCTCCTGAGAATCACTGTGGGTGTCACCAAGATGCCTGGCTTTCCTTCAGAAGTGCTCTGAGGCCTCGAGTCCAGGACCTGATCAGGTGACGTGGACCCGTGGCACACAAAGGCCTAGCATGCCTCTCCTGCCCCTCCTCATCCATCATTGGTGTAAGCACAATTTACAAGCTGGAGAGTCCTGGTTAAACCGTGTACTCTAGACTTATTAAATATGGCTGGCCTCAGGGCCAGTTCTCCTTCCCGTTACAAAGAGGCACCGCTCTAACTAAAGGGAGCACAAGCCATTGTAGCTAATGAAGATCTACAGAGGATACTGGCGTTTCCCTTTTGGAACCAAGGTCAAAGGGCAATCAATTCTCATCTTACCCACTGACCAATCTAGAAAGGAAAGGAAAGGAAAGGAAAGGAAAGGAAAGGAAAGGAAAGGAAAGGAAAGGAAAGGAAAGGAAAGGAAAGGAAAGGAAAGGAAAGGAAAGGAAAGATGTCGGTAGGTGCAAGAGAAGTATGCTCACAAAGAAAGAACCCAGAACATAGCACAGCTAGAGCCTTGGTCTCCAGGAAAAGGCACACTTCGAGGAAGGAAATGAAGAGAAACGGACCACAGATAGCAAGAAAGCCTGGCTACATCGCTGAAATAATCACAAGCACCTACACGAATGCATGTACACACGCAAGCACACATATGCACATGTACCTATATGACACATGCATGAATGCACACACAGGCACATGTGTGTACTCACATATGCATGCATACACACATTGTCAAATGCACATGAACACATGTGTATACACATTCACATATACACACAATGCCTCCAGGTATTTTGCTCACTTATTTAATTTTAAAAGGTTTCAGGGGAAAATATGTGTGCATACATGTGTGTGCATGTGTATTCATATATGTGTCTGTATATGTATGTGTATATACACACATATATATGCATATATGTATGTATATATGTATATGTGTGTATATATGTATGTATATAGAGAGAGTTATATAGATATAGTTAAAGATATTTAAAGATTGCCATATGGGCTGCTCCATCATCCTGCAACTGTTGCCTTTATTTTAAATACACAGCAACATAATCTATAAAGCAACACATGTTTTCTTGTGTCACATTGTGAAAATACTGAAAACTATAAAAGGCGTTGAAGATTCTGCACAGCTTAGCCTCACAGCAGTAACTGCTGTCTTGTCCTTGAGATCTTCCCTCTTGGCTTGTTGAAATCGACCCAGAAGAAAGCTAGAGGTAAACAAGGGTGCCTTTGTCTTATGATGTCCGCTCATTCCATACACACTGCTGTGCTCTGAGCCTTTTAATCCAGCACTGGGCTGTCTTTGAAAGCATGCTTTCCAGCAGCTACAACATAGTTTTAATGACTATCCAATAATTTATTTTTCCATTTCTCTATTCTAGGATATTCAGATGGTTTCTAGCTTTCTGCCGTAAGTCATGCAATGGTGACTGCCCCACGCATAAATCATAAAGCCAACGTCTGGTCATTTCTCTATGGTGCATACTCAGGTATGGAATTGAGTTTCTTAAAGCCAAGTTTCCTGGTCTGAAATATGCCCTCCCTGCTCCCACAGCCAAAGCCATCATCTCCTTGCTCCTTCCATAGCTCTATCCTTACAGAATAGAGTGCCGTCCTTATACCAGGACATCTTTCTTACAGGTAAAAGTGATTTGTGTGTGTGTGTGTGTGTGTGTGTGTGTGTGTGTGTGTGTGTGTACACGCATGCACTGGAAGATAATGCTAGATGTCTTCCTCACTCACTTTCCACTTATTTGTTTGTTTGTTTGTTTGTTTGTTTATTCATTTATTTATTTTAGGCGCACTCTCTCTCACACGACTCGAAGCTCCGGCATTCATCTAGGCGAGACAACGATCTCCAGGGATCGGTCTATGTCAGCCACTGCCTCCCCCCTGCCCACTCTGTCCCCAGTACTGGGGTTGCAGATGCACAATGACTGAAGCACCAGGCTTGGAAGCTCCAGGTCTCGAATCAAACCATGCTTATGCAGCTTGTGTGTTACTGACGGAACCACTTCTGTAGCCCCCAAAATACTATTTTTAAATTTAATTTTGCACAAACGGAGTTGAGTGCCTTTCTGTTCAACTTCAGTTTCTCATACAAATTGTATCTTGGTGTCTTTAAAAGCAAAGCATTGGTACTTTTTTAATGGGTTTTGATGGGTTTTGCGTCAAGGCGAATGAATATCTCATTGTCTTGAAATCTGTATTTCTTACCGTTTAAATTTGTTTTACAATATGGTATGTGATATTTGTTGATGTTTAAGCACTAATATAATTCTTACAGCATTATATCTATTACTCAATTCATTTTTATTTTCTCTATTTCATTTATTATTTTGAGTAGCCTTACTGGTTAAAGGTAATTTTATAGATAAACAACAAAGAAATAAATCTCCATTTTTATTCTCAGTGCCTTAGACTTTTAAAATTAATTTCAGCTTGTGAGGGTTGTCTTGCATTCTTCTCCTCTTCCAAAATACCATCTTAAAATGAGCCAAGCAACCCACCATCTCCACAGTGAGTTACAGGGCTTCCGATGCTGCGTTCAGAAAATCCGAGAGTCCCCAGGTTCTTTTCTGGACAAGGAACCTCTTCAGATATTTACACTTTAGATATTGGGTTTATATATTTTATACTATTTAATAATACAATTATATATCCTGCATATCATTAAATGTAATAGCCTCTGAATATCTGGTAGGCCATTTCCCATCATTATTTATATTTTTAAGTGACTTTTACAAGAAGCTACTGACACTGTAGCACTCTCTTCATACTATGTTAAACATTAATTTGAGACAGTATTGGGTGGGAACAATTAAACACAATAGCCAAAAGTAACAGGAATTTTTTTAAAAAAAGGAAAAAAAGCTTGTTTAGGCTTACAGTTCCAGCATGAGTGTCCCCGGTAGGCATGGGAGTCGGCAGCCGGAGCAGGAATCTCAGAGGCCTCATTTTCAGCCATCAACAAGAAGCAAAGAGAATCCATTGGAAGTGAGGAAAGACTATACACTCTTAGAGACCACTCCACTTACATGCATTCTCCAGAAAGGCTCTACATCCTAAAGATCTCATACCTTCCCCAAACACTAACGCTAACTAAGGATCGAGTGCCCAAATACATCAGCCTATGGGGACATTTCTCATTCAAACCACCACATCCCACCTCCTGGAAGCCATAGGTTCCTGGTCATATCATAGATGTGCGTAACCCAGTTTTTAAAGTCCCCACAGTCTTTCATGGTATCAGCACTATTTAAAAGTTAAAAGTCTGCTCGGAAACTTAAGATCATCTCTCAACTGTTACACTCCTATCCATAAAATAAAACAAATAAACAAATTATATAATTCCCATGAAAAAAAAATGTAATGGCATGGACCACGCATTTCCATTCTAACAAAGCAGAATGGAAGCATAGCCAAGCCAAACAGGCCAAACACCAAATTCTGTAACTCCATGTCTGGTGTCTGCGGCGTTACTTTCAGAGAGCTTTGATAGCTCAGTTCCTCCAATTTCACTGCGTACATCTCTCTCCTTTAGGCTGATTCCAGTTCTTGTATGCAGCTCTTCTTGGCAGATATCTCATGGCTCTGGCATCTCCAATGTCTGGGATGTGGGATCTGCAAGCCAGATTCTCCTTTCACAGCTTCACACAAGGACCTGTCAGGGGCCTTTTCTCATAGGTTGTCACACACTGCCTGGCCTCTGCAGCTTCCTCAAAGCATGGATGAAGAATGCACAACACCCTTTATTCTTTCATTTTTCATGCCTTCAATGCCTGAACCATGTGGGAGACACTGCCAACCTTGCTTGTCAGTGAGGGATTGGCCCTGGGCTCCTTTGACCACAATAGCAACAGTTCTTGCATGTTGAAGCAATTTCTTTCTAAGAGGCCCCAAGGCTTTCTCCTTTACATGACTTAGCTGGATGGAGTTTGCCCTGAGGGCACCCTTTCCATGTGTAGTGCAGGCAGTGGGGCTCTCTTTAGTGCTGCTTAACTCCTTAGCAATTACAGTCTCCCTTTCAGCACTTTCCTTGGCTGAAACATAAGCTTCCATACTCCTTTTTGTCTCTCCAAAGTGCATTTTGTGTTTCTTTCTTGCTTGCTATTTTTCTCTAGAGACCTGCGTAAGTTACCAATAATAACCACCCACAGACTCAACATTGTGCGAAATTTCCTCCACCAAAGAAATTAGTCTGTTAATTTTTAACTTATCCCGTTGTAATGTTTTAGGGCTAATTTACATTGGAGATCTATTTACAGGAACATAACTCATAATGACAGCAAATGGAAACAACTCAAAGGTCTTTCCAACCATGATAGATGAGCAACCAGACTCTTTGCCAAAATACCTCACGGATGGCCTCTCACCCATCTGATGCCAAGGTCCTTGATTTCCTCTGAAGCCTGAGGAGCTGGTCTCTTAGAAGCTGGCCTCTACTGCTGGTACCAATCTCAGCACTGCTGTCTTCAGGCTCATCTTACAATGGTTCCCTGAGTCCCACTTACAGCATTGCATCACTCAGTCCAAAGTTCCAAAGTTCCACAGTCTGGGTCTTCGCAGAGACAACCTCACTCTAGATACTAGCTTCTGTACTGGTTAATTTACTGTTGCTATAGCTGTATAATAATGACCAAATATGACCTATGGAAGGAAAATGTCTCTTCTGACTTATGGTTCCAAAGGGTACGTCCATAACATTGGAGAAGGCATGGCAGCAGGCAGCAGAGTCAGGATGCCAAGCGGCCACAGTGCAAGCATGAAGCACAGAGACCAAGCTGGAAGCGAGGTGAGGTTCTACACTCTGAAAGCCCATTCCCAGAGATGCATCTTCTCTGGGCAGGCTGCACTGTTTCTACAGACAACACCTCAAACTGGAAATCAAATACTTAAAAGGCTATTTCTCACTCAAATTACAACACAAGGCCCACAAGACTGACATATATTTACATTGGAGATCTATCTACAGGAGCATGACTCACAATGGCAGAAAGAGGAAACAACTCAAATGTCTTTCCAACTATGGTAGATGAGCAAGACACAAAGTACCCAAGCAATGGAAATGATTCAATGATGTAAAGTAATAATTCCTGAATTGTGCTACAAGGTGGGTGAGCCATGAAGATATAATACTAGGCCACAATAGGTCACACCTTGTATTATTCCATTCCTAAGAAATGCCACATTAAGGATATATATTAGAACAGGAAATAGATTCTGGTTGCCTGGTGATGCTGTGTTGACAGTGGAGATGTTCCTTGTTACTTTGATAAAGTACCCCAAAGCTAGATTCTGGTGGCAGCTGCACAGTTTTGTAAATGAAATAAAACATCATTGAAATGTACAATTAAAAGGAGAATATTCTATGGAATATAAATCATGCCCAATGAAGCTACTGGAGGCCAGCTTCATTGTTTAATCCTTATGGTTTCTTTTTTTTTTCTCAGAAAACCGAATCACTAATGTACTAGAGTTTAAGAAAAATAGTTAGACTTACCATGATAATTTGGTCTCTGGAAATATAATATACCTTTCAGTTCATTAATCATGAAACATACATGTGTGGGTACATATGTGCTCAGGGGCACATGCCTGTGTGTGCACACATATTGAGATCAGAAGTTCATGTTAGATATCTATGTCCATTGCTGTACACTTCCTGTTTGAGACTGTGTCTCTTCCTGGGTGTGGACTTGTTGGTTTGGCCAATGAGCTGGAAGGAAGCACCCAAGTGCTCCTGTCTCGCAGCACAGAGATTACAGATGCACGCCTCCCACAGCTGCTGGGTGGGAATCTATCCATTCTCATTTCTGGGTGGCACACGTGTTCCTGAGCCACCCCCACTAGCACATTTTCACGTCTTAAAATTTCTCAGCATTGCTAAGAACAATCACATTCACCGTTTTTCACTAAAATTTTCAAGAAGAGATCTACTTATTTCTTTGTACTTGTGCAATAATTTGTTGCCAAAAATGTTTCAAGTTAATATTTTTATCCCTATAAAGAAATTTATTTTATATCTAACCTTCGACTTTCTAAAAATTTACTTAGCCACTTTCCTTTTTAATAATAAAGAAAACTTAAATTTTCTCTTAAGATTGCACACAAAAACTGTAGAGACTTCAAAAAAAATTTATTGGACATAGTTCCAAATATTCTTTCTTCTTCTCCTTCTTCACCGAGGAGAACTTTCAGCATAAATTACAAGAACACTTGTATCAACAAATAAGCTTGTCCCATTCCTGGTTTTAATGAGGATTTATGCGTGTTTCTTGTTTTCGGGAAAGTGTTCTTACGTTAAATAGAACATTAGCTTTGTCTTTTATTAACTTCCAAAGATTAATTTATAATTTGAAGTAACCATGTCATACAGAAAACATCAAAAACTGCAGCGATGTCTTAGGTGCTGCATAGTATTAAAACCAGGAAACTAGCGGCGAAGGAAGGAATGCCTGTTCTGTAATCTGTGTATGTAGTCTAACTGCCGCTGTAGCTGAGATACAGTGACAACCCTTCCCAATCACAGTTGCCGCATCCTTCCTGAAGCCTCAGCCTAAGCCTTGATTGTGTGTCTGTATATAGTGTAAGTTTCTGTTCACTTGGGACAAACGCTCGGGTGTGTGATTGCCAGAGCATATGACAACACTCTCAGTTCACTGTTTGTAAGGAGCTGCGGAATCTCTCTAGAGCAGGCCTTGTGTCTGCTCGGCAGCGTTGCAGGACGCGGATGGGTGTGCACCTCCGCAGCCTCTGTATAGTTAGCCCAGCCATTCCAGCGGTTTTAGCAAGTGTTTAATGACTCCTCGTCTGGTCTCCTCTTTCGTTCTCCTACGGGTTGTGAATACTGGAGATCTTCCCATGTGCTCTGCTTTCCCCCGTGCTCTGCTGCCATCAGACGCTTTTCCCAGGCATCCTTTGGGCCTGTCTCGTGCTCACTTGCTAGTTTTACAGTTTGGTGTTTTGTATTGAATCTGGAGATGTCTTCTACACGTGAATACAAATGCCAGAAATGATTAGCAGACGTTTCTCCTAAGTCTGTAGTTCACCTTTGACCCTTCTGGATCTTTTCCAGAGATTTTTTTTTTTTTTTTTGATGTTGATGATATCCAAGATTATTTTGTCCTGTTGTAAGTTTGTTTTCATTGTCTCATCTAAGGACGTTTCATCAGATTCTAACTCCGGAGGTTTGTGTGTTTTCTACTTTCTTGCTTTTTATTTGAGAGAGGTGTTTGGTGTGAGGAGGGTGTTTCTGTCAGGGCTCTCTTGCAGCCGACTCACACGCACTTGTGCCAGTGACCTCTGTTGAAATCCCTCCCCCTTTGAATTGTTTTAATCCAACATCTTTGTCAACCCCCAGCGTCATGGCTTGTATGGAACTTGCGTAGGGTGTCGCGTTCCTGCTAATTAGCCTCATTTTTGCTATTCTCATTACAGTGCTTTCCGCTTACACTTCAGAGCAATCTCATTTATATCTACAAACCGTTCAAGACCAATCTGTGCTGCACAAATATTCTTGGATGTGGTGCCTTTTGATTTTATAATACAAAGATAGGAAGGCCAGGGAAGACTGGTGGGGAGGGCGTGGGGGCGTGGTCGGGGGCGTGGTCAGATACGTGGGATAAGTGGGAGTGTCAGAAGAGAAGGGGAGGGGGAGCAGAGGGGGAGAGGGAGGGAGAAGGAGAAGGAGAAAGAGTCTCACAACTTGGCTCTGAAATAACACTTTCCCATCAAAGTTCGGCTGCTCTCAGTTGGGAGTCTTGTCCATATAAATATCCCGGCACATACCGGCTCGTGAAGGATGAAGCCTCAGTCTTTAGACAGTGAGTGTCCAGGGACACAGTTTAACTTCACCCTTTCACGTTATATTAGCTTGTTTGGAGGTTGTTTGGGTTTTAGTTTGGTTTGGTTTTTCTCTTTGTTTCCATGGTCACTCCAGAGAACAAAGAATGAGAAATTCAGCAAGGTGAGGTGGACTTCAATAAGGCCCCACAGAACTGTATACAATTCCCACTCTCGAGACATCTCAGACACCAAGATGGAAATTCAAGACCAGAAATTCACGGAAACGAGGAGTACATAAGACTTCACAGACTTACACTTCATCCTTGAAAGACCATTCCAGACACTTAAGTTGGAATGTTAAGGCCATTGCTCGGGGGTGGGTTGGGGGTGGGGGGTTAAAAGCCCTGATTATCACAGGGACAGACATTGGGAGACCTTCCATAAACATAATTCAATCCAAAAGGCTCTTTCAAGGTTAATGAATACCAGCAAAAGTTATAAATTAGATGTTTTCAAAAATCTAAACTTGACCGCTTTTAATCAGGCTAAAAGAGCCATTTCCCTTTCTTATGGAAATGCATGCTGAGGTGATCTTAAGACCAAAATAATTTGAGCATCTCAGTTTGCACAAGTACTCATGCTATCCAGTTAAGTATTGAGAAAGGAGCCTCACCATTAATCTCCTGGTATTCCGTTAATAGTCTCTACACTCCTGTAAGATGACCTAGTTCATGTCAAAACTGACTATGTTGATGTGGTGTCTGCACAGGAAGGGAGCTGCTACTAAGTCCAGGGTCTGTGTGTGAACTACGTGTTCTGAATGACTTCCTGCAGCAAATGGGGTGTCTTTCTGAAACCTGAGCTGACTAGTCCTCAGCTGACTAGTCCTCAGCTGACTAGTCCTCAGCTGACTAGTCTTCTCGGTTCCCTTGGAGATTCTTCTTCAATTTGCCGATGGCTTTGCCACAGCCTTTGCCCGAAACCCTGTTCTGAATGTAAAGAGAACTTCAGGGGGTCAGAGAACTGTCCCCTGGAAGTCACAGACAAGAGCTTCACATGTGTCATGTAGCTTTTCCTTGGCCTTTTGCATACTGTGTGCGTGATGTCCTTTCCTCCAACCTAGAATTGGAAAAATAACCCAATGCATTAGTAGGACATGCCTGATCTTAGTTCCAGGGGAAGCGACGTCCACAGCAGTGAGCAGAGCCCCCCTGCCACAAACAGCAGACTCTTGCCTAGCATATACAAAGTGTTGAGTAGGAAAAGTTCATTTATTTATTTATTTATTTATTTATTTATTTACTGTAGTCCTTACAAGAAAGATGCCACAGCCTAGTTATATAAACACCACTATATGCATGGATCCGCAGTACTTCTCTCTGGATAGCGTGCAACAAAACGTAAGGCACTGAAATATCTGCTCAAGATAGGACAATCGGGAAGAACTTTAGTCGGATCTCCACAGATCAGCTCTGCCACACTGAAGACATAGTCCTGAACCCCACATGGAGACAGAAAGTATCCACCATTATATGTGCCATCCAAGGAAGAGGGAGACCATGAAGGAGTCTAATTGTTGCCCCAAGTTTGCATTATAAAAAATTTGATTCTGAATTAGACGCCTCAGGCTGCGATGGTGACTCACTTAGAAGGACCCATGTTCTATCCCTAGAGACCATGCTTTAAAAAAAAAATGAGAGAGAGAGAGAGAGAGAGAGAGAGAGAGAGAGAGAGAGAGAGAGAGAGAGGAAGGAAGGAAGGAAGGAAGGAAGGAAGGAAGGAAGGAAGGAAGGAAGGAAGGAAGAAAGAAAGAAAGAAAGAAAGAAAGAAAGAAAGAAAGAAAGAAAGAAAGAAAGAAAGAAAGAAAGAAAGAAAGAAAGAAAAGAAAGAAAGTCCAGGCATGGTGGTGAGCATCTATAATCAGTGTTGAGTTGGAGACATGCAGATTCATGGGACTTACTGGCCAGCTAGCCTAACCTGCATGATAAGTTTCAGGTCAATGAGAGATCTTCTTTCTTGTCTTAGGGTTTTACTGCTCTCTACAGACAGCATGGCCAAGGCAACTCTTATAAGGACAACATGTAATGGGGGCTGGCTTACAGGTTCAGAGGTTCAGTCCATTATCATCAAGGCCAGAGCATGGCAGCATCTGGGCCGGCATAGTGCAGACAGAGCTGAAAGTTCTGCATCTTCATCTGCTAGTGGCTGCTAGTGGAAGACTCACTTCTAGGCAGCTAGGCTGAGGGTCTTAAAGCCCACTCCCACAGTGACACATCTACTCCAACAAGATCACACATCTAAATAGTGCCATTCCCTGGACCAGGCATAGTAAAACCATGACATTTCTATAGAAGGGAAGAGAGGGAGAGAGGGGGGCAGAGAGAGAGAGAGAGAGAGAGAGAGAGAGAGAGAGAGGGAGAGAGAGAGGGAGAGAGAGAGAAGGGAGGGACAGAGAGAGAAGGGAGAAAGGAGGGAGGAGCAGGAAGGAGGGGAAGAGGAGGAGGAAGAGGAGGAGGAGGAGAACAATAACAACACATGTCTAAGGAATGACACCCAAGGGTGTCCTCTGGAGTCCACGTGCATCTGCACACATATGTACAGTCACATGCACACACGCACATAAAAATGAATCACTAATCCACTGTTATTCTCCTTCTCTCCACCAAACATTAAGGAAACTTAAAGGTGAATGATTTTAAGTGTGTGATTGGAAAGAGCAATATTTTCTTCTTAGAAATGGAAAGGAGCGTCTGTACTGAAACCACTCTCCCGTCTTTTTCAGCTTGCTAACCCATGCCACCAAAATACCACCCTAGGGAATGTTATATGTGAACTTTGTCAACGCGATTTGAACCCAGGCTGGGGTCTTATGTGGCCAGCATTTGGCACACACAGGACATCCCATCAGCCTGGTTTTGAACTCACGAAAGCAGTAGGTTTTAATAGAAATGCTGACAGACCCTTAAGTCGAGCAGCGGGGATGACATCGATGATAATAAATATGAGGAGTGATTCCCAAGTTGAAGACTGGCAAATAGTTACCCAGCTGCTGCACAAGTAGCAAGACAGAATTCACAAAGAGGGGAGGAGGGAGAGAGAAAAGAAATTAAATGAAATGGATATTAGCTGGAAACATCTGTGTTCACCACAGAGCAAAATGCATATTCAGCAGCCAGTTTATCGGCTCTTTAGAGGATGTGAATGGCACCCTTGTAAATAATGACCTGCCTACAATAAATCCCAGCAAAAAAGAGAGGGCCGGGGCTCCACCCATGGTCACAGTGCTGGGCCCTGCTGAGTGATGATTCGAAGTCTGCACCCATTCCTGATTCCAAACGCTCTGTGTATGTCGGGGCTTTCATTAAGTTTTACAGTCCCTGAGGACATTTAAAATGGGAGGATGGAAAGAGAGAGAGAGAGAGAGAGAAGGGAGAGAGAGAGAGATCATGAGCTCTTAGTCTAGACCAGTGCTGAGAGATAGGATAATGTGATGGTTTGTATATGCTCGCCCCAGGGAATGGTGCTATTAGAAGGTGTGGCCCTGTTGGAGTAGGTGTGTCACTGTGGTTGTGGTTTTTTTTTTTTTTAATTTTTTATTAAGTATTTTCTTCATTTACATTTCCAGTGCTATCCCAAAAGTCCCCCAACACCCCCCACTGCACTCCCCTACTCACCCACTCCCACTTCTTGGCCCTGACATTCCCCTGTATTGAGGCATATAAAGTTTGCAAGTGCAATGGGCCTTTTCTTTCCAGTGATGGCCGAATAGGCCATCTTCTGATACATACGCAGCTAGAGACACGAGCTCTGGGGGGTACTGGTTCGTTCATATTGTTGTTCCACCTGTAGGGTTGCAGATCCCTTTAGCTCCTTGGGTACTTTCTCTAGCTCCTCCATTGGGGGCCCTGTGATCCATCCAATAGCTGACTGTGAGCATCCACTTCTGTGTTTGCTAGGCACCGGCATAGTCTCACAAGAGACAGCTATATCAGGGTCCTTTCAGCAAAATCTTGCTAGTATATGCAATGGTGTCAGCGTTTGGAGGCTGATTATGGGATAGATCCCCTGATATGGCAGTCTCTAGATGATCCGTCCTTTTTGTGGGTTTTAAGACCCTCATCTTAGCCTGGAAGTCAGTATTCTGCTAGCAGCCTTCAGAGGGAGATAGAGAACTCTCAGCTCCTCCTGCATCATGCCTGCCTGGATGCTGCCATGTTCCCACCTTGATGATAATGGACTGACCCTCTGAACCTATAAACAAACCCCAATTAAATGTTGTTCTTTTAAGAGTTGCCTTGGTCATGGTGTTTGTTCACAGCAATAAATCCCTAAGACAGATAAGCATGTGGTCTCCAAACCAGGGCAAATCTCTCAACCTTCTTCAGTCTGGAAATCCCTGACTAAAGAAGAGTACATGGCAGTGATCCTGCTTAGTGTGTGGGAGGGAAAAGCCAAGAGTCGTCTTTGACCTGAATTTTGAACAGTGACCAAAAAGCCACATGAGGTCCAGACACTGGGCTTTGTAATCCAAGAGGAGCCCACATCTCTCAAGATATTGTTCACAGACATGGTCTGCCTAATCCACAGAGGTCCAAGCATTCAAACCAGGGAACAATTACAACTTCGTAATCACATGTTCATAATCTATCCTGTGATTGTTCCCAAGACGCCCTCAGCATAATTTTGAAAGCAGAAGGAAGCGCTAGAAGCAGTACCCTATGCAAACCAGGTTTTCCCTCCTCTTAAACATGGCTACTGAGCTAAAGAAATGGCTCAGTGAGTAAAGCACTTACTTTTCAAGAAGCAGGACTTGAGTTTAAACTCAAGGGCCTACCTAAGAGGCCAGCCATGGGGCGATATTCTTAAAATCCCAGTGTTGAGAAGGCAGAGAAAAGTGGATCCCAGGAGCTTTATCAAGAGATCCAAGCCAACGAGAGGCTCCACCATACACACACACACACACACACACACACACATACATATACACATAATGCATGAACCCATAAAATCTGGCTGTTTCTCCTTACACTGAAGCTCAATAAAAGACATGAACACTCTCGTTTGGATTTAAGACTTTCCTCTGTAGAGATCCTGAGACAATTGCAGGAATTGTGATTTTTTTTTTCATGACATGAATATTCTTGCTCAGAGAGAGACCTTCCCAAGAGCCATCAGACCATGTGGCACAGAGGGACACCCCTGTGAAAATGAGCAGAATTAAAACAGTGAGAACAGAAAGACCTTCATATTAGCTACTGAATGGGCCAGTCAACCAGTCAGTTGGAACGAGTGAGCGTTTATCATGTGCCTACTGTTTGTAGATTGCATGTTTGGTTTACCTAAGGCTGCAGACAAGGATGATCACTAGCCTCTATAAGCTTGGGGTTTGGGGTACAGAAGAATGACGGTGCCACAGAGGAAAGATAGAGGCTGAAGGTATGAGATTATGGGATATTTTTAAAGTTAAATAAAATGAAGAGATTCAAACTACTATCTAAATCCCAAGACACTGGAAACATCAGTTTAAATTTGAAACATCAGGCATGCTTAGTGCTGTGCTGTAGACTCAGAAAATACCTGCCTCCATGCCCCCAGACTCATGTGTTGAAGATTTGTTCCCTAGTGCAGCAATGATCAGAAATGTTGATGATGTGATCAGTTAGGGAGACTTTTGACTTCTGCGTTAACCATTGGTGGACTCAACTGGATGAACTACTGGGAATGGGGGGGGGGGAGTATTGGCTACAAGAGGATGTTAGTTACTGGAGATGCCATTCCCCTGGCACGCCGCTTCCAGGCTGCCAAGGCCAAGCAGCCTTCTCCTGATCCTCCAGGACCAAGAACTCTAACTTTCAATGGTAAAAATAATCCAATGTGGTGCACAGTAAGGACCCCTGAGATGTGCACATGTGTACATGTTGTGCATATAGACATTCATGAATGCTCATTATGATTCACCCAGAGAGATCCAAGAAAGCCATACCAAGGCCCAAGGGGACTCAGCGAACAGTTTCCAAAAAACCACAGGAGAGACGGAGACCGCCACCAAAAGCCCACTGAGCGAGCGCTGACTTCAATGTTGTTCCTTTTCCCAGATGCCACCGGGTACCAGCTATGCTGTTGAGGTCTCTCTTCAGATCCCTCTGTGGCTGGGTAACCTCGCACTTGTGGGTTACGGTGTAGTATTTGGAGTGATTCATGACTCCAGCTGCTTCCTCAGGCAAACTGGAGTTCAGGGGAACAGGATCTGCTTGTGGGCAAAGCAGAAGGCTCACACCTATCATATTGCCAAAAATAGAAAGTACAGGTGTCACCAGCCAGAGTGTGTGGAATAAGTCCAATTTTACCCCCAGGATACTATGTTGAAATACTCGTTAAAATATAATTGAACCCTGATATGTTGCCAGAATCTTCCTCTGGGGTAAGTTATGAGGAATATCTGTTTTTGTCCTTTCTGCTTTTCTTTGTTCTGTGTTTTTTCTATTCTACGAGGGAGAGAACATTCACCTGGGGATTTTTTTTTGTTTGGTTGTTTGTTTGGCTTGGTTTGGTTTTGTCTTTTGTGAGGAAACCAATTTTCAAAGAAATTAAATTGTACAGATACAGAATAAAAGGTAGTAAGTTTGCACTTAGCTCAGTGAAGAGAAACACGCAGAGGAGCTGAGCAGTTCTAAAGGAAGCCGACCAGGAAGAGACATGCGCGTTGTCGTGACCCAATACAATGCAAGAGTAAATGTCCAAATCAACGTGAAGCCGGAGCTTACACTAGCTGTCCTCTTCCCCCTCCTCAAACAGAATTGCACATCTGGAGATAAGATTGACTTTGGGTCTCTACCAGCAGTCCATAATCTGTATAGCTGTTACAGAATCTCACAGACCCAGAATCTCACAAAGGAGACCATCTAGAATCTAGTTGCTGAGTTCCAGGTCATCTAAAGGTAGTGGGGACGGGGGTGGGGTTGTAAAGCATCTAGACTCTAGATTCTGAGGCACCTCCTCTTTCCCATGAGCCAGATGGCAGACTCCTTGAGTATTTAGAGGCAGACTTTTCCAGCATCCACAAAACCTCCCAAGTTTGCAGAAAGCAGACCCCCAATCATTCAGATACAGTCTTCTAAAGCATGTAGAAACCATCTTGACAAGTATCCAGGCATCTAGTTTTACTGAAATGGATGCCCTATGTTATTAATCCAGTTCTCTCTTTCCAGAATTTAACACCCCCCACACACCCTCACTCAGAGCCGTTCCACCTAATAAACACTTATTTAAAAATAAGTAACTGTCAATCTTTTTAGAATTTAAATAAACTTCACTTAAATTTTCTTCTCAACAAAGGTTCTAGCACCGCACAATGGACAGAGTTAATAGATTTTTAAACTCTCCTGCCAGGACTATGGTGATGGCCGTTTGCTGACCGACTGTGGGAAGCTTATCCTAGAATACTCGTAAACATCACTGATGTTCAGAATGAGCGCTGCTCGGGGGTCTGGAGAGAGAAGAGAAGCAGAGGGAGGAAGTAAGGTGCGAGCAGCAGCTCTGACTCAGAACAAGTTCCATCCACCCCCTCACTGCAGGTCTGGAGCTAGCTGTTTTACCATTACCACCCACCTCAGCCAAGGAGGGCAAAGCGAAGCCAGGCAGGAAGAAGCTCCTGAATAATAGGCTAGAAAACTTCCAAGGAACCCCCCTCCCCCCAAGGAAGGAAGGGAATTTTGTTGTGGAGAACAGAAAACAGCTGACAGCTTTTTGAAGACTGTAAATTCCTCCGCTTCCGACCTGGA
Organism: Mus caroli; assembly: GCF_978045245.1. NCBI lineage: Eukaryota > Metazoa > Chordata > Mammalia > Rodentia > Muridae > Mus > Mus caroli. Next base: position 81,792,391 of record NW_028227274.1, read on the forward strand.
GAGATGCATTCCTTCCCCAATCCCCCACAAGGATCACCATGGCAGGAGTAATGTTTAAGTCATTTTGGTTAGCACCCTGGTCCCTTGTAACATGGCCACCTTCCAGCACGCTTTCCTTCATGAGTATATTTCATGCCCTAGAAACCAGCAACCTCTGTAGACCAGCAGCACGGTTTTATTCTCCTTCAGCACCTTTGGACCCAATTACTTCACCACAGGGTATGAGCTCTGGGAATGGCACTCAATACAACCTTCTTGACCTGTGTGTGAACCCCAACTGTGTGCTAACTCCCAAGACAGACTGCAGCTTCCAGGGACCCCCTTTGTGTGGGGGTGCGATGCTTGGCTTTTCCCTCTGCTCTTTCACCAGCCTTCTCACCTGACCCTGTCCTAGGCAGTGCTGCAGAAGGCAATTCACACAAAACAGAGCAGTGCTCTTCCCTCATGCAAGGCCCCAGCACTCTTGATCACCTGAGACTGTTGATGTCTCACAAGAACCCACACAATGGCTGCTTTTCTCCTTGCCACTCCAGTGCCGTCCTTGCAAGTATTTTCTTTCTTGGAAAGACTGAGCCACAGTAGTAAAAGGAGAGCGTGTAAGTTTTATGCAGACTCACATCTACACCAGATCAATCTAAAGAAATATGATTGATGAGATCAGGGCTTGCTTTAAGAGCCTTGGTGCCCAGTCTCTTGTAATGACTCCTATATACAGATTCTATAAGTGAAAGACTCCAAGGAAAATAAGAAAAGCAGATGCCCACAGTATCTGCTTCTGACCCTGTGCTGTGTGGTCTACTGACCCAACAGAATGTTGTTCTTCCACCTGGAGGGGATGAGCAGGGAACACCTTCATGGTTGCTGTGAGACTGAACCGAAGTCATCAGGACAAGGCTCTAATGCAACTTTCTATGCCTGTGCTTATAACTTCCCCAGGATATAACAATTTGTATCAGCCCAAGAGTCTAGCAAGATTGGCACAGATCTTTCCAGCACCTTACAAATCAATCAATGCCCAAGAGTGAGGACTATGACAAGGGACATTGGCCACACTTTGTGCTGTGTGGTATTTGTTCTCCTGGTAACTTGAAAACATCTCAGTAGGAGCTAAGAGACAGTTCCATGCTTAAGAGGCCCTGGGGCTCTCTCAGAGGACCTGGGTTCAATTCCTAGCACTGACATGAGACTCCTCACAATCATCTGTGACTTCAGCTCCAGAGAGTCCAACCTCCAACCTCTCCCTCTCTGTGTCTGTCTCTCTCTGTGTCTCTGTCTCTGTCTCTGTCTCTCTCTCTGTCTGTCTCTCTCTCTCTCTGACACACACATACATACACTTATGTCCCTTTACTTGTAAAGGAAGCTTCAATCATATCACAGCTGACCCACTCTTGTGCACATGAGCTTATTATATGCTCTAGGATCATCAAGACCAATTGTTCAAGATTTCAGAAATGAGTAGGCCAACTTTTAGTGGTAATGCTATAGCTTGAGGTGTTTGAGGAACTTGGAGTATGACAGCAAATTTTGAGCATTCAAAAGCCATCCTCAAATGAAGACCTTATCTAAGGAGCACCTTACCTTCTCTGTGGAGTGTTCTCTGTGCCCTTGCCTACTTCTCTCCACAGCTTAGTGCCGCACTGTGCTGGCCAGAGAAAGTCTTGTCTTGGTGAGGGAATGAGCAGGGTAATTAGCCTGAGTTGAGGTTCTCTTGCTACCTAGTGCTAGGATAACATCATCTATTTTCATGATGTTAAGTAGCAGGGAGGGAGTTTGCAGACAGAATGTGCACTGCAATCCTTAGTTCTGAACTCAGAAAGTACTTCAGCTCAAGGACAGACTCTGCACACAGTGGCTCCACCACACTGCCAGGCTGACCTTGACACATCTGCCCTTCTGTGGACTTGGTCTGTACCTGTGACTACACAACATTTAACTCAAGGCCAAGGTTCCACCACACCGTCAGGGTGAGCTAGCTTGTCCCTTGTGCTCCTCTGCTCCACTTTCCTTCCATGGCCTGGAGTAGTGACCCCCTTCATGCATCTGACAAAGTGCATAACAAAAGTAACCTACTTTGTCTCACAGTTTGAGGGTCCAGTCCCTCGTGATGGGGACTCCTGAGAGCAGGAGTGTGCATGCTAAGTCAGAAAGCAGAGGGTGATGGGTGCTGGGCTCAACTTGCTCTCTTCTTCTTACTCAGCTGGGTACTTAGCCTTTAGAGCATACTTCCTACATTTAAGGTAGGTCTTATTATCTCCATTAATATGATCTACATGATCCCTCAAAGGCATGGCCAGGTGTGCCTCCTAGGCGATTCTAAATCCTGCCAAATCAACCAGAGGCATTCACCAGCCAATCACTTAGTACAGTCTCTCTCTGTAGGGCCAAGTTCTCCATGCTCTGCCCTGAACACACTTTTTCTTCTTTCAGACCAGGTTCTAAATGCCTACCTTTCTGTTTTTTACACTCTACCTTACTTTCTGTCCTTGGTAGCAGTTGTCTAGAGGTAGCTGTTTTTAGTTTCAACTAAAAGTAGCAGACACCAAGTCTATCTTCTTCTGTAATGTTAAGACCACTTTAGTAGTGTACTAGAGACCATTTCAAGCACAGTGTTTTGAACCAAGAAGAGCCTTCACATGGCCTGTCAGATATGTTCTCAGCTCAGAATAAGGTGCAGCTATCAGTGAGGGGCAAGGCATGTCATGGGTAGTCTGTGTTTACTTCTCAGAAGGAATAGATAACAGAGTTCATGGGCTACAAAATTCTCACCCCAAATTCATGATGATCAACACATGTCTTAAATGCTTATCTGTAGGCAATAGCATTGTCTTAGTCAGGGTTTCTATTCCTGCACAACCATCATGACCAAGAAGCAAGTTGGGGAGGAAAGGGTTTATTCAGCTTACATTTCCACATTGCTGTTCATCATTAATGGAAGTCAGGACTGGAACTCAAGCAGGACAGGAAGCAGGAGCTGATGCAGAGGCCATGGAGGGATATTACTTACTGGCTTGCTTCCCCTGGCTTGCTTAGCTTTCTATTTTATAGAACCCAAGACAACCAGCCCAGGGATGGCACCACCCACAATGGGACCTCTCCCCCTTGATCACCAACTGAGAAAATGCTCCACAGCTGGATCTCATGGAGGCGCTTCCCCAACTGAAGCTCTTTTCTCTGTGATAACTCCAGCTGTGTCAAGTTGACACACAAAACCAACCAGCACAAGAATATTCTCGTCTTTGTATCCTCACGTGTTTTCTTCCAATGACTGAGATCCTCCATTTCTCACTCAGCTTCATTCTGAGTTCCTATACATCTTAAAGTGAAAGAGTAGCAAACATATGCACATGTGTGTCAAGGCATTTATGAACATACACACCTGTACACGTGCTTGCCCACATATGTACATGCATACAAACACACATACATGCACATGCTGTTACTCATATAGGAAAAAGCTGTCCCTATTTTGTCTTTCTATGCAATTTTAAAGTACAATTCACCAACACACACCCAGTGCCAGGAAATTGGAACTGATGATAACAAACTCCGTTTCAGTTTGAAGTCATCAAAATGCTTCAGGGTTCACTTGAAAATTTTCCAAACATCCTCTCACCCTGAGAATCCTGAAGTATCCAGATGGTTAATAGAAACCAGCCCAGGGTTTCTATTCCTAAACCTTAGTCAGGGTTTCTATTCCTGCACAAACATCATGACCAAGAAGCAAGTTGGGGAGGGAAGGGTTTATTCGGCTTACACTTCCATACTGCTGTTCATCACCAAAGGAAGTCAGGACTGGAACTCAAGCAGGTCAGAAATCAGGAGCTGATGCAGAGGCCATGGAGGGATGTTCTTTACTGGCTTGCTTCCCCTGGCTTGCTCAGCCTGCTCTCTTATAGAACCCAAGACTACCAGCCCAGAGATGGTCCCACCCACAAGGGGCCTTTCCCCCTTGATCACTAATTGAGAAAATGCCTTACAGTTGGATCTCATGGAGGCATCTCCTCAACTGAAGCTCCTTTCTCTGTGATAACTCCAGCTGTGTCAAGTTGACACAAAACTAGCCAGTACAGTTGCCATTTACAAGCTCCCCACGCCCCAGAGAATCCATCCCTTAAGTTATCCTGTGACAATCCCGAAACCCACTGCAACTATGATATCACATAAAGGTTGGTCTTTTTAAGCAGAGGATTCACTCACAGAGTTTCCCTGGACCAGAGTTTTCCCTCACACCCCTTGTGGGCATTTATTCAAGACATGATTGGAAGGGAGAGAGGAGAAATTGAGACGTGGCTCTTGAGCACACCCTCCAACCCTTCCCCCATCTCTGAGGGGGACATGAGTCCAGTCATGTGGTCAGCAGTACAGGGGGACACTAGATTCTGCTTCCTCAGGAAAATGAAAATCTTGTTTGGTTTGGGGATGTCCTCCCACCACCACTGGATAATGTCTTTATTTTTAAATAAAATTCTTACTCTAAAACTCATCTATTCTTAAAATAGAAATGTCTCATGTGGCTTACTGTTGTGTTCTGTTAAAAGACCTAAAAAAGCACGTGCTGTACTGACTTGTGAGTCTCAGGTTCTCAGGCAGCTCCTCTCCCAGTGACTCCATACAACTTCACAGCCCTTAGTGAGTGAAGGTATTTACTATGCAACCCTGTTGAGCCCCTCTGCCATAGTGCTTAAAGATATTACTCTTTATTAAACTAGGGAATATAAAATGTCATAAAGTATTTGACGTTCTTATAGGGGCAAAAATGGCAGCCATTTGTCTGTGCTCGCATGCTCTGGACGATGGCCATCTTCAGGGTGCTTGTTCTGCCATGATCTGTGTAATTGTTACTGATCTCCGCATTTAATAATTTTAAAGAAATTCAGAAAAGAGTGAAATGTCATCACAAGTCACGAAACTACTGTAGGACGGGTGTGTGAAAGTGTTACAGCCATAGAAATTCTCTGACATAGCTTGACAGCATCTAAGAGGATGGTACCACAGTCTGCATAGGATATCATGCCATGCGTGTAGTTCATGTGATCTAGATCCTTGAACATGTGAGGTAGTAGAATGAGCTGCAAAGCTGTAGTTACTGAAAAGACGGCGGCAGAGGACAGAGACCTAAACATTCTTCCTGCTGAAAACCCTGAGAGCAGCTCTGAGTGTTTGAGACCCAATTGGGAAGATGAGGGTTCAGATCCCCAACACCCATGTAAGTATATGCTGATCAGAGACGTAGGGCAGAGAGGTAAGAAGAAGTCAGGGGCCTACTGGCTAGCTAGCCTAGCTGAGTTGACTAGCTCCAGGTTTACCAAGAAAACTCTGTCCTGAAAAATATGCTGGAGAGCTTATACAGGAAGATAGCAGATGTCAACCCCTGGAAAAGCTGTGAATAAGTAAATGATGAGGTCCAAGGGGTAGCTGTGTGTTGACTTGTGGGTTTGGACTCTCTGTATACAATGCTAGTGTATTCTAGTGTGTGTGCATGTGTACGAGGTGTATGAACCTTTGTACACACATATGTGCTGCACAAAAAACATTGACCTGGGTGTGCTTCCTGGCCTTTCAGTAGGGCACAGGACAGCCTGTGATGCTATTCTGAGAGCTGTAGAGCCTGTCTAGAGGTAGACCAGTAAGACACAGGCCTCTGAAGGTTAATGGCCCAGGTGTTGACTTGGCCACTCCCTTCCCCTACTCAGGCTTCACCCTCACTCAGGCCATATTGCTTTTCTCACCATGACAGACTGAAATCTGAGCCAAAATAAACATTTCCTTGGCTTAAAGTTGTTCCTTTCAGGTATTTTAGTCAGAATGAAATGAAAGTACCTAATACAAACGAAACAAAACAAAACAGGTACCAGACAAGTGGATTCACTTCTGTGACAGCCCTGACTGTGTGTTTGTTAGGCCTTCAGGATGGGATTGTGGAAGGACTTAGGAAAACTTTGAAACTTGAAATCAGAGAAGGCCTTGAATCTAGTAAGTGGATCAGAGTGATTCTGGGAGAGTCTGAGAAACCAAGATGTCCATGGCTATGTACACCGAAGACTGTGCTGATGAAGTTTCAGGAGAGAACAAGGGATGCCAAGAATCTGATGAGCCATTCATCTTGTATGCTGACAGTGAATCCGGTGTGTGCAACCCACATCCTAAAGGTTAGTGAGAGTCTGAACTTGAAAGTAATGGACTAAAATGAATTTGTCAGATAAATAAAAGAAGTAACACAGAACAGCATTTAGGTTGTTGCACGGATATAGCTGATTCCTTGTAGCCAGGTTTATAGAAATGACTAGAACCCAAAAGTGGAAAAAAATGTAAAAATGTTGGCAGTGTGTCGAGGAATGGAACAGAAGCACAGCTGGAGTCACACACCAGGTGATGCCTACAAAGAGGCTGAAAACATTAGAGGTTAGTGACGTTAAAGCTGTACTCTTGGCAGGGGGACAACAAGAAATGAAGTTCAACTATGGAAGACCCATGGGTTGAAGTCTACAAACCCTTTTGGAAAACTTAAAATAGAGTGTCCACAACAACAAAACCACAGGACACCCTACTCATAATTGCCCCAAGAACCATTTCTATGTTCAGTCACCTAGACACTCACAGGTTGGTGTCCTGAGGGACCTGGCTACCTCTTGAGCCATTATCTGTGTGGAACTGACTTTTCGGGCATGTGGAATATAAGAATTATGGAGCTACTAAGGCTCATACCAAGGTTGAACAGAAAAGCCTATGGGTTCAGGCAATGAACGGTGAGGCTGGAGCTACTGGGTAAAGCTCCTACCAGGGCTCGAAAGAAGCTTCCCAGAGATACCATCAGAAGATGCAGGAGGCACAGAGGCCAGGTGTGGCACAGAGCTCCACGGATGCTCAGGTAGTCGCTTTGCAGACAGGAGATGATTCCCTTCCTCAAAGGCAATTGTGCTCTTTTATATTTTTCCTATACCATAAATAAAATGCCCATGGTCTTAAATAGATAATAATGCAATGCCCAGTTTTATCAGCGGTAGTGATAAATTCATCTTGCTGCTGTCTGTTGTTTCACTGAAACACCACTTAGGACGTTTGAACCTTCTTCACAGACTAAAAATGGCATGAAGTTTACTTCACCCACCTGTGGTTCCGGGCACAACACTTTGAAGCTGTTTCTGTGCCTTTCTCCAAAACAAACGAGAAGAGAAAGCGTGAAGCATAGACAGGTATGTATCTTATGGAAAATACAGGTATCTTATGGAATATACAGGTATCTTATGGAAAATACAGGTATCTTATGGAAAATACAGGTATCTTATAGAAAATACAGGTATCTTATGGAAAATACAGATATCTTATGGAAAATACAGATATCTTATGGAGAATACAGGTATCTTATGGAATATACAGGTATCTTATGGAATATACAGGTAACTTATAGAAAACACAGGTATCTTATGGAAAATAGTACAAACTTAAGAGAAAAAAAAAACCCACAGGAAATAGGAAATACCAAAAGGGACTTGGAAAACAGACCGGCTTTGAAACTAGATAAAAAATAAAATTTGTTCATTTCTAAGTATGAGTTAATTCTCTGAACCTGTCATGTAATTTATTTAATTTCATCTGTGTGTATTAATTTTCAGTTCATAAGTCCCAAGATATGATGGGGAATTAAACAGGTATTTGCATGCCCTTATTTGGGGTTGGGAAATTTTTAGTTAGCTTGTTTGGTTGCTTTTTGTTTGTTTGTCTTGTTTCTGTGATGGGTCTCACGTACCCCAGGCTATCTCAGAACTCGCTGTATTATTGAAAATGAGTTTGAATTCCTAGTCTTCCCCTTGTCTACCTCCCGAGTGCTGGGCCGAGAGTCGTGGGCGACTGCTCTTAGCTTCATGTCTCTTGACATCGCTTTCCCACATCCTCGATGCCCAAACCATGCCTGTGACACCCTCCCACATAGCTAATTGCTTTCCGTGACTTAGATAATCTGCTCCACTTAGGGATATGCTCAAGGTACGAGTTCCCATGACTCAGCACATGGGAACAAAGTGAGTGAGCAATTCTGGATCATACCAAAGTAGTCTTGAAAGAAAGGGGGAAAGTACTCTATGATTTTATGCCCAGGTGGTAGAGAACAGAAAAAGATTTTCAAAATTGGATTTTCTACAAAAGAGAATGATGCAGGCTACTGCTGATGAAGGAACTCCTTGTCAAAGGGACACCCAAAGTTCCTCGAAAGGTATTATTCCTAAGTAACCGTGATGGAGGCAACATGCTGGTACTTGAACAGTCTTCTTCATTGAGTGTGGTGGTTTAAATAAGAAGTATCCTCCTGAGCTGGAGAGATGGCTCATCAGGCAAGAGCAATGACTGCTCTTCCAAAGGTCCTGAGTTCAAATCCCAGCAACAACATGGTGGCTTACAACCACCTGTAATGAGAGCTGACATTCTCTTCTGGTGTGTCTGAAGTCAGCTACAGTCTACTTATGTATAATAATAAATAAATCTTTGGGCCACAGCAGGCAGGGACTGAGTGAGTGGGGCCGACTGGAGTGAACAGAGGTCCTAAAAAGTTCAATTCCCAACAACCACATGAAGACTCACTACCATCTGTACAGCTACAGTGTACTCACATAAAGAAAGAGAGAAAGAAAGAGAGAGAGAGAGAGAGAGAGAGAGAGAGAGAGAGAGAGAGAGAGAGAGAGAGAAGGAAGGAAAGGAAAGGAAAGGAAAGGAAAGGAAAGGAAAGGAAAGGAAAGGAAAGGAAAGGAAAGGAAAGGAAAGGAAAGGAAAGGAAAGGAAAGGAAAGGAAAGGAAAGGAAAGGAGAGAAAGAAAGAGAGAGAGAGAGAGAGAGAGAGAGAGAGAGAGAGAGAGAGAAAGAAAGAAAGAAAGAAAGAAAGAAAGAAAGAAAGAAAGAAAGAAAGAAAGAAAGAAACTTAAAAAAAATAGAAGTGTCCTCCAAAGGTTCTACATTTAAATACTTATCTGCCAGTTGTGGGTTCTGTTTTGGGAGGTTTAGGTGTGAGCCATGGAAGACCTGTTGGGTCTGGTAAAGTCTGCAAGAAACACCCAAGACCAAGTTCACATCACAAGGGAGATTTATTTGTCCTAGAGGGACAGAGGGCAGGGATAAGGGGCAAAGATAGGATATAGAGGGAAAGGCGGGGAGGGAACAAAAGATTGCGGAAAGGAAGGGTGCAAGAGAGGAGGGTAGGGGATATTTGTCCTGGATTAGGACAAAGGACTGCCTCTGGATAGAGAGGAGTCACACGTGGCCCACAGGTAAATGACAGTTCATAAAGGTAAAAGAAGAAAAGCTCATGTTAGGATGAGGTGTTTAATTTTAATTGGGCATGTTAATTAGGTGAACCAAAGGGAACTTTTGATTAGTGGACTTCAATACTATGATAACTGGACCTTGGCAGTGAGCCTCAGGGTCACGAAATGGTCAAATAAGGGAATAGACCTTGGTGGTGAGCTTTAGGGATATAATCTTAACAGTTTATAGCAAATCAGGAGGGAGAAGGGAGCAGAGCCAGAACCGTGTTTGCCAGGCTGAGCTGGTCAGAGTCTCTTGAAGAACTATGTCATGGGAGGTTAGATTTAAAACTCAATGCCCTGTCCTAAGTCCAGCCCAGTCTCTCTGTTTTGTGCTCACTGTTCAGGATGTGAGCTTGCCGCTGCCTGCCCCTGCCATCCTGCTCGCCTTCTGCCGCCATGCTTCCTTACTGTGGGGAACCCTTCTCCCTGGAGACATAAGCCAAATTAGCTCTTTCTTCTATAAGTTCCCTTAATTGTGTGTTTTTCACAGCAACAGGGAAGTAACTAATACAGCCCATTTAGATTTTGGAACAGCAGTATGATGTCAATGTCTTCCCACAATGGAAAAGTACTCAGCTGTGATTTCAATGTTTATGCATGTAATGAAGAAGTATTACTGTATGTTAAGAAATATCTCTTGAACAAGATTGCCTTATATAAGCAGTTATCTTATATAGGAAAAACTAAAGCAGAAAATAAAAGTAAATTTTGAATATATTACAATATTGTAAACTTCATTCACATGGACAAAAAAAAAGATATTAGAAACAATGTAAAGAGTGAAGCTGGTTGTATCTCACATTAGAGGCATGGTGGGCAGAAAGGATTGAAGCCACTCCCCTGCTCAGACCTGGCAGTGTGTCAGAGGCTGGGTCTTTCCTTTTGTCTGGAAGAAATACCAGGTACATGCAGGACACAGCTGTTTTCAGGACATCAGGCATAACAGGTGGATCAGAACATGGCTTTGAAACATGGGAAATAAACTCATGGACTTGAAGACATGCTCCCTGCAGGGTCTCCAGTCCAGTGTGCAGGGGAGAAAAGATGTTAAGGGCTGCAGCCTCCCTGAGCTGAAGCAAAGGAGGAGGCACTTAAGGGACTGTTAGTTTACCATTGCCTTGGTAACAAATTACCTCATGTCTCTTGGCTTAAAGGAATATAAATGTATTTTCTTCACTTCTGAATGCCAGAAATTTTTCCACAAAGAAGCCAGTGAGGAACTAGAGTTCCCTCTGAGGGGTCTCTAGTCATGTCTGGCCACTAGCCAGATCTTGAAGGTTGTCTACATGTCTTGCCTTTTGACCCCTCCTCTATCTCCAAGAAGAGCAGTGATTCTCTTAGCCCATCTTCTCCACCTTGGATCCCAAAGCTTTGCTCCAGTAAAGAGCCACGGAAATAACCTGGACCCCTTGGGCAGTCCACATCAACTCCTTAACTGTATCTACTGGGTTTCCTTTGCATTGCAGTGACCATCTATAAGAAGGGCTCACTTGGTGAAAGGGGGAGGGTTTAGACACACATTGCCTGTCATTAAAATCATGACATATGGGCTTTGTGGAAAGTGCTGTAGAGACAGCCATAGGGTAGTAGTGCTGGAGATACAGAGGCCCTCATACAGATCCCACGAGTTTCCAGTCATGTGATAGTGGATGTGTGTGCAAGGAGCCATCTTTAGCTGAAGAAGAACAAAGTCAGAACAAAGAGGAGCTGTGCACAGAACCGAGAACATCACTTCTTCCCACGAGCTTTAGTAGAAATCTCATACCTCATGGGCATTCAGTGGAGTTTTTGTAGTAAGGCAAAACTTGTGCTGGAATAAACACCATGCCAGTTCCCCTGGTCAAAAATAGAAGCAAGACTCAAGCTATCAAAATATTGTCCAGTAGGTATTGCCTTTATCTCAGAGCAAAGCTCAGAAACAAACAGGAGTCAAAAACGGGAGGGAGGGGATCACAGTTCAAGAGCACCAATTAAAATTGGCCAAATACACAGAGAAAAGGAAAATATTAACTGTAATTAGGAAAATCAATCAAAACTGCCCCAGATTCCTATGCTAGAAGCAGCAGACAAGAATTCTCATATATTGATAGTCACTACTATATACTATATACAGTAGTCTATATACCATATACCATAAATTGTATCCCTGCATCCAACAAATCTGTCAAGCTCATACATGGGAAGTCCTTGGAAAAACACCTTGCCTGAAATGAGCATGTACCAAGTTGTTCCTTTGCTGATATCCCCCAATCAATAAAGCCTAAAACCCCAGCTACAGAGCCAGTGCAGTTAGTAAAGTGATTGCAGGAAAGCATGAGGACAGGACCCAAGTTTAGATTCCCCGGATCCAACGTAAAGCAGCTGGTGAAGCAGTGTGAGTCTGCATGCAAACTGGGAAGGCCAAGACAGGAGGATTCCTGCAGCTCACTGACCAGAAAGCATAGTCAAAGCAGTGAGCCCCAGATTCAGTGAGATTGTATTGAACAACACACACACACACACTCACACACACACACACACACACACTCACACACACTCATACATTCATACTCACACACTCACAGGCACTCACACACACTCACACACTCACACACACACACTCACACACTCATACACACACAGGCTTGCACACTCTGGGTGCTTCTGGAATCTGTTTCCCAAAGATACTAAAACTTCCTTATAACTGTATTCCATGTTTGCAGTGTTACAGGAAAAAAAAATGAAGAGGCAAAGTGGACACATGGAAGGTCCTGTAACAAGACCTGAGTGAATTGGATTTGAAAGCAAACAAACCCTCTTTCTTTACAGATTAAACTATAGGAAGAGCTATTGGTTGCAAGGAAGAAAAGCTAAAGGGATATCAATAAAGCTCCCCGAAGAGAAACACGCTAGGAATAGAAATTTTAAACAAGAAGAGAGCCTCATTGAGCCTCCAGCAGCCCCGTGTCCTTGTTATTGCAGTTGCTGAGAGAGAGGGCGAAGTGGAGAAAGAGTATTTGGAAAGATAATTTGATACAAAGCCACAAACCCACAGAACTGAGATGCTCTGCAAACCCAGGAAACATGGCTTTGCTTCTGCTTGGCAGGAGCGCATCATAACCAAAATGCTTCAGATTAGGTTCAAGATGAAGGTGTAGAATGTGGTTCCCAGCCCCCACTGAGGAATTATATCAGATATCCTGCATGCCACATATTTACATTGCAATTCATAACAGTAGCAAATTACAGTTATAAAATAGCAACAAAAGAATTTTATGGCTGGAGGCAGGGTCCCCACAACATGAGGTACTGTATTATGGGGCCTCAGGGGTAAGAAGGTTGAGAGAATCACTGGTTTAGAAGAAAGACATCAGTGACAGCAGAACTATAGGTGACATTCAGTGCCCCCCTGGAAACAGTGCAGGCTGGAAAACCCTGCAGAAGCAACTTCAAAGCACTGAGAATAGCAGGTGTCGGCCCAGGATTCTTCACATCATCCAAATGTGCTCGAAGGTCAGCCTTAGGAGCTCTGCTGATGGGGATACTTTGGACATTGCTATTGGGATGTGTTTCCATGCGTACGGTTAGACAAAACTATTTGATGTAGCTAAGAACCATCCTCATCAGCAGAAGGCAAGGGATACAGATACTGCCCATGGAGACAAATAGTAACCGTCAGGGTCTGCAAGTATTAATATGAATCCAGGATACAAAGGCTCAGACCAGTGGAATAGTACTGGGAATTCACAAATAACCAATGCATCTACCCCATTGTTGAGGTGGCCATACCAAGGGGAAAGGACGGTGTTTTACAGAATATAGGACACCTAGCTATCTGCACGCAGAAGTGTGAATCTGGATCCATGCCTTTACACACATGTAAAAAATAAATTTAAAAAAAAAATGAAGCAAAGACCAGTAACATTGCACAGATCTTAGGAGCACACAGGCATGCGTTCTTTTCTTCGTTAACACTATCATCTTGGCACAGCCTAGAATTGTCGAGAATCTGAATTCACAATGAATAATTGCCTTTGTCAGACTGGTTTGTTGGTTTGTCTGTGAAGGCTCCTATCTTTTATTTTCTTTCTTTTTCTTCTCTCCATGTCTCCTTCTCCCTCTCCATCCCCTCCCCTCATCTCTCTTGACCTAGGAGGGCCTAGCCCACTGTGGGGAGTCCCCTCTACTGAGACAGTAGCCCCTGACAGTGGCCCCTGACAGTAAGGCAAAGCTAGCTGAGCAGGAAGCAGAGAGGAATTCCTCAAGCAGAGTTAGTTCATCTGCGGTTCCTGCTCCAGGGTCCTGCCCTTAGGGTCTTGCCTGAGTTCTTGCCTTTCCTCACCGCAATGATGCACTGTAACCCAGAGATACAATAAACTTTGTTCTGCTCTAAGATGCTCGAAGATGCTTTTCGTTGGAATGTTTATCACAACAGCAGAAGAACAACCCCACGGCCTGTACTTGGCAATTATTTCTTAGATTTCACAGCAGAAGCATAAACAACTTGGGGAAAAATAAATAAAAAGTGTACTGTATCAAAAATTTAATCTTTGCACCAAGGAAGTGACAGGATCATCAATATAATGAGAAAACTGTTTGCAAAGCTTTTACATGACAAAGGCCAACAGCTCCATTTATATAAGTTAACTCATTGATGCAGCACATGCAAGAACGGCCCGATTTTTAGATGACCAAAGGAATAAAACAGGCAATTTCCCAAAGATGTGCAAAGGACCAACAAAGAAATCAACAAACAAACAAAAGCCTTGCTATCGTTAGTCAGAAGGAGAAGTAAATCAGGACACAGTGAGGTACAGTCCTCTTCCCAACCATGGGAGGACCCAGCAGTAACAGGCAATGCAGACTCTGGGTTGGGGAGGACGCGGCATGATCAAGACCTTTGTGTGCTGCTCACAGGAATGGAAACTGCTGTCTCTACGTTGGCAAGCAGCACAGCTACCTCTCTGCAGGACAACACAGTTATATCATCTGACTCAACAATTTCACTCTTGGGCACAGGGTATCCCCCCTCTTCCTGTAGGGGATAAATTCCAAGACTGCAATAGATGCCTGAAACCATGACAACACCAAACTCTACACTCTAATGCTTTTTCCAGCTCTTCCATACTATACAGCCAGATTTTCGAAGTCTGGGATAGGACAGAAAAATTAGCATGCATTTCTTCTTCACAGATTCACAGATAGAAGATACGAGGTATTTATTTATATTTATTTAGTTTTTACTTTGGGGTGTGTCCATGTATGTGCGCATGCATGCAGTGGTCACAGAACAGCTTACACAAGTAAGTCAATCCTCTCCCCTGACCATGAGGGCCTAGAGGATAATGTGTATCTTGCCACAGTGCAAGGCACTGAGAACAGCAGACCGCGAGTGTTAGGACTCCTACACAAATGTGGAATCCTGGGGCGGGGAAGACAGTATGGAGCAAATCCAACAGGTCACAAGTCAGTAACTATTAAAGATGGATGAAACGTTATGCTTTCTTAAACTCTTCTTTCTACTTTGAGTGAGTATAAATAAGTCCATAATCAAAGCAAAACATATAAGAAGTTCAAAGTTGTGTCAATGTTGCACAATGTTGCAGATTGAAACAATGTTTCAGACTCTAACTGGTGGAATAATTAAAGCAGGCTGGGTCCTTGGGAGGGTAGTTGTGGACACAGGCTTTACCACGGGACATGTTATTCCTCCATAGCTCGGAATTCAGTTTAGATATCAGTTTAAAAATACAAACCAGCGGGTAAATATTGGTCTTAAGGTAATGAAATAAGCATAAACACCTTTAAAATTCCCAGTTCTTCTTGGTGTCTCAGACTACAAATTTTCAATGGACGCTGCTTGCTGGACGCTTAATGTCCTGTGCATGTGCTTGGTCCTCTATCTTGCACATTTTGGGGAATCCCTGGGTGCTGTTGATTGGAAGATGGGTGAATTACATGTTCCTTTAAAGAAGATAATATCGTCTTTAAGGGTCTCAAACCAATTACTTCAATGAAAGCAAAAGGCAAAATAAACTGTTTATTTTACATAGATAGCAAATTTACTGGAAGGTTTGAGATTGACCAGTTGCTTAAATAGCGTATCATATCGATGCAACGTGGAAATTTAATTTATGACTTCAGTGCTGATTAATTTACGTCCTTTGGAAGAAAACCGTGCTGTGTGTCTTAAATTGCCTGTTCTCATTTCAATGTATGCCTTGTGTATTTACCCAGCAAACCTCTCTGAGGTTCACTCTTCCATCTTTCTCTCTACAGCCAATGGTCTTCTCTGACCAGCACCATGGTCCTGAGTAGCAGCATCAGAGATCCGTGGATCCCAGAGCAGTGTGAGAACAGAGTGCAGAGCACCAGAGGATGAGCCCTCCACCCTCTGTGGAGCTCTCTAGGCAGCCTTTGGCCCTGCCGGCTCCAGAGCATTCCTTGTGAGATACTAGGGGCTGTGCATCTAAGCTCATTCATGGAGCCAGAAGCATCTTCTTTCTCTTCATCCTTTTCCCATTTCTGTAGCCTGAAGGATCACTAAGGATTTATTTTGCTTATTCAGGACCCAAATCCTTTATCTTTGGAGAGTGTCTCATGCTCAGGACTGCAGTACACTCTGCATTTTCCCGGGCAGGTGGATCAGAAGAGTCTAGGAACAACGTGCACCAGTGAAGACCTAGACCTGGAACCACAATGTTAACAGTGGTCAGAGTCTGGACTGTATATTTCCATGTTCTTGGCCTCCTGTATAAGAATGAAACAAAAGCCCGAATTGATTGCAAAATAGCAGGGAAAGTTTATTCAGAGAAAAAGCATATAGCAGATAGAACATGCTGTTGTTCTTACTAAGGGTTGATGACCCTTATAAAATATTTAATTAACCCAATTATTGCCATATAAACCATTAGGGAATTATAGCAAGAGTGGTATGCTCTTCCCATGCAGTGTGGGCCAGAGATCCGATTCATGAAGAAAGGTGTACATAGAGGCATGAGCACTCTGTGAAAACCCCAACAAAACATCTAGAAAGCTCACAACCTGGACCTGGTGAAGCAGAAACACATAGGGAACAGGGTAGCAAACCAGACACCATTTGACTTTGGCTATTCACACACCCCACTATAAGCAATAACTATTTGTTCCCCATGGCACCATCAATAACTCTCTTTTGTGGAGTTTCTATTCAATAATATTCCTGAAGAACCCAGATGTCCCTCAACAGAAGAATGGATACAGAAAATGTGGTACATTTACACAATGGAGTACTACTCAACTATTAAAAACAATGAATTTATGAAATTCTTGGACAAATGGATGTATCTGGAGGATATCATCCTTAGTGAGGTAACCCAATCACAAAAGAAGTCATTAGATATGCACTCACTGATAAGTGGATATTAGCCCAGAAACATAGAACACCCAAAATATAATTTGCAAAACAAAAGAAAACCAAGAAGAGGGAAGACCAATGGGTGGATACTTTGTTCCTCCTTAGAATAGGAAACAAAATACCCATGAAAGGAGTTACAGAAACAAAGTTTGGAGCTAAGACAAAAGGATGGACTATCCAGAGACTACCCCACCTCGGGGACCCATCCCATATACAACCACCAAACCCAGACACTATTGCATATGCCAGCAAGATTTTGATGAAAGGACCCTGGTATAGCTGTCTCGTATGAGGCTATGCCAATACCTGGCAAATACAGAAGTGGATGCTCACAGTCATCTATAAGATGGAACACAGGGCCCCCAGTGGAGAAGCTAGAGAAAGTACTCAAGGAGCTGAAGGAGTCTGCAACCCTATAGGTGGAAAAACAATGAACTAACCAGTACCCCCAGAACTTGTGTCTCTAACTGCAAATGTAGCAGAAGATGCCCTAGTCAGCCATCATTGGGAAGAGAGGCCCCTAGGTCTTGCAAAGTTTATATGCCCCAGTACAGGGGAATGCCAAGGCCAAGAAGCGGGAGTGGGTGGGTAGGGGAGCAGGGCAGGGGGAGGGTATAGGGAACTTTCAGGATGGCATTTGAAACTTGAAATGTATATATAGAAAGTATCTAATAAAAAATTCCTGAATGAATCTGGGTGAAGGTAGGAAAGTCTGGTCCCACACTGGTTTTGAGTGTATGTACAATATGGAGAAACTGTCCCCAAGAAAACTTTAGGAGGGAATTCCCTATGTAGCACCTTATGCCTGTGCAATGGCTACTCCTGGTTGTCAACTTGACTTTATCTGGAATGATCTACAATCCAGAACTGGAAGGCTCACCTGTGATTCAGATCTTGAGACTGGGAGCCACAAGTTTCTGACCTGAATCTTGGCATGGAGATCTTGAGACAGTGTGATTATGAATCCCAGGAGACTGAGGCAGGGAGATCTCTTAGTTCAAGGTCCTCCTGGGACAAAAGAAGTCCCAGATCCAGGCATGGTGGCACACATCTTTAATCTGGGTCACGCCTTCTGTTGGAGGACAATCAATATCAGGACACTGGAAGAAGGAAGATTCGCTCTTCTTCGCCTGCTTGCATTTACTAGCCAGCACATCTGTTGGAATCTACTTCTACAGGAGACCAGCTGAAACAACTAGCCTTGTAGGACTGAGCAACTACTAGATCCTTGGACTTCCCATTCACAGATGATGATTGTTAGGGAGTTGGATTACAGGCTGTAAGTCATCATAACAAATTTCCTTACTATATTGAGACTATCCATAAGTTCTGTGACTCTAGAGAACCCTGAGTAATACAGCCTATTTGTAACTGGCATGCACATAATTAAAATCAGATATGTTCTGGGAAGGGACAATGCACAGTAGAAAGTGATTATTGGACCAAATCTATCCATAAGAACAGAGAACTTCCCTCACTGTTAGTAAACAAACCCCTCTTTCCTGTGTGTGCCTCAGGAGAAAGCCCTAAGCAGCCAGCATCTTCACTCTTTGTCCTGCTAATCTCTAGGAGTCTATTCTAACCTCTCCTACAGCTCTGCCTTAAACTAAGTTCCCTCGGGACAATGCAATCAGTGTGGGCTTTTCTTTCATTCTCAGATAAGAAGCTAAGAACCTGCAGGCATGCAGCCTAGACCCTGAAGGCTGGTAACACTGGGATGCTAGATCCAGGTACACAGGTGCCGGTTGTCCCTAGCTAATTCCCACTGGTGGAGAGTGAAGGGTAGTATCCTGTTAGGTCAAGAACTGTTGACCATGAGTGTGTTTTGACTGCGACTGGGCTGAGCCTTCTTCCGGACACACACATATGCACAGGTAAACATATGAAGATGTGTTTGAGCACTGGTGTACTGCTGTAACACAATTTAACTAATACTGAAAATAAAATCTTCTTTTTTCATATTTTATTGTGGTACAATTTCCTGTCTTGAAGAGAGATGGAAACTTTTCCTCATAAGATCTATAGGCAGAATTTCCTGGAATGCTGAGTTTTCTTCAGTCAGAGTGAACTATTTTACACGGCTATTACTCATCTACCAAAAATACTTTGTACTGGCTTTAATATTTTCTCAATAGTTTCAACTTTTTCAATTATCCCCTCATCAAATCACTGTTGATTTCTCAGTAAGACCTCTAGAAAGGCCCTCAAATTTCTAACCCACCAAACAAGTTACCTGTCATCTAACCCAAGATAAGCTACCTAGATATCTAATTTTCAGTTTGTTTGTTGATTTTTTTTTTAAATTAGTGACAGAGGAGAATGCCATTTATCTGTGACTACTATGTTTGCCTTGACATTTAAAAAAGCTTCAGCAAAAATTATGTTAAAACATGCTTAAAAGTCTCTTTTAATACCTGCCTTGACAGTCGACGTGTCCATGCTCAGCTATGAGGTCCCATTTCGGTTTTTATTATGATACGATTATGATGTCAATGCAAGTTTCTAAAAAAACTCTTGATTCTCATTTCAAGACAGCTTCACTGCATTAAGAAACAAAACAGTCAACATAACATGGCATTAATTTGAGGATTTTGACAGAAAGCAATAAAAGGGGGGGGGAGAAAAGAAAGAAAGAAATGTGCCAAATTGAATCAACCAAAACCTTGGTTTCTCCTGGAGGTGCTTGTGCTCCTGGGGCTAGAGTTTCTAAATATAGAGACCAGTAGGCGACACCAACTGGGTCTGGAGGACTGGGCACAACTGGGCTGAATTAATTAATGTGGCATCCGGGATCTTTCTATGCTGCTGGATCTGCTTCCCACAATGACATGCAGGCCTTTTGTGTTACCCTACTGTTGAAGGCAGGGGAGTGGGGCTGGCAGACATTCCATTCTTTGCTTTGATAGGATTTTTTTTCCCAACCCCATGTATTTATGGGGTTTTTAAATACTATCTTTTCCTGTTTACCATATGTCAAATTCTACATGAACTGATAAAAACACGCAAAGGCCTTATCACTCCAATCTCCTAAAATAGACTTTCTTCCCTCCTCCCTCCCACACTTCATCAAACCCCTAGCTACTAATTACGAAAATCCAAAGTGCTCATCTGACCGAACTGCATTATGTGTCCATATTTAAAGACCTCAATTCAATTACCCACTCTGATGTGGGCACCCAGAAAAAAAAAATCCCTGTGGTATTTTTCCATTCTGAAGCTCCTCAGCTCTGAGATATCTCAGCCTGAAGATGCCCCCCTCCAACATAGCACACTCTCTTCATGAGAGCATCCACCTTCATGGCTGCCAGGCTACTGCCTGTCCTGACATGGTGGCAGCAGCCTTCATCAGAGCCTGCTGTGATGTGCCTAACTCCTCACTCCGGGGAGTGCTTCTCTGCTTAATGCTGCCAGCACATTAAAGCTCCTCTAATTTTCCATCCAAGCCAAATAGATGCATAAGCAAGCTGTTAGATTATCTCAGGATCAGCACAGTGGGCCATCCTCCTGCTCCTGCAGTTAACACACCAGGAGCATTTGCAAGTGCCTTCCTATGGAAGGAGGAGGAAATGGAAGATGGGGATAGGGGGAGAGTACCACTCCGAATCAAGGAAAAGCCCTGACGTGGCACTGGCCATCTAAGTGCTCCTCGGTGGAAGCCAGCACAGGAATCACAAGGGCCAGAGAAAACCTTGGGTTTGTCGAGAACAAGGAAGAGGAGCAATTGTGGGTTTTCTTTCTCCAATGTGAGGAAGAGTTTGCTGTGCTGTGTTCTGCACAGAGCTTCTGTCCAGTGAACAACAACAACAGCAATAACAATAAAGCAGACATGGGAAGCCAGCAGCTGATGGTCACATGGTGTTTGGCCATACCCCAGGATTCCTACAGATGCACTTTGGAGTCAGAGTTCAGGATCCAATTTCTCTCCCAAGCCCTCATCCAAAGTTGCATGTCACCTGTGAAGAGAGTGGTATCCGACATGGATGATGTGAGGTGTCCAATGTTCTGTGAGTTGTGTGTGACACGCTGACACAGTGGAAGTGATATTCAGCAAGACTGGAAGCTAAAAACCTGGGGAGCTGAAATCTGCAGGACATTAGAAGAGATAATTACAAGCTTTGTGGAGCTAGATTTTTAAAATCATGTCTTAAAAGTTTATACTAAAAGCCCAGGTGCTTGAGGGCTCTGCTGAGTGAGGCTGAGAATACGCTACAGACACCCTCTGTTCCTAAGAACAGAGATGGACAGAGATGACACAAAAGTGTTCTTTGTGACAAAACAACCATTCCTATCATTGAATCTGGCACCTCTAATGTAGATGGTTTCTTTGTGTGGATATGCCTAAGAACTTGTGAGCAAAATGTGAAGACATTTCTTTAAAGGCATTTGTTCCCAAAGAAACCAAGGCAATTTTATCCTATAAGGACAATAATATGCACAAAACAATCTTAGAAAATGAAGTTATGTCTCCTTGAAGAGTTCAGTTTGATCTCATTGTGATCATTGATCCTCACTGTTAAGTTGACTGGGTTTATAATCACCATGAAAACACCTCTGGGTATGTCTAAATGGATGTTTCCAAGAAGGTTAATGTGGGAGAGGAAGGCTCACCTTGAATGGACCCATCATCACCCTGGGCTGAGCTCTTGGATTGAACCAAAAGGATAAGATGAGCTGAGCACTGGTGTTCTTCTCTCTGACTCTTGACTGACAGGACCCAAGGTCTCTCAACATCATTCCTTGGATGCTGAGGATGTTCCTCTCAGAGTCCTGTCCACTTGTCAAGTCTTCTGATTGGTCTAGCCTTGGCTACTGGGTCAACGGTCCCATCCACTCTGAAGTGCTGCCATTCTTACTTGAATATACAGTCATTCTTATGGGGTTAGAAGGGCTCCAAGGAGACAAAGAAAGATAACCATCCAACTGGTTTGGGGTCTGTTCAAGTCTTAGAAAGCCACAGTAGGCTGTGCCTTCTTAAAGTCTCCCACAGTCCTTCCAGTCCCTCCTCAATCCCACACAATCCCCTGCCTGTGGCAGACAGTGGGAAGCACCAAGAGGGAGACACTGCTGTGGTAGAACCATCCTCTTTCTCATTACTGTGGTCTGACACTGCAGGGAGAGCTTGGTCCCTCCCAGAGGTGCTGCCTGTCTGGCTCATTTCACCTCATGTTACATAGACTTTAGGGTCTTGGTGAGACACTCTTACATACCTGAAATAGCCAGACAGAGTGGCAGAGAGCAGGCTGATTAAAGCTGTGTAATGGAACAGCATTTATCCATTAGTAGTACTCATTATTTAATGAATGAAAAACAGTTCCTCCTCTAATATTATGTGAGGAAAGGATTCAGAATTATGTGCCAACAATGACCTCACTTATGAAGAAATATATATTTTCATATACGTGAGCATAGAAAAAATAAAGTAGGAAGAAATACACCTTCACATTAAGAATCTCTGCCTCTGGGGAGAGAGTTATAGGCAATTTTAATCATACACTAATATTCAAAGTTTTTTCAAGTTTAACAGCTAATTTTTTTAATTGAAATTTTTTTCTCGCACAATATATTCTGATCATGTTTTCCCTCTCCAAAGCCCTTCCAGAGCCTCCCCCCACACACAAGCCTTTGTCTTTGTTTCTCTGTTTAAAAATCAGACAAAGCAAACAACTGCTCTCAGAAAACCCACAAGAAGTACACACACACACACACACACACACACACACACACCACAAAAACACAAAATCAGGAGGCATTACTATATGCAAAATACCAGTTAGACAAAAAGAAAAAAAAAGATAAAAGACAGAAAGAAAGAATAAAAAGCCCAAATAAAGAAATAAGCAACAAAAGGTCTACAAACATTGATATTGGTCATCTACTACTGGGCACAGGGCCTACCTGGAGTGTAATTAATGTATCCAGTGAAACTCCATTACAGAAAACTAATCTTTTATAACTTCTACAGTGTATATAAATTGCCTACCAGAAAACGTGCCTTAAGAAATGGGCATGACTTTATCTTCCTACTGCAGATTGCCCAGGACCTGAGCACTGAAACATCGAGTGAGCCTCACCCTCCTGAGTCCAGCAAGGATGAAGGACCTAGGAAGCCCAGCCCAGCACTAAGCTTAGAACTATGGAACTTCAGGGTCTGCATTCATCCCTGGCCTATGGTCCAAGAGCTGTTTCCAGAGCTGGACCCAGTTTTCCTGAGCAAGCCATTCTGGAGTCACCTTTAACCTGTGTCCTCTCCCACTGAGCATCCTTCCCCTTCCTCTGGGCTCTCCAGTATTTTCAGGGTTCATGTTTTTCACATAAAAGCACCCCGGCCTTCTGTTCCTTTCAGCTTTCACCCTCCCTGAAATGCAAAGTTAGACAAGGCACTTAGCTGTGGTAGGAAAGGGCTTGCTCCAGGCAGAACTGACATTAGGAACCACTAGAACGATGGATAAACAGAAGTCATAGGGAGAGAAAATAATCATGGGAGTTCAGTATTTAGAGGAAGGGATCTGGGGAAATGTGCACGTGATTTGTGTCGCCAGGGCCAGTAACGAGGTAGCTTCCCTCAGACCTACGTGGCCCAAACCACAGTGCATGAGAAATGCATTTGTTTTCTTAACTCAAAATGGCAGGCATACACGCCTTCAGTCTTGGGAGATTAAACTGACCAGTGATGTACAGTCTTTTAACAAAAGATGCTATTTTCTTGGAGAGAACAAGTAAGTTATTTTCTGCTTTACACAGGGCTGGGGAAGGCTTTCCAGAATGTGGTTCCTCAATACACGATGGGTAACTGAAACCTTAAGTTTTCCCACAACAAAGAGTTTTGCAGGGTTATAGCCCTGAGAAGTCTGCTCCTCTATTTGAAACTCAAAGATACTAATGGGCATGGTTTTACAGAGTCAGCCCTCACTGGGGGATTCTTGTGAGTGGTAGACAAGTCCCCAATGGCCGAGCTCCATTTTTGTTCGGTTTGATACTCTCCACTTACATGAGAATGAAGAGAAAACCAGGTAAAGAGTATGACTATGAATTCCTGTGTGCCAGCCCTTCCAGACATTGTTCCTTTGTACAAAAGCAAAATACATTTAAAGAAAGTTTAGATTGATAGATTATGACGGGGGGTGTGTGGGGGGGAACCTTTTCCAAGAATGTATCACAAATCCATTTTGCATTCCTGTAAGCTCCTTTCTGCCACCCACCAAGCCTGGGGAGTCACGTGACTCACCAGTAGTTCCTGTGTAAAAGTCAGTCTTCTTCATGGTATCTCAGATCTTCTCAAGGCCACCTTCCCCAAGCAAGCAGTGCAGGGCCAATCACTTAGCATGTCATACTTAGGTCCATGCCAGTTACAAGATCTCTGTTTTAGTCACTGTACTCTTACTGAGAGGGGACACTATGGCCACAGCAACTCTTAGAAGAGAAAATATTTACTTGGGCTATCTCACAGTTTTAGAAGTTTAGTCCATTATCATCATGGCAGGAAACAGCAGCATGCAGGCAGATATGGTCCTGGAAGAGAAGCTGGGAGTTGTACATCCTGATTCTCAGGCAGCAAGAAGAGTGACATTGGGCCTGGCTTGACCTTTTGAAACCTCAAAGCCAATGGCACACCTCCTCCAACAAGGCCACACCTTGTAATCTTTTCGAATAGTTCCACTCTCTGGTGGCCAAACATTCCCAAGCATTCAAACCTATGAGCCTATTGGGGCCATTCTCTTTCAAACCACCAGTCTCCAAGGTATGCTTTGTCTCTGCAGGCCAGAACAAAAGTCTAGGAGCTCTATCCAGGGCAGAGTGGATATGTCCTCCCAGGCTGGGCACAAGTCTATAGAGTTCCCCTGTTCCCACTGAACATGTTAAAGGAGTACAACTCTGTACCCAGATCCATCTTATGCCATTGACAGAGAAACCCTTGTCTTTGCATGATCTTCTTCAATGTCTCCAACAGGAAGGGGCTTGCGCTTCCACCACAGCTTCTGTGCTGTTCTCACTGCCTCTCTCTTCCTGTTTGGCTTGGTTTGGCTTTTTGGCTTACAGGTAAATTTATTAGAATTTCTCTGGAAACAAAGGCGTTTTAGATTAGATTAGATTAGATTAGGCAAACTCATGCTAAATTAGATCACAATAGAATAATCTCTCTATAATGTCAAATGTAATTTTGCCAACATTCTATATAAGCTTTATAGGAACACAACACACACATACACACACACACACACACAAATGTTTGAACATTTCAGTGCATGGTGATCTTCAGAAATGAGGACCTTGAATTACTTGTTGCTTTGGAAAACAGATTTCAGTGGTACTGGACTTGGAAAAAGTCCCTAAGATACACACCAAAGTGCCACATCCCTTTTGTCAGCATCCTCCAAGATCGTATTGGCTCTCAATTCACTGGTGATGTGTAATTCCTACATCTAAAGTGTAAGCTTTGGAGAAAATGGTTTCCTCCACACTACAAAACAATGCCAGAGAATATTTGAGAAAAAGGTAACTAAATGCAATACTTAAAATTTAAAGTATTTGTTAAAGTTCTGAATTGACCTAATCAAAATTGCATATGTGAGAGTATGTATTTGTATATTGTAACTCTGTGTGTATGTGTCTTAAAATTTCCATGATCCCCCATCCCTCTGGGAATGGCTTGAGCTTCACTAGACAAAAAGCTTCATAATAATTGCATAATGTTTACGGTATCCTCCTGTATTATATT
Organism: Mus caroli; assembly: GCF_978045245.1. Classification (NCBI taxonomy): domain Eukaryota; kingdom Metazoa; phylum Chordata; class Mammalia; order Rodentia; family Muridae; genus Mus; species Mus caroli. The sequence goes on from NW_028227274.1 coordinate 81,817,774, forward strand.
ATTTGTTACCCAGAATAAACTTAGAATACTGGGAGTATACACAATGTATGTAAAGAAATTGAAGCTGACTACTAAGCCGTAAATGGTAACACAACAAGGAACTGACCAGCATCATAGATGATTTGTGATTTTAAAATTTACAATCTATTCTCAGAAATTTGAGGCCATCAAATCTCTTAGCTTTGGATCTCCATGGAAATCAAACCCGATTTGCCATTGACTCCTTTGGTGACTTGTCTTCCAAGGTCAAGTAAAATAGAAATAAATTGATCACAAAAGCCAACATACCCACACAGCTACAACACACAAACACACATACACACATTTACACACACATACACACATACGTACATGCTACATTCATACAGCACACACACACATACAAATACAAGCACCCACACATACCTACAACATACACAAACATGCATACATACACACAGAAACACCCACACAAATATATATACCTATACACACTTAAAAATTCACATGAGCACCTACACTTAAATACTCACACACACACACATACAAACATGCATAAATACACACACAAACACATACCGATATGCTCACAAATACCACAAACACTCACACAAATACATACACCTCTACACACTTAGAAATTCACCTACACACACACACACACACACACACACACACTTCTTCCCTCTTGAGTTTTGGAGTTCATTTTCTGGGAAATGGATTCTATAAAACTGAGAGGCACTTTAATGAAGTAGTCTTGACCCAAAGAAACTGTGTGATTTATCTGATTATAGGAAAATTCCAAAGAGGATGTGAGGCAAATCTTTACTAGCCTATGGAAGAGAAAGAATATGAATGCAGATATAAGGCTTTGGTTTTAATTGGTTCTAACCCATATAGAAACAGAAGGCCTCTGGGAAATTAGAGAGCTCAAGATGAACTTAAGGGTAAGGGGAACTTCTCAAGGAGATCACTAAAGAAACATCAGTGGGGAACATTCTAACTTTCTGACTTTATAAAACATGGAAAGTGTTATGTGATGATGATGATGATGATTATAGAATGGTAGTAGAAGGATTTATTCTACAATTTTACTTTAGACATTGGGCACAATATTCACTTTGCTCTCCATTAAATTTTCATAGCAACAACAACAACAACCACACACACACACACACACACACACACACACACACACACACACACACATTTGTCCAGTTTAGGAGATGTGGAAACTGAGGGTAGAAAATTTGCATTTCTCAACTAATGTCCCAAAAGCTTGTGACAGTGAGAGGATTTGTGCCCAATTCTGTCTGACACTCGCTAGCAGCCATGATTGTTACTCGAATGCCCTGCTCACACCTGACACAGTACTGGACAGACATCATCCATGCCCTTCCACAATGATTTGTTGTTTTGAACTTTCAAGATCTGCTGTATTTTTTGTTTTTTTGTTTTGTTTTGTTTTGTTTTTTGTTTTTTTGTTTTTGCCTCAAGTGTCATCTCTGTTTTAAAAAAGACAGAAGGTCAATAATTAAGCCTTTTTATTCCTTGGGGTGGGCATATTTCTCAATGGGATGTGTTGAAAAAAATTGAGACGGTAGAACCCAAGGTTGCTAAGGAAGTCTTTGAAGGGACTGAAAAGATGCAGAAAACTGTGGAAGAAAGGCATTAAAGGATGGTTGCACACATTGTCTTTTGTGACCCATGCTGACCAAAGGAAATATTCTCTAACAGGGACCCCACTTCGGTTGGCTAATACCCAGAGTGAACAACAGCAACCAATGACCAAACACTCACCGAACAAATATGTGACCAGATGTCTATATAGAGAAACACTTCAAACATCATAACACCAGATACATAGAACCCCACACAAAAATACCAACAGGAACAACTAAGACCATACAAGTCTTTCAGAAGCCAAGGATACTCTGGCAGTAGGCCCTGAGAGAAACAATGTAACTAAAATGTGAGACAATGACTTTGAAAAGCAAGTGTTAATATTTTCAAGAACCTTACAAAAGGATATAAATAAATGCCTTAATGAAGGCCATTGAAACACACGCAGCTGAATGAAAAGAAACATACCTCACTATCAAGGGCATACATCACTTTAATGTAAAATAATGAGGAAAGTTATTTCAAGGAAATGAACGTATTTCCACAGTCGAAAACAACTCAAGACATAAAAGTAGAATTTCACAAAAGAATAGAATCACTAAAGAAAATCTAACTGAAATAAAATTGGAAATGAAAAACTCAAGATGTCAAACAAAAACCTCAGAGATAAGCCTCAACAACAGATGAAAAGACACGGAAAAGAGAATCTCAGGTTATAAAGACAGGTAGAAGAAAGAGGCACCTCAGTCAAAGAAAATGCTAATTCTAAAAGAATCCAGGTACAAAACATGGAGAAATTCTCAGACATGACAAGGCCAAATCAACCAATAATAAGCAGGAAGGAAGGAGAGCATTCCAGGACAACTAGACAGAAAATATATTTTTAAAATCATAAAAATTATCCCAAATTAAAGAAAGAGATATATATCAAGGTAGAAGAAGCACACACAATAACAAATAGATTAGATCAGAAAAGAAATTACCCATGGCACATAAAAATAACACCAAACACTAAATGGCATAAAGCAAAGAAAGGATGTTCAAGGTTGGAAGGCGAAAAGACTACGCTGCAAATGAAGGCAGGAGCATTAGAATAACACCTGACTTTTCAATGAAGACTCTGAAAGTGAGAAAGGACTTGAAGGGTCCAAGGTCTGTGAGACTACAGATTGCAGGCAAGATTGGTAGATTGCAAGACTGCTAATCATAGTCAACTGAGAAAGGAAAACATTACATAATAAAAACACATTGAAGTGACCTATAACAGTAAATCAAAAGAAATGGAAAACCCCACATCACAAAACAAAATAACAGGAATCAATAACTAGTTTTTATCAATAACTCTCAATATTAGTAGTCTTAATTCCCCCAATAAAAAGACATAGTGGTGGCTTATGCCCTGAATTCCAGAAATGGGGAGGCAGGGGCAAGCAGATCTCTATCAGTTTGGGGCCAGCCTGGTCTACATGTTGAGTTCCAGGACAGGTTGGAACACACACACACACACACACACACACACACACAGAAAACAGCAACAACAACAACAAAAAAACGCCAATATCTCAAAAAACAACAGACACAGATTAGCAGATTGTATTTGAAAACAGGATCCATTTTTCTGTGTTGTCCAAGAAACATAACTCACTATCAAGGACAGACATCAATTTAATAAAAAACAATGAGAAGAGGTATTGTCCCAATAAGCCAGTAGGCATAGCTATATTAATATCTTAAAAAAAAAAAACAGACTTCAAACCAAAACTATTGCGAAGAGATAGTGAATTGTATTACAAATTCTATCCATCCCATAATCAGCCTCCAAAAGCTGACACCATTGCAAACACTAGTAAGATTTTGCTGAAAGGACCCTGATATAGCTGTCTCTTGTGAGACTATGCCAGGGCTTAGCAAACACAGAAGTGGATGCTCACAGTCAGCTATTGGATGGATCACAGGGCCCCCAATGGAGGAGCTAGAGAAAGTACCCAAGAAGCTAAAGGGGTCTGCAACCCTATAGGTGGAACAACAATATGAACTAGCCAGTACCGCCCCCCCCCCCTCCCCGGAGCTGGTGTCTTTAGCTGCATATGTATCAGAAGATGGCCTAGTCGGCCATCATTGGGAAGAGAGGTCCCTTGGTCTTACAAACTTTATATGCCCCAGTACAGGGGAACACCAGGGCCAAGAAGTGGGAGTTGGAAGGGGAGGGTATGGGGGACTTTTGGGATAGCACTAGAAATGTAAATGAAGAAAATACCTAATAAAAATAAAATTTCTTATCCCTAAAAAAATTAATTTAGTATAAATTGGGGAATACTAGAAAAACTACTCCTCTTTTAATCTTTTAAAAATTTGGCTAATGAAATATTTAAGTTTTCATGTGTGAGGGAACCTATAATTCTTTAAACAGAGTAAATAAAGGCAAAAATAACAAAGAGTTGCCAAAGATAAAAATAAAAAGCAAAATCCACCAAGAAGATATTATATTTTTAAAAATTTATGCCCCCCAAATCAAGGGAAGCCAAGTTGATAAAAGAAACACTGTTAATGCTAAAATTACATATTGACCTGAACACAGTAACAATGGATAACTTCAGTAACTATATTCCTTTAATAGACAGGTTATCAGTCAATAACTAAGCACAGAAATTCTGGAGTTAATGTCATGAATCAAATGGACCTTGCAGCCAAGTACAGAACATTCCACACCAAACATTAAATTTAGAGCACATTTCTTCTCAGGAGGTGATGGAACTTTCCCCAAGATTCATCATGTATTAGGACAACAAGCAAGTCTCAACTAATCTGGAAAAAATAAAAATAAAAATAAAAATAAAAATAAAAATAAAAATAAAAATAAAAAAGCATCCTCTCTGAGCACCATGGATTAAAGTGGGATATCATCAACCAGAGAAACAGCAAAAGGTGAATTCAGGGAAACCGCACAACTCAATATTAAATGAAGACAGAAATTGAGAAGGAAATTGAGAAGTTTTTAGGATTGAATGAAAATGAAAGCACAACATGATGGAACTGTATGGAACACCAACAGAAGGCAGTCCTAAGAGAGACGCTCACAGCACTAAGGGCGACATCCACAGTACTGAGTGCCTACACCAAAACATTGAAGAGATTTCATATTAGTAACTTAGCAGTGCATTCAAAAGATCTAGAACAAGAGTAAATAACATCCTAAGAGGATAGAAAAGAAGTAATCAGACTCATGTCTAAAATGGAAGTAATCAGACTCATGTCTAATGTCAATGAGGTAGACATAATAATTAATACAAAGATTCCGTGAAATGAAGTTAAGTCTTTGAGAAAGTCTTCTACCAAGTTTGTATGAGATTGACAAACCTTTAGCCAAATTCACCAAAGACACAAATATTCCAATTAATAAAATTAAAGATGAATTTAAAGAAAACATTGCATCATATATTACAAAAATTCAAAGAATCATGCTACACTTTTAAAATCTCTATTCCACCAAACTGGAAAATCTCAAATAAATGTAGGGGATTCTTGATAGATGTGGCCCACAGAACTTAAATTAAGATGAAATAAATAATTAAGCAGTGAGTTAGAAAACAGTAAGTAAAAACTTCCACTGCGAATAATCCAAGGATCAAATGAATTCAGTGTAGAATCTATAAGACCTTCAAAGAAAAGTGAGTATCAATGCTCCGCATATTATTTTGCAAAATAGAAACTGAAGGAACATTTCCTATTTCTTTTTTAGGAAGTGACTATTATCCTGATACCTCACCAGATAAAGACCCAGAAAAGAAATAAAACGAAAAAGCAAATTATAGACCGGTAACCCTTCATGAAAATAGTTGTTAACACTCTCAGTATAAAACTTGCAAACTGAATTCAAGAACACACCCAAAAGAGATCACCAACCATGATCAGGTTGGTTTCATCCCAGAGATGCAGGGGTGGCTCAGCATATGAAAATCAATAAACTTAATCCAGCATATAAACAGACTTAAAAACAAACAAATAAGCACACAAACAAACAAAAAAAAAACCCATATGATCATATGACTAGATGCAGAAAAGGCCTTTAGCACATTCCAATGTTCCTTCACCATAAAAGTCCCACAGCACATTCCAGTGTTCCTTCACAATAAAAGTCCTACAGTGGCAAGGGATACAAAGGGAATATCTCAACATAGCAGAGGTAATTTACAGCAAGCCCCCGGTCCACATCATCCTGAATGGAGAGCAACTCAAAGCATTGCCTCTGCAATCAGGAACCAGACAAAAGATGTCCACTGTGTCCATGCTTATTCAGTATAGTACACTACTTATTGCTTAGACAAAGTAATAAGACAACTGAAGAAGGCCCCGGGGGATAAAAGTAGGAAAGGAAGAAGTCCAAGTATATTTTTATTATTTATTTACTTATTTATTTATTCACTTTACATCCAGCTCACCGCCCTCCCCCCGTCACCCCCTCCCCGAATCCTTCCCCTATCTCCCTTCCCCTTAATCTCTGAGCAGGTAGAGCTTTGTTGGGGTGTTTGTTTGCTTTACTGTTTGTGTGCTTTGATTTTCATTCTAGAGGATTCTTTTGTTTTTGTTTTTGAGAGGGGGAGTAGGGAGATGGGGTGGGAAGCGGAGGAGTGGAGGGAGAGGAAATCACAATCAAGATATATTCTATAATATGTTTCTATGTTATAAAAATCCATATATTTATATAATATAAAATAGTTTTAATTATAAAGAAGGTGGCTTGTGGTGTGTGGGTTAGGGGTCCAGCTGTGGTACCACGTCCTCTGCTTCCTCACTCTCAGGGTATCCAGATGCCACTGCACACCAGACTGGAAGGATGAATCAAAGTCCAGAACGGGTGGGGTTCTGAAGGATCCTGGTCTTGCTGGGAATGGGCATGTGGGGAGAGGTTCTTTGAGGATCTTAGTGTTACAGTTCTTTAGAGAAGGCCTCCTCTGATGATCTTCAAAGAAACAGCTGTCTTAGATGATGTTAGCTTGTGTGCTTATTCTTCTTCAAAGTGGGCATGTACACACACGGGTTATTCAGGGCGAGCCGGGAGTATATGTGGACCTTGGAGAGTGGGAAGGTGCTGTCAGGGTAAATGAAAATCATTGGCTAGAGCTTAAAGTTCTGTCAATGCCTCATTTGCATGGAGAGGCCTTCCAGGAATCACAGGAGCTTTCTAGATAGGTTCTTGGGGTGGGGGGTGGGGGGTGCGGGGTGCGGGGGAGGAAGTTCATAGGTCTGCCAAGAACTACACAACCTTCCCTGAGCACAGGGTGTGGGACATCAGGCTCCCCAGTCAAGGTCAGAGAAGCAGAAGTGGAAGCCCTGCTGGTAAAGGGACTCCTCCGTTTTGTGCTGATTTCATATGACCTATCCAGTCATGGTAGGCTTTGAGTTTAACTAGCAGGGTTTCCCCACAGTGGCTAGCTGGAAGTTAATATCAAAGATCACCTTCCACTTAAGCAATGGGGCTCATTCTCTTCGAAGCCTGAAATTGTAAATATTGTTCTTTTTAATTGTTTAAAAACTGCCATTGGCAATCTACACATCTACAATGTGATGTTTTGATACAATAATACATTGCAGATGGATTAAGTTAAGCTAATTGAATTGAATCCCCTCAATTACTTTTATTTCTGTAGGAAATAAACATTTTTATGTGACAGGAACACATAAAATAGTTTTGTTTTGTTTTTAGCAATTTTGATGTTTATAATACATCATGAGTACTCCTTAGCCCCCGTGTCCTATAATAGACCACACTCAGTCATTCCTCCTGTCTAGCTGAACTCGCCGCATATTGCAAGTCAGGAGCCAAAATACCTTGGGCTATCATTAGCCCTGTCAATAGCTATTTATGCTCATCTCTGTGATAATCTTAACATCATCCCTGTGGTTGCCAGGCTCTGCCAAAGCCAGAGAAGTGGATAGCATCAAATGTCATCTGGGCATAAAGCACAGACTTACCTGCTTTGCTGTAACCCACCAACGTGATGCTCCTACAGTTATACTCTTCGATTAATGATGTTGTCCTGCTGTTGTAAAAAAAAAAACTTCATGAAGCTGTCCCCATGTTGGGTTGTGGTATTTTCAGTAGCCAGAATCCTGTTCAAAGACTATATTTCTATCCGGCTTGAGAACAAACCTATTCTTGTTTCCCTTAAGGTGAGAGCTGTGCTTTTGCATCGACATAACCCAGCTCTGAACAAGTTTACACACAGGCTATTAGTGTTCCAGTCCAGACTGACGCACTGCCTCCTGGTCACAGCTCAGGACCAGAAATGGCCATGTGATAACAACTATCCTTGGGACACTGCGAGAAGGAAACAGAAACCTATTGCATAGAAGGTGAACGGCCCCAAAGCTTCAAGCCAGCAGTAAGGATGAGTCTCTCGATGAATGCCCCCTGAGAATCTCATGCTTCTCTGTCAGGCTCAGATTTGGCCTTTGCTTACACTCAGCACACATTTTCTCCCCGATGCTTTCATTCATTGCCTTGTTTGCTACAGTCACGTTGCTTTATAAAGCCATTTATTTATCGCAAGGTCACCCTCTTCTGTCGCTTGGATATTCCCTACAACTCAAGTAACTCAAGACTGTGCTTCTGAAATACGTTTGGGAAGAGAATAAGGAAAAGATGGGCCCCGGTATTTGCAGTGGGAGGGTCTTGTCATTTTGATCAAAGGCAGAGTCCTGTCTGCTGCCTCAATTATATTCTCTCCCTATGCATTATCTTATCAGATGTATTGTATGAGATCTAAAAAAAAAAATATGGATTTCTGACTGACGTGAATGATTCATGGCATTGTAATTTTATGTGAATATTATGATAGCCAAGTGGAAGGGGAATTTCATTTGTATGCTGTGAGAGCTTTGAAAAATCAAACTTTACTTTAAAAATAAATTTTTCTTGCCACGAGGCATTCCTTTTGTGTCATCCCTCACCTTGATGGGGATGTGATGGACCCTTTATAATGAGTTGTCTCTGAATCATGCTGGAAGATGTCAAAATAAAATGAAGATCTCAAAAAAGGAATCGTTTCCCATAATTTTCCCCCCCAAAAAGGCAAATCACATCTCAATTTTAGTAAGCAAATATTTCATTTCCTGTAAGTTATATATAAATATATAATCATCTGAAGTTCGTTAAAATGACTCTAGAGTTTTGCCGAGGCACTAATGGCTGTCTACCACGTCCATGCCTCGTGCTGCACATGACAGGAAACAGCGTTATGAGAAGCCATCTCAGCCTCCAAGATCCCACAGTCTGGGTAATAAAGAATATCACAGGTGAGTTTGTGCAGAAGCAAAACTTGAAGTTGGGGCTTGTATGAAGCAGAGGATTTCAACCTTCCAGACACTGCAACCCTTGAATAAACTTCCCCACATTGTAGTGACCCCCAATCATAAATTTACTTTCATTGCTCTTTCACAACTGTAATTTTGATACTATCATACATCATAATATAAATATCTAAGTTTTCTAATGCTCTTACCCAACCCCTGTGAAAGAGTAGTTCAAACCCCTAGTGGGTAGTGACCCATAGGTTGAGAATCACTGGTGTGCAAGAATGGTTCATCAAGAACATGGATCCAGAGAAACCAAGAGATGAAAAATGATCAAGACGCACACACAAGGGGAAAGGACCAAGCAGACCTGGGACTTCAGGCAAAATCACATAGTACACGGATTCAGTCTAGACCTTCAGGAGGATTCTGACTATTGACATTTCCTGATCTGAGGCAAAGAGCTACCTCTCTGGATCCTTGATCTCGTCCTCCTATATCAAAGGAACATAAGCAGCTAAGTAGTCAGAGCAACGTATTCTAGGACCAAGGGTGCCTTGACAAAGAAGCTTTTCAGTTCTTGGCCACTGAAGGTTGAATTAACCGAATGCTTGAGGGTGTACAAATGGTGACTCCAGGAAATCTGAGGAGAGAAATAACCATTAGAAATCCAGTGGATACCATGTGTCTCTCAAACCCACCTATGCTAAGTTCATGTACTACCATCATGGCATCTCCAAGATGGCTGTCAGCCTACTCTTTCTGGCATGATCAACATTTGTTACTGTGACTGCCCATCTATGATTTGGTGAATGTGGCAACAGACAGCTCATGATAAGCAAGTCTGATAGCCAGCTAATAACTCAACTAGTCAATGTCCATAGGACCTGGGATACTTTTTGATGACTCTTTGAAGTAGATGGTACGTTTTTGATCCATGGCTGTGAAGATGAATAATAAGACCCTCCTCTTCATACCAGTAAGAAACTCCATATGGTATTTGTATCTTATGAATATAACTCTTCAGCATCTTCATGGCTTCATGAAGAGTTACATATATGCAGGCTACAGTTACTGGCGTGTTTCTGGATCCTCTAGAGTGGCTCTATTTTTTCTGAAGCCACTCAAAACTGTGAGTCTTGCTAGTTACTTGTAAGTTGACTAATTGAACACTTTTATATGTGGCTCATGCTTTCTTCAAAACCTTAATAATCCTAAGTTGTTTTTAACTTAAAGAAAAGGGTCTGGTGAAATGACTCGTGGGCTAAAGGTGCTTGTAACAAAGTTATGACCTTAATTCAATCCCCAGGAGATAACTGACTCCTACAAGTTGTCCTCTGGTCTCCACACACATATACATATACCATCACACATACATTCATACAAATTAATAAATTTAGTAAAAATAAAATTTTTACCCAAAGCATTAACAACCCCAAACCCTAGCTTATTTCTTAATGGTAGAAGGTGCAATGTATCAAAAATTTAAATGGTTTAGTCTGCCAATTATCCCTTAAGACTTGTTAACATAGCAAGATTTAAATTAGTGTAGCTTACCTCCCCCCACATCCTAAAGTGCAGCTAGAATATTTGTTACTTTGTGTTCTTCATATTCTGGAGACATACCAGCCATATAATAGACACACAGGATACCCTGAAATGGCCAATGGTTGTGCCTTCAGACTGTATTGTGACACAAGATAAGAATTCACCTAATAAGGAATGAATGCTTTGGGCAAATGCACATTGTTGGCCATTCCAGGTGAAGGCAAACTAATTCTGGTCTTCCTTTCCTATGGGTCGTGAAAATATAACTCACTGACCCTAGGCCATCGCACAAGCCAGAGTCTTGCAAGCACAACTCATCTACTGTGATATCTAAACACTGGAACTGCTGGTGTTCAGGGTGTTGCTGGTCTTCTTTCAGCTCCTGTGATCCACAAGGGCCTGTGCATGTTGGTACATGCTGTTACCTGTGTGTTGGTACATGCTGTTGTTACCTGTGTGTTGGAGCATGCTGTTACCTGTGTGTTGGTACATGCTGTTACCTGTGTGTGTGTTGGAGCATGCTGTTACCTGTGTGTTGGTGCATGCTGTTACCTGTGTGTTGGTACATGCTGTTACCTGTGTGTTGAAGCATGCTGTTACCTGTGTGTTGGAGCATGCTGTTACCTGTGTGTTGGAGCATGCTGTTACCTGTGTGTTGGAGCATGCTGTTACCTGTGTGTTGGAGCATGCTGTTACCTGTGTGTTGGAGCATGCTGTTACCTGTGTGTTGGTACATGCTGTTACCTGTGTGTTGGAGCATGCTGTTACCTGTGTGTTGGAGCATGCTGTTACCTGTGTGTGTGTTGGAGCATGCTGTTACCTGTGTGTTGGAGCATGCTGTTACCTGTGTGTGTGTTGGAGCATGCTGTTACCTGTGTGTTGGTACATGCTGTTACCTGTGTGTGTGTTGGAGCATGCTGTTACCTGTGTGTTGGTGCATGCTGTTACCTGTGTGTGTGTTGGAGCATGCTGTTACCTGTGTGTTGGTGCATGCTGTTACCTGTGTGTTGGTACATGCTGTTACCTGTGTGTTGGAGCATGCTGTTACCTGTGTGTTGGAGCATGCTGTTACCTGTGTGTTGGAGCATGCTGTTACCTGTGTGTTGGAGCATGCTGTTACCTGTGTGTTGGAGCATGCTGTTACCTGTGTGTTGGAGCATGCTGTTACCTGTGTGTTGGTGCATGCTGTTACCTGTGTGTTGGTACATGCTGTTACCTGTGTGTTGGAGCATGCTGTTACCTGTGTGTTGGAGCATGCTGTTACCTGTGTGTGTGTTGGAGCATGCTGTTACCTGTGTGTTGGAGCATGCTGTTACCTGTGTGTGTGTTGGAGCATGCTGTTACCTGTGTGTTGGAGCATGCTGGTACCTGTGTGTTGGAGCATGCTGTTACCTGTGTGTGTGTTGGAGCATGCTGTTACCTGTGTGTTGGAGCATGCTGTTACCTGTGTGTTGGAGCATGCTGTTACCTGTGTGTTGGAGCATGCTGTTACCTGTGTGTTGGTGCATGCTGTTACCTGTGTGTTGGTACATGCTGTTACCTGTGTGTTGGAGCATGCTGTTACCTGTGTGTGTGTTGGAGCATGCTGTTACCTGTGTGTTGGTACATGCTGTTACCTGTGTGTGTGTTGGAGCATGCTGTTACCTGTGTGTTGGTGCATGCTGTTACCTGTGTGTGTGTTGGAGCATGCTGTTACCTGTGTGTTGGTGCATGCTGTTACCTGTGTGTTGGTACATGCTGTTACCTGTGTGTTGGAGCATGCTGTTACCTGTGTGTTGGAGCATGCTGTTACCTGTGTGTTGGAGCATGCTGTTACCTGTGTGTTGGAGCATGCTGTTACCTGTGTGTTGGAGCATGCTGTTACCTGTGTGTTGGAGCATGCTGTTACCTGTGTGTGTGTTGGAGCATGCTGTTACCTGTGTGTTGGAGCATGCTGTTACCTGTGTGTTAGAGCATGCTGTTACCTGTGTGTTGGAGCATGCTGTTACCTGTGTGTGTGTTGGAGCATGCTGTTACCTGTGTGTTGGTACATGCTGTTACCTGTGTGTTGGAGCATGCTGTTACCTGTGTGTTGGAGCATGCTGTTACCTGTGTGTTGGAGCATGCTGTTACCTGTGTGTTGGTACATGCTGTTACCTGTGTGTTGGAGCATGCTGTTACCTGTGTGTTGGAGCATGCTGTTACCTGTGTGTGTGTTGGAGCATGCTGTTACCTGTGTGTTGGAGCATGCTGTTACCTGTGTGTGTGTTGGAGCATGCTGTTACCTGTGTGTTGGTACATGCTGTTACCTGTGTGTGTGTTGGAGCATGCTGTTACCTGTGTGTTGGTGCATGCTGTTACCTGTGTGTTGGTACATGCTGTTACCTGTGTGTTGGAGCATGCTGTTACCTGTGTGTTGGAGCATGCTGTTACCTGTGTGTGTGTTGGAGCATGCTGTTACCTGTGTGTTGGAGCATGCTGTTACCTGTGTGTGTGTTGGAGCATGCTGTTACCTGTGTGTTGGTACATGCTGTTACCTGTGTGTGTGTTGGAGCATGCTGTTACCTGTGTGTTGGAGCATGCTGTTACCTGTGTGTTGGAGCATGCTGTTACCTGTGTGTGTGTTGGAGCATGCTGTTACCTGTGTGTTGGAGCATGCTGTTACCTGTGTGTTGGAGCATGCTGTTACCTGTGTGTTGGAGCATGCTGTTACCTGTGTGTTGGTGCATGCTGTTACCTGTGTGTTGGTACATGCTGTTACCTGTGTGTTGGAGCATGCTGTTACCTGTGTGTGTGTTGGAGCATGCTGTTACCTGTGTGTTGGTACATGCTGTTACCTGTGTGTGTGTTGGAGCATGCTGTTACCTGTGTGTTGGTGCATGCTGTTACCTGTGTGTGTGTTGGAGCATGCTGTTACCTGTGTGTTGGTGCATGCTGTTACCTGTGTGTTGGTACATGCTGTTACCTGTGTGTTGGAGCATGCTGTTACCTGTGTGTTGGAGCATGCTGTTACCTGTGTGTTGGAGCATGCTGTTACCTGTGTGTTGGAGCATGCTGTTACCTGTGTGTTGGAGCATGCTGTTACCTGTGTGTTGGAGCATGCTGTTACCTGTGTGTGTGTTGGAGCATGCTGTTACCTGTGTGTTGGAGCATGCTGTTACCTGTGTGTTAGAGCATGCTGTTACCTGTGTGTTGGAGCATGCTGTTACCTGTGTGTGTGTTGGAGCATGCTGTTACCTGTGTGTTGGTACATGCTGTTACCTGTGTGTTGGAGCATGCTGTTACCTGTGTGTTGGAGCATGCTGTTACCTGTGTGTTGGAGCATGCTGTTACCTGTGTGTTGGTACATGCTGTTACCTGTGTGTTGGAGCATGCTGTTACCTGTGTGTTGGAGCATGCTGTTACCTGTGTGTGTGTTGGAGCATGCTGTTACCTGTGTGTTGGAGCATGCTGTTACCTGTGTGTGTGTTGGAGCATGCTGTTACCTGTGTGTTGGTACATGCTGTTACCTGTGTGTGTGTTGGAGCATGCTGTTACCTGTGTGTTGGTGCATGCTGTTACCTGTGTGTTGGTACATGCTGTTACCTGTGTGTTGGAGCATGCTGTTACCTGTGTGTTGGAGCATGCTGTTACCTGTGTGTGTGTTGGAGCATGCTGTTACCTGTGTGTTGGAGCATGCTGTTACCTGTGTGTGTGTTGGAGCATGCTGTTACCTGTGTGTGTGTTGGAGCATGCTGTTACCTGTGTGTTGGAGCATGCTGTTACCTGTGTGTTGGAGCATGCTGTTACCTGTGTGTTGGTACATGCTGTTACCTGTGTGTTGGAGCATGCTGTTACCTGTGTGTGTGTTGGAGCATGCTGTTACCTGTGTGTGTGTTGGAGCATGCTGTTACCTGTGTGTTAGAGCATGCTGTTACCTGTGTGTTGGAGCATGCTGTTACCTGTGTGTGTGTTGGAGCATGCTGTTACCTGTGTGTTGGTACATGCTGTTACCTGTGTGTTGGTACATGCTGTTACCTGTGTGTTGGAGCATACTGTTACCTGTGTGTGTGTTGGAGCATGCTGTTACCTGTGTGTTGGTACATGCTGTTACCTGTGTGTTGGTACATGCTGTTACCTGTGTGTTGGTACATGCTGTTACCTGTGTGTTGGAGCATGCTGTTACCTGTGTGTTGGAGCATGCTGTTACCTGTGTGTGTGTTGGAGCATGCTGTTACCTGTGTGTTGGTACATGCTGTTACCTGTGTGTTGGAGCATGCTGTTACCTGTGTGTTGGAGCATGCTGTTACCTGTGTGTTGGAGCATGCTGTTACCTGTGTGTTGGTACATGCTGTTGTTACCTGTGTGTTGGAGCATGCTGTTACCTGTGCATGTTGGAGCATGCTGTTACCTGTGTGTGTGTTGGAGCATGCATGTGAAGGTCAGAGGACCCCTTTTGGTAATGGCTGTCAGGAGCTTTCTATTTTTGTGATTGAGGTGATCTATTATCTTCCCGGAACTTTGCCAAGTAGGCTAGGATACCTAGCCAGTATGCTTCTGGAATCTGCCTGTTTGTGTCTCCCATCTATCTGTTGCCAGGGTTACAATCCTGTACCTCCATGCATGTTGTTTTTTAATGTAGATTCTAGCAATATGAATTCAGGTCCTTATACCCTCAAGATATGTGCTTTACTGACTGAGTCAACTTTCCTGCTTCTACAAGGCAGACCTCGGTCAGCTACATACCTGTCTTAGGGGGAGGAAGTGTCTGCATCCTCCACATGGTTCATGGTTGATGTTTGTGGTCATCAGGATGATATTAGTACTCAATGCATCATGGTCTGAATTGTGTTCTCCAAAAATCTATGTTAAAGACCAAATTCCCAGTACATCAGGAGGGGCCTTTATTTGGAAATGGAGTCTTAACAGGTGTCAAGTTTGGGTTTTATTGCATAAAAGAGGCACCATGATCACATCAACTCATAAATGAAACTATTTAAGGGGGAGCTGGCTTACAGTTTCAGATGTTTAGCCCATTATAACCATGGCAGGGAGCATCTGGGCAGGCATGGTGCTAGAGAAGAAGTGAAGTTTACACCTTGATTCAAAGGAAGCAGAAGGAGCTTGAGCCACACCAGACATAGTTTGAACACATAAGACCTCAAGGCCCTCCTCCTCAGTGACATCCATACCTACTCCAACAAGGCCACACCTCCTCATAGTATCACTTCTTATGGCCAAACATTCAAACACATGGATCTATGCGGCCATCCCTTTTCAAATGACCACAAAGCTATACTGGAATAGAATGGGCCCCAGGTTCAATAAGATTAGTGCCTCTATGGAAATATTGCCACTAAAGACAGAGGTCAGACAGGGTAGGAACTAGAGGATTGCTCTAATATCCAGGCAGTATCTTCAAGGATTTACACCTTCATTAGGACCTAGGGAGAAGAGGAAAGCCTCCCCTCAGAGTCAAGCCCTCCTGACACCTTGGTTTCAGAAGCCCAGGCTTCTGCATTGTAAGAGGAACTTTTTCTGCCATGGAAAGTAACTCAGTTCTTTCTGGGGATGCATTCTGGTTGTCAAAGCATAACAGAGAACTTCCAGCAATTCGATATGCAAATTCAGACACAGGATGGTGAAGATGCAGAACTAGCCCAGGCTATCCCTCCAGATAAAATGTTCATACCAGAGAGAGCCCGTGCTTTGTGAGCTAAGCTCTTCACTGGTATCCACACTTGGTGTATAATTGCTTTTGCTGTAGTGAATCAAGTTACACATAGCCACCTCTCCTGGTGAGAGATAACTTTATTTCTGAATCGTTGGGTAGTGATCTAGGGATCTGGGAAAAGGGATTTGGCAGCAAGCAAATTTATAGGGATAGGTATTATTTTAAACGTATTCCACTGGCCTATTACTACCTTATTCTGGCTTCTATTTAATCCAGACAGTTAATCACCAGGAAAATAGTAACAGGGAGTAGTTGAGTACCGGCAATGACCCTCTAGCTAGTGTTCCCCAGCACTTGCACCCCAGTGAAAGGCATCAAGACATTTGAATGCTGTGATCTCCAGAGGAAGTAGAATGGGGTAAGCTGGAAGGGGTGAGGTGTGAGGGATGAGATGGAAGGGGGAGGTGGACAGGGAGGTAGGATGGGGGAGGTGGGAGAGGTAAAGTGGAAGCCTGAAGGCTCTGAGGGGAACAGAGGAGACAGGATACTGCCTTGAGCAGCAATGTAGTGAAGGGTGAAATCCAGATGCTCAGATATCACCTGCACCACATGGGGAATAACCTCAGAACAAAGTGGGAGCATTTAGAAGACAGAAAATCACAATGTACCTACAACTTCATTGAATAGCTCAATTGATTTCTGCATTTGTAAAAACCAAATCTGAAAATTAAAGGGTTAACTTATATCCCAAAATATAACATTTTATTTCTTCCCTTACTTCTTGATATCCAGTTCGCCACTCATATTGCTTTCCCCAAAGACTGTAGACTGTTAGGTAAGAATTCAGGAGTAAATCGTCACGGTGGAGCTCTCTAAAGGAGAAGGCAAAAGTGGGCAGTAGGACTCAGAGAAGAGACTAGAGAAGGTCCTGAGCCCTTACCACCTCTGCATGTCTTCTCCACACTAGGGCTGATCCGTGTGTCTCCTTCACTCAATGCTCAATAGTAGAGCCACACACTGGAGACAGCCTGTGCTTTGTGCGCCAGGGTCTTCGTTGGCATCCACACTTGGCTTTCAAATATTTCAGTCAGACCTAGCTGCCCGTATTCAGAATGCTCTGCACCCCAGCTGGATCCACCCCCATGAAGCTGAATGCCAGACAAGCTGACGTGCACAGGACGAAATGTTATAATTGAATGGTTTGGACAATCGGGGATTTAACATGCGAGGAACACTTCAGCAGAGCTCCTCCTCTTCCTTCTCTTCCACCTACAAACGCAGGGTGGGTGGATCTCTGCATCACTAGTTAGCCACAAAGCCTTGCCAGTAATAATTAACGCCTGATCCAAACAGAGCAGTTGCTTTGGAAGGAAGAAAGAAAGAAAGAAAGAAAGAAAGAAAGAAAGAAAGAAAGAAAGAAAGAAAGAAAGAAGAAACATCACTGGAAAGAAGAAAAATCTTCTTACTCCTGTTTTATTTCTAACCTGATGTGCTGCGCCGTACTGAATGTCACCAGATTGTCATTAATATCACTTTCCCTCACGTTCCATATGTGATGTGACATAGCATCTGACTAATGAAACCCCATGAACAATATGTCAACATAAAGAAGCACGCCTGGTCACAAATATGCTCCGAGAGCATTCAATTGCAAGGAAATGTATATTGAACGTGTTTTCCATAGGAATAAAATTGAGTTGCATAGTTAACACATTATGTTTAGGTATACTACCTCAGAGACCAAAAGAACCCAGATACATTGTTGAATGACCTATAAAATGCACATTATCCACACATATTGGTAGCACAGACAGGCAGATGGATTCCAACCAGAGCCGGGGAAGAATCGCAAAGGGGAGCCATGCCTTCTCTGAAGAGGCAAACAATCGTGGAATCCAGCTGTGACTTGCTCATAAAATGTGCTAACAAAGAGCTTCCATTATTTAGGCATAAACACCAAGTAGCATTGTTTGCTAAGACCACGTTGTCTTCACCCCACACTTTGCAACAGCAGGCTCCCAAGCAGGGCCAGTCTCCTGCTTCTCCCCTCCCACACAAGTTGTTTCTTCCCAACGTTAGGCAGCATCTGGGTCCAGCCGGTTGTAGACAGCCAGGTCCAGGTCCTTTGTAAATGGTGCCTGGAAGTCTGAGGTGTAAGCCCTTCCCACCAACCAGCCCAAGGCCCAGAACTTTCTTCAAATGCCTTTGTTTCCAAGTTAACTGCTGTAACTTAGCTTCTTTGAGCTCCAGGGTTGATGTTCTCACAGACCCTCCTTTGCTTTGCATCTTCTTTCAGATTGACCTTCCCCACATTTGCTTGACTACCAATCAGACTACTGTCCCTCAGCTCTGTGCGCAGGGACTTCTCACCACCACCCTCTGCCTGGACATCCCCCTAAGGACTAAGGGGCAATACCACTATGGGTATTCCCCCTCTGCCTTCAGACTTCCAAAATGATGGCTGAGCTTCCACTCCTTCCATAAGATCCAGACTCGTCCTCTATGCTCTGGTTGGCATCCCTTGGCCTTGACAGCCTTGGTTCCTCTTTCCTGGACCTCTGCACTATGCATTATTCTTCTGTACCTCACACACTATCTTTCTCTGTAGATCCTGATGCTCCACCCCACACAGTGTCTTTCTCTATACCTTTTGATGCTGCACCTCACATACCCTCATATCTCCCACATGATGCATTTATAGTCCTCATAATTGCCCCTTGAACCTCTTCCTGTTTCTCTGAGCTTGCTTTGTTTCCACTTGGGGAATTACCTCTCCTTTTACAAGCGGTAAATATTAGTGTCACAAGTCTAGACATCTTGTCAACCTCCATTCCCATGACCCCGACTGACCACGAGGCTTGTTATTCCCACGGTGCTTACTCCTCTGTACTTGTACATCATGCTGTCCATAAAGTAGAGCCATGGAACACTAAGGGTCTCCTCCAAACTGAAACACAAGCTGTCTTCCTTCTACTGTTTATAAACTACTGCACTCAAATTTGTCTGGGACTCTGCCAGTTCTTCATTCATTCATTCGCTCATTCATTCATCAATCTTTAATTTTCTCAATAGGGCTCAAGGGTCTTTGCTCAGTGGTAGGAAACATTATAACTGGCCATAGATCTTGATGCAGTGGGTATCAGTGTCAGTTTTGGAAGGCTGGTATGAACTGACAAAGGCCATGGAAGCTGTGACTGGTCCAAATGAACATGGAAAAGAGCATGGTCTAAGGAAGGAGGAACCAAAGATGCACATTGTAAATTAAAACAGAGAATGAATAGAATTCTCAAGAGTGTAACTGAATGGGCCAAGACCTAGAAGAGAAGAAGATAGAGATGGATAAACAATCAGAGAGCTCCAGCTTTGGAGATGGGCTTGGAAGCTCTCAGAGGTCAACCTAACCAGGGCAGGTCAAGTTGCAATATACCTCTTGGGAGGGTCATGTTTGGAAAAGAGTTGAATTGGCTGAGGGAGGAGACTGGAATAACAAGCACACTGGGTGCTTGAGCAGAACCCAGATTCCATGGTATGGTGTCTTTGGGATGTAATGGCATGGCAGTTGGGAAACAGACATATGTTGGGTGAATTTGAAAAAAAAAAAAAAAAGGAGACTGGAGGTGCTGTTGAATCTTTGCTGTGTATGGGAAGAGTTGGGCCTAATTGAGTAGGCACAAATGACCAGGAGAATATACAAATATCTGTATTTGGGGAGAAGATGAGGATAAACCCTGCCCAGGATTTCAGTAATTTAGCACAGGGCATGTGCCCTGTAGACTTTATGCAGTGTGAGGACAGAACTCTTCCTTCTGCATCAAGAACCCTCAGGTTTGCCAGCACGCTAACCCTCCTGGCTCAGAACACTCGGTCAGGGATGATCCCAGCAAAGGCAGAAGGTAGTGAGGGGCCAGGGACCTAAAACTCCCACTTCCCATTGTTTCTCAACCATCGAAAGGACTTATAGACCAGGGAGATGTCTAGTTGGTAAATTGACTGTTCTGCAGTGAAGGCCTGAGGTTTACTCCCAGATCCCATGTAAACAAGCAGGGTGTGAGGCACCTGCTTTTTAAATCTAGAACTGGACAGGCAAAAACTGAAGGATCCCGGAGCTAGAAAGACAACTGAGTCTAGCCAAGTAAAGATGCTTCAGGTTCAGTGACAGAGACTCTGTTTCGAAAAATAAGATGGATGGTGATCAAGGAAGACACTCAACATTGATACCTAGCTTCAATAGATATTTGCATACATGCAGGCACACACACACATACACACACACACACACACACACATACACACATATATACACACATACACACGCATACACATACACACATACACATATACTCAGACACGTATACATATATACACACACATGCATATACACACATACACTCACACACATATAGACACATACATGCACACATACACACACATACACTCACACATGTATACACACACATACACACAAAGACACACAGACATACACACACACACACAAACATGCACCCACACACACACATGAAATAACGAGCCCTTTTGGTGGAATTAAGGCTGTGTACCTATGCTCATAAGACACTGTTGTATCTATGTCCAACAAATCCTAAAGCCATTCAGTAAGATGTAACTCTTCCATGAAGTAACTGTGAGAAGTAACAGGCAGGGTGGCTTAGATCATGATACTTTCCTAATGCTAGCCTGAACCCTGTCATTGTCCACATTAGTCAAAATCTTGTGGTCACCACCTTCTGATTCCAGCATTGAACCCATGTGTTTTCTATGGCCAGATTCATAGCTAGCCACAGTCAACATATCCTGCGAGTTCTGACTCTACAACCACTCTCTCCTGTCTTCTCCATTTCTCTTCAGTTTTTGATTCTGCTTTGTCCTCCCTGATTTTTTTTCCTCTTAGAATATGGGCTTGCATATATTTAACAAATAACATTTAACACTTCTTCCTTCAGCAAGGGGAGAATCAATTCTCGATCAAGGACTAATGGAGTAAAGTCATTAAAAACCTTTGAATGGCACCGTTAGACAAATTACCAGCAGGAAGAATTACAGATACTGACTGCCATTTAATATTAACACATGGGTAGTGTGGCGTGTGTTAGAAATGAGTACTTCTTGACTGAATGAATGAAAAAACACTTGGCTATAAAAAAATAAGTAAGCTGGTAAGCCATTCAGATGTTTATAAATCTATCTATCAGCCAGGGCATTAGCGAAGGCTTAGTGTTGGTTGGCAGGATGCGTGGTCTACTTCCCTATTCAAGACAGGTAAAACTAGACAAAGAAACCATTATTGCAAGTAATCTGCATACAGCGAAGCATCCACACTCGCTATTCTATTGAGTCTTACTAATGACCCCAGGTGTTGTCACTAATGACTTATTAATTAATTAATTACTGCTGACCTACAGGTATTATCACTGCCATTTTTTAATGAAAGTGTTTCATTCACATGGAGCATGTGACTCTTGGGAGTCCCCCTACTCACTCGTGTAGTTAAAAATCCCAGGAGAATAATGACCCCTTAAGTTCAGACTTCTGGAAACCAATTTTCTCCACGAGCACTAACACTCTGCACTTTAAAACGAGAAGAAAAAGTATCCCATGTGTTCACTAGCATCCATCATAAGACATTTTCATACCAGCTACCTCCTTTGGCTCTGTCCTGGTGCCCGCTAGCTCAGAGGCTGTGTGCCTTTTGTAAGGGGACACTGGAGCAGTGACTCCAGTCGTTTGCCTTGTTGTCCCGTGTGTCTACCCCACAGTTCTCACTGTGCCTATGGAGTCATCAGACAGTTACCATGTGATTACAGGAAATAATACGGTTGTTTTCCTCAAGCCCGTCAGTAACCCATGTCACCAGTACACCTACCACTTATCCCGGCAACAATTAAGATATTGTTGACTTCTATGTACGTGCTTAAATAAATAAAACAAAAGGAACTGCATTTTAATGGTGTTTCAGTTGACTGGAGCCTGGGTAATCTGTAGTATAAGATACCTGAGTTTGTGTAAATGATCTGGCTTTCCCAGAAGGAGATGCTTGGATTTATGTCAAATCATCACAACGGATACTCTGTTGTTCCAAGCAGCACAAAAACAGATGTATTTACAGTTCCGGCAGCTGCGGGCCCACTATTAGAAAGCCAGATTTGTACTTCCCATTATATTTCTACTTCCTTGTTTAAATCCCAGCCCTCCCTCCTGAAACAGAAGCCATAAAATAAAGGGAGGGAGGCTGGATTCAAGTAGCCAAGAAATCGCATAACACCCTGTTATCTATGAATAAAATTATGAAACACAGAGAGAAGCAGTCTGACAATTGTTGAGCTTAGAAAAATCTCCCTTTCTATAGTACTTTATTTTAAACAATGTTAGAGATAGTGAAACTAGTGGCTCCCCGCCTTGTTGCTCTCAGAGAGCCCAGACTGGTAGACGTACAGTGTCCGCGCAATGGTAGGCATATCAGGATGTCCAGGAATAGTCAGGAAATAGCCCCATCTCTGACCAGGCTCATGATTGTCCAAAATAAAAATTACTCTCCAGGACTGACTTTCGGCCAGATGTGGCTGTGTGCAAATGTTCTGGCTGATGGAAAATGAGCAAGGGTAAGGCATGAAGCTCACAGTTCTTCCCCACTTCATTCCAAAATTGTAGGTGAATTCCCCACAGCAGGCCTGGGATAGGGGCCACTCTCAGAAGGTGAATGGTAAGTCACAGCAGGCCTGTGGATGGGGCCACTCTCAGGAGAGGACATGCTGTCTGCTCCTGACCACTCACTTGATAAAGCTACCACATCTACATCGACCCTTCCGTGAAAGAGATAGTTTTCTGTCTTGCTAAACCCACTATCCTACTGGCTTTCTTCTCCATGTGTTGAACACCACAGCCTAACCAATAAACCATATCCCCAGAGTAGAATTCTAGATGAAGAATTGAGGTGACATAACTGAGAATGCCTAGAATATCTCCCTCACTGAGATTAACATTTGCAGGAACATTAAGAAAGCAAAGGTGAAAATTATACAGAAATACTTCTCAATAGTCAAGGATCTATTTACACTAAGCGTATTTTACCCTGTGAGGTAATGAGTTTCTTAGGTGTGAGAAACTGCAAATCCCTGTGTCATGGCCCCCAACTTGTGAGTAAAACTGAGTTGTTTCCACTGTGCACATGAAATTTTAAACCTTTGAGTGCTGGCTCAATTTAATTAGATAACTCGTGGCTGAGACTCCTTCAAATATATCTAGATGCTGGGTTGGGGCAATACCTCAGTACATAAAGTATTTGCTGAGAAAGCTGGAGGACCTAAGGCAAGGTCCCCTGCATTCTTACAAAAGCTGGGGACTTCAGTGTGCAACTGTAACCCGGTGCTGGTGCTCAGGGAGACAGCTGATCCCTGCAGCTATAGATGTGGGTTCCATTACTGAGCTCCAGGCTCGTTGAGAGATCCTGTGTCAAAAGATAAGGAGGGGGAGAGGAAAGTAAGGTGGGGTGGGGAGACAGGAGAAAACACCAAATGATGACCGTGAATCTCTAAACACATGGGCAAGCATACATGTGCATCCTCACCACACACACGCGCACACACACACACACATGCACACACACACAAGCACACATGCATATACATGCATGCACAGAACACCTAAGTGTTCTGTCATGTAAATAGACCATGTAAAAACTCTGAAAAGATGGCCTGTGTCACTTCATTAAAAATTATAAGTTGGAGGATAATTAACCACATTATTGTCTGGATCAAATTTCTACACTTTCAGGCTGTGCCAAATTAAAAAAGATAGTGATAAAAGCTTCCAAAGCGTTGGAAGACCAATGGGAGGCTCTCACTGTGTCTCTGGGAATGGCTCTAGTTTGGGTGGAACATTGCAGACAGGAGCCAAGTTCTCTTTCAGAAGCACAGTGAAAACTCAGGGTGGTCCATCCCGAGAGCCATCAGATAACACAGGAAGGGATACAGTCTACCTTCTTCTGAGGCTTGGGAAACACCTGCAAGAAGAAATAAAATCAGCCCAAGGTAGTACTCTGTAAACGATATAACAGCACAGTGCTTGCCTCTGAAGTCTAAGTCACAGCCAGAAGGCCTGCTGTGTCTAAGTCTAGCATCCCCTTCAGGTCAATTACTCCACGTCTTTCTCCCTAACTTACCAGTGCTGATGCAGGGTCCACAGAAATGGAGAATAAAATGAGACAACCAAATTTATTTTTACTTATGGACCCGAGCCAGCCTCTAAATGACTCTGGCAATGGCACTCGCTTCCCTCGGGAACCTATTCTCTAGTCTAATAGATCTCGCCGTTAGGAGATTTCTCTTATAATTCAGCATAAATTGTCCCTTGCTGAATTCCATCCCATTATTCCTAGTTAGATGTCCTTGGACTCCCTTAAACAACGACTCCACTCCCCACAGGCCTGTCTATTCAGAGGCGAGAGAGGCAGGTGAACAGGGGGAATGCTGGGAAGGTCATTAGGGTGCAAGGGAGTGCTGGCCTGGCTTGTGGCTAACCAATGGACATTTCAACCACAAACCATCACATATGGCCAAGGACAGCAAAGCTACTAACCACAGGGCTGGATCATCTCAAGAAAATACTTCATTTCAGCTGACCTCCACATCTAGCTGGTGATAATTTCTCCGTAAGTGAAATGGGTTAGAATCACAAAGAGGAAAGGTGCAGTGCAGCCAGTGTAGAGGTTAACCGCGCAGGTCAGCAAGCTCTAGAGTGAAAGGCTGAGCTCTGCCTATAGTGGTTGATCTCTTCTGGTTGCCCTGGTCTTCCATACCCAGTTCTAGAAATGAGGTACACACTGAGGTTCACATAGAACATCTGGATGTCTGTCTGTGGTTTCCTCCACTGTCCACAGCATGATGTACAGGATTTGGTTTGCTTCGAACCCCGCCATCAGGGAGAGCCTTGCCATGCATTTATACAGCTGCAATGCATGTAGCCACAGCCCCTATACTTATGGGAGCCCAGAACATATGATTAAACCACAGCCAAGGGGCTATTCATCTAGACTGGACATCCACACAATGGACTGAGACCTGGGAGACTCAGAAGCAGTGAGCTGACCTGTCTGTTAAATGGTCTGAAGGAGCAGAGACGGCCCTTCTGTACAGCTAAGGGAGACAGAAGCAATGGCAAAGCATCCCTTGGGGCTGGAAGCTGCAGTAGTGGCCACTCAACCCAGGCCTTGCTGCGGCGTCTGATGCTGAGACCATCTGATTTCTAGAGGAAAGCTGGGCACTTAATACCAAACACTCTACATACTGCTCAGTATCTGTTATAGCACTGACTAGGGAGCATTGACTCAGGAGGTAAAGAGAAAACTGAAAAGTTGGAGCCAAGCATTCTGAACCCTTCACTCACTGCCCTCGAGACCTTATAGAACAGTCTAAGGAGAGCCAGGAAGGGGCTGGGGAAGGAGATGCCATCCGAAGTGACTACGGGAGGATTCAGAACCAAAGGCATTTTTCCCCTAATGTAAGTATATCATACGTGATTCTGGGGCAGCTTATGTAACCTCTCTGACCCCCCCTCCCCCACTCTGGGCTTCATGTATGAAACTGATCAGAGATGGTGACCCTGCACAGGATGCTTTCTGGGGGTTGCAGTCATCAATAGTGATACCAATATCACCTATAGAGGCTCTTAACACTACTTACATGGAAACCATTTTGTTCTTTGCCTCTTTTGTTGGAATTGTTTTTAAAGATACAGAATACATCTTCTTAGCAGCCAAGACACCCACACCGTATCATAAGGCCTGTATAGGATCCTCACAGCTATGCTGATAAAGACAAGCATGCACGCTATTGATGCCGGCATGGTGCCACATAGAACGAGGGCGCACCTATCAGCTTTAGCCCCGCCCTGATTCAGTCTTGACGCGCTCGGAGACTACAAAGCTTCTCTCCCGGTATTCACTGCACTGAAGGGAAGTCAGGATCTCTGTAGTGCCACTTAATAACCAGAAAGGGGACTTCAAAACGACATTTTCTCCAAAGCTGATCGGAAATGAAATCACCTCTTCGCCAGCAAGCTGATGCTTCTGGCTTTCAGCCAGCTCCTCACACTGGTTTTGTGTATCTGCACCGTGATCCCCGCTTCCTGTCTGAGACAGGCCTGGTGATCCCCACTTCCTGTTTGAGACAGGTCTGGTGATTTCTGCTTCCTGTCTGAGATAGGCCCTGTAGAATTCCTTCAGGACTCGGGTCTGTTAAACAGCAAAAGGAAGTATGCAAATTACCTCCAACCACATGCACAAAGCCCACAAACGTTATTCTTAGGAAAGTGCTGATTATGGCAAATTATGAATTAACATGTCAAACACTGAAGTTTGAAACCTTATAATGGTGTTTACTGCACAAGAGCCCCCCAACTGAATTGAAAAATAGAAGGGGAGAAACAGCAACATCAGTGATTCAGTACTCTGGAAAGCTACTAACGCACATCACCTGCCTTCACCAGCCACACCAGAGCCACCAGCTTTTGTCTACCAACACGCACATGGAGATGAGACACACACACACACACACACACACACACACACACACACACAGACTCACAGACACAGAAAGACAAAGAGACAAGACACATACACAGACTCACAGATACAGAGGCACATATACGCACAGAGACACAGACAGACACACACATGACCACACAAAGACATACATGCACATGTGTGTATGAGTATGTGCACACACAATAAAGCAGAAAACACACATGAAGCAGAACCAGCTGTGACTGGTGGTATGGGCCCCACCCAGTCCAACCTCCTGAGGAGGGTTTCTGTGCTGACTGACCAAGCCCATTTGATGAGGCCTGAGGCCATGGTGCTAATGTTCCATATTGCTGCAGTCATATTGGTAAAAGGAGTGGATGGGCTTAGTGAGTCCGAGTTCAGAAGAACGAATTTTAGCCTCTGTAGACCCCGAAGACTTGACGGCTTATGCAGAGCTGTGGGGGCTTCCTGAGATTAGATGAACAGTGGATTCCAGACACTATGGAAAGAAACTGCATTTTAATACCATTGTAATATATTGGCTACGAGTCTTTACAGAATATTTTTGTTGCTCTCCTTAAATTACATTCGCATCAGGAAGGAGGCAGTAAAACAGGAATTTTGCCCATTTCTGATCACAGTACAGTTATCCTCCAGAAGGAAAAGGTATTAATGAGGTGCTAAGCACGCAGTCCGTTTCTGAACAAGTTGTTTCTATGAGGGAAGGTGGTGGTCAATATGGGGGGGATGGTACCCCTGATTCTCCTCCTCAGTGACTGGTGCATCAAAAGTTGACGCTTCCTATTTCCCAGGTAGGAAAGGCCAAATTCAAGGCCCGTGACATGGCGCTCCAGAGCGGTGATTAAAACTGTTTTAGGAGGGTGAAGTCAGGGGCAGTGACTTGTTTTAAACTTCCTGTTTCCTCCCTGTGTTTCCAGGGAATCCCTTGGAAGGCAAAACAGGAGCAAATCACGTGTCCCTGATCCTCTGCAGAGATCCCTGCTCCTCCCACACCACAAGCCTGGCTCTGACCTCCAAGAAAACCCAACAGCAGGCTGACTTCCTCCCCTGATCATGTTCCTCCCTTCTGAGAACTTGGTTCACCTGGCAGTGGCTCTTATTGATCCTCTCTGGTTAAAAAATGACTCAGAGCTGAATCTGCCTCTCACTTCAGGATCCCCACCTCAGTGATGAACCAGGTCTGTTCCAGTGGACAAGCTGGGTCCCAGGAAACCTAACATACTTCCATGACATCAGTCCCTAAAACGGCTGGTCAGCTCTGTCCCTGCTCCAGTCTGCTCTTCTCCCTTCTTGTCCCTTTCCAGGTTCCAGTGACAACTTCTCCATGGTTGTACGCTAGTATGTGCACACCAGTGATCTTCTGCACTCTGTTTGATAAACCTCTATTGCACACTAATATGTAGAAGCGATTCTGTGTCCAAGCTTTTGAAGTTATGACACAGTGCTGTCGTGTTCAAATGTCACACTTGGGAACTGCATGATTAATTTATATTTAAAAAAAAATCACCAAAACCAAAGTCTCATTTTGAGGGTGGAAAGTGTATTTTGGCTTGTAGTTTGGAAGACTGTAGCCAATAATGTTGAGGAAGATGTGGCCCCAGAAGCTAGAGGCTTGTCACATTGAAACCGCAGCCAGGGAAAGAGAAATGTAGTGTGTTTTTTCACACTCCTAAGGGAGATGGAGTTGTAAGCTCTCCCAGGATCCCTGCTTCCTACTCTCTAGAGCCTGACATATGGAAGGGGTCTTTTCATGCACATGATGTGAGAAGATCATACCATGGTTTGCACCACAAACAGGGGAGGGTGTATATGTGTGGTGTGTCTATGTGGTATGTCTGTTTGTTTGTGTATGGTATGGGGATGTTGTTTGAATGTGTGTATTTGAGTGTGTGTGAGTGTATATGTGTGTTTGTGTGATGAATTTATGTGTTTGAGTAGTGTGTGTGTATATGGTGTAGATGTGTGTGTGGTCTCTGTGTGTGGTGAGTGTGTGTGTTTAATCTCTTCTGCACATCACACTGAATAGGTTTCTATAACAGTAAGTAAGCAGCAGGCAGATTGTCTCACTGTCTAGGGAAAAGTGAGATTTCATGTGACCTCATAAAAACGTAGACCCTGGGGACAGTAGCAGCTTTAAGGACCCAAAAGAGCTCAGACGATAACCCAAGTTCCAAAGGAAATGCCCCCAGGCTAGAACCCCAAGATCAGGCTCTGGAGCTGCTGAACACAGAATTCAGGTTCAGGTCCTGACTCCTGACCACACAGATGAAATAATGGCTTTGGTTCATACTAGAAGCTTTCCTTAACTTGTCATTTATCAGTGCCTGTGACTCTCACTAGAATCCTCCTTGGAGACAAGAGAGCTGGTCTGTGCACCCATTGCTTTGTCCTCAGCACCAAAAGCAGGACCACTGTATAGCTGGAACTCAGGAATGAAGTCAGTCTAGACTGCCTGGGTCCTTGAAGATGTCTGAATTGTAGCCTTCATGTGAGCATCCTGGAATCTCCCTCCTTGCTTTCTCCTTCATGGGTTTCTTTGGTCTTTGTCCCTTCAATGCCTCAGTTCTTCTCTTCCATTCACTTCCTCTGTGACTCCTCCTCAACATCCAGTAGGGATAGTCCTTAGGTACAGAAAGCAGAGCAGGTGCCATTTTCTGTGACCACACAGTAAATTGGCAGTGTTGCCTTTCTCCCTATATGCAGACCACCCCTGCCCCAGCCAGGCTCCCCAGCACTCAGTGTGGAACCCATGGGGACCCATTGCCAAATTCTTTCTAAATAAAGCCAGCGCCTTTCTCAGGAGCCTTGTGGGGACAGCTGTTAATGCAGTGACATTTTCTACATCATTTAATCTAGCCAGTTAGATTCTGATTCAACCCTCTGTGCTGAGCTTCAGCTGCGTTGATCCATCTGTCTGCTAGTTACCTACACTCGGCAGTCTCTCAGGCACCACAAATTCACCATGCCCAAAATCTGAACTCATCATGTCTTCCCAACAAGCTCTTCTCCAGGGCCCAGTATCTCATCTCCAGATTTTTACTCACAAATGTCTAAGCCTCAGAATTGCTTCCCACCCTCCCCTCCTGACCCACCAGTTCTGATCAAACAACATCCCATGGACCCCACACCTTTTTCTCCTTTCTATAATTGCCCCCAACTCAACCACAACACTTAATTCTACCAGCAACCTCCTGGCCAAGCTTCCCCGCTCTCCTTACCTCATAATGTGACTTCCTCGTGTAGCTCGACCATCACCTTGATGAAAAAAGTCACCTTCTTCCTTTCCCATGTTTCCCATGGGACACCCTTACTGAGACAGACTTTTGATGCTTACCCAGACACTCCTGGTCATCCTCTGTCATCTCAATGAGCATCATGTGATTCCAAACCAGCGTCTGTGCTGCCTCCAGTCTTCCAGCAAAGCACTCGTCACTCCTGACTCTCCCTGAGACTTCCCAGTGGTAGCATACTCTCCTGGAAGGCATCCATTCTCCTTTTCTACTCTGCTTGCTCTCTCCTCATCATCCAGATCTTACCATGGAAGTTTCTTTGGCTCCAGTTAGCATCTCCACTTAATTACCAGCTGTTTGAGCTCAACTTCTTGTTCCAAAGTTAAGAGCATAAATAGGCAAAAGGCAACACAAATATAAACTCTCTCACGAATATGGCCATTCTTCAAATACACTAAGTAGGAGTTAAGGTACCATTGTGAGTTCAGAGAGGAACTCACACGATATCTGTGAAAGAACAATCTACAGAGAAAAACCTAGCCTAAACAAATCTTGGTCAGTGTAGAGAATTTTAACAGAGAAAGCGCAGGAAGGGGTTCTCCACAACAAGGAAGTACAGAGGAGAAATGGAAGGAAGGAAGATGTAGTCAGGGTTTAGTCAAAAACAGAAGTACATTCGGCCATTTCCACTCTGTAACATTACACTCAGGCTTTGCACCTTGTACAGAGGGACAAAAGTTTATGTAGCCCATGGGTTTGGATCATTCAGGGGAACAAGGCCATTATCAGTTAAGACCTGGTGAAGACATGACAGAAGACCATTCTCAGGGCAGAAGTGACTGCCTGATGTGGAAGAAACCAGAGGTAGGTCATAGCAAGATTTGTGTTTTAAAGCCACTGGGGTCTCATGAGAAATCCATCAACCCCTTTGGAGGACAGAGATCCCGGTGACCCCAGGATAGCTTACATGGAAACAGATGGACCTTCAGATGTTGAAAGCAATGGAAAAGCAGAGATGAACCATATAGAAAGCCAAAGCAATGTGGAAGGAGACAGGATCTGAGAATTGAGCATAGGATGGACACATAAGGGTCTAGCCTAAGGAAATAAGGAAAGAATCAATGATCTGTTTGAATCCACTTAACACTGCAGCAGAGTTGTTCTGCAGAGTGGTGAATGATCAGGTTAGAAGGGCATGTGTTGTTGTGAGAGTGTAAGGAGAGAAAAGAGAAACATCATATGCCCAACAGTCCTTCAAAGGTCATGGGCAAGAAAATGTGGTACATCTACACATTGGAACACTATTCAACTACCAAAAACAAAGATATCATGAGTTTTGCAGCCAAATGAATGGAATTTGAGAATATCACCTAGAGCCAGGAAGACACATGTGGGAGGTATCACTTATAAGTGAGCATTAGCCATAAAGTTCAGGACAACCAGGCTACAATTCACAGACCCAAAGAAACTGGGTAATAAGGAGGTCCCAAAGAAGGATGTGTGAATCTCACCCATAAGGGAAAGCTAATAATAGTCATCAGTTGTGGGTGAAAAAAAGGACTAGGTAGGAGAGGGGACGAGGAGGGAAACAGAGATGAAAATCAGGTGTGGAAGGCAGGGTGGCAAAGGACTGGGAATAAAAATGGAAAAAGGTATGTCATCTCTGGTGACAATCTGGAGGCCCGGGACTGAGAAGGATATGGGGAGTTTATGGGGTTGACCCTAGCTGAGATTCCTAACAGAGGGGGATATAAATACTGAAGTTGCCACCTCCCATACCCAGGCAGGATTTCCAGAGGAGGGAGAAGAACTGTTCTATGCTTACAGACATGAGCCTAACATAACTGTCTTCTCAGGGGCTTCACCCAGCAGTAGATGGAGGCATATGCAGAAACCTACAGCC
The DNA here is from genome assembly GCF_978045245.1 of Mus caroli. Lineage (NCBI taxonomy): Eukaryota > Metazoa > Chordata > Mammalia > Rodentia > Muridae > Mus > Mus caroli. The sequence goes on from NW_028227274.1 coordinate 81,849,537, forward strand.
AAACATCAGGCATAGCTCGAAGAGTCTAGTGGAAGAGTGAGGGATAGAAGTGGGCAGGTTGGAGAGGTCAAGGGCACCACAAGAAGACCTACAGAGTCAACTAACCCAGGACCATGGGGGCTCACAGAGATTGGCCCACTCACCAGGGAACATGCTGGAGCTGTACCTAGGCCCCCTCTAGATGAAAATATGCAGTTTGGTCTTTATGTTGGTCTTCTAACAAGTGGATCCGGTTTCTGTTCCCTACCATCGAATCTCCTTCTCCCTACTTGGATTACCTGGTTGGACATCAGTGGAAAATGATATACCTTGTCCTACTGGGACTAGATGTCTCAGGGTACAGTGATGCCCAAGAAGGTTATTTCCTTCTTTGAGGAGAAGAGGAGGAGGCAGCAGCGGGGTAGGGATTTTAAGGGTGAAACTAGGAGAAGGGTGAAACTAGAGAATGGAGGGGGCTGTGGTCAGAATGTAAATGAAATAAAACTAAATTACTGGAAAAATAGTCAGGGACAGACAAGTAAAAGAATGAGTGTATCGAAAGAATTAGTACCACTGGATGGGTGTGTGGGTAGATGGATGAATGGGTGGATGATGGATTGATGGATTGATAGATCAATGGATAGATCAATGGATGATGAATAGATTAATGGATAAGTGGGTGGATGAATGGATAGATGGACAGATGATCAATGGACAAAGAGATGGACAGACAAATGGATGGATGGATGGATGGATGATGGATATATGGACGGATTAGTGGGTGGGTGGGTGGGTGGGTGCATGGATGGGTGAGTGGTTGGATCAGTGTGTGAGTGGGTGGATGGATGGTGGGGAGATGGGTGGATGGATGGGTGGATAACGCATAACCCTACAGAGCTCAAACCCTACAGGATGTATATTTTCAACAGATTTTTGACAAATTGATCCAAGTTATGACTCTGAATTCTACTCTATCGCAACAGACAGAGAGTGAAGTATTTAACAGACAAGGAACAAAATAAAAATAGTATTTTAAGTACATTAAGCCAGACAGTGGTTTTATTATGAGAACTGAGTGGGTGGCTGGGATGCAGACAAATCAAGAGATCCCTAACAGTGGTATGATGATGATGGTGATGATGGTGATGGTGGTGATGATGATGATGGTGATGATAAGTAATAATCCCACTGTGTGCCTCCCATGGAATATACCCTGGAGATTTATAAACAACATGAATAATCTTTTTCCCTGGACATCCTGATGCATGAGTTAGTTCTTTATTTAGTTTACAGATGGGAAAACTGAGACTCAGAGAAGCTAAAAGACTGCTGTCCCATAGCCAACAACTATAGTGCGGGAATTCCACTCAACTCCAAAACCCGCTAATGTTCAGGCAGAACCACCACTCAGGTTAGAAGGTAGTAGGTAGGGTAAGCCAGACCCCTAAAGACATATATATTCCACATACAGTATGTTAATAAGATATTTCAAAGTCTCCCTGAATGTAGAATGGTGAATATTAGCATCTGGGAAGGGAAGAGGAAGGGGGAGGATGCAATGACCTAGTGACAGATTCTGAGGGATGTGAAGACACTGTGTTCCTCTGATGAGGTCACTGTACTCCAGGGAATAGAAGCAAATCCACAGACACAGAGACAACCCTGGTTAACTGAGTGGGTCACAGAACAGAACAAAAAGACATGCTGTGTGAAAGGAAGTCATCAGATGGGAAGGAGATAAGACGTGAAGGTGACGGGTACCAGAGTCCACCATATAGTATGTATCTTATGTTATATTTATATATTACATATCACATATGCACATAAATTAATACATGTATGCACATATATAGAGATTTGAATGAAATTGCCAAAAGAACACAAAAGAAGAAAAGAGAAACTAGGTTTGATAAGTGCCTGCTGCGTGTGTGTATTGGTCATATAGTGTCCAATAGTGTGTAGAGTTAATATAAGCTAAACAGTTTACATTAACTAATAGTGTGTCTAATAGTGTGTAGAGTTAATGTAAACTAACCAGTTTCTTTTAAGGCGATGGGAACAGTTTCTGGTGACCCTGAGAAGCCAAAACTCCTAAATGTTCACTTATGTCTGACCTCGGATGTCCACGTTTTTAGTTACCCCATAGTTTTTCAGGCTGCCATTTCCCTTAGCCAACCACTACCAACACTAGAAACCTAGGAGTTTTTAAACCTGTATTGGGCATCCCTTCTGTCTCCTGTTCCCCCTTAATTCAACTGGGCTTTGTGTTAAGTACTCTCCACATTGATGTGTGTGTGTTTCACCAATACATGAAAAGTGTTGAGGGAAAAAACAGATAGGTCCTTTATTGATAGAAAGTGGTCATAGGTTGGCCATGCTCAGGTATTAAAATCAAGTTATGATAGACTACAGGTTGCAGGGATATTCATTCTACAACAACATTGTATGAAACATTAGTTCCCCAGCCTCAAATCTGTCTACTCTCCAGGCACTGAAAGGCACTGGGTTGGCCCACATTTCTTCTCAGGCTGTATACTAGAAGTCCAGGGTCATGAGCATCAGTCTAAATTCCCCTGAGTGGGGAAGTGTGCTGAGATGTGTTGATTCTAGCCCATTCTCAGAAAGAGCATGCTGACAAATACACCAGTCACTATTCCAAAAATGCCTGCCAATGGGGATCCCTTCGGAACTGTGTTGCCCTGCCCCCAAGCTCTCACTGTGTAAGCCAGCAAACAGAATGAAGGCTAGACATTAATAGGAACCAATTTTTTCATCCCCACCAGAAATTATGGGGAGGGAAAAAATCACGTTAGCACAAGAACTCACGTCCTTGTAAAATCACGGTAGAACAAGAACTCATGTCTGTGTTATTATCCATATTGTTAATGTCTGTTGTATTCGAAGTTTCCTAGCTGAGGGAGAAGCCACAAATATGGTACTGTGTATTTCTTGGGAAGGACTATCCTGAGTTTTCAGAAAGTCAAACTCTGTCACAGCAGAGAAATTACCAAAAAGAACTGGGCACACGAAGCAGGCAATTCTCGTGTGTGTGTGTGTGTGTGTGTGTGTGTGTGTGTGTGTCCCCTAATGCCTGCATGAATAATTCCAAATCAAACATATTCACATTATTAACTTTTTAAAGTTTATTAGTCTCAGTGCTAATGAACTCATTCATCCCTGGCGAAAGCACACGGCTCCCTAATGGAATGTCGATAGATAGATAGATCGGCAGCAGAGTGAACTCGGCCAAGGGCTAATGCCAAATTCCACTTGGCGGCAGTGACTGGAAACGGGCAATCATTTCCAAAGAGATGCTTGGACACAGCAGCCTGCGACAAGAACACTGAAGACCAGCGTGTCTGTAGATCAGGGATCACTTGGCATCCAGTGACCGAGCTTGAGAGAGTCACCAAACCTTCCTAAGACTCGGTTTTATCTCTGCACGTGCAGGAGACAGGCCCAGTTCATCCCAGGCATTCTTCTAGATTATCCTTTAATACCCCAGCCAAGAATGCCATCTCCTAACTTTCACAGAAACTACTGTGTATGTGTACACATTTGCATGCCTGCTATCTTACCCGTGAACGTCAGCGCTGGCTCATTCTCTGCAGATCAAATTAACTTGGCTCCTCGGGAGATATTATGCCACAGGTTACGGGTTTTAATTTCTGACCTGTTCCAACATTGCCCAAGTTCAGAGTTGTAATGAGTTTCCTAACCTGCATTGGTTTGTGTCAGCCTGCGTGACAGCGCGTTGAGCGCACTACACAAGATTGGGAAATGGAATGGTCTTTAAAAAAACAAAACAAAACAAAACTATAAGTCGGCCTGCCTTTCTTTCAATTATCAGTTTTGAAAAGTATCCCAAACATGGGCACACTTCTGGCGATGTGCTCTGAACTGCCCAAATTAATTCTTCAACATAAACTTCCTGTCTAGATACAATGACAGGTTTTTTTTTTCCTAGGTTACCTGAAATCTTTGAAAAACGTGCAACAGCTAGCGAGCCGGGCTGTTTTCTCCTCGCTGCTTCATTACTGAGCTAAAGCAAAAATAATAATCATAAAAAGCTTTTGCTCCTGGACCACATAAATTATCTCCAATTTTCCTCATTATTTTCTTCTGCAGGGCATAAGGAGATTGCCTGTGGTAAAATATGTATCAGTACAAAACAAATAGAAAACAGTTTAAATCACTGAAGTATTTACCTTTTTATTTTAAAAAATAGACATTTTAATCCTATTAACGGTAAATTATATTACCCAGTATAAAGGCTGACATAAAAGAAATATTTGAAGCATGCAGTTAATTATGATACCAAGTGACACATAATATTTATGCTCCTCTTGTGTAGCCTGAATGATTTTTCTTTCACTAACTGTGAGTCACACACTGATTGAAGTCTTGAAACCAGCACTAAGACGGACTACAGGCGTGCCTGCCATCCGCACCTCAGTCAGTGGATAATTAACGCTGCAAGACCTTGCCATTGTGTATTCCTATGGTCCTAATTTTGCACAGAGGGGAAAAAAAATCTTCCAACAAAGTCCTTTCATTTTCAGTCTCTATCCCAGTGAATGTATTAGAAGTCTACATGGACGCAGCAAAGCCTGGAATCTGCAAACAAATATCTATGCAGAACAGTTGCATCCCCGTGAGGATGTTGGATCTCTCCACAGTCCAAGGCATTCCTGAAAGCCTAAAAATCCTCTTTGAGGTGACTGAGAACTTCAACTGAATCAAGTGTCTCAGATATGGGTGAGCAATCCCACCCAAGACAGAATTAAATGTAAACTGCTCATCTGTTTGCTGAGTGCCTGGTGAGGAGCTGGGTAGTCTCAGAGAAATAGATGGATGGTGTGGAACCTTGCTGCTAGGTTACTGGTCGCCTGTGACCAATCCTAGTTTGAAGGAGGCCCACTGCCGAGCAGCATCGCAAGCTCTTTCATTCACACACTGAAGCTCTTGCCTGAAATGATCACAACAGGTTATACTAGCCTTGTAACCATGGCAGGGTTTCCCACTGGCTCCTATCAGTGGCCCCGAGAATGTGCTGTTGTAGCCCAGTGGTAGCTCCATGGGGCGTTCAAACATCCCATTTTTCACTCTGCAAGAAATAGACATTTCCCATAACTCTTTGGTTCCATTCTCAGTTTCATTGATTCATCTCATGACTTGCAGCCCCTCCTCCAAAAGAACTTAAGTCAGTAGAAGTCGCATTGACTAAGGTGAGAGGCCTTTGATCCAGACAGGTTCCCATTAGATGGTACTTCACCATGGGAAGAAAACAAAGCATCAAGATGAGTTGGTTTTACTCACTTAGTGTTTCTGTTTGATTTCTGCCTGCAGGACTAGCTGTATATCTAACATGAACGTGCCATGAATATGATCGAACACCATGGGACTTGAAATAGCAAGAGGTGTAAACTTGCTGAACCCCTGTGACTGACACGAAGCTGTATATGCAGGGACTTACATGATGCTGTATATACAGGTCCTTCCCCACTGGTCCTCATCTACTGGTATCATCCGCCCTCACAACCAGTTTGCAAAGCCAGCACGACTACCCTTTACATAGCTTAGATCCAGACTGAAACTGAGGCAGAGAGGCTATGAATCTTCCTGAAGAATCAACAGCCAACAAGCTGAAGAGCCATAATTCAAAGGCAGACAAGTGTTTGGTCTCACCTGCACTTATTTCTCATTGATATTTTAATAGTTTATTGCAACAAAAATTGTTACACAGATACTAACAATTGAGTGAAAGCAGTGAAATTTAACTGCAAAATCCATTATGAGTCAGTGAGATTATTCTACCAGACCTCATTCAACTGGAAGATATTCGGAACATTTAATAAAAATTTCGAATTATAATCGGATACACTTTTTACCGAGGTGTAATTTACATTTTGTGAATGCACAGATCGTGCTTAAGGATACCATTGGTAAGAGTCGACAGGGGATATATCTAGGCTCTATCATGATGGGAGACTCGTCCATGGCCCAGAAGATGTGTCTTCCTGGTCTTTGCCTGTCTACTATGTGGGCAATTGCCATTGGATTCCCCTCGGGTCATTTGTCTATGCCTGGATCCCTCTGGGATTTTATACGATTGTATTTGCTTTCTCTTCTCATCATAACCAGTCTCTGTGAGTTGGGTGAGTGAGTGTGATTACGGAGATTTTACTATAGGTGAAGCTTGTCATCTCTGCACCCAAGGCAGCTAATTCCTACGACCACAAGGACATCTTGTTTTCCCATTTAATACTTGTCTCTTCTCCCTCCTCCACGAGCCCCAAAAACACTTTCCCAAGTTTTCCCATTTCAAACACTCTGCCGATAGAAACACAAAATTCAAGTTTTGCTTTGGCTTCATCCACTTAGCACAAAGGCCTGGGAATCCATGTACTCTTTCCTGACTAACAAGAGCTCGTTCATCTTACTGAAGGGCAGGTTGCTTATATGTGAGCTAGTTTGCTAGTCATATACATACCGAAGGAGCTACAGACTCTTTCTGCTTTGGAATAAGCCTTGGAGCGGGAGGTGAGGGGAAAGACCATCTGTCAACATCTCTGTTTTTTTTTTTTTTTTTTCTAACAGTTTTCCTCCCTCTGGAAGAACTGTCCGATTGTCAAGTTGTGGAGTCATAATGAAATGGAATATATAGGGTGTATTATTTTTAACTATGAAGCTACCTGTCCTATGTTAGATTACCAGCAAGAGCGACTGACATCCACAGCAGAATTTGATCCTGTTATGGTCGCATGTGTGACTGCCTGAAAGATGGGCTGTTCAGCTTGTGCTGGCCTTTGTGGATGCTAACACAGCTGAACACCTCTCCTTACTTGGGTTTCAAGTGTCCTCTCCCAAGGCAAGCTTGACTGGGTCTCCAGTAAATTTTCAAACTGGACTCTACTTTTTCACTGTTGACTTGTGAGGAGGTTTTGTGTGCTGGTGCTAGTCGCCTCTGTGGTCTGCAAATGCTTTCCAAAAAAAATCAGTCATTTGTTCAATTAGAGGCTCCACACAAGCTTTTGAACAGTATTTCTTTATAATTTGGATGAAGTCCACCTGGACAGTTTCTTTCTTTATAAATGGATTTCTTAGTGTCAACTCTAAGAACTCTGCCGATGCCTACATATCAAAAACCCTTTCCAATATTTATTTCTTTTCTAAAAGATCTCCTTGTTGTGTTGCATTTTTATCCATAATCATTCTACTCATTCATCTTTGGTTAAACTTTACATAAGTTGTTGGACTTAGTTCAATATTCTCTCTGTCTCTCTGTCTCTCTGTCCCTCTGTCTCTGTGCCCATCTGTCTCTGTCTCTCTCTGTCTCTGTCTCTCTCTGTATGTGTCTTTCTGTCTCTCTGTCCCTCTGTCTCTCTATCTCTGTGTCTCTGTCTCTGACCAGCAAAGAAGGGAATCCAGTGAAGCGTTGCATGGTGTAGCAATGCAAGATCATCCTGTCTGTGGGGATCCTTTTATTTTCTTTCCAAACTTCACACGCCCTCTCAAGTGTCTGTTTTCATGAAAACATCACATGCGCTCTCACAGGACAGCTTGCACAGAAACATCATGTGACACAACTGAGTTGTTAACAAAGCCAGCAATCTCCACCTCATAATGCGCTCTGTCTTAGAATATACACACCACTGTTTATTAGGGTTGTCTCTGTTCCACCACCATCAATAAGGAAACCTTGCCTTTCTTCTGCTCCTTAAGTCGTTAATGTGTAACAGATACATCCCTGTTGATGTTGACACACAACCTTGTGATCTACAAAGTCCAAGCTTAAGAGCCACATAATCAAGTTCCAAAACTCACACACATCTCACAATATTTTTAATAATTTGGTGGTGTATTTGCCACTATGCCGGGGTACTTGTGGTCCAGAGGCCACAGTTGGGCATTTCTGTTAGAATTTTAGGCTTAGTACACTATTAAGTAGCACAGATATCAGACCTACAGTATTTCTCCTAATCAGAAAATCTGATATGCATGAAACTCTCAGGGAAAGACAGCTGACCATGAACCCTTGTGATTCTTCTCGTCCATTGTCCCCTCTTCCTTCCCCATGACCCGGGCTCATGGTTTCGCCTTGGAAGAGCTACCACTGGTAAGTCTTTGATTGGCCTGTTAACAGCAGATCATAGCCATTTTCCTGTCTTCAGAAAATGTTTTGTTTCTCCTTTTCTCTGAGTGATGGTCTTCCTGTACACTCAAGTCTAGAGCAGCAGCACTCATCTTTCAAAAGCCCAAAGATGCCTTTTGCTTCCCTCTGGCACTGTGATTTCAGGTGTGTGTTGACAGAGGGCTTTTTCATCAGTGTCTGAGAAAACACATTAAATGCTGTTGTACGAATACCTGTGGGGAAGAAAAAAAATGAAAAAAAAAAGACAAGACTTGAAAAGTTTCTGAGAAATATTACTAGGTTGATAACAAACTTTTACAAATTTATATGGTTGTAAATTGTCCAGCCCTTACTATAATTCACAATATGTTTGCATACAATAAAAATACCAATAACGCAAAAGAACAGGATAATATGATATACATTGAGGGCAAGTCTGCTCAGTCTAACAGTCTCAGAAATGACATGCATTCTTTTTTAAATTAATGGGCTGGGACTTTAAAGCATAATTTAAAGATGGACTACATGTGTTTGAAGAGCTAGAAATAAATGAATTTATTAAGTAGAGAGATTTAAAGTATAATAAAATCACAAAGAAACCACATTATCTTAGATGAATGAGCTTGGGAAACTGAGGAAGAGAAGGCAGGAAGAGTGTAAGTGCCAGAGGGGATGGAGGACAACTGGAGAACAAGGCCCTCTGAATTAATTGAGCAAGGCTCCTATGAACTCAGAGATTGAAGTAGCAAGCATAGGGCCTGCACAGGTCTGCACCAGGTCCTCTGCATATATATTTATGGCTTCCAGTTTAGAGTTTTTAAGGGATTCCTGTGTGTGTGAGCTAGTAGGTCTCTGATTCTTGCCCCTTATCGTGGCTCTCTTCCTTCTCTTTGTTGGTTTTTATCTAATTGCAATGTGTTAGTTTCATTTTGTCCTATTGTATTTTTCCTTATTTTATTACCATCCCTCAGAAACCTGTTTGTTTCTAATGAGAGGCAGGAAGGGGGTGGATCAGGATGGGAGGAGAGGTGAGGAAGAACTGGGGAAAGTAGAGAAGGGGACACCACAATCAGGATATATTGTGTGAGGAAACAAAACAAAAGTATAGTGTTCAATAAAAGAAAAAAACTAAAAATAACTACAGAAATAAAATTAAACAAATGTCGTAAAACTGAAGAATAGATATTATAGAAGAAAAGCTAGTCATCTTAAAGCCATAACAACCCATAACAACAAAATGAAATATGAAGAGGAAACAGATGCCTTAAAAATACAAAGAACATCAGGAGGCTGGTGGTCAACCCAACTAGAGAGGAACAATGATAATTCTAACAGACTTCTTCTCAAGAAACAACACAAACCAGTAAACACTGGAAAGGCTCCTCTGAAGTACAAAAAATAAAGAGAAAAGGAAGGGGTAAGTAATGAAGACATGAGGATTTGGGGTTTTGTTCTTGTTATTGGTTTTCTGTTTTCTGTTTTGTGTTTTAGTTTGGTTTTGGTTTCTGATTTGGGGTTTTGTTGTGGTGGTTGTTGTTGTGGTGGTTTTTGTTTGTTAATTTGTTTTTGGGGGGATTGGGTTTTTTTTTTTTTTTTTGGTTTTGTTTTTTGTCTTGCTTCAAGATTTCTGGTCAAGCCAGAGTCTACGTCAATGAAAAAGGCTCCAAAACAATGTGATCAATGACGAAACAAGTAGTTCCTCAGACATACAAGCTGAAAGCGTGTGTTATCAGTTCAGGCGTTCTGCATAAATCCTGCATAGAGATGGAAGTGACCCCATTTGGAATTCTGAGTATGTCCTAAGGCTTCTCTGTGGTAGCTACACAGCACTGTGGCAAGTTTTGCAGAAAGTGTAGCTTCTATTCACCACTGGAAATGATGACTATACAGATAAATATTAAAGGATATATATATATATATTAAAGCATAAAAATAATATAAATATATTTATATATAAATTATATATTACTATAATTATATAAATTATTATAGATTGCATATATATAAATTATATATATTGTATATATAAAATTGTAAATATATACATATATTAAAGCATAGTTGCTTCATAGATAATAGATCAGTGGAACAGAAAGAGTCAGGAAGTAGATATAGACATATACTGCCAAGTGAACTTTGAATATATAGTAAGAAAAATTAATAGAAAAGTTATTTTTTTTCTAATAAACAGTACAAGAAAATGAAAAAAAATTCAAGGATATTTAAGAAATACCTCGACTATAGAGAAAAGTTGAACTCCAGTGAGTCATGTACCTAAATATAAAACTTCAAGCTACAAAAATCATTAGAAGAAAACATAAAGGAAACCTTTGAACCCTTCGGAGCTGAGAAAGGTTCCCACACACACGCTCTTTAATCTCAGTGCCAAAAACATGGTCCATAAAAGGAAAAAAATTAGTAAGTCAGAATCATGAAAATTAAGAACTTCTGGCCTTCAAAACTCATCCTTTGGAGAGCTAAAAAACAAGATACAGGCTAGGGCAGAGTCCTTCAAACTGTAGAGCCCAGAAGGGACCCACATCTAGAACAGTCAAATTGAAAACCTTCTGAAATCGGTTATAAGAAAACAAATTGTCTAATTTGTTTAAAAAAAATTTTTTTTAAAGATTCTGCAAACACTTTGGTAAAGACATGCAGATATCCAAAATGTTCACAGAAAGATCTGTGACTATGGTCATTGGAAAAATACAAATTGAAACCATAAGGAGAAATTGCCACGCTGCTAGAAAGCTGACCAGACCCAGTGTTGCCAATTCATGACCATTATCTTCCTAAATGACTTTGAGCACCCTTAAAAGCCAATCATTTAGATGGAGATGATGCGGAAGCAGATGAAAGCACTTGAGAGGCAACCCAAGTGTGATATCCAGAACCTACCATGTAAGAAGACAATTGGAATGGAGGGACGCTACTGCGCAATCTCAGAACTCCTACAATGAGATTAGAAACAGAGACAAGAGAGAGTCAACTAGCCTGGGCTACACTGTGCAGCAGCAGAAAGAAGACGCCGTATCAACAGGGAAAGACGAGACTCGATACCCCCAGATAGCCTTCTAACCTCCACATGAGAACATGCATTCCCACCACAATGTGGGCAGAGACATAAATATTTTAAGAAGTCAATGATTTACTTCCTCATGGCCCAACATCCCCATCCCTGGATGAGTTGCCTGAGAAAAATGACACATATCCAGTAAAAATCCAGAGGTACACACTTGCAGGGTTGCCAAAAAACTGGATACAACTCAGCTCTCCACCAGCTGGAAGAAGGTAAGGCTTTGTGTTGTAATGAATATTACACAGCAAAGGGGTGGGGGGAGCGACAATAAACAGGACACCAAAAACTGAGTCTCAAATCCATTATGCTGAGAGAGAAAAAAAAGGCACACACAAAATGCCTTATGTTCTTAATTATTTATATGAAGTCCCCACATGCAGGGCTTCTGAAGGATGGACAATGCTTTGGGAAACACGTATGTGCTTCTAAAGTCATGAAACTGCACACACAAGGGAATCTGGTATTTTAACTCAGTAAATGTCATTTTTCTTCAGTTACTTTTTTAAAAATTCACTTTGCATCCTAATTACTGCCCCCTCCCTGTCTCCCTCATGCAGTCCCTCCCCCATGTCCCCTTCCCTTCACCTCTGAGAGGGTAGAGGCCCCTCCTGGGTATCCCTCCACCCTGTGCAGGGCTAGGCACATCCTTTTCCACTGGGGCCAGATCAGGAAGCCCAGTTAGGGGGAGGGATTCCACAGACAGGCAACGGCTTTAGGGAGAGCCTCATTCTAGTTGTCGGGGGACCCACATGAAGACTGAGCTGCACACCTGCTAAATATATGAGCATGGGGGTGGAGAGACAGGTGTGTGTGTGTGTGTGTGTGGTTGTGTGGTTGTGTGGTGTGGTTGTGTGTGTACATGTGTGTGTGTCTGTATATATATGTATGTGTTGTGTTACCTTATATATGTTATGTCTTGTGGTGTGATGTGTGGTGTGTGTGGTGTGTGTGTGTGTCTATGTATGTATGGGATGTGTGTATGTGTGTCCTGTGTTGTATTATATGTGTTATGTCTGTGTTGTATGTATGTGTGTGTGTGTGTTTACTCATTGTTTTAAAATTGCTACTTCTCACCAATAATACCATAGGAGAGGGATTCTAAAAAGAAAATCCCTAATTATATCCTTTCTTTAAAAGGCCCAAATTATAACGAGAACATGTCTCATCACCACATCACCGATAACTACAGTTCTCAGACTCATCTCAGTTGGAAGTCCACTTTGTCACCAGTATCACAGGCAGGACCGATGTCTAGAACCAGGGCCAGATATGCTCAGGCTTGGAGCCAGCCACTCTTAAGATTTCTCAATCTTCGGCAGGTGCTCAGGGTTTCTGGGTCCTAGTTTCTTTGGCTGCAGAACTCACTGTACCACCCTGCCTTCTTTGCTGACTTATTAGAGGGCCAAGCAACTGGCTGAGTATTAGGCCCCTCACACCCACAGACTGCAGACTCCACAGTACAGAGAACCCTCTGCACCATGTGTTCAAAGAACCATCTGGAACTCTGACCATAAAAAATGACAAAGGGTGTCTATAATGTTAAACTGGTAATATAATGACAGGCATATTCATGCATGTATAATATATAACATATATGGAAATATGAGATAGGTAGAGTACAAATTAACAGTAATGAAGACTTAAGAAAAATATATGTATAATGTATTCTATTGAGGCTGTTGATCCTGGTAGTGTCTAAATCTTGAACCTAAGTGCTAGAGTATATATTTTTATATTTATATATTTATTTAATATATTTAAATATTTTATTTTCATAAATTATTTAAATTAAATAAATTGTTTATAAATAATTTTAAATAATATTTAAATTTCTCAAAATAGATTTAAGCATATTTAAATATTTATGTAAGCATTTATAATCTCTAAACCTGATTACAGTCCTTTTCATCCAGCTATTAAACAGAGAGCAGCTCAAAACTCTAAAATATGGACAACCCTAAGGACTCAGAGAGTAGGATCTAGGGTTCTTGTTATGCCTCTCTCCCAGACTGTCCAAAGAGCAGGCTTGTATCTCACCACAGGGCCTGGAACTGGGGGAAGCCTGGAGCCTGCCTCTCCCTTCCTCAGCTTATGATACTTAAAAAGCCTTCAGTCCAGATCAAGCATTGGTTTGCTCCTTGTTTGTCTGGGTTTGGTGTCAAAGTCTACTTCCTTTCTGTTTCCGCCTGGAATCGTTTTTGGTTGAGTGTGGGTATAGTTTCTGTGTGGTATTCTCCAAACCCCACCCAAAGATGTCCAGAACAAATTTGCACACTCACATGAACTCGCCTTAGTTTTGATCGTTAGATTCCAGAAGGCAGGAAATATGTTCTTTTGCATATGAAAACCTTCAGGACTTTCAACTGGTGAGTGTATTACATAAATCCATGACTATTTCTTTGTACTACAGCTTGGTGACTCTTCCAGAGGTTCTTTTATTGTTAGTATTGTTTTAGTTAACTTCAGTTTTTTGTTTTTCCATATTCAGTTGAGAATTGCTCTTTCAAGCTCTGCACAAAGTGTGTCGGGATTTTGATGGGAATTGCCTTGAATCTGTAGATTGCTTTTGTTAAGAAGGCCACTTTCACTATGTTAATCATACTAATCAATGAGCATAGGAGATCTTTTCATCTTCTTATATCTTCTTCAGTTTCTTTCTTCAGGGACTTTGAAGTTCTTATCATACAGGTCTTTCTCTTGCTTGGTTAGAGTTACAATAAGATATTTTATATTATTTGTGACTATTGTGAAAGATATTGTTTCCCTAATTCCTTTCTCGGCCTGTTTATTACTAGTTGTCTTAGTCAGGGTTTCTATTCCTGCACAAACATCATGACCAAGAAGCAAGTTGGGGAGGAAAGGGTTTATTCGGCTTACATTTCCATACTGCTGTTGATCACCAAAGGATGCAGGACTGGAACTCAAGCAGGTCGGAAAGCAGGAGCTGATGCAGAGGCCATGGAGGGATGTTCCTTACTGGCTTGCTTGCCTGCTCTCTTATAGATCCCAAGACTGCCAGCCCAGAGATGGTCCCACCCACAAGGGGCCTTTCCCCATTGATCACTAATTGAGAAAATGCCTTACAGTTGGATCTCATGGAGGCATTTCCTCAACTGAAGCTCCTTTCTCTGTGATAACTCCAGCTGTGTCAAGTTGACACAAAAATAGCCAGTACACTAGTATAACTGAAAGTTACTGATTTTCTTTGAGTTAATTTGTATCAAGCCACTTTGCTTAAGGTGTTTATCAGCTGTAGGAGTTCTCTGGTAGAATTTGGGGGTCGCTTATGTATACTATCGTATTATCCCAAGCATTACTAGAGGAATCACCATCCCTGACCTCAAGCTGTACTACAGAGCAATAGTCATAAAAACTGCATGGCACTGGTATAAAAACAGATGGATTGACCAATGGAATTGACTTGAAGACCCAGAAAGAAACCCACAAACCTATGAACAGTTGAATTTTGACAAAGAAGCCAGAACCCTACAATGAAAAAAAGAAAGCATCTTTAACAAATGGTGCTGGTCTAACTGAATGTCTGCATGTAGAAGAATGCAAATGGATCCATAGTTTTCACCCTGCACAAAACTCAAGTCCAAATGGATCAAAGAACTCAACATAAAACCAGATAAAAATCTAATAGAAGAGAAAATGGGAAATCGCCTTGAACGCATTGTACAGGAGACAATTTCCTGAACAGAACAATGATGACTCTGTCTAAGATCGACAATTGATAAATGCAACCTCATGAAACTGAAAGGCTTCTGTAAGGAAAAGGGCACTGTCAATAGGACAAAACAGCAGCCTACAGATGAAAATCATCTTCACCAACCTACATCCAACAGAAGGCTAATATCCAAAATATGTAAGGAACTGGAGAAGTTAGGCACCAACAAACCAAATCACCCAATTTAAAAAAGTGGAATACAGAGATAAATAGAGAATTCTCAACAGAGGCATCTCCAATGGCTGAAAAGTGCACACACAGTGTGTACACACACACACACATACACACACTCACAGACACATACAGAAACATACATAGACACACACATACACACAGACATACACATAAATACAGATGCACACACAGATACACACAGACACACACACAGAAACTCACATATACACACACTCATAGACACATATATGCACACACATATACAGACATACATATACACACTCAGAGAGACACGCATACACACATACATACACACATGTATGCCTTGCATTTCTATACACCACATGTAAAATATTAATTAATTAATTAAAATGAAAATAAATAAAAGATGTATGTGAAATGGTCTATGAGGCTGTCTGTGTGGAAAGATGAAGTAGAAGTCTGTTTTCAGCTGTACTGTTCGCCCACCATTCCAAATCACAAGTGTCTAAGCTATCACAGACTCAGAAGGGGTCACACCGTCACTCTGTGCAGGGAGCATCCGGCCCCATGGATTCCTCCTGCTCACCATATGAGAAGTAATGGTGTGTCTGTGGGAGATGAGAAGCTGCCCGTGGCAGGAGGCTCCAGGTCTCCATCTGGAATCCTCTATTTAAGTTGGATATTCTTAATTAGTAAACTGGGAGGTTTCATCCCTTGGTGTGAACCCCATTCCAGCCATGGAGTGCATCTGGCCCTGCATCCTCTACACCAACCCCCTCCTTGCTGGTGTTGGAGAGTTGGCTTTGGGGAAGTTGTCTGTGTGTGTGTAATGAATATGCTTCTCGTGACTGTATTTACCAAAGCCCCTGAGTTCT
This sequence comes from Mus caroli, assembly GCF_978045245.1. Taxonomy (NCBI): domain Eukaryota; kingdom Metazoa; phylum Chordata; class Mammalia; order Rodentia; family Muridae; genus Mus; species Mus caroli. The sequence goes on from NW_028227274.1 coordinate 81,865,490, forward strand.
GAGTTGTGCCTTTAGTCCTCCACGGCCTTTGACCTTCACCTCCTCATTATGCTACAGGGTTTCCTTCCCACAGTTTCCTATCAGTTTAGTAACATGGGAGGAGCTCTGAGCAACTCTTTAGGATAAGAGAGCTAATTGCTTTGGGGTCCAAAGGAAATCAAAGTTTACCTTCTCAAAGTCCTTTATTGTGATGGCTAGTAGGGGTGGATCTGAGATGAGCTAGGGGGAGATATGAGCAAAATACATTGCATGAAATCCTCAAAGAATTTTATACACACACACACACACACACACACACACACACACACACACACACACACCAGAGCATACATAGTAAAATGCCCAAAACTCTGTAATAAGTATGTGAATGTAAATATGTCTGGCCTGGTATCCCAGAGGCCTCAGCCAGCAGCAGGTGTAAGCAGTAGAGGTAAGGACTCCTAGGATTCTGCTCTTCCAACACCCTAAAAAAGTGTTTTACCTTCCCCGCCAGGTTCAGAAATGAACACATAAAGATCCTAACTCAAATAGGGTGGTGAGAAGAGGCAATACCTATGCCCTGAACCTGAACAGGAGGGAACAACACCATTTCCAAGGCAAACACTCACTCTGAAAGAGTTAAGCCAACGTTGACTACCCACCTTCTTCACAAACGGCAAGCTAGATGCCATGGAGCCAGCGTAGACCCATTGCAGCTCATGCCATTGCTTGGCTCAAAACAAGGCCATACCTTGTTTGAAATCTGAACCATAACATACGCAAAGCCTGACCACATGTTTCATCCCTGCTATGTTCTTCTGCCCTGAGTGCCCCTGGGTGTTAGCAGGGTTGTCTGACATGCCTTGCAAGAACTTACACCCCTTTCTTTTAGCCTGAAACACAGCGAGGAAATGTACTGTCTCCCCCACTGAGCTCACGGCTGTTGCTTCACTCACTACCTTCCCTTTGTTTATAGCATTGTGGCCCATTTCTATACCGGTGAATGCTGGTGGCAACAATGGCATCCAAGCTCTTAGGCCTATCACTCATCCTGTGCAAAGCCTCCTGTGGGTCTCTTAATTCCAAGGACTCACTTTAGCAAACAAGCAAATGGAATCCCCATACTCCAGGTGAGTCAGTTTATGGCTGCAGCCTCAGGACCACTGTGTCAGAGAGGACAGACCTGCCCTCCTTCCTCTTGCTGTCTAAGTACAGGGGCCAACTTTTGTATTTAATATAAACTCTTATAAAGGTCTCGAGAGAGTAACAAATTATTTAGTGGCAACTTACCATAATCATCCTAACCTTAGGTTCAACATACTGATCCTCCATAAAGCCTCCGCCATGAGCAGACACTCAGGCTATGCGGTGCTGATCCAACTCTATCCCGTGCTTCTCCTGAGAATGAGCCCAAGGAGGGTAAGCAGCTTTAAGGTCAGACGAGGAGACGCATTGCAATGCCTTCTGCAGAGCCAGCATCTCGTGGAGTTTGTGCCAAGTGCGTATTCTTTACCCTCCCTCCAGACAGTAAAACTTGGACCTTGTTGCCATAGCATTTATTTTTGTTTGTATTATATTACATTTTGCTTTTCATAGACAAGGTCTCTTTATGTAACTAAGGCTGGCTTCCAGCTCTAGATCCTCCCCCCCCCTCCCCGGAATGATACATGCGAACCACTGATTCACCTTTCACGGCGTTTCTTTAGTTTCTCTGAGGGAGTTGAAGACACCTCAACAACTGATGGTCCTGGATGATGATGGCTCCGATGATGACAAAGAGACAGAACAATTTTCATTTTTTGCTTTGTTTTGTTTGAGTTTTGATTTTTTGAGACAGCCCAATCTGGTCTGAAATTTATAATGTAGCCCAGGGTGGCTCAGATTCACAGAAATGCTTGTGCCTAAGCCTTTCAAATGCTGGGATTATAGGCACGGGCCATCACACCTAGTTTTATGTTTTTACTTTCTGTCATGACATTGTGTAGCTAGGGTGAACTTGATTTGTTTCAAAATGAAATTCATTGGCAACTTTAATGAAACCAAGAATAAATACTAAATTAAGAGTGAATAAGGAGTTAAAAGTTCTAAATAAGTTAATTTGGGGATAAAACTAAGGAATCTTAATAATGAAGGTGCTAGGCTATTAGCTTGGATGGATGGTTGGTTGGTTGGCTGGCTGCCCGGCTAGCTAACTGGTTGGTTGGTTGGTTAGTTAGCTGGTTGGCTGGTTGGTTGGTTGGGTGGGTGGTTGGTTGGTTGGTTGGTTAATTGGTTGGTTGGTTAGTTGGTTGGTTGGTTAGTTAGCTGATAGGTTGATTAGCTATTTCATTGGTAGGTTGGTGGGTTCTAAATCTGTATCCACAACAGATCTAATCTATAGGATCAATATGTTTAACCTCCTTTATTAGTCAGGTGACCAGCAGTTGGGAAAATCGTATCATATAAAGACTGGGGAATATCTTAGTGCTGATTACTCACATAGTGTGTACCAGGCTCTGCTTTGGGTCCTCAACTCTACAAAATCAAACAAGAAAATATACTTGGCATGCTCTTCAATGCAAGTTTATCCCTTCACACAACACCTCCAATATTTTAAGCTGTTAATACTGTTCCAAAAATAAACCTTCCATCAGTTCAAGCTCACACCTTTGCAAGAGGAAGAAAGAAAGAAAGGAAGAAAAACATACTAAATGCATTTCCTACAAGCAGCTAAAAACCCAGACTGCTGCAAGCTCAGGAAGTCTCTATGGGGAGTCCTTGCAAATGGCAGAGTAAGTCCCATGCAAATCCACTCTGTCAGCTCAGACACAGATGCCAAAAAGAAAAGGCGCAATAAATAACGCCTGTGCAGAGAGAAAACAGCGGTGGTGTCCTGCTGAAAGCCATGCGAGCTCCTGCATTTTTTCCCTGGCACTTGGACACCACAAAGGCTTTTAAACAATTCTCCTTAAAGGTCCTGGGGACATCACAAAGGCAGTTGCTTTTTATGTGTGTTTGTGATGGGCAGGGGGAAAGCTTGGCTAAGCAGTCCCAGTTTATGCTATCTCTTACATGTTGGTATTCAATGACCAAAATTCCGACAGACAAAAGTAGACATCAGCGCTGCCATCTGGCAGATTCTCTCTCGAAGTCACTCCGGACTATTGTGAGCCTTAGTTACATTACAGAGCTCTGAACATTGGGTGTGGCTCTCTGAGCCTCACCTTTGAAGCTTAGGATCCTGAGAGTGGCTTGCAGAGTCACGGGCTCCTTGCTGCTCCAGGCACCTCCTCAGGCAATTAACACTCCCACAACAATGCTACTCATGTCCTTGGTAAGACTGTCAGGTGGCCATTCTGTCACCTTGTATTGGTTGCTGCTTTGCCTCAGGATACCCCATCCTGCAGGCATACTGATGTCTGCCCCAGGTACAGTCTTCTGTGAGGACATTTCTTGTAGTTTTGTCCCCCCCAGAGGAGAAGTAAAAAGAAATGCTGGCCACACAGTCTGCCCTGGCCCCTCATGAACATCTATTGAAAGTGATGGCTCTAATGCCTGGCATCTGCCAAACTGTCATTCAAGCCAGAGGGGATTTGGACAGAGACAAGGCACGCATTGTAAAAATGACTCTGTGATCTAGTTTCCTGAGCTTGCCTTGAACTCCTAGGTACGATTAGAGCAGAAAACCTTATTTCCTGCAAAAACGACTTCACATAAATGGGGAAATGCACTGTATAAAGAGCCAGTGAATATTTTCCCTTGATTTGTGCCCGAAACATAAGAGTAGGGGGGAAAAATCCCAGCTGTCTACTGCATTGTGTGAACATATACATGCATTTAAATCACTTATATCATTACTTACAGATGTAATTGTGAAATATGTTCTTTTTGCATTCAAAATTAGGGACTGAACAGATGGTGAACGCTCAGTTTAAAGCAATATGTCCATTAAAATAACCCGTACTGTTGGTGTTTAGTGCAACAACAGCAGCAAGTTCATTACAGCAGGGCTGTGCAGGAAGAGCTGGTGCAGGCAGAACATAGTCGGGAACTGCTCACCCACCCAGGCAACAGACATTCCCAGAGTGGGACAATTATCCACCTCCCCCTGCCCACAGCCAAGGCTCCAGACTTCATCTCCAGTTGCTTTGCTTCTGAGTTTGCTTCCAAAGAATAAAGTCAATAAACAGCTGACATTTACCAATGCTCTGTTCCAGGGTTGGCTTTTCTCTCCCTCTCTCCTCTCCAGATGTGCCGAAATGTGTGCTTCCAGATGCAGCACCTCCACAGGATCAGGCGGCTCAGTCCTGAGGGATGGTCCTGCCTGACGAGGCTGGGTCAGTCACATGGGCTGGTGGCATGACGCACAGAGAGCTACTTTCTCTACTCAGCACAGACTACCAGGAAGAGAGGCCTTCAACAGGGCAGCTGGATGCTCTCCTAACTTGGCTGTGACTGACCAGATCCTAGTCATCTATGATTACTGCCACCCTGGCAGAACGCCGCCTCTCTTTTCTTACCCAGAACCTCTGACATGAATTTCCTTTTAAAGAAAGGAAAACAGACACCTGTGTCCTGTCCTCTGCACCCTGACCCCCAGTTTCCAATTTGACAGTAACCCAAGTGATTAGTATCCTAAAAACATCCGTATACACAGCAGGGGAACCTTAAATATGGACTATAAAAGTGTCTATGGTGGGTGGTGTTCGCTGTGTGACTATGAGAACCAGAGCTGGAGCCTCAGAACTCCTATTTTGAAAGCCAAGGATAATCATGTGTTTGTAATTCCAGCACCCGGGAGGAAGAGACCTAACAGCCATGCAGCCAATCTAGCTTTTGATGTCCTGTAAGCCAGTGAGAGGCCTTATCTTTAAAACAAACAAAAAACCAAGATGACTGGTACTTAAGAAATGATGCTTAAGGTGTGTGTGTTTGTGTGTGTGTGTGTGTGTGTGTGAGAGAGAGAGAGAGAGAGACAGAGAGAGAGATACAGAGACGGAGACAGAGAGAGTAAGAGACAAGAGAGTGAGAGACAGAGAAACAGAGAAACACAGCGAAAGAAAGAGAGAGACAAAGAGACCAAGACACAGAAAGAGAGACACAGAGAGAGAGAAAATCTGATATTTTTTAAAGAGCCACAAATTAGAAGAACAAAGGAGCTGTGCCCTCTCAGATGGATCCATCTTCAACAAAGGGCATGTTTGCCTCCTTCCCACTGCAGGTCAGCATCACTTGTGTCCTGTGGGGTTAAGCTGCACTAGCATTCACCCTGACTGACTGAAGGATGAGAAGAGAGATTTGCAGAAGTGGAAAACTGGGCAGCTCACGATCCCTATGTGTAGAAGTTAGAGTGGAGCTTGGGAAGGTCCTCAAATGAACAACGGTCACAGCAGCCAGCCAGCTGCTTTCTAAGTTTGGAGGAAGCTTTTGAAGGAGTGTCACCAACAAGGCAGCAGGAGAAGCACACAGGTTTGCTAAGCTGAAAGTAGAAAGGTCAGAATAGAGGCAGGGGGAATGGTTGTACCTTAAGAGAGAGGCTTATTAGACTCAATCTGCAAACAGGAAGACTGAGAATCTCTCTGCAGGCTGTGAAGTTATCTGAGTAGAGCCTTTTGTGTGTTCCACACTACAGACAGCCCTCCTTTATGCTTCTGGACTCTGCTTCAGAGTGCGGCAGTGGGTAGGCATGTGAGCTGGAGGTGGCAGTGTGAAGAGGAAGCAGCAAGCAGAAGCTGATGTCATGTCCTGGTGCCCCGTGGAACCGGTCAGCTGGATGCTCATGGCTGGTTACCTAAGTCAGAACTCAAGTTAGGCTAAGGGGGGGATTTCTGAAGACTTCCATGGAATGAGTGGCTCCCAGGTTCTCAGCCCCTCTAGTGCGGTGGGCTAATCTAATAAATCTAGTAATGTATATTGCATTGTATCTGTGCATTCCATCAGTTCTTTTTCTCTAGGGAACCCCGATTAACACCTTACCCAGTGGCCTCCCTTAGCCCATCCTTGGCCTAGAAAACTACCTAGGCCACTCACACTGTATGCAGCATGGAGCACCTTCGCAGTCATGCCCGACCATCCAGCCAAATCACTGTGTGTCTTGCCCTCCCACTGTCTCTGAGGTCCCCCATCACTTCCACAGTTCTCTCTCTTCTGCTTCCCTCTTTCCTGAGTTCTCCACCATGGCCAGCGCTTATTCCTTCAAGAGCACACCACTGTTGGGTCACACATCCTTCCTGAAGCCTTTCTCAACATTCACCATCACCGTGACAGTGGCTGTGTTCATGGATCTCTTGTTTGTTAGAGCAGAGCCTCAACAGCCTTCTTTGGTTTTTCACAAAGTGGGTACCACCCTAGTGTGGCTAAAGTCTGGGTGTGCTTCCTGCAGTCCAGACGGGTCTAAGAACACTGTCAACCACTCTCTGTTTGGCCAACATCGACTCAGGATTGGCCATAAGTCTGAGGGTCTAAGTTCCTGGTAAAACCCTGTGCCTTGGAGAGGCATCTAGGTTGTCTCCATCTGCCCCTGGCAAGGCTTCCCTCACACAGAACCTAACACGTAGTAGGTGTCAGGAAGCATTTGGCGAATTTAATAGTAAGTAAAAGTGGCACAGATGGTCCAGTGTTAAGCACCAGAGGCAAAGGGGAAATAAAAGAAATAAGCTGGTAATTCCAGCCAAGATAAATAAATGAAGGGTAGTCACTTGGGATGGAATAGAAGAAGAGAGGAGACAGCCAGGATGAAAGGTTATGGAGAAAGTGGGTTCACAGAAGGAACCTCACAGAAGTATCTCGCCAGAGACTGAGCGAGGACCTGGTAGAAATCTGAGACCCACAGGAAGACAAGTTTGCCAGGGAAGTCCACAGAGAAGTACGGGTGGAAGGGAGGAATTGCTAAAGAAACAAAAGCAAAGACAGTTAGTGATGGGTACCCCACTCTGTGTGACCCAAATCCAGATATTGATGTGTTAACCCTGAACCTCAGAATTCAAACCTATTTATGGACAATTCCTTAAACAAACAAACAAAAACAAACAAGCAAAAAAACCCAAAAAACCAAAAACAAAATTAACACTCATCAACACATCCCCAAGACCTCAATCCTGAGACTCAAGCTGGAGGCAAGAGACAGCCATCTTTGCGGACTTAAGTCAGGCTCAGTGAGAAAGAATTCATGCCCTGTACTGCAAACTCTGCCGCCTACCTCTGGCTGAAGAGGCCACGGAGTCTAGAGGAAAACCTGCTGCTGCCAACTTCCTAAATCAGCGCACTTTGTAGCTACAGTTTAAACAATCATACTTATACCCACAGGTAATAAAATCTCTCATTCCCTCATCAAAGATACTTACTTCCTTCTGTAGCAGAGACCTTTACAGAAGGACACAACTGGTCTTAATACAGAGTGCAGTTGACTGTGGTGTGCCCATCCCCAGTTGGTACATCTACAGCACAACCCCCACCTAAGGCTCAGGGAACATCGTAGAAGAGGAAGTAAGAACAATGGGACCAGAAAGTTTGCTCTGTACAGGAAAGGAAAGCTACGCCCGCAAAACCTTAACAATGTGGTCACCCGAACAAGTCTGGATGTTCAATGAGAATGCTGGCTGATGTGCCAAGGCAGGTCAGGGAAATCTGGAAAGGCTCTGCCCCTAGAGGAAGAACTACAGGAAGATTACAGCTGTTGAAAAAGAAAGAATCAGTCTCCTCCAAGAATGATCTCCCTAATAAGCTATCTGTACTCAAAGCAGTCAACCTGAAACACATACACATGGGAACAACGTTAAACGGATGCATCAGGCTGTTTAATAGTAATAATTATAATTGAATAAGAGGCCGTGATTTGAGAGGGAGTGGACAGGGCATGGGAGGAGTTGGAAAGGGAGAGGAGGTGGAAATGATGTACATACAGCGCTCAGAAGTGAAGTTCTCAAAAACGTTACCTTGGAATAATCACCAAGGAGGTAAGTTCACTAGGAGAGACTCCCTACCCAATATAGCCAATATCCGCATAAGAACAGAGGCTTCAGTACCTGGAGATGGCTCTTGTGGTTAAGAGCATGGACCTTGGTTTGAGTCTCAGCAGCTACATGGTGGTTCAACCATAAATCCAATTCAAGGGAATACAATGTCATCTTCTGGGCTCTGCAGGCACCAGGCACAAGCACACCAAATAATTATTTTAATATAAAGGCAAGTAGCCGCTGAGGAGATCCGCTTAGAGCACTTGCTGTATAAACAGGAGAACCAGGGTTCAATCCTCAGCAGCCACATGAACACTGGGTGTGGTTGTGTGTGCCCGTGACCTCAGCCCTGAGAAAGGCAGAGGCAGAACAACGTCCTCTAGGTCTAAGCCAACCTAGACAAAAATGTGGAATTCTGGTACATTGAGAGAGGCTAACTCAAGACAACAGAGAAGCATGATAAAGAAAGACTTTTGCTATCCTGTTCTGGACTCTACAATCCTCACTGACATACATGTGTACATCTCACTCAGACACACACACACACACACACACACACACACACACACACGAAAAGATTAGTACATAGTCTGGTGAAGACACAGAAAAAGTTGAGCCATCTACCAGCCCAATAGAGAGGCCAACCCTGTGGTTACCTCAAACTGAACTTTCAGTCTTAACTGTGATAACATGTTGTCGTTGCTGTTGTTGTTGCTGCTGTTGCTGTTGCTGTTGTGTCACTGGAATTTCTTACATTAATCCTAGGGAATGGGTTCATCAGGCGAGGCTAAAAGAGAAAAATGATTCCCCACTAAAATGGAATAATCACAGTCAGTGGAGGTGGGGATGGGGGGTGGGTACCATGTCACTTAAGTGGGAGGCGGGAAGGCAGGGGAATGTCACACTCATAAAGCCAGGTGATATCACACTTGGCAGATCAACACTATAAGGTCACCACTCAGCAGGCCAATGAATTCACCTGATATCCCTGTAGAAGCACTATCCAAGGGCCAACTCCAAGCTGGAGGACACAGGACCTCCTTCCAGGTCCCACAGGAGACAAGTTGACACACAACTGCAGAGCAGAGCCATGAAGAGGCCAGGATTGCCCAGCAGATGGAATAACTGGGAAGTCTGCTCATCTGTCTCATTGTGTCTTGGAAGATGGGCAGGAATTATAAATAGACAAATCCAGGTACCTTGAGTACGAAACAGACCTGAAAGAACAGGAAGATAGTAAATATTCTGACATCAAGTGGGCACTGATGAGGGCCTGGGAATCCAGCACCACCATGAAATCTGCCTGCCTGGAGGTCACACTGAAGCAGGAAGCCTGTCCCATGTGCAGTTCTGTTACTGTGACAAATGCTATGATTTAAAAAAACAAAAACATAGAAAATGTAACAGTGATCAGAGCTAAACTTAATTTTAAAATCCAGAATATTTAGCAAAGGTATTTGACAGATGGGCAAATTCCAGTTCAGAGGTAAGAAATATAAAATAATAAAATAGATGATAAATGTGGTCGACCCCTCCCCAATTCAGAGGTGAGCATGGAGGGACTGCCAACAAAGGTGGGAACGGAAACTTGCGAAGAGCCACTTCCTTGGACGGACATGAGGCTCCTAAGAGGTGTTTTATGTGAAATTAATAGGTAATCCTTTGTGATGAGAAAGGAGCCACCATGGAAAGCCTCAAAAAATAATAATGGATAGCAAGACACTGAGGAGAGACAATTGAGATGTAAGCATTGTGGGCCTAAATTAGGCCCGCACTTTTATGCACGGCTTCTACTAATGGGTGCTTTTTCCTGTATTGCAAACTTGGGAAGATGAGAAAGGATTTCTTTATGCTGGTTTTATGGCATCTGGCAGTGGACCAAGCATTCATTATCAAAGCAGCTGAGTTGAGACACAAATATAACGGCTTCTATGTTAAAAATATTATTGAACAGCGTAGACCTGGAGGGAAAATAAGGTGTGTGTGTGTGCATGTGTGTGTTTATATGTGTGTTTGTGTATGTGTTTATGTATGTGTATGTGTGTGTTTGTTTATGTATCTGTGTGTGTGTTTGTGTGTGCATGTGTATATGTGTATGCATGTGTGAGTGTGTATGTGTGTTTGTGTATGTGTATCTGTGTGTTTATGTGTATGTTTGTATATGTATCTGTGTGTATATGTGTGTATGTGCATATGGATGTGTATCTATGTGTTTGTATGTGTGTTTCTGTATGTTTCTGTGTGTGTATGTATCTGTGTGTGTTTGTGTATGTGTGTATCTGTGTGTGTATGTATCTATGTGTGTTTGTGTGTGTGTGTGCATCTGTGTGTATGTATCTGTGTGCATTTGTATGTGTGTGTGTATGTGTGTGCATGTATGAGTTTGTATGTGTGTTTGTGTATGTGTATGTTTGTCTTTGTTTGTGTATGTATCTTGTGTGTGTGTGTGTGTGTGTGTGTGTGTACATGTTCCCTTCTGCTATTGCATGTGTGCCCCTGTATTTGGAGAGCACAGATCGAGCTTGGATGTCAATCCTAGATGCCATCATTTTGTTTTTTATGAGATAGAGTCTCTCACTGGCCTGGAGTGCTCCAAATAAACTGGCTGGGCAGAGAGCCCCAGGAATCCATAACATTGTGACTACAGACCAACATCACCATGCTAGCTTCTTATGTCAGCTCTGGGGCTTAAACTTGGGTCCTCATACACAGCAAGCACTTACAGACTGAGCTATCCTTCCCACGTGCACGTAGGTAGATAAGAAAGTAAAACAAGCCAACCGTGCTCAGGGGCAGACCTACCCATACCTGAGAAAAGAAAACCACAACTGAAAAAATGCCTGTAAGCAAGGCTGTAAAGTGTTTTCTTAATTAGCAACTGATGTGGAGGCCTAGCCCACGATAGCTGAACAAGCCATCACAAGCTAGTCAGTTAGCAGCACTCCTCCACAGCCTCTGCCTCAGTGCCTGTCTCTAGGTCTCTCACTTTGCTTCCTGCCCTGATTTCCTTCTGTGATGGACTGTGATGGGGAAACCTAAGCTGAAATAAACCTTCCCTTCCCTAAACTGTTCTTGGTTATGGTGTTTATCACAGCCACTGAAACCCCTAGCTAGTACATGAATTGGTACCTAATTGCTTTGACAGACTTGACTACATGTCTGGGGGAGGATATTAGTAATGTGTGAACTCTGGGCTAGAGAAGCCACTGATGCTCAGAGATGCTAAGAGCTATGCAGATACAGGGGGCCTGGCTTTTGAAGTTTCAAAGGGAAGTCTGAGAGTCCTTGAAAGGCTTTATCAGCGTTGGTATGAATCATGAATCTGTACTCCTGGTCATCTGGCTTTCACGAATCGACCATGATTAACAAGAGGCCAGAACCACTGAAGTGGAAGCTTTGTTTTCCTGGGGAAAACTGATGCTGCTCAGTCGGAGCTGAGACATTAGCAGTGACAGGAAGAGACTGGCAACACTTAGGTCCAATACTCCTGGTGGCGTCTTCTCGGGGTGAGCACACAGATGTTGTGGCACACAGGAGGGCTAAGGCAGTCCCTTGTGCTGGAAGCCTAACTCGGGTCTGTGTAAGAGATCCCCAGATGGTACCATTTTTTGAGGCAATGGGTTGGTCATAGAGAGCAACTGATGCTAGGTGCTGTGAGAGGCCAGACATGATCATTTGTGAAGGGGAAGCCTCACGTTTAGAAAAAAAGAAAAAAAAGCCTCAAGATCGAAGGGGCCAAGGAGAAAATCTGAGGCTTGGCACCCGGTAGCAGAGTTAGAGTTCTTGAAGCTGGCACTGAAGAGGCTATTGGTGAAGGTTCAGCCCAGTGCACTGAAAACTACAGAACTTGAGAAAGGTCAGTATCATTGGATGGCCACCGAGGCCAGTAGGTGTGGAGTGGAGCTAGTCTGAGCCTAGGAGGTGAGCTGTATATACTTCAGACAGCAGAGCTAGAGAGATCGACCTATACAAGATTGATTTGAGCCCAGGGGATTGGGAGTGAGTGCCAAGATGTCAAGCATTAAACTCTTTTACAGTTGGATTTTGGGTTTGCTTTTATTTTATTATGACTATGCCCTGATTCTTTTCTCTTATTTCATAAGAAAGTCTGTGATGTTTTTTGTTTGTTTTGTTTTACAGGAGCCCATATTTGAGAAACTTTGAACTTTTAAGGAAATTATGAATATTCTAGAAAAACTGGGTATTTAAGAGACTGCATATTTTGGAGCAGCTTAAGCTTTGAGAGAGTTTTTTTGAATAAAATTTCAAGGTGTTTGGATTTTCAAATTCTAAGAAACTTATAAAGTTAGACTTTTTTTATTCTGTTATATTGATATTAATCTGAGACCTTGGGAATAAACAAGAAAGGAGCGGTTATAGTTTAATAGTGACATGTTTGTATGTCAAGTTGACAGTGTTAATTGTGTCGGTTAATTTTGTCAACTACATACATATCAAAGAAACCAAACTGGGAAAAGGTCACCATAAGATTATTCTAGGCAAGTCTGTAGGACATTTTCTTTTCTTTTTCTTTTTTCCTTTTATTGGAAATATTTTTTTTCTCATACTATACCCTGATTGTCATTCCCCCTCCCTCTCCTCCCACTGCTTCCCCAACTCCCCTCCCAGGCAGGCTCCACATCCTTTCTGTCATCATTTAGAAAACAAACAGGCTTCTAGTAGATTATTCTAACATAAGTATAATAAAATAAAATGTAATAAGATAAAACAAAAACTAACATATCAGAATTGGACAAAACAAAGAGAAGGGGGGAAAAAAGAAGGCACACAAGAAAAGGAGATCCATTCATTCACACTCTCATGAATTCCATAAAGTCACCAGAGTGGAAACTACAGTGAATACTTAAAGGACCTGCTGCAGATCCCTGCAGGCCCTGTGCAGCTTGCCCCAGTGTCTAAGAGCTCACACTGATCTGTGATTTCATAGTGATCCTGTTGACCTTGTTTTCTTAGTGTCCTCCATCCCTTATGGCTCTTCCAGCCTTCTGCTTCCTCATCCACAGAGTTCCGAGAGCCCCGAGGGGAGGAATTTGATAGAGACATCAAATTTAGGGTAAACTTTCAGCATCATGCCTGGCTGTTGGGCTCTGTATTTGGTTTTGAGAAATTTTCCTAGTGATTGACGTAGGATGCCAAGCTCCTTGTTGATGGTCCTCGAGTGCATAGAGAAACAAGCTGAGCAAGCCTTGACGAGCAAACCAATAAGCAGCAATCTCCCACAGCCTCTGTATCATGTCAGACTTCTAGATTCCTGCTTTGATGGATAATGGACTGTGATGTGGAACTGTAAGCTGACATAAACCTGTTCCTTCCCAGATTGCTTTTGATCAGGCATTTATCACAACAGTAGAAACCATTGGAGAATTAGCAAATGGCACAGAACTTTCTTGAGCTACAAAGGTATATGCCTACAGAAGATGCTCTCAGAACAATGTCCTGGTCCTGTTTCTGCCACTGTCCACTAGATATGTCTCTCAAGCTCTGCTGATAAGTACATGTACTATACATGCATAACTATTTAATTCCTCAGCTATGAATATAATCCAGCTTATTTTAATCTTAACAATTGAAGTAAAAATGGCACTATCTGTTCCAACTTCCTTCCCATGGCGACTGAGAAGTTTCCTGTGTACTTCCTTACAGTTCTTCCTGCATACCCTGATTTTTTCATTTCCTTTCTGACATTTAATTAATATCATGCATGTTCTGATGATGCATGATAGACCATCCTATAAGGATAGTTACTGGTTAGGTCAGCATGTTTTGCTATTTATTCTGATTCCAGTCCTAAAACTCCTACAGTGGGGCAAATATGTCACCACCAAAGTGGGTACAGAGATAAACAGGAAGAAATCAACGTGAGCTTATTTATATGCACAGACATAGGAGCACCACAGAGTGTGTGTTCCTTCCTGGCTAACCAGTTAGTTCATTTGACATCCCTGGTCCTGTCACTGATTCATCAGGCATCACAAGGCAGAGGCCAAACTGGACCTTCCGAAAACTGAGTAACCTGCTAGATCAATGTACTGCCAGGCCTCAAGAGGAGAATGTTCACTGTCTCATTTCTGCGGACAGGGTTGAGTAGACAGGACTCTGTGTGTGTCAAAGAGGAGGCTGTTTCCTGGAGACCCGACAGGGCTACTGGGCAGAGTGGTCAGAACAGACAACATGATATGGGGTGGAGGCGGGATTATCAGCACAGACAGCACCCTGTCCATTGCAAACCAGGATGCTCAATTAGATTGCCGAACAAGAGAGAGCAAGGCATTATGGTCTCCATGGTAACTGTAACTATGTAATTGTGGCTTTTATTTGGTTTTGTGCATGTTGTCTGGGTCTTTAAGAAATATCACCTGCAAAAGGTGTTTTGTCCAGGGCTACAGGTGGTGTGTTACTGGATAGGTTCAAGGGTCTCTCCCAGGCAGGGAGCTCAGTAGCCCCAGGGAGAAGCCAGGATGCCTTGATGTAGTCTTGAATCTCTTTAAGGTTCTGGTATATCTAGGCAACAAGGCCAAAATACAGCACTTACATCCTGCCTTCAAGAGTGGAGGTGCTACCCCACTAAGGCCCTGTACCCCCATTACCACTGGTAACTTTGTCACCTTGATGATCTTTAAATGGCTTGTCACTTTAATTTCCATTCTTACACACTGAAAAGATGACTTTTTCACACAGTGGTAAATTTTCATTTTCTTCTTCAGTAAATGTGTCCTACTTTCTATAAAACAATGAAGTGGTAGCTTTTCCCCCATGCATGGGTGTCTGTACATAAAGATCTTTACCTCTTCCTTCCATGTGGCTAACGATCTCTTCATCTGTCATCTACTGGGTGGTATTAGGTATGACTTGAGACACCGTATTTCAGTCACAGTCACAGACATTTGTCAGCTCCTTGTACTCTAGCTCCCACTGACATAGTTAACATACTTTTCTTACATTTTAAATTTTCTTTCTTTAATTTGAACCCACAGAAAGAAATAGACATACAGAATTACTAGTCAATTTTGCCAAATACAACATAGGGTCCAGAATCTTTACCAAATCCTGTATGATGTTCAGCCTCAAGTCTACCAGATCTCACAGAAACAGGCTTGGGTTTTGATGATTATATTAATGTTATTGAAGCTTACTGTGGATTTTTTGCAATAAAGTTTCCCTCTAAAAGTTAGGTCTGAAATAGCTACTTTTGGTCAGCACTACTTGTTGAATACTTCTGTTTTCATTTTTTAAAACTGCATCCTTTATTAGACTATAAATCTTCCTTTAAATGTCTCAGGTTTCAGGGCCATGCTCTGTACCAAGAATGTTGGTATTGTGGCATTAATTTTTGATTTATCAGAGTATTGCAAATAATAGGAGTGTCTATCATGTTTTCTTCTAGCCGTATTTCTGAATTATTTTTATTACATTCCAAAAATAACCCCTACTAGAATCTTATATATTACATGCTCTTTCATTTTACAGCACAAATATCTTTGAAAAGTGGACTTCATAACTTCTCCTTTACAGTTAGAGAAACTTAAAGTCATAGAAAGAAAAAAGTCTGTAGAGTTACTGCAAATGTTGCCAGGTACAACTCATGGTCCAGAATGTCTACCAAATCCTGTCTGATGGTCAGCCTCAAGTCTTCCAGATCTCACAGAAACAAACAGGCTTGGGCTTTGATAATTATATTTGGACTGAGTTTTAAAGTGCCCTCTGAAAGGATTTTTGTGGTTATAAATCCATTTTTAAAATGTTTGCTCGAATGAGAAAGGAAAGGAAAGAAAGGGGCTTTGGATGTGCCTGACTACCCTCTATGTCCACACTGCTGTCTCTGAGCCAGGTCGGAACTCTCACCCTGTCCTTCAGATTTCTCTAGAAATGTCATGGCTACTGTACCACTCTGCCCTCAGCTTCTCTTGTCTATTTCCACATGGCCTTGAGAGTCTCCACATGGCCTGTGTGTGTGTGCTGTATGTAGTATGTGAATGCCATGGGTGTGGGGGTATGTATCTAAATATGTGTGTGTGTGTGTGTATCAAGAGAGAGAGATACATATATAGAGATGAATATGTAGATCACTGGGGTCTCAGCTCTCCAGAATTATTACATAAGCAACTTCATACGGGAGGAAGACAAATACTTATTTTCAAAGTCTACTTGAAAGCCCCAGTGGTATATATATGTATATGTGTGTATATATATATATATATATATATATATATATATGTTAGAGTTGTAGTAAGAAATATATTTAGTCACCTTGAGCCAGGTAATGCTGGACTGTCAGCCCAAGTCATCATCAGAAAGGTAAATTCTCATAAAGGAACCATAGCTATTCATTTGAAGCATAGCTGCTATGGACTAAATGGGGGCATGCCCCCGCAGGTTCATTTTTGAACACTTGATCCCATGCTGGCAGTTCTGTCTTGGAAGGTGATGGAACATTTAGTAGGTGGAGACTCAAAGAAGGAAGTGAGCCCCTGAGCTAGGACACTGAGCCTTATAGCCCACTCCTTATGCTCAATGGAGATGCAAAGAAAGGAGGGGCCCTGGCCACCTAGTGGACTTTACCCACTGCCACCTGCCTGCCACCCTCCCCTCCCCACCAAGATGGACCTCATCCTCTCAAACTGTGAACCAAAACAATTATCCCTCCCTTAAGTAGCTCTGTGTTGGGTGTTGGGTCATAGCAATGCAAAAGATAATTAAGGCACTGGCCAAACGTGAAATTTATTGTATTAGTATTCCTTTCAAGATTTCCAGTGTCAGGTGTGACTGTAATCTTATTAATAGAAAAGCAAGCCTGTAGACTTCCCTCTCCTCGGAGCTTCTGTCCCAGCAGATGCAAATGAAGTCCCTTTGGCAAGGGACTCTGCATATGTGCATCTCCTCACGCTGTCATTCACCCAGTCTGCAAACCTAGCAACTGCAGCCCCAGGTCATCTTTCTGCCACGTGCGCCTGAGGGATTGTTTTTCTTTTTTCTTTTTTTTTTTTCTTTTTCTTTTTTTGCTTTGAAGGAGCAGCTATTTTATTCCCAAGTAACCAAACACACTTAAAGTATCTAAGAAAAATAGCTGGAGCCTTTTCTCTCAAGCCTTCAAATGCTTTCAATTAAAACACATTTCCAGGCAGAGGGGAAAATTGCCAATGCCTGGATGTGTGCGGTAATTGTTTTCATTTTGAAATGTGATAGATATTAGATGTTGTGGCAGATTGTGAGATAATATTCATCTCTCCTGTAAAACATATATTCCCATAAGATGTATAGAAAGTGCTAGATGTTTGGGCTAGACTATAGCACCTTCCACTTCCCCCAGACATCTCCCACGGGGCTTTCGAGTAGACTTTGAAAATACGTATTTGTCTTCTTCCTGTCTGAAGTTGCTTATGTAATAATTCTGGAGAGCTGAGACCCCAGTGATCTACATCATGGCAATGGGCAGAACTTACTTCCTCAGGATTGACTTCCTGGGTAGAAAACTGGGTGTTCAATTTGTCTTTTCAAGTGAATAACATTCACACATTCCCCTACTTGCGTGCTGTAATATCTAAATATGATTATCAAGAATGCACTTGCAGTGCTCCAAAAATATCCATTTTTTTTTTGAACACAGAAAATCTGAAACACATTCCCAAGTGCTAAGTGTTGTCATGAATGGTCATCTTTCAAGTGAGCATACACAGAAAATGGGTCTGTTCATACATCTCCATGGAGACTGTGGGGTTGGCAAGAATACAAATCTCCCATGTGCCCCCTCTAGTATTAGCTCATCAGGGACCTGTAAAAGGCACAAATGGTGACTGTGGAGCAGGTCTGTGCATGTGACAGGGACATGGGCAGTGTGCATCCTGTCACCTCTTGGTCTTCATCTTGGCTTAGTTGGTCCTGCCTTAGAACTACCACCTTTGCCTGTAGCCATGATGCCGGGGGACTGTTGTTCTCTAGAGCTGTCAAGACCAATCTTCTCCCATAGCCATATTCAAGTGACTATGATAAAAGGAAGTGTCGTGGCTCCCCTCCTGTATGTGTGTGTGTGTGTGCACGCCTGCTACTGAGACTATTAAGCACATGTACCACATTTTCAATCCTAACAGAAATGTCAGAAGTCAATGGTAGGTCACTACTGATAGACTGTGACGCTCAAAGTCAAGTGCTACTGCTCTGCTATGGCCATAAGAAAGTTCTCGCCATTGGTTCCTTAGAAACACTTTTTTTCCCACTGGGAAAATAGACACCTGAATTTTTATATATATATATATAATCATCGTTCCATCTTGTACTTTCACACATCCCAAAACACCCGTGCTTCTTCCTGAAGTCTTTTGCCAGTAAGTCACTTGTTACTTAATCCACCATGAGTACGGGGGTTGGGTGGGGGGGGTGGGGGTGGTTCTAGTGAAGACACCTGTTCACTGGCCCCGTGTCCTGAGCCTCTCTTCCTCAGAGACAGAACTCATTCACCTTAGCCGGGTGTGTGAGAGAGCATCTTCCGTCTTTTGGAGTCAGGCACAGCCAATGGATTGTAAATGAACACAGTGCATCCACACAGGAGAACACAGCTGTCCTCCTCTTCATCCACGCCTATCACTGGAGTGAAGACATGATGGCTGGAGCTAGCTCAGCTCTCCCAGAGAGCTGTAGTCAGAAACTGCAGGCTCTCTAGCATAGTTGTCGCTCTGTTTGTACCAGTTCTGATTGTTCTGGGTGGGAGTGAATCTCTGCCTCCCAAGGCCACTTCTTGTCCTTGAACTTTAGACTGTCTGACCCTAGCCCTGCAGAGTACAGTCATTTGCACCACCACAACACTGCCTGCCTCTCACAACATCACCACGCTGCCCTCCTCTTCCCTCCCCTTCCCTCCACCACCATATTGTTTTCCCCTCTCCTCCCCTCCCCTCCATCACCACACTGCCCACCCCTCACATCCCACCAAACCCATCAGTCCTATGGCTTTCTCTAAACAACAAGGAATCATTCGGAGCACAAAGGATCCCCTGCTACTTCTCAGTGCTCTCCACTGTCCTTAGAACAAAATCCACACTCCTTGGGATGGCTGTCAATCGCCTCAGACCCCAGACCTGACAGAACCTCTCTTCTTACCAACAAGTGCCTTCCAGGCTAGAGTGCTGGCTCTACCCTGCCTTTGTGCTGTCTGCCCATGTGTTTAAGCACTCCCTTCCCAGAACACCAGGAGACCAATTCTCCTGTCATAGTGGCACATCTTTTGGTGGCCTACTGAATTACATGAGCCTTCTCTCCTAGTTGCTAGTCTTCCTCTCAGTTGCACACACTGGGTGCCATTTCATTGTCCTTCACCACAACGTAGCCCGGGGTTTTGTCTTTGTTTCTTCGAGGAGAGGACACCCAGTGAGAAGGCGTGTGTTGTCCGTTAGGGTTAGACTTGTATTCTAAACACCTAGAAAGCATGCGTGGCCTTGGCAGGCATTCAATACCCACAGTTTTTTAATAAAGCAATGCTTCTTTGTACTGACACAAGAGGGTGAGAAAGGGGTCTATCCCATTCCCAAAGTAAAAAGACTCCACCTTTGGAACTTGTTAAATAATCTGTGGTTCAGATTATGAGTCTCCCCGGAGCAGAGAGCAGAGAAGACAGCTCAGTTGGTAAAGGGATTTGCATGCAGCCAAGAGGATCTCATTTTGATCTCCAGAGCCCTTGTAAAAGACTCATGGTGTCCTGGACTTATATCACAGTGCTAGGAAGAGGGAGACAGGTGGATCTCCCGCAGCCTCCTGGCCAGTCTACTCTGTGAACTCTGGCCCAGTTAAAGATCACATCTCAAAAAACAAAACAGTGTGCTGGAGAGATGGTTAAGAGCACTGACTGCTCTTGCAGAGGATCTGCGTTTGGGAACAAGCACAGTTCTCTGATCTTCACTGGCACCATACACATATGTGCATGTGCACATACACACACTCAGGCACACATACATACATACAAATCAAATAAGTATTTTTTAAAGGGGGAGAGAATGCTTCCAGGACTCCACATGCCCTTGTACACATAGGTACCCAACACACACACACACACACACACACCTGCATGAATAAAGCAAAACTCTAACATCAGGCTGTTGTGGTTTGAATGTGAGATGCTCCTCGTAAGCTCATATGTTTGAACACTTGATCCCAGCTGGAGACACTACTTTGGGAAACTATGGAACAGGTTGGAGCTGGCGCCACTGTAGCAAGTGACTCCCTAGGGACAGGACTTGACATCGATGCCTTGCCTCCACTTCCTGTGTGCTCCCTACATCCTGATTGTGGATGCCATGTAACCAGGTGCCTAGGTTCTTCTTGTTGCCACAATGTACTGTGGTCCCTCAGACTGAAAACCAACGTATGATCTTGATCTCTTAACTCGGTCACAACAACAATGACAATAACTAAAAAGTAGGCTGCTGAACATGTAGTTCCTGCTCATACCCCCAGTAAATATTTTACCAGCTCTGCTCTGTGTTTCAGCCTTGCTGTAACAGTCAGCTATTGCCTCAGTAATGCTAAGTAACAACCATTCCTAGAATACTGTTTTGCAACTTGAGATTCCAGAGGGGTATGGTATACTTGGCTGATAACTGGGCTTCAAGCTTAGTTTGGAATGAAACTGATGCCCATCTGAAGGAGTAATCAGTAGATCACTAGTTGGAACCAGCAACACGGCTGTTGGCTGTTTACGTGGCTCAAGAGTCCAGCCAAACTGAGTAAATTCATTGCATGCCTCACTACACATTCCTTGGAGTTCTCCTTCTGTGGCACATTAGACTGTCACACACAGCTACAGTGAAGTAAGGTGAGCCTGCTGCTCTCTCCCAGAAGCAAACATTTCCAAAGGCTGATCCAGCTTTGGACATGGTCCCGCCTGTCCAAATAATGCTGCCTCATCCTGCCTGCTTCCTTGAAGAGACCTCTTTGTCTTTCCAGTTCTCTTTCACTTAGCACAGAAGCCCACCCTGGAAAATTCCCCTGAGCTGTTCCTATATCTGTAAATCCTTCCCTATTGCTGCAGCGGGATCAGACCCCAGCCTCAGCCTCTCTGGGCTCTTACCCTGAGCCATTCTGTTTCCATCCTGTGTCAGTGTCCTCTCCCTGTGTTAGTACTTAGTTTCGTTGGTGGCTAATAAGCTAAATATGAGTGCCATCATGCCTGGCTTTATACCATCCTGACTATCGAACTCATAGTTTCCTGCACAGTAGATAAGCACTCTTCTAACTGAGCTATGTCCCATCCCAAATAGTTCTTTTTAGAAGCCTGAGAGTGAATACGCCCCTACTTCACTCAACTCTCCGAACAGAGACATCTCTAATGGCCTGATCACAGTCCCGTTCTTTATGGGCTATCTTGAGTTGAGTGGACCAGGCTGTCATCAGTGCATGATGTACCTGTATAATTAATTATTTAAAGCCTTATACAAAAGGAAGACTGTCCTTGTGCTCACAGGCCACCGGCATATTTCTAATCTCACACCTTGGTGACCTCCCCATTGGAATCCATGCTCTGCCTGCTCCCAGCTACTCTTATCCTCTCAGCCCTCCTAGGACACTCTCTATTCTGTGACCTGCAGTCCCTATGAGCCTGGCCTGCTCCTGACACCATGCATGGGAATCTCCCAGACTCCAGGAGAGGGCATGACTGACCATAAGACAGAAGCTCCTTCTGGTCTAGACTTGAAGCATGAGACACTTTCTAGCAGAAATACGGTGAAGCCAAAATAAATAAAATAAGAAAAAGTGGAAAAGAGTCAAACAGGCAATTATTTGTAATAGAAAAAAACTATTGATTTTCCTTTTTTGATACATCGTCTAAATTATCCCTCAAGAGAAGCAGTAATGCATCTTTAAACAGATTTATTGGTTCTGGGAGGGAAAATGTATTATTTAACTTCAACACTATTGGATTTTTCTATTATATTAGGAACAGAAATAGGACAGATGAACAGAAATGAGGCAGAGAAAGTCCTCCGAGAACAACAGTCACTTCTGTTCCCAAAGGGAGATCCCTGGAGTTGCTCACAACAGTTAACAGTTTGTAAATAAAAGTTAATTTTTTCCAGCTAATAAATTATAACATGAATATATAATAAGCACACTTTCCCACAAGATTTAATGTTCCTTTGGATGAAGAAATCCAAATTCACCATTAGTAAATGACACCCATGTTAAGCCGAATCCTGCTTTCTTTGATCCTGGGCCAGGAGCCTCTTCTCTGAGCTTGGTGTTCCACGGATGCTTCTGACACTTTCTGCTTCTCTTGCACTGGTCTCTGAGATCAGAATGCACTGACACCAGTCATGAAGAAGAAGCATAGAGCAGGTGGACCCATGGGTCCTCTCCCCACACCTCAGACTAAATATGCCCAGAAGAGAGTTCATGGGGCACTCTGGGAACCTTGCAAATAACGTGTCTTCACCCATCAATGTAATAATCATGCTGGATTGCCACAGAGAGGAAGTTACTGAGTGGGATGTATTGTTAATGTTAGAGTGCTCTGAAAGCCATGAGTATAAATCTCAGGCCAAAGCTGCAGCTGAGTACCTCTCGCCCATTTTTAACAGTTCTATAGTTGGGGTGGTTGGTTTGGCTTTTTGCTTTGCTTTGTTTTGTTTGTTATTATTTTTATTTTTATTTTTATTTTTATTTTTATTTTTATTTTTATTTTTATTGTAATAGTAAGGGTTCAATACAGAATACCCTATCAATCCAAATATCAGGAGTCATTGGGCAACAAGGGAATTTCTAGATGGGTGAGTCTCTTCTCTGTTGCCTATACATTGGCCTGTCCTAATGCCTTGTCCCATGGCTAACTGGATGCTGTCATGTCCATACTTACAGGAGAAACACTATATGGGGACATGGAAAGGGAACTTTGGATAGCAGTGTCCCCAGAACTTAAACACCTATCCTGAAGGAAAGCTTGTTAAGACTCTGGAATTAAATAACTTAGAAGTTTCAGAAAAGCCCTGAAACTTATAAGATTCAGTAGTAGCCCTTCTCTCATCAAGGTTCTATAAGCATGGTCAGACTGCTTGGAGACTTGTCTGTTGAGCTGCTTGCAAGTCCTACAAAGAGCTTCTGGGTTATCTTTAATGAGTTATTACACATACAACTGATGGGTTTTTCATGGATAAAACTGCCTTGGAGTCACAAGTGAGTACTCCTGAGAGTAACCCCTCACCCATACTTATGACTAATCTCAATAAATTTATAGAATCAAATGTTTGCCTCTTGATGCCCTGCCTGGGCTCCAAGGGCCAATAGTCATTCATCATTTCCCCAGTATACTATTCTGCACACTGCATGCTCCACCAACAATGTTCCCTTCTGCTGGGAGCCATCTCAGGCAAGAGTCCCAGAAGGGTACTGGGTTTGGTTGGTTGGTTGGTTGGTTGGTTGGTTGGTTGGTTGGTTGGCTGGTAGGTTGGTTGGTTGGTTGGTTGGTTGGTTGGTTGCTTGCTTGCTTGCTTGCTTGCTTGCTTGGCTGGTAAGTTGGCTGGCTGGGTAGATGCTTGTTCACATATCCCCAGAAAGTCTGCACAAGGGATTCTGCCTTTTCTTCTGCCTGGGATAATGTTGTTCTAGATTTTTGACAATCAAGGCAAAGTGCTAGTTCTTAAGGCAGCTCTAACTTCAAGCTTGAGCACACTGAAGATTAAGTACAGAGGTCTTCAGACAATGTCTGAGGCCCGTGATCCATCTCAGTACCTCCAGACTAGAAAGTCTCCATTCCTCTATGCAAGCAATAAGACAAAAAGGAATGTGTCTTAGCACCTAACACTACCAGGACACAGTGAGTATTTTCATTCTGCGGCCATCTGCTAAGACCTAATTTCCCACCCTCATTTCCCATGCACCTAGTCATCATCTGTGTGGGGACCAAGGGTCAAACACAGGACCTTCTGCCACCTACATACCTACACTTGGGAAGACTGGCTACCTGACAAGCCATTTTCATAACCTGCTTGCCAGGTAAGGAGAGGGAGCCTTCTCCACCCAGAATTGTCCACTAAGTCAAGCCTGTGGAAGCCAGCAGGAATGGTAGCGGTCTATGAATAACAATGTCAACCACATTTCTGTAACAGGTCTGAGCATGGATACTTCAACCAGAGACTACCAAGGTCCTAACCAGTCCCCATATAAATAACAGAATGCAGAAAGAGTTATGTCTTTGCTGTGTTATAACATTGTACATACAGGGCCTTCTTTAAAACTCCTGCTAATTCAGGTGGCAGGATGAAGTGTGCCATGTCATAATTAATCCCTCGTGTATTGCAAGCAATTTAATGTCAAAATAATCAACAGTAGCTTTTTTCTTTACCCTTTTGTGAGTGCATAATAAATACTGTCATTGAGTCATGGCAAACATCGGATTTCCATCCTGAATAAGATCCATCTTTGAATAATGCTATTGGAGAGGTAAATACCAGATCATACTAGATCTCCCCCATCCCCCCACCCAGGATCTGCAAACCACAAACACCCACTCACTGGTAAAATGATACCCAGATGTCAAAAACAGAAAAGAACTGCACTTCCTCCCTAGCTGGGTCCTGGTACTGGAGTTGTTCTTAGAGTCCTTTCATCAAGCAGAGGAAAGGAAGTGGAAGGGCTCTCCACCAAATTTATTTTCCCGCTCCCACCCCCACCCCACCAAGGCTATTTATCACTTCTTTATTTCCTGGTGAGTCCCTAGCAGTGGCATGCAGTCACTTTGTTGACATGGTAAAGCTCAGGGAGACATCAAGATATAGACACTGGATCCACTTGGTTAAATCTAAGTCAACAGGTATGGCCTAGGAACTACCCCCCACTCCCACTCCCCAATTCTAGGCTGCTAGAGAAAGTTTTACTTTGGACATAATCTATCCTGCCAAAATGACTATCACAGGGCCCAGACGCAGCTCACTGTCAGTAATTAAAGTACAGATACTCAATGTGAGAAATGTGTAAAATCTAGGCATAGAGGTACCTCACAACAGGTGGGAAGAACAAAACACAACAAGTCTTTCGCATATCCTGTGAAAAAATCACGTTCAGTCTCAAGAAGGAACACAGGATCCCGGCAGAAGCCTGCGAGGGGGTCAGTTTTGAGTTATCAGGAGCTCGAGTTCCCATGAAATTCCACTAGGCTTTATCTTTTGTTACCTTTGTTTGTTATAAAGCGTGAGAGTCTCTCCTTTACCTGTTCATGAATGCTTTGTGGATATAGAAGATGCTTCCAGCTACCTACGTGCACAGCGATGGTGCCCCCCCCCTTTATGCCACTGCTGGGTTTTAATCTAACTCATCCAGAGTACCTACTCCACCCAAAGCTTTTGGGAGAAGGGCTGTAACTTACAGAGATGTCTCTCTCTCTCTCTCTCTCTCTCTCTCTCTCTCTCTCTCTCTCTCTCACACACACACACACACACACACACACACACACATATCCTGTTATGATCACTGGATGATATCACTAGAGGCCCATCAGCCATTCCTCATTTCCCTAGTGTACTATTCTGCACACTGCATGTTCCACCAATGTCCTGGGTGACAAGGTTCCCATTTGCTGGAATCCATCCCAGGCACAGGTTTCATAGAAGTCACTCAGACAGTCCCAGAGGGGTTCTGCGTTTGGTTGGCTAGTAGTTTGTTTGTTTGTTTGTTTGGTTGGTTTGTTGGTTGGTTGGTTGGTTGGTTGGTTATTTGGTTGGTTGGTTGATTGGTTGGCTGGCTGGTTGGTTGTTTGGTTGTTTGGCTGGTTGGTTGTTTGGTTGGTTAGTTGGTTGGTTGAGTGGTAGGTTGTTTGTTTGGTTGTTTGTTTATTAGTGCCTCTTACCTAGATGGTGTGTGTGTGTGTGTGTGGTGTAGTGTGTAGTGTGCCTATGGAGTCTATCTTTGGAAGCCAGAGGCCCATGTCACCATCTTCCCCAGTCACTTTCACATTTAGTGTTTTGAAACAGTTTCTTATTAAACCTGGAAAGCATTTAACTGGCTAGACTTGCTAGCTAATAAGACCTGGGGGTGCCCCTGACTCAACTTTTCCTGTGCTCTGACTACAGACACACAATGCCATACACCTGACTTGTATGTTGGTCCTGGGGATAGAGTTCAGATCCTCAGGTTGTGCAGTTGGCTCCTTACAGATAATGCCATTGTGCTAGCAACTGTTTCCTAGATCTTAACACAGATATGAGGAGGGTGGGGAGCAGAGGATATCCCAGCAGCAGTGCTTGAGTTTCTACAAAACATTAATGCTTCTTTGGAATTGCCTTATTAGAACGGCTAGCCAGTTAGTTAACGAGTGGAGACCCAGGATGGAGTGCACCCAGGTGGAAAGAATCCAGGAAGAATGCTGTTGATGACAGGAAACCTGAACTCTGCATCTTCCTTGGTGCCAAATAGAAACACTTTGCCCACTGCAGAGGACAGTAAGGCCAAGGTGGCCACTTTCTTCAGGTCCACTACCATAGCATCTCGTTTTCACCAAGAGGAGACCCTCCATTCTCACCTCACTCTGGCTCCCTATGAAGTGGCTTCAGATGTGCGAGGGCACAAACACCCCACTCACCACCAGGCTTGCAAAAGCAGCGTCCAGAACCATGAAATCAATCTCCAGGGTAGACATTTTTTTTTAAAGATAAACCCATCTCTGTGAAGTGCCTCTCAAAGCCCTCACTTTAGTGGTGGAGGGTCACTGTTTTATGAGCTGGCAGAATCGCCTAAAACCAGCAGCTCCTGGAGGGGACTCTAACACACCAGCCACAGAAGGGAAGACTGTCACAGAAATAATATGTGGCAGCCGAGTCGCAATAAATTTGCACATACTCACATGTACACACTATACATCCTGGGGGCCAAGAAAGAAAACCTTTTCCCACCGCATCCTCTGCCCAAGGAAACGAGACAGCGCAGACACAAACCTCTCTGCCATCGTCCCTTCCCACCAGGCTTAGCAAAGTCTCCGGAGACAGAAGCCATCAAACAGCAGAAGTGGTGGGTCCCTGAGTTTTCGGCTCTGGCACAACCAGACTGTTTGCAAGATAACAGAAGATGCGAGGATATTTCACTATCGTCATTACTTAAGAATGGAATATGACAGCATATATGAAACTGATTAGCATAAATCAACATAATACCCACTTTGCAGTGTTAGTCTTGAAAACTTTCATCTTGAAATAGCAAGAGGAAAATGACAACGCGTGATCAGTGGTCCTGATTTTGCTGGCTGATGCTAAAACTACCTGAGATGGAGCTATGCACAGCATGGTTGTGTCCACATAATGTCTGCACAGTATGGCTTCCCTCTGAATGTCCCCATGGTTTCCGGTGGGGCCATATAGAACACTTATGGAGACCTGCAGGATTCAAAATGTTTCCACAATTAGACATTGAATTAGGCAATGAAGATGTTTTTGCTGATATCTCTAAAACCCAAACCACTAAGTTCAGACTGCAGACAGTTGTAGCACACATGGCAAAGTCCACGATAAGGAGGAAGCCAGAACGTGTCACAGTGTGTTGTTTTCAATTTGGATGGATTGGCTCCATGCTTCAGGACGGACAGACTTGGACAGATGCTGACAGACAGGGGACACATGGCAGCTGTGATTTGTTCCTTCTCTTTTTCTCAAACATTCGCACTCATTAAAGAGAGTCTTGAAATGAATTAATCTCTGAAATGTCATTTAGGCCTGAGGAAGGTCAAAGGCTAGGAATCTTTGGGGTGGGGGTGGGAGGTTTTTTTTATCCTGCCAGAGGGTGGCACGGGATTCTAAAGCTCCCTTTGGGCAGTCTCTGGAAAGTTTCTAATAGTCAAAAGGACAAGATTGATTCTTTTATTTATTGGATATTTTTATTTATATTGCAAATGTGATCCCCTTTCTCAGCCCCCCCTTTCCTGGAAACCCACTATCCCATCTTCCCTCTCTCTGCTTCAATGATGGTGTTTCTCCACCCATCCACCCACACACTCCCACCTCCCCAACCACAGTTCCCCTACACTGGGGCATCTATCAAGCCTTCATAAGACCAAGGACCTCTCCTCCCATTGACGCCTGACAAGGCCATCCTCTGCTGCATATGCAGTTGGAGCCACGTGTACGCCTTTGTTGATGGCTTAGTCTCTGGGAGCTCTGGGGGGTGAGGGGGTCTGGTTGGTTGATATTGTTGTTCTTCCTATGGGATTGCAAACCCCTTCAACTCCTTCAGTCCTTTCTCTAACTCCTCTATTGGGGACACCACGCTCAGAGGCTGTGAGTCTCCACCTCTGTATTTGTAAGGCTCTGGCAGGGTCATTCAGGAGACAACTATATCAGACTCCTTTCAGTAGGCATTTCTTGGCATCCACAATAGTATCTGGGTTTAGTAACTGTATATGGGATGAATCTCCAGGTGGGACAGTCTCTGGATGGCCTAACGTTCAGTCTCTGCTCTACACTTTATCTCCATATTTGCTCCTCTGAGTATTTTGTTCTTCTTCTAAGAAGGACCAAAGCACCCACACTTTAGTCTTCCTTCTTCTTGAACTTCATGTGGTCTGTGAATTGGATCTTGGATATTTGGAGCTATTGGGTCAATATTCACTTATCAATGAGTGCATACCATCTATGATCTTTTGTGATTTTGTTACCTTACTCAGGATGATATTTTCTAGTTCTATCCATTTGCCTAAGAATTTCATGAATTCATCATTTTTAATAGCTGAGTAGTACACCATTGTGTAAATGCACCACATTTTCTGTATCCATTCCTCTGTTGAGAGACATCTGGATTCTTTCCAGCTTCTGGCTATTATAAATATGGCTGCTATGAACATAGTGGAGCATGTGTCCTTGTTACATGTTGGAGCATCTTCTGGGTATATGCCCAGGAGTGGTATGGCTAGGTCCTCAGGTAGTACTATGTCCAATATTCTGAGGAACCACTAAACTGATTTCCAGAATGGTTATACCAGCTTGCAATCCCACCAGCAATGAAGGAATGTTCCTCTTTCTCCACATCCTCACCAGCATCTGCTGTCACCTGAGGTTTTGATTTTAGCCATTCTGACTGGTGTAAGGTGGAATCTCAGGGCTGTTTTGATTTGCATTTCCCTAATGACTAAGGATGTTGAACATTTCCTTAGGTACTTCTCAGCCATTCGATATTTCTCAGTTGAAAATTATTTGTTTAGCTCTGTACCCCATTTTAATAGGTTTATTTGATTCTCGGGAGTCTAACTTCTTGAGTTCTTTGTATATATTGGGTATTAGCCCTCTAACAGATGGGTAAAGATCTTTTCCCAATCTGTTGGTTGCCATTTTGTCTTATTGACAGTGTCCTTTGCCTTATGGAAGCTTTGCAATTTTATGAGGTACCATTTGTCGATTCTTGATCTTACAGCATAAGCCACTGGTGTTCTGTTCAGGAATTTTTCCCCTGTGCCCATGATTTTGGGGCTCTTCCCCACTTTCTCCTCTATAAGTTTCAGAGTACCTGGTTTTATGTGGAGGTCCTTGATCCACGTGGACTTGAGCTTTGTACAAGGAGATAAGAATGGGTCAATTTGCATTCTTCTACATGCTGACTGCCAGTTGAACCAGCACCATTTGTTGAAAATGCTGTCTTTTTCCCACTGGATGGTTTTAGCTCCTTTGTCAAAGATCAAGTGACCATATGTGTGTTGGTTCATTTCTGGGTCTACAATTCTTTTCCATTGATCCCCCTGCCTGCCTCTGTACCAATACCATGAAGTTTTTATCACTATTGCTCTGTAATACAGCTTTTGGTCAGGGATGGTGATTCCCCCAGAAGTTCTTTTATTGTTGAGAATAGTTTTCACTATCCTGGATTTTTTTGTTATTCCAAATGAATTTGAGGATTCCTCCTTCTAACTCTATGAAGAATTGAGTTGCAATTTTGATGGGGATTGCATTGAATCTGTAGATTGCTTTCAGCAAGATGGCCATTTTTACTATATTAATCCTGCCAATGCACAAGCATGGAGATCTTTCCATCTTCTGAGATCTTCTTCAATTTCTTTCTTCAGAGACTTGAAGTTCCTTTCCAATTTGTATCCCTTTGACCTCCTTTTGTTGTCTACTTACTCTAGCTAGAACTTTGAGTACTATATTGAATAGGTAGGGAGAGAGTGGGCAGTCTTGTCTAGTCCCTGATTTTAATGAGATTGCTTCAAGTTTCTCTCCATTTAGTTTGGTGTTGGCTACTGGTTTGCTGTATATTGCTTTTACTATGTTTAGATATGGGCCTTGAATTCCTGATCTTTCCAAGACCTTTAACATGAAGGGATGCTGAATTTTATCAAACGGTTTTTCAGCATCTAATGAAATGATCATGTGGTTTTTCTCTTTGAATTTCTGTAGTGGATTACCTTGATGGATTTCTGTATATTGAATCATCCCCGTATCCTTGGGACGAAGCCTACTTGATCAGGGTGAATGATCTTTTTGATGTGTTCTTGGATTTGGTTGGCACAAATTTTATTGAGTATTTTTGCATCAGTGTTCATAATGGAGATTGGTCTGAAGTTCTCTTTCTTTCTTTGGTCTTTCTGTGGTTTAGGTATAAGCATAATTGTGGCTTTATAGAATGAATTGAGTAGCGTTCCTTTTGTTTCTATTTTATGAAATAGTTTGAAGAGTATTGGTATTAGGTCTTGCTTAAAGGTCTGATAGAATTCTCAACTAAACCCATCTGGTCTTGGGCTTTTTGGGGGGTGGGGGGTGGGAGACTATTAATGACTGCTTCTATTTCTTTAGGGGATATGAAACTCTTTAGATCATTTATCTGATCCTGTTTTAACTTTGGCACCTGCTATATGTCTAGAAAATTGTCCATTTCATCCAGATTTTCCAATATACTTTAGTATAAACTTTAGTAGTAGGATCTGATGGTTTTTTTTTAAATTTCCACAGTTTCCATTGTTATGTCTGCCTTTTCATTTCTGATTTTATTAATTTGGATACTGCCTCTGTGCCCTCTGGTTAGTCTGACTAAGGGTTTCTCTATCTTGTAGATTTTCTCAAAGAACCAGCTCCTGGTTTTGTTGATTATTTGTAGTTCTTTTTGTTTCTATTTGGTTGATTTCAGCCCTGAGGTTGATTATTTCCTGACTTCTACTCCTCTTAGGTGTATTTGCTTCTTTTTGTTCTAGAGCTTTCAGGTGTGCTGTCAAGCTGCTAGTGTAAGCTCTCTTTAGTTTCTTTTTGGAGGCTCTTAGAGATATGAGTTTTCCTATTACCACTGTTCTCATTGTGTCCCATAAGTTTTGGTATGCTGTCTTCATTTTCATTAAATTCTAAAAAATCTTTAATTTCTTTCTTTATTTCTTCATTGACCAAATTATCATGGAGTAGAGTGTTGTTCAGTGCCTATGCTATGTGTGTTTTCCATTTTTTTGTTGGAATTTAAGACCAGCCTTAGTCTGTGGTTGTCTGATAGGGTGCATGGGATTATTTTATTCTTCTTGTATCTGTTGAGGGCTGTTTTGTGACCAATTATATGGTCAATTTTGGAGAAGGTACCATGAGGTGCTGAGAAGAAGGTATATTCTTTTGCTTTAGAATGAAATGTTCTATAAATATCTGTAAGATCCATTTGTTTCATAACTTCTGTTAATTTCACTGTGCCTCTATTTAGTTTCTATTTCCATGATCTATCAATTGCTGAGAGTGGGGTGTTAAAGTCTCCCACTATTATTGTGTGAGGTGCAATGTGTTTTCCAGCCTTTTACTCTGAGGTAGTGTCTGTCTTTGTCACTGAGGTGGGTTTCCTTATGTAGCAAAATGCTGGGTCCTGTTTACATATCCAGTCTGTGAGTCTAAGTCTTTTTATTGGGGAATTGAGTCCATTGATGTTAAGAGATAATAAGGAAAAGAAACTGTTACTTCCTGTTCTTTTTGTTGTTAGAAGTGGAATTATGTTTGTGTGGCTCTCTTCTTTTGGGTTTGTTGAAAGATTACTTTCTTGCTCTTTCTAGGGTGTAGTTTCCCTCCTTGTGTTGGTGTTTTCCATCTATTATCCTTTGTAGGGCTGGTTTTGTAAAAGGATATTGAATAAATTTGGTTTTGTCACGAAGTATCTTGTTTTCCCCATCTATGATAATTGAGAGTTTTGCTGGGTAGAGTAGTCTGGCATTTATATTCTCTTAGGGTCAGTATGAGATCTTCCCAGGATCTTCTAGCTTTCATAGTTTCTGGTGAGAAGTCTAGTATAATTCTGATAGGTCTGCCCTTAAATGATACTTGACCTTTTTCCCTTACTGCTTTTAATATTCTTTCTTTGTTTAATGCATTTGGTGTTTTAATTATATATAATGGGAGGGATTTCTTTACTGGTCCAGTCTATTTGGAGTTCTGTAGGCTTCTTGTATGTTCATGGGCATCTCGTTCTTTAGGTTAGAAAAGTTTTCTTCTATAATTTTGTTGAAGATATTTACTGGCCCTTTAAGTTAGGAATCTTTGCTCTCTTCTATACCTATTATCCTTAGGTTTGGTCTTCTCATTGTGTCCTGGATTTCCTGGATCTTTTGGGTTATGAGCTTTTTGCTTTTTGCATTTTCTTTTACTGTTGTGTCAATGTTTTCTATGGAATCTTGTGCCCCTGAGAGTCTCTCTTCTATCTCTTGTATTCTGTTAGTGATACTTGCATCTATGACTCCTGATCTTTTTCCTAGATTTTCTAACTCCAGGATTGTCTCCTTTTGTGATTTCTTTATTGTTTCTATTTCCATTTTTAAATCTTGGATGGTTTTGTTCATTTACTTCATCTGTTTGATTGTGTTTTCCTGTGATTCTTTAAGGGATTTTTGTGTTTCCTCTTTACGGCCTTCTACCTGTTTACCTGTGTTCTCCTGTATTTCTTTAAGGGACTTATTTATGTCCTTCTTAAAGTCCTCTATCATCATCAGGTGAATCTTGCTTTTCAGGTGTGATGGTGTATCCAGGACTTGCTATGATGGGAGAATTGGGTTCTGATGATGCCAAGTAACCTTGGTTTCTGTTGCTTATGTTCTTATGCTCCCACCATCTGATTATCTCTAGTGCTACATGTCCACACTATATCTGACTGGAGCCTGTCCTTCCTGTGATCCTGGTCTTGTTAGAACTCCTCAGAGTCCAGCTGTCTCTGTGATCCTGTGATTCTGAGATCCTGTGATTCTGAGATTCTCTGTGTTTCTGAGTTCCTGTGAGTCAAGCTGCCTCTAGGACCCCGAGATCCTGGTGTGACCAATATCCTGGGATCCTGGGATCCTAGGATCCTGGGGTCCTGGGATCCTGGGGTCCTGGGGTCCTGGGATCCTGGGATCCTGGGGTCCTGGGGTCCTGGGTATGTTAGATTGCCTGGGTTTGGAGCCTCTTCTGGCTGCTATGGGACTGGCTGCAGAGTTTGTGCCTGACATGATTGATTCTTATGAGAATGTGTCAGTATGCATGTTCACGGGGAAGGGGTGCATGTGTATGTGCAGACACATGTATGAGTTTGCGCATGTTTGTGTTTGAGAGTATGAAGATATATGTGCAGCTGAGGGTGTATGTGAATATGCAGGGGTTAGGGTGGGGGGGGTTACATTTAGGGTTGGAGTTGGGATTGGGGTTAGCGTAGGAGGGTTAGGGTTGGGGCGAGCATGTGTATGCATCGGGAGGTTAGAGGACAAGTTCTTGCCATTCTGCACAGCTCCAGGGATTGACCTAAATGGATCAGTGAGAAGAACCAACACACAAACAAAGAAAATCTCAGATCAAGTAGTTGGGGGGGGGTGCTCTCACATGGAGAGGCCACCTCCATGTTTAGCTTTTTTGTTGTTTATAGTTGAATTCCCAAGGAAGCAGAGTTACTGCATACAAACAAACAGGTAATGGGGTTATTATATACAGTTAAGCAAGGAGGAAAGAATTATTACATCCAGCTGAACAAAGGAAGAGGTTTAGCTAAACTCAGTAGGAGAAGTCTGTAGGGAAGCGATCTTCAGGCCATGACCACCCACAGGACAATAGCCGTGATAGTCCACATTCATGCTTAGACCAGAAGAAGGTTCTACTGTTCTTCTCAGCCTCACCTCCGGAGTCTTTCTTCTCTCTAGATCTGAGGCCCTGGGGTCTTTTGACATTGCTGTGCCCATGTCAAACAGTACAAAGTCACTCACTAATTCATGGTTTCCTCAGTACTCACAACCTCTGCCATAGTTTCTCTGAAATATTTGCTGTCATCATAGAGACAGGGTCTCTTGGAACTCCCTTAGTAATTGAAGCTAGCTAGGCATGGAGCCCCATACTGATTCCTCTGTCTCTGCCTCCCCAGCTCTGGGATTACAAGCATGTACCTCCAGACCAGACATGTTTATACAGTTGCTGAAATCCTGAATTCAGGCACTCATGCTTCTGTAGTCCACACTTTACCAGCTGAACTGTCTCTCCAGTTTCATCTAAAGCCATTCTGTAAAGAAGAAACAAAAACTGTATGACCCAAAGTGGCTGTCCCTTATTTCCCCAACCTGTCTGCCAGCCTTAAGATCTAAGACAAGCAACTTCTCCGGTCTGGTTAGGCCTGTGCTTGATACCTGGCAGACATGCCCTCCAGCCTCAGGACCCAAAATTAGCAACCTCCCAGGTTAGGATAGCCCTTGCTTTCTTATAATGGTATCTCTGGTTGTTTAGCAACAGTGGGGAATCAAGCTCACAGGTGTAATACAGTTAATAAGTAATTACTGAATGCCAGCTATGTGTTCAATACTAGAAAGAAAATAATAAGACAATTAAACACTGTTCACCCCTTTCCCACCACTTTTAAAATCAGCTTCTTAGAGGGCCACCCTTTGATCAACAAGGAGGAGGCATGGGTGGAGGGCAGGCCACCAACCCTGTGCCCAATTACTCATTCTTTTCCACATTGCAAGAAATCATCAACCAATTATTTTGGAACTACATTGATTAAATTGAGCAAAGAGAAGGAAAGCTATGCAAATCGTTTACATATTTTAATTGGATGGCCATTTTTTTTTTTAAAAAAATTTAATTTAGACTTCAGTCTATCTCAGCAAAAATAAAAACCTGATAATTCTAAGACTATCAGGTCAGCCATGAAAAATCGAGCCTAGACTTGATGTCTTCTCCTACGAAGGCCAGGAAGGGTTGTTGTAGCTACTCAGTCAACTGCATTTGTCTTGGAATTTCTGATCTTTAAATTCTTGTTACCCTCTCCTTCCAGTCATGCCTCACTAAGACTTTTGGGTGGTCTTGAAATAAAACAGAGATCCTGCCTCTTTGCTTAAATAACTTTTGGAGCATAAGTAGCTTAGGCTCCTGAAGAGCTGTGCGTTTACATCTCCCCAAGGAATTGCTCATCCTCTAGGCAAGGCCTTGGCTATCACAGCAGACACTGTCAAATCACCTCTATGATTCATACAAATTGCCGCACGACACCTGCAGAAACAGGGATTTATTATGGAGAGTTAGAATAGTCCAGAGGACGGGGTGCATCTTGACTTGATGTGGGTGGGTGTGTAGGCATGCAGGGGAAATTTTCTTACCAGTTATGGGTAAAAGTAGATTAGTTCTGATACAAGGGCCAGAGACAAAAGTATCTCTTATAGATACCCATCGTAATTATTTTCATTATGCAAAAAAAATAGTTCTTTATGCCAAGTTTTGGGATTTGCAAAAGGTGAAAGCACAGGATTGATAATTCATGGGCTATTGGTATGATACGGGGATAATGAAAATAAATGCATGGACCTCAGAATATGTATGCCAGCTTTATGCATAGAAATAGACTTTTAAAATCCTATTGTGTTTTATGGCTCCACATAAATAACAAAACAACCTCATGACTTGGAAATACGGCACGTACATCTAAGACTCTCAACAAGACAGCCCAGCCTCTTCATTAAATGCCCAAGAATGGATGAATTCATCCCTGCGTGGGAAGATGCAGGAGGAAATGCCTATGGATCTTGAATTCTGGAGTGCTTGTGACTCATTGGGTGTCCTGCTAAATGCCAATTCTGATTCTGCCACAGTGAGATGGCCTGCCATCTTCACTTCTGACAAGCTTCTAGTGATACTAGATGAATCTTCAGCGCTTTCAGGGCTCCTCTGCAGCTGGAACCTCCATGAAATGACTCAGATGTGGAAGAGAAAATTGCTATGCCTGTCAAGATGTGATATCCGGGAGCTAGGGAGATGGCTCAGTGTGTGATGTGCTTGCCGTGAATAGTGGGCAAGCATGAGAACATGTGTTCAACATCTAGAACGCACACAAAAGAGAGGACATGGTGGTGTGTTCCTCCCACTAGAGATGGAGACAGGGGAGAGTGGGCATGGTGGTGTGTCCCACTTACTAGAGAGGGAGACAGGGGAGAGTGGGCATGGTGGTGTAGCCCACCCACTAGATATTGAGACAGGCTAGCATAGTTGGTGAGTTGTAGGCCAGTGAAAAATCCTGTCTGAAAGGAAGAGGTTGGGAACACTGACTTATGACGAATAAGGTCTGTCCTCCAGGCAACAGGACACACAGGTGCACACATACATATGCAAAAGAATGTGATATCTGCACACAGATAATTAATTCAAACACACATGGTCTCGATAAAGCATATAAGCTTGATTTGTAATCTCACAGCTTGATGACTGCTTCTGTGACCCAGGACCTAGCATCAATGTTGCTTATCAGTCTCTCCATCTCCTCTGAGAAGTGGCTCTCCTCATCTTGATGGAAAAAAATGCTAACCAGTGAAATAGATACACAACATATGTACTGACAATGGCACACCATAGGTCCCCTTTAGCCAAGGTGCACTTCCTACAGTTTCAGTGATCTATCACCAACTAAAATCCCAGAACATTACATGGAAAATTCCTGGAACGTAAATACATTTTTCAATTACCTGTATGTGATGAAGTCATTACTATCTCCCTTCATTCCTCTAGGATACGAACCATCTTTATTCAGAGTATTTAAAGTGTGTATACCTCCTCCCTCCCTTTATCACTACCACTATCTTGGTTATGAGAATAACATACAGATGTTGGAACCTGCTTTGGTTTCAGACAAGCACTGGGAATTTCTGAGTGTTTCTGTGTGGATGAGAACATCTACTGTGTAGTCTTTTACACATTGCAGATGACTTGAAAATGTCCTTTTCCTTCTTCCTCTAATTCCCCTCTTGACTCTTCTCTCTCATCCTCACCTTCAAGATCCTTTTGTAGGGAGGACCATCTTTGGAACACAAAGCTTGCCATGACAGCCCCTGTCCTAGGGGTGAGCATCTTTGGTTTCTAAACCTTGGTAGGAGATAGCCATGAAGCTCTTGACAACAAATTGGAGCCCAGGCTAGCTCTTCACCTTCCTACACAAAATGAGTCCCAAGATATCACTCACAAAGTTCCCCATCTTAAGCTGGTCAGAAGTATAAATTCACAGATTGGAAAGTTGTCCCCGAGACATGTGACATGCATGAAAAGTTTGCAGACAGTCTCTCTCCTAATTCTAACCCTTTACTTCAGAGTGACTTTCATTGAATTTTTCATGAAGAAATTTAAGGGTTAACAGGTTTCTTTTCCCATTCCCCTGACTATATGGCCCTGAAAATAAAGCTAAGTTTCTAGGCACTAGCTACTCAAGGAATATAATATAAACTATAACTTAATGGAGAATTTATGCAAATGAATATTGATATGAAATTTGGTGAAGGTTTGAAAGAACTAGAAAACTGAATGATGCCATAGCCAACTTTGTTAACCTTAGTTGAAGGAAGTGAAGTATATTTTTATTTAGAACCCTAAAATTTTTCCAAGTCATTGGCAAAACTTCATTATTCTTTTAATATTCTCAACTGTATCTACTTCATAAATCTTTTATTTCCAAAAGTCTTCTCTTCATATTAAAATGCATGAATGCCAGAAAGTTCCAGTTTTATCTTGGTATTGACTTTTATGTTGATGTATATCCTTTTCTTTATTTTCCCCCATTGTTTGTATAAAAAGCACACAATATTGTTTTTCTTTCATTTTGATTAAAATGATATATTTGATTTTTCCAGGGATAAAGTAGCCCACACAAACTAAGGTAAATACACAAATTTGAATCTGCCCAGTAGCCAGATGGACCAGACAAGGAGGGATAGGATGGCTCTGAACCAGCAAGGCCCATACGTCAGCCCTGCCACTCAAATCCACGCCTGCTGTGTGTTGTATTGGAGGATGGGAGTTACAACTATTCAAGATCCATTAATTAATTAAGGAAGAAGCAGATATACAATGAGGTACTTAATGTTATATTAACTCTTTTTATGACCTACTAATTCACTTACTTTGTAACATATAAACTGTCTTAGTTGCATTGTCTAAACTTGGCAACCTACATTGGATTTGGACAGTAACTTGGGCTGACTAGTGATCCCAAGACTCTCTGGTCCTACTGAGAAGATGCTCTGAGTGAGTACTAAAAGCATGCTCATCCCTTGAACAGTTCAAATACCATGTCTAAATTGGCTTTAATTCTCAGAGACCCCTTTGGACTTGAATACATCTCACAGTGTTTTATTGTTGGTTGTGGTAATGACAGTGAGTGTGGGTGTGTTCCTGAGTGTGCATATGTGTGTGTTTCTGTGTGTATGTGCATGTGGAGGACAAAAGATAACCTCTTTTTTAATTTAAATTGTTTTATTTATTTATATTCCAAATGTTGCCCCCCCTTCCCAGTCCAGCTTCCAAGAGTTCTTCACCCCATCCCCCTTCCCCTTTGCTCCCCTACCCACCCTTTACCTACACCCACTTTAACACACACACACCCTGCATCCCTCTTCCTTGGGAAATCAAGTCTCTACAGGATTAAATGCATCCCCCTCCCACTGAGACCAGACAAGGCAGTCCTCTTATACATGTGCTGGAGTCACAGACCAGCCCATGTATGCTCTTTGGTTGGTGACTTAAACTGTGGGAGCTCCCAGGAGTCCAGGTTAGTTGACACTGTTGGTCTTAATATGGGGCTGCCACCCCTTCCAGCCGCTTTGATCCTTCCTCTAACTCTTTCAATGGACTGAGGGTTCCCCAACCTCAGTCCAATGGTTGGCCGTATCTCTTCAGTAACACTCTCTATCCCCTTTGATACAGTGACTGTCATTGGCTTAGAGATCACCACCTGGGCTAGAATGATTGGCCAGAGAGCCTTAGGGATTATCCCATCTCTGCATCCTCTCACTAGGATTACAAGGCTGTGCCACTATACCGGGCATATTTATGTGGGTACTGGTTATTGAATTCAGCTACTCATCATTAAAGAAATGCATTTTACCTATGGAACCATTTCTTCAGCTCCTTGCAATCTTTTTATAGATATATATATATATTTATTGCAGTGGTATTTCAAAGAAAAATCAAGCAAAGATCTTCTTTTAAAAAATCCAGGTATGTGTTTATGCAGCTGGATTCTGATCATTTGAAGGCAAGGTTACTGTTCACTATGATGTTCTCACAGATGTGTGAGAAGAGTTCCTTCCTTGGAGATGGTCTTGGTGATGTAGCCAAGTATTTTATTAGGGAAAACCAGGTTCACAAACATAAGCCAGGGATGAGTGTGCATATCCAGGGCTTTGGGGTACTTTAGGAAATGTTCACTCACCCACCCCACTGTTTCTATCTCTCTCCCCCTCCCTCTTTCCCCTTCTCTCTCCCCCTGCATTTTCTAGCTATCCCCTTACATATATGTGTGATGTATGTGGTATATATTCATGTATTGCGTACATGTGTGCATGTATGTTGAAATGTGTGTGTGCACATCTATCGGCAGGTGCACAAGCACACATGTATGATCTTGTGGAGGCCAGAGGTATATCTACTTTGATCCTTTTCTACCTTACATACTGAAGAAGTCTCCCATTTGAGCCCAGAGCTAATTAGTTTAGCTAGTTTAGGTAACCGACTTGCCCCAGGATTCTGTCTTTGTCTTCGAACACTGGGATTATGGGTGGGCCCTCACACCACTTGGCATTTATGCAGGTAGGTCCTGGGGACCAAGACACACACAGAGCTGCTTACACTAGAATGGCAAGTGCTTTCTTGATGTCTGAGCCATCTCCCAACCCCTCTTGTTTTGGGGACAGAGTCTTGCAGGTAGACCTGGCTGGCCTGGTACTCATTGCAAAAAACAATCTGACCCTGAACTCACAGCAATTCCCTGCTTCAGCCTACCAGGCATTGGGATAACAGGCTTGCCACACAACCCCTGCCTTGCTTTTTGCTGGTCTTTACCAGAGTTTGTAGTCTCAACCCCAAATCAGCAATTAATTACACAAATTACACTTAGAAATTATATCCAGGGTTGAAGCAACGATTATAGAAGGTAAAAATAGACGTGAATTTAAATGATGTGGCAGATGAGTCGTGGAGGAAGGGAGAAGAGAGGGGAGAGAAGAGGCATGGCCTTTCTCTTGCCTCTCTGCTCCCTAAAGTGCTTCTAACCCCTCCTACAAGCCAGTTAGAACGATGCTAGGTCACAGCGCATGCTCAGTCTGGTTCAGCCCGTTTCTTCCTGGTGCTTAGATGGTGAGTCGTTTAGAAGATCTTGGCTTTCATGTTACTGGGCTCCATATCTTGAACATGGCTCCTTAGCTAGCTGATGGGATATTTCTTTATTAAACTTCAGCTTTCCAAGGAGCTGCCTACCATAAACTTTCACTGAATTGCCCGAGTTAAGAATGATGCCCTATCTTAGCTTCTAAGATGACAGAACGTACTCTGATACAAGGTGTGGAGTCAGTTCTGCTTTCTTCTCCTTAAAGCCTCTTGGAAGGATGCAATGAAGCACTCATGTGAGCCACATGCCCATCAATACTGATGTGGTATCACAGCAGTGGGGCTGTCACACACTCACTCAGTCCTCAGGTACCAAGGATTCACTAGACTTGACAGAATAGTGGTGAACAGGATGTTCCTTACAATATTTCAAAAGAGGCCGAGCACATTGGCATGCACTTTAATACCAGCACTTAGGAGGCAGAGGCAACTGAATCTCTGAGTTCAAGGCCTACTACCTAGGAGTTCCAGTTCTGCAGACCTGTAAGGCCTTGTTTCAATAAAGAACCAAACAAGCAAGCAAGCAAGCAAGCAAGCAAGCAAGCAAGCAAGCAAGCAAACAGTTTATTAAAAAAAAATAAAGTAAAGATATAATAAGCCATATGTGGTCTGGGACAGGAGTGAAGGCTCAAGTGGGTGACTTGCTTGCTTCACAGAATGTGAACTTGGCTTCAGATCCTCAGCATCCGCGTAGAAGGCTGTGTGTAGTTGTCACATGCCTACATCCCCAGAACTGTGGAGGAACAGGTGGGCCCCTGGAACTTGCCAGCTCTGAGTTCCAGGCTTTTTATTCCAAAAAATAAAGTGGAGGGGCTGGGGGGGTCACTTAATAGATCTTAGTTCAGTTACCAGCATCCATGTTGATCAACTTAGTTGAAAGTTGTAAACTACAACTCCAATTTCAAGGAGATCACATGGTTTTGTCCTTACTAAGAACCTATACTTGTGTGTGTATGTATATTTGCCTGTACACACACAGAAATAGACACACAATTTAAACCAAAATTAATTTAAACATTTTAAATAAGGTGAAGAGCAACTGAGGGAAATACCCAAAGATGCCATATGGTCTCTACATGTATGTGCACATATGTGCATGCATACTTGTCAACACATTTATGCACATGTACATTCACACAGAGTGTTTCTGTCTGTGGCTATGGAAGATTCACTATCTGAAAGCATACTTGGCCCCTATTTAACTGTAACAGTTGAGGAGAAATACTTCCTTTGTTTCTGAGCTTGTTCCCCCCGCCCCTGAAAAGACTTCTGCATCCTTTGTGCCTGGCTGGAATGCTAAGTGACTTTTCAGAGGTGACATTTAAAATATGTTTTCTCTTCCTTTGGTGTTTGTTTGTTTGTTTGTTTGTTTGTTTGTTTATTTTGGCACAGGCATTTGTAGGAAGCAGCCTTGGAAGAGAGAATATGTAAGATACTAGTTTCCTAATGTCTTGATTTTACTCTGAAAGATGCTCTGGAGAAGGCATACTGCCCAATCTAAAGCGGTGGCTGGCATTGGACCCATGTCCGGATGGTGGCCATTGGTCCCATGCCCAGGTGGTGGCCATTGGTCCCATGGCCAGCTGATGCCAATGTATTTTTCCTGCAGTTTCTTCCTTCGCGTCAGCATCCACCACCCACAACATCAGTACCAGAGTCATAAGCTGAAAGGCGACTCCATAGGGTAGCTGGCTAAAAAGACACCTTTGTGACTCTTCTGTGGGACACTTGGGGAGCTACCTGGGCTCAGTGTGGCAGCTGCATGAAGTGCTAATCAGATATCACATCCGGGGGCGTGTACAGCAAGGCGAGATTCTAAGAGAAAGCCTTGAGGTCAGAACTCTGAGGCAGCTGTTGGATCTTACTTCCAACTCAGAAGAGAGAGTTGTAGGACACAGACACATGGACCGTTTATAATCATACCCAGTGGGGTAGAATTTTGTGTCAAAGATGTTTAAATTGCAATTCAATAAGAATCCATTTATTCAAATTTGGAATAAAAGACCCAAGGAAAGAAGAGAAACTAGGGAGGGCTAATAAATAATCAAATATGATTTCATGATGATAAAAATGAACCCACTGGAATGGGGGTTCTGTTTACATGATTTGTCAATGCACTTTGTAATCATTTACAAAAAAAAAAAAAGCCTTATGCTTTAATGCAAAATGACAAAACATGTTGAGGGAGAAAATCTCAAATTGCTCTTTCTAAAACTAATAAATTGGGGGGGGGAAGGAATGAAAATGGGAGGAAATAAATAATTTTAAATTCATGATCTGGGGATGTGTAGCCTTTAAACATTCACTTCAAAATTTAAAAGTAACTGAAACTGAACTTCTAGGTTAAATCAATGGATCAATTTGCTGTGGATCTTCGTTCA
Organism: Mus caroli; assembly: GCF_978045245.1. Lineage (NCBI taxonomy): Eukaryota > Metazoa > Chordata > Mammalia > Rodentia > Muridae > Mus > Mus caroli. The sequence continues at coordinate 81,908,360 of NW_028227274.1, forward strand.
CGGCTCCCTGGACTAAGTCACATTTCCTAATTGATCACGAAGCAGCGAGTCTGTATGCTACGTTTTCGGAAAGATGCAGCCCATATCTGAATCTACCATGTGCTTTGGTGTTTAATCAAAACTTTGAATCGCATCAGGGTCCTGGGACAACCCCATGAAGCTGTTTCCTGTTCAGCTGCTTCTCTTTCCTCGCTTACCCTCAACTGGAAGCTTTGGAGTTTGTCTTATTCCAAACTTAGTTTTTAAATTTGGGGAAGTGGGCACCAGATTCCCTCTGATGCCTCTAAGGGTGAATGAGCCATCACTCCACCCAGATCAACTGTCTACCCAGGACAAAGAACCCAGTGAGAGCTCCACCATGTTGTAGGATCCACCAAAGGCTCATGAGCGTTTGCAGCTCACATGAGCCAAGTGTATACTGTGCAGGTTGGAAATTTGCATTTATTTTCTCTAAGTTTTGAGCAGAATTTAAATCCAGTAGAGTTTCTCATGACAGCAGGGGTATTACTCTCTGTGTGGCCTCAGATGCCATGTGAGCCTCGTGGAGTTCTGTCTTGCCATTTTGAGTTTGGTATCTTCTTCAGTTTCCAGCACACTGCAGAAGTCATGCTGAACCCAGGCCGAGTAACCCACAGTTTGGACTTAGAAGGGTGCATTCAGAGGGAAGATTGGCACCCTTTATTTTATCTGGGCATTCCTCCCATGGGACTGTCAGTTTCTGTCTTTGACCTTGGAGCACCGTCTCTCAGACTCTGCTACTCAGACTTGCCTGGCTGAGTTAACCGAGGAGGGGTGAGAAGAGTTAATTGTGCATTTTGGAGGGAATTTCCGCCATTGTCATTTATCAACTCCTGGCTTTGTCTGGGTGACACCGGTGCGTTCACACGGTATCAGCACGTTCTCGGGGATCTAAACCATGGCTGAATAGATGACTCTTCACTCTGAAACCCGAGAGCTGCTGTGCTTCTGTCTCTCTGTGTGCTCAGGTGACTGGAAAATGCATGTGCATCTGGTGGAAGTGTGACAGTCAGACAATGCCACCCTGAATGCTCCACCGTGATTTGCTGCCTGTCCCCTAAAACTCAGAAACCTGGGCACTGGCCAGAAGTACAAACGAAAGAAAGATGCCTTTGTAGCATTTATGATCTTGCTCTAAGTTGATGCAGGAAATACCAGGAATTTCTAAGAGAAAGAGGCTGTTTCCAGCAGATCTCTTTAGACTAATTTTGCATATTCACATTTGCTTAACCAAGAGTCTTAGACAGTTTGAATTAAACATTTGAACTTCCGGGTGCTCATTTGAACCAAAGCCAAACTCTGAACTTTCCAGTTTTCTCTGCCATTAATCAAAATTCTGAAGATCAATGGCACACAATGAATCAAGGATAATAGCCACGATCAATCGGGAAAGCGAGAGGCTGCACCAGAGGTATGCCAGGACACGGCACTGGGATAACACTCGGGTTGGCATTAACTCACACTGGACTGGTCCTCAGAAGAGCCCACATGGTCTGCCATGGACAAGAAGCATGGTCCTTGCCACATCCAAAGCACAGGGCCAAGGCTACCACCAAAACTCCACTTGCTGCTTTGACATATGTACATCTCAGAGAACCCCAAGGCTTAAGCATGCGCTCAGCTGCTCCTGCCAAATAGGGCCCTCACCCAGAGAGAAAGCTGTTCACCCAGCCAGGTTTCCTATCAGAGCTGCCAACTGCAATGGACACACCTCTCCCGCCTCCACACAAGCCAGGCCTCTTCTATCTGTGAATCAGGGATCCTTCCTTCCTGTGACTACTGGTCTCCTCTCCTCTGCCTGCTGTGGAGCACAACCCCTGTGACCCTGCATGACTTGAGATGCTCTCTCTGAAACTACAAGAATGTCATTTCATGAGTTTCCATGAGTTCCTTGGTCTGGATTCTGATGGCACGTGTTCAGTGGACCAGGTAGAAGGGAGACTCCACACCCATGGGGGAACCAAGGAGTGGGGATGCCAGCAAAGAATTTTTTTAAAACGTCAGGTCATTTATAGAAATATTTCAGGAGTAAGATTTGTATAACTAAAGAGTGTTAGTGGTGAGTCAAATTCATCCTTTCATGAAGTATGTATATGTTTGTGTGTGTTGTGTATACACTAGGGACTACGTGTTTAATGATGGATGAGCCCAGAGTCTGACTAGGTCTACTGCAGACCCAGCTCCCACACAGGTGCACTATAGGAGCTCAGAATCATGGGATGTTACAAGTGTGCTGCTCTGAATTCAAGCCAAAGAGGGTTAAGGAGGGGTAATGTTTTTAAGACTTATTTTCAAGTGTGTGTGTATGCGTGTTTGTGTGTGTGTGTGTGTGTGTGTACTTGTACGTATATATATACATGTACGTGAAGATATCTTCAGTGTCCAGAAGAGGGAGTAAGACTGCCCTGGAGCTGGAGTTACAGGGATTAATAAAGTACCTGATGTGAATGCTGGAAACTGGGCTTCTCACTGCCGAGCCCATTTTTAACGTTTTCATTACATGTGTGTATTTTTGTATGTACGTGTTAGGGCAGGAAGCAGATGACAAGCTGCACATGTGAAGGTCAAAGGATAACTTTCAGGAGAGATTTCTCTTCCTTTAATCTATGGGTCTGAGTGATGGAATCCTGGTCCTTAGGGTTGGTGGCAAGTGCCTTTACTCTTTGAGTCATCTGGGTGGCCCAGGAAAGACTAACATTAACAGACATGTCTATCACTCACATGCATTTTAAACCATCACATTTACCTATGAGACTAATACCTACAGACAGTGCTCTGACAAGTGTCATCCCACATAATGACCATGGTGCTCTAAGAAATAATTATAACCATAAAATATATTATTGACCTCGTCCCCACTTCCCCATTTTTCTTACAAATAGAATAGCTACTTGTTTTGTGTAAGTAAAAGAGGAAATAAGATGAATTATCTGAAGCTACCCACAAACATTTTTCATTTCGCCTCCAGCCACTCTTCTTTACAACACTATTTCCCTACATTAGCTATAAAAAAATTCCCAAAATAATCAAATGCCTCTTTCTTTTGGAACATCGTTCCCAGTTAAAAACCATGACTGCCCACCAGGAATCATCAGAGAGAACTGAACAGGAAGTTTAAAATGTGCATCCAGGGTCTGGAGAGATGACTTGGAGGTTAAGAGCACTTGCTGTTCATGCAGAGGAGCTGGCTTTGGTTCCCAGCACCCATGTCAGGAGGCTCTGTGGCCACTGGTGCACACTGGTGCACGGGCAAACAACCAGGCACACACGTGCACATAAATAAAAATAAATTTTAAAAAGCATGTCCAATAGGAGCTACTACATTTGATACAAAAGCAAACACAATGCACATGTTAGCTAATACCTTGAAATATGCTTGGATATTTCTGTCTATTATCATTCAAAACGCGTGATTCATCATATCGCATTTGTTCATGGGATGTGCATGTTAAATTTTCATTATTCTAAAAGACTTTAGAAGAATATTCTAGAGAATTTCCCCCACCAAAACAAAACTGGCATTATAAAATGATGAGGGGGTGGATAGGATTAGAAAGAGAGGGAATGAAAGCATGAACAGCAATAGATTAAATATACATAGAGCCATGTGCAGTGGGTGGCCTTGAGACCTCCTGGTCCATACAAAAGCCATCAGAGACCATTTATTCTTAAGAGCCTTGCATATCATTCTGTGCAAGAGTGTTTGGGTTTAATTTTAGATGAATGTGTGTCTTCTTAAAGATTAAACTCCACTTGACTCTGTGTGTGCATCATCATTACCATCGATGCAGAAAGGGAAGCACATACCAGCACTGGAAAATCCACAGCAACAACTGTACAGAGGCAACAATTCAGTCAGTCAGATACCGGAGAGCTTCTGCGGTCATACTTGTCTTCAATAATGTAGTCTGTTCCTCCTGTGTACAGAATGATTCTAGGCTGTGGAGATGGCTCAGTTGGCAAAGTGCTTCTTACCCAGGGTGAGGATTTGAGTTCAAATCTCTAGAACCCACATAAAGTCTGGTGTTATAGTGTATGTCTGTAATAGACAAAAGAATGCCCAGAAGCTCACAGATAGGCTGCTGGGATATACAGCAGCCAAGAAAATAAGAGAGACCCTGTCTCAAGCAAGGCAGAAAGCTGTGGCCAACACCTGATACTGTCTTCTGCTCTCCATACATACACAGTGACCCATGGCTCTTGTGTACCTGCTCCCCCTCTCCCTCCCCCTCCCCCTTCTCCTTCCCCTCCCCCCACCACACCCCACACATTTTATTTTGAAAATAAAATAAAGAGTACATTAAGTTTCGGAGACATTATCCTTCATGCAGGTTCAGAAAAAACATCACCCTCTCCCCTAGGTAATTCGGGAAGAAAGAGAATTTGGGAAATAAAGAGAGAGGAAAAATAAAAATGAAGATCTGTAATAAACTACTGAAATCCTATTTCAATCCCTTGGTACAGAACCATTTCCAAACTACATTTACATGGATGAGCAAGCAAGATGAGGGGAAAAATCCTGAGCCTGTAGTGCTTTGTGAGCCCGTGACCATGGCCTTCCTGGCTGTGGAGGGCCTTGTACCATTTGGAGAGCTGAGATCTGGAATGTTCACTGATAGCTCTGTGCTGCCATTGTTGAGTAAGAAATGTGATAATTTCCGTGTCACTGGTCACAGTTTGTCAACAGCCCTTATCTGGTAGAGGGTCCTTATTCAAGAAAATTAATTTCCGATCATTTGTTGCACCACTGAACAACTAATAAAAATTCTAACACTCTCCAACAAAAATAAGAAGAAAAAGGCTTACGAATGGCTAATGTATATTGTCACTAATTCTGATAGGATTGATTTCCAGTGGGCTGAAATCCAGATAAATGGTTGATTGAGTAGAAAACGAGGGAGGAAAAAATGTCTGAGATGATGTATCATGGGGAGAGCATGGGGAATCCTGGGAAGAGCAAGAGGGCAGCAAGCAAAGATTGGCCCTGTTGCCTTCATTCCATGTTCAAGCTCTCTCTGTCCAGACTAACACAGAGCAACATAGAGCCAATGTCCACCTTACTCAGTAATCTAAGGGGACAGTGTTGTAGCAGTAACTACTGCTGTCTGCCTGGTTCTCACTGGGTAGCTACCACAGCTCTGAGCACCTCATGGACAGAATAAGTTTTTCAACTATCATGATTTGCTGTAATTTCTGTGTGTTCATTCATCCGTGTGTGCATGTGTGTGTGTGCTTGTGTGTGCATGTGTAATTGTGAGTGTGTGCACATGGGTATAAATGTATGTGTATGTGTGTGAATGTGTTTGTGTGTGTGCACTGTGTATGCATGTATGTGTGCATATGTGTGTGTGCATGTGCGTATACACATGTGTGCATGTGTGTGTATGTGTTTGTGCATGTGGGTATACATGAATGTGTATTGTGTGTGTGTGTGTGTGTGCTTATGTGTGCATGTGTATTTGTGTGTGTGTGTGTGCATGTGGGTATACATGCTTGTGTATGTGTGTGTGTGCTTGTGTGTGCACTTTGTGTGCATGTATGTGTGCATTTGTGTGTGTGAATGTGCATGTGTGTGTGTGTGCATGTAATTTGTGTGTGCATGAGTGGAGAGGCCAGAGAACAACATCAGGTTTTCTCCCCCAGTCATCATCCACCTTGGCTTAAGACAGGGTCTCTCAGGGTCCTAGAACTCACCGCATAGGCTAGGCTGGCTGACCAGTGGGTTCCAGGACCCCATCATTCTCTGCCTCAGTACTGGGAATGCAAGTGCGTGCCACCACGCTTGCCTTTTCATACAAGTCCTGGGGATCAAACTCAGGTTCTCATTCCTGCAAGGTAAGCACTTCATCGGCTTAGCTGTCTTCCCAGGCCTCAATTTAATTCCTTTCAGTCAATTTTATTTGCTCTAGAAGTTATGGGTTCACATCAAAATAGAGCAAAAGAGAGCATCAGTCCCATCTCCTGGCCTTCTCCCATCCCCCCCACCATGCACTGCCCCTCCTCCTGTATGCACTGCCCCTCCTCCTGTATGCACTGCCCCTCCTCCTGTATGCACTGCCCCTCCTCCTGTATGCACTGCCCCTCCTCCTGTATGCACTGCCCCTCCTCCTGTATGCACTGCCCCTCCCCCTGTATGTCCTGCCCCTCCCCCATATGTACTGCATTCCCCCATGCACTGTCCCTCTATCCCCACAAACAAGACAATTGTCCATTTGTTATCATACATGAACCCACAGTGGCACTTCACCATCCCACAGATCCCAATCTTTACATGAGGATTTGCTCTGCATTTGGACAGTCTATAGATCTGGACAAACATATGACAGCATGTGTACTGCTATGATACAATACGGAAGGGCTTCTCTGGACCTTTTACCATCCCACACCTTGATTCCTGGAAACCACTAACCCGAAGTTTCACATGATCACCATGAGGGTGAAATCATGTGATATGCAGCCCTTCAAGGCAGGCTCTTTTCTTGTGCTGATGTGCACCTAAATGTTCATGTCATTTCATGGTTGATAGCTCTTTCATTTTCAGTGGTATATAATATTCTGTTTATCTAGATGACCTACGGTTCATTCACTCATCACACACACCAAAGGACATCATGGTTGCTTCCTATTATATGACAAGTGTGAATCAGGCTATTATAAATATTTCTGTGCTAAATTTGGGGTGGACTCTAAGTTTCAACCACATCAGGTTACTACGAAGAAAGAGAGCTGCTGGGTCGTATAAAGAACTTGTTGAGCCTTAACAAAACATCCAGGCTGTCTTCTAACAAGTCTGTGTTCTCCTGCATCCCCAGCCTCAACAGGAAACAGAATCTCATTGCCTACTCCATGCATCCGTGTGTTCGTATCTCACAGCCTTGCTGCACATGTATCGCCAATGTCGTGGATGTTAACCATTCCAATAGGAGTTAGGCAGTCATGTCTATAAGGCTTTATGGGTATAGCGTCTGATATTTCTAGGAGACATAATCTCAAACCAAACTCCCTATTTTCTGGCTTTTACAGTCTTTCACAGTATTCCTTGAACTTTATACATGAGTGTTTTGTAGGTGTAACTATTTGGACTAGGCTCTGAAACTCTGCTTTTGGATTGGTTGTGATTTTTTTTTACAGTGGTTTCCATGTACTGCAAATAGAAATAATGACCAATAATGATTTTATTGGCTTTATTTTTTAACCTCAAGGCCATTCTAAGACAAGAAACAAGATGAAAGCACTCATTCACACCACTTCTTTACCATGGCGCCAGACAAAAGCCAATTGGGCAGGAAAGGAAGATGTCAGGCTCTGAGCTGACTCAGGAAAGCCATAGGGCACGAAGCTGAATCAGCACAGCACAAATTTTAAAAAGGCAGTCAGGGGACTCAAGCTCCTAAACCAAATCAGAAGTTTTTGTTTTGTTTGTTTGTTTTATTTATGGTACCTACGGATAGCATATTCAACTTCATAATGTCAAAGGCTAGTTAAAAATACACACACACACACACATATAAAATCACTTGTAGAGGAACAAAGATAAACACATTTAACTGCATGCAGTATCAAACAAAACAGTGTTACAAGGAAAGAGTAACAACAGCAGGATAACCATGAGGTGCAGTAGTGGTATGTATACCTTGGTGGTAACCAACAGCTCTCTAATCGGATTTGAGACCCACTCAACAAAAGGAAACTGTGTCCGGTACTGGAACCTTCCTAACTAGTCAGTGCTGGGGGCGCCATGGATATCGACCATTGCTTCACATTGCTTTCCAGCATAATCCCTAACAATTCTATATAGGGATTGGTCCTTATTCCCACAGATAATTGTACTTGTTACCCCCTCATCAAGGAAATTTCTCTTTGCAGTACATGGAGACCACTACAGAGAAACATAACCAAACAAAAAGCAGAGTTTTTAGAGCCTAGTCCAAACAGATACATATACAAAACACCTAAGGTTCCGGGAACATTGTGAAAGACTGTAAGAGCCAGAGAATAAGGACGTTTGCTATGAGACGGCCTTCTAGAAATGTCAGAAGCTATCTATACCCATGAAGCACAACTGACCAAACATGAGCGGAGCTAGCATGACACCAATGGGCCTGCAAAAGTAGATGGGGAAAGTCTGCAAGCCCTGAGCCCTATACAAAGAACTATAAGCAACTGAAGGAAGCCAGGGGCAGGAAAGGTGATCTTCCCCGGGGAAGAGCACACAGTTTGGTTGTCAGGTGCCAAATGGCCCACCCTAAAACATACATGCAAGTACACAAACTGAACAGGTTATAGGAAAAAAAATGTATACATATATTTCTATATATACATGACTATATATACTTATATATTCATATAATAACAATAAATGAAAGAAGGGGCCATGGAATTTGAAGAAGAGTGGGAATGGGCATATGGGAGGGTTTGGAAGGGAGAAAGTGAAGAGAGAAATGTTGTAATTATATTATAATTGCAAAAATTAACAATAAAGAAGCAAAAAAAAGGAAGGAAAAAAAGCAGACTGATGTATCTCATAAACACCAATGCAAAAATCCCAAGTGAGACATTAATATACATTGTATCAGTGAATTGCCAGCCCCAGTTTAAGCCCGTTGGAAATGAACCAAGTGACCAGGCCATAGGAAGCTAACTCATCTGTGGGCAAAGCTTAGCTGGCTGCCACAGCTCCCCCAGTTAGCTTCTCTTGGGTAATTTTGTGTACCCAGATTCATGATGTCATCTCTCTATGTACTACTCCTTCACTTAAAGGGACCCTGGGCTCTCTCTACCAAGGAATCTTGATCAGGAACTCTAGCTGGCAGCCTCAGTGGGGGCCTCTTCCACTCTGGTCCTGCTAATTTAATGATGTTACCTTTTGTTGCTCTTTCAGGGGCACGGCTTCAGCAGTCTCTGCTGCCTGTTTCCAATGCTCGGGTTGCTAGTGTTTTCCGTCTGTCAGCTGCGTCTCACTATTTGTTCTTTCACATTGTCTTCCTCTATCCAAAAGCAAATGCATGGCTCTCTTCACTTCTCCAGACTGCACAGAACACACCAAATCTAACAATGACTAATACGAATTACACATAACTAATGGAGAATGTTTGCTTCAGACATTTCTTCTGGTTCTTGATTCTCCTCCTATTTCAAACATTGCAAACAAGCTACAGTGTTTCTGGCCTCCCCAGAGCTCTGAAGTCTCTCTTCCATTTTTCTTGTCAATCTTATTTCCAGTGACTCATCCTTAGCTAAGTTAAACTCAGAGGCAGACAAATTATGCTGGAAGATTGTACTTCTGAATCTCAAATTCTGTTACAAAGTTGCAACAATCAGGAGAGTTACAACTGTTACAAGACCAGGACTGTGGATGAACTAGAACACCACGCCCAGAAGTCAGCCCTTAGGTCTAGAAGGGAAGTTAGTGTAGCGATAGTCCATTACCTTTGTGCCAGACCACCAACTGAAAAAACTATCTTCAGTCAATTATGCTGGACAGTGAACATCTGTGTACAAGTATATTCTTTCTCATTCCTACCTCAAGCCTGAAACAAAAGGAACTGCAAAGGAAATCACAAGTTAATAAAACAGAAAACTATTACAACTCTTCAGTGAAAGTAAACAAGCAAATCCTTGTGATCTGGTGGAATTTAGACAATGCTTAATTAAATTTGGCAGCAATAACAAACAGTAATCAGACTTCATCAATTTTTAAAAAAAATTTACATATCAAATTTATGTATCAACACAACAAAGTCAACCCAGAGAATCTGAAAAAAATCAAATTATATAACTTATAAAAGAGCTTATTTGGAGTATATTTTAAAACTTTTACAATAAAATAACAGCCCAAATTTATGACATATATTCCATCCATAAATTTATTTTCTAAGTAACTACTTCAGAATAAAATGTGAGCGTATCTACTCAAAGACTAGTGCATAGATACTGGTAGCAACCATTGTTCAAAATAACCCCAGAGTGGAAGGAAGCCAAATATCTTTCAACTGACCGGCAAATAAGCGAATGTGGCATGCTTATATCATAGAATACTACTTAACAACAAAAAGAACACAACTTAAACCTTATACCAGGAAAGAAGGAAGTTATAAAAGATCAAAATTAACTTATCATTTCTCCATTCATCTTCAGTGTCCAGAGCACGAAAATTCATAAGACAAAAGTATCTGCAGGATTATGGAGAGGGTGTTTGTCATGGGCAGAAGTTTCTTTCAGAGACGACAAAATGCTCTGAAATTAGATTGTGATGACTGCCACACAACTCTGTCATTAAAGTATTGAACTGTTTACATTAAATGGAAAAATGTCATCGTAAATTATATTCCAATTATGCTATTTAAGAAGATGTTTGTAAGTGAAAAGAAAGTTGTAAAAACACGTCCTTCCCCCCATAGCACAAGTGTTTCTACAGAGGTATTACATTACCCACCTCTGCTGGGGCTTGGCTGTATTTCTGTCCATGGTCTCCTCAGAGCTTATTCATAGCATAGTCCATAACTTTTCACAATACAATAATAACAGCCCAAATTTATACCATATATTTCATCCATACCTTTACTTTCTAAATAACCACTTTAGAAAAATGAAAGCGTATCTATTCAATGACTTGTGCATAGATAGGGGCATCAACTATTGTTCATAATAGCATTCTTCTGTGGTATGTTTAACTTTACGTAGGTCCTATGCAGCAGCCCAAATGATAAGAAGTATCTATATTAATATAATTCCAGGTGATGGAAAGAGCTGCTTTTGTGTGATACAAATACAAAAATCTTAATGTTTTAATCAGCATGTCTAGTAAAAGATAAGATTTCAATAGTTACCTTGTTGGGTCTATCCCATTAGGACCATAACTCAAGTTACAGAAATTGCCTCAGCTGTACTTTTTTTCTGAAAAAAAAAATGCAGTCAAAATGCCTTACAAAATGTATGTTAAATAAATCTTCTCTGTATGTTGAAAGTTTAAGTGATTTAATAAAAATAGAATCCAACATTTTACAACTTGAACGAGCTTTCAAATGCCACCTTACCAACTCTCATTCTTTGTGTGATGGAACCATCTGACAGTTCAGCGTGAGACAGGCTCACCTCCTACGTCTCTCCAGAGGAACTGTGTGGGCCGTGAGCCTGGCCCTGTAACCCGGCAAGGCCACACAAAAGCTTAATTAATTTTCAGAAAACAAATCGACTTGCATGTTCTAATTAGCCTTCACTTCTTAAACAAACCCAAAACAAACTAGGTGGTATCGTTTTATGCAAACAAACAGTAAAACCTAATTGCTCCCCACATTGAGATCCCGCCATTATTAGAGTTGTTAGCCTTTCTTAACTCTCCACTGCTTGGAATAATAATAACCTGCTAGAACTTTGAAATGAAAATCTTTCCACTTGACAAATGCTGATGTTTTTAAGTATTTCAAAAGCCAATGTCAAACAAGCTGCCTTTTGATTTTCATCTTGGTCTGGGCTGAGCATTAGTGAAGTTATCAAGACTTCCCAGGGACTGAGATTAGCCCCTCCTCCACAATTCCCCAGTGCTAATCAGTAGGGGGAGCTCTCCTATTATCTAAGTGACCACCACAAAGCACAGACTCTCCTGGGGACAATGGCGAGGGTTTCATAGACGCATACATTACAACCTAGAAAACATTTTCACAACGATTCACTCAAAGTTGAGGACGCTCTGCACCAAGAACATTTTTTCCTAAAACAGCCCTGAAAATTAATGAGTGTGTAAAAGTTACAGGCCTGCGGAACATTGTCCCATGACAAGGAGAACCAAGCACCTATCATTTAGAGTGAAGTGGACATTCACTGAATCAGAATTTTAATGGGTAAAATGGCCCTCATCATCTCTTTGTTGTGACAGGATATTTGCAAAGGTTAGAAAAGAGACAAAATAGATTTCTAAACCTGGAGGGAAATGGCTTTGAGCTCTAAATTACAACTCTTGCACAAAACCAAGGAGCATCACAAAGCAATGGTCTTGTGGCAACAATCTGAGATTTTGTAGTTAACTTAAAGGAGCTGCCACGTCAAGACAAGGGCTAGGGTACTGGAAAATGCTCCAGCTAATTCACTAAACCACTATTTTTGCATGATTCTTCATTGGAACTTTTGAGCTAAAGAAACGATGCTCTTAGGGATGCAGATAATGTATATCACACATGGTGAGCTGGAGGCCATGAACTGAAGAACACAGCTATCAAAACTAACAGGGATTCTACAACTCCCTGTGCAGCCGCCCAGGGTCACACTGCAAGCTGCTGGCTCTCCACTTTGGTTTTCAGCCCCACCCACAGCTTCTTGAGGAAAACTACAATTCCCAGGTTTCCCTGAATCTGATGGAAGCTAAGTGACTACATCCTGCCCCCTGAGAGAGGAAGGGAAGATATCTAAATGGGTGTGGCACCAAAGAAAGCATATAAAGCTCTTTTCCATCCTTAGGGGTGGAGGGTGATATGGCTTGAGTCAGCTCACTTGAAGACCAGGACTTGGGTCTGAAAAGAGTGGGACCAAACACACAGCAGCTACTGTAAAAACACTGAAGAGAACCACTGAATATTGACAAGACTGTCTAGTAATAACATAAGTGAAAGAAAATGACTCAGGTGATATTTTATTAATATCAACTTTATTTCAGTGTGCTGAATAAGACAGTGGTTATAGATGTGACAACCACAGAGTTAGGAAACTCTCTGAAGGATCTACCCTGCTCGCTCACCACCGTGGTAGTGGCCGTAGTAATGATAGGATTCTACAGATTTATGGGGACACTGTGCTAGACAGTTAGATATGATTTCATTTAGTTCTTCCCTTAGGACCACCCTGGCTACAAGGAACAATGAACAGGATCAAGGAACAATGGCTGAAGGCTCAGAGGGCTTAGAGAAGGGGCCAACTAAAGCATGTCACCTTTGGGTTTCATTTCTAGACCCTCAAAAGAAAATATGACCATGTGACAAGAAATTTATACCTATGAAGAGGTCTTCCTGTGTCTAAGACAACACAAAACAAAATCACACACACGAGAGAGAGAGAGAGAGAGAGAGAGAGAGAGAGAGAGAGAGAGAGAGAGAGAGAACACTACTCCTCATTCTTGCTACCCTATAGCTCTTAGCTCTGTGCCTATTGTCTTCTGTGGTGAGAGAAAACAAGGCACCTGACTAAATTGGCAGCCAAGTCCGTCACCCCTTGGTCAGCCTGCTATATCATGATGATAAAGGCCTTTACCTTCTTCCCGGAACGTCCAGGCTACCACACACAGAGCCTGGAGATTCTGACATGGTGACTCAGCATCTTGATTCTGGCCCAGCCACTTCCCCTCCACCACTTTCCAGTTGACAGAGCCTCATGCTTCCCATTCAGCTTTCACTGGCCTTGATGTGAGTCCTCACCAGCCAGCACGTGTCCACTTCCGAGACAACAGTGGGTGCCTTTGGAAAGAATAAGCAGGTTACTTAGTCATGTGTTACTGCCCAAGTTCTTACTGAGTATGTGTGTTCTTCTGGGAAGTTTCCTTTAGGTCTTTACCAAAAAAAGGAAGATTAATTAGCATCCCATAAATGTTTGGACCTGACTTATTGTTGTGGCTTTTATCTTGGCAGTTTTAAATTGTTGGATCGGTGATGCTGCAAGCTACATGCTTCCAACACACTTCAAGCCCAGTCAGCTACACACCACCCTTTTGGGTTACCACTTTACATGACAATGAAGCCTACAGGGCTGTGTTCACTCAACAAGGATGCTCTGTGAGTTGCCTCCATCACCAGCCAGCAGAGGAAAAGGCTTTCCACCAGGAAGCACTTTGTTGTGTTACTAGGAACTGCATCTAGATTGGATAAGTAACCTAGGCTAAGCATCTTTTATGTCTTTGGCTCCTGCCCAATGCTCTGTCATCCCCAACAGAGTTGAGTCAAACCAGCAGACACCACACACTAAAAAGGCAAAAAGCAAACACCACTGCCCTCCTGCCCACAAGCAAGCTTTACTTCCTGGAGTCCTTCCATCAGCACCTACTGACCGCACAGCATCATCAAGTCTGTAAGGGTAAGTCTCCAAGACCAGATGTAGTGATAGTCTTCCAGTGAGAGGAAATCATGACTACCAAAAGCCCCAACAGAACTGTGAAATGATCCAGAAACCTGCAGCTAAAGGACACCCCTGAAGACACCTTGTGACTCCTAATTGTGCCCAGGTGCTCAGTGTTTGTGTCCCGAGCTCTTTCTCACTTTTTCCTTTGTGCCTGGCAGTGTGATTGTTGTAGTGGGTTGGACATAGCCACTCATATCTGGGATAAGAGCAGCAGCGATGATCCCTCCCAGGAGACCCACATGAGATCAAGTCTATCAACATTCCATCCTGGAAGGAAGAGGGGGTAGTCTCAAGATTCACCCTGCCCTCACCTCTCCCTGATGTTATATGAGAGGTTAAAAACTCTGGAGTAGAACTCTGAGGTACTGCAGCTGCTGGTATGGTATTCTGGGGACTCCTCAGTGATACAGTTTTTGAGAGTCATCAACAGCCTGCTGAGATCAACTGCCTTTGAATTGATCTTCTGGAAGTACCCCACACTCCCACAAATAACCTCAGTTCAATAAACTCATTGGTTCACCAGGCTAGATTTTGGTAGAGTTGTTTTTGTGTCACCAGTCCCCATGGTGTGACAACTCCTACTGAGCACAGAGCCTCGTCCCCTATTCCTCCTTTTCCCAGTCAGATTTGTCACCTCACTTTTCCATTACATCAGTTATTTTCTTCAATTCCTTGATAAGACACTTGACAAAGCAAGGACTCATCTTGTCTCGTGATTTATAGGACCAAGTCCATCCTGGTGAGGAAGGAAGGCAGGATGCTGTTCCAGCCATGGTGATGAGAACTTGCAACATGGCTTCCTTAATTCTTGATGAGTCAAAACACAAAGAGCTCAGGCTCAAAGCTGCCAAGCATAACCCCCCGAACCTGCCATCTAGCAATCCAGTTCCTCCATCTGGACTCCACCAAATGAAGGTTCTGCAACCTCCTAGAGTGGCACCTTCAGTCGAAGCCCAAGTATTCCAACACAGGTACTTAGGTCTCCTCAACATTTTACATTCAACTCATTATATTCATAAAACAAGACTTTTTTATGTTGCCTAAAAACATCGCAATTGCTCATAGAGTTTTTAAGTCCAACATTTGGTATGTAATAAAATTAAATGAACTTTAGGATAAAGGTGGAAAATATGGAAAGTTTTATTCTAAAAGTCTCCCCTCCTTATTGTTCTTAGAGAACTATGAGAGAAAAAAATACAGGAAATAGTTTTGCAATTCTGGAAACATCTACCAAACTAAATAGGAAAGGATTTCCTAGTCCTCGTTGTTGGATTCTAAATGTATGCTGAGTATTTGTCTACTCGGGTAGGACACCCAGTCTTCCAGAGTACTCTAGACCTAGAGATTGTATCTTAGTTTGGGTTTTACTGCTGTAAACACACACCAGGACCCAGGCAACTCTTATAAAGGACAACATTTAATTATGGCTGGATAACAGGTTCAGAGGTTCAGTCCATTATCATCATGGCAAGGAAACATGGCAATGTGCAGGCAGACATGGTGCTGGAGGAGCTCAGAGTCCTATGTCTTGATCTAAAGGCAGGCAGAAGACTGTCTTTTAGGCAGCTAGGAGGAGAGTCTCAAAGCCCACTCCCACCATGACATACTTCCTTCAACAAGGCCACACTTATCCAAAAAAAGCCACACACCTCCCTGGGCCAAGCCTCTTCAAACCACCACATCTACCTACAGTGAATCACTTACTTTTTCTTGTCCAGGGAAGCAGAATATGTTAGTGTCAAATCATTCCTGTTTTTTTTTTGTTGTTGTTGTTGTTGTTGTTTTGTTTTTCCAGTTGGGCTGGAGAGAGAAGAAAAGCCTGCCTGAAATGCAGAGCCATTTCCACCATATCTTCTTAATTATCTGTACAGATATGGCAACTTCCGGCCCACTGGTGCTGAGGCCCACTTCAGACTAAAGCAGCTAACCCACTCAAGGATGGGATAGTTGCTGGACAGCCCAGGCACACTGCGTCGTAATTACAGCCAAGAGGCACTGCAGAACCAAATGCCAGTAAATCAAAGCAAGAACATCCATCAGCTAGAACAGCCTTGCTCAAAATAGAACATAACAACAAGAACTCACTTAGTAGGATTTAAGATTTTATTTAAAGAAGAAATGCCAGTTGAAGCAATTGCCTATGTGAACAGGAACACTTTCCCATTGACTTTGAAGAACTCAAAATCATTTTAACTCATTTTTTTGAAAATATTTTTTGAGTAATCTATTTTCTTCAAATACCAGGCATATTGACTCAGCTCTAAAAGGAAACACAAAAGCCACTTGTTAGGGACCTCATTGAGTCAGTCACTCTGAGTTCTAGGTAAACAAGGTGAGCAGGGGCTGGAGAAGCTCATATGTAAGTCATGACCAGGCACACCTGGTCAGAGAATGATGATGCAGAAGGCTTGTTATGTGAGACTTTTTCTAGAGAATTGTGAACAAAATGCCTAATCACCACAGATATGGAACCAAAAGCAGACAGAAAGAACCATTACACATAATTCCTAGTTGACAAACCGACAAGTTTATTGGAGTTAATTGCAGGAGTCTGTATAAGGGGTTACTTAAAAGGGCAGGAATGTCTCAAAGGAATTATCAAAAGTTCTACATTAGCCAGACTGACAATTCACACAAGTGGCATCTCAGGACAATTCACAGAAGTGGCATCTCAGGACTTACAGGCAGCCCAACAAGTAAGAGAGGCTTCTATCTCCACAACAATACTTACCGCTTATACAGCCTTGGAAAGGAAGAGGACTTGTAAATTTTGTAAGTTTCAGGGTCTTCCAGGGACTTATGAGTTGTTTATTTCTTATATACTTTTAATTGGGAGAAAATTGCTATACCGTACTGAGCCAGGCTTTTCCTTGAGGCATCCTGAAACTAAGGCAGGAAAAAAAAATGGTGTAGGGTCATTTTAATCCAGCAAAATGGCTGCTGTATTACAGACAGGCACCTAGTACACACCTTTAGTCTCATACAATGTAGGTAAGGCTAGTTTAGAGAAGGAAATAGACATGTCTTTTGAAAGGGATGGTGAATTGGGGAGGGAGGGGCAGTTAAGTCAGTCAGTTCTATTCAGCCAGTTGAGATCAGTGGAGTTGAGTCAATGAGTTGGATCCCTTGAGAGGCAATGCAGTGGAGTCGAATTTGTGGCGGTTCAGTTCATGGATTGCAGAGGCAGTTTACACCAGAACAGTTTTACAGAGACAGGTTGCAGAGGGAACAAGCCATACACAGAAGAAGACGGAAGGAACTAGGAGATGAGAAGGAGTCAGAAGATTACAACAGATTGCCAGAGTTAGTTTGAAACCAAGCAGAGCCATTCAACATAAGCTGAAAGAAGCCGGTTTGAATCAGTCGGGTCAGGTAGGACTTAGACCCAGAACAGCTGGGTTGAACCAGCCACCCAAAATTCAGAAAGAGCTAGAAAGGGGGAACTCATTCAGAAGTAAGTCTTGGAGGCAACAATTAAAACAGGTCCATAAAAGCTACTGTTACAAAATGAGCTATGCAGAAAGGAGGCATAAACGATCCTTACAACACAGGATGCAAAGTAGAGACTTCAAGAGTTATCTGTGTGTGGAGATTTAGATAGCACCATTCCGTATCCGAAACGCAAAAAGACATCCAGGTTTGTAGCACACTCAAGGGGAAGACCAGAGGGAAATTGCCAGAGGTGACAAGGATCCCAGTGTGTATGTCTTCTCCCCTAACCAATGCCTCTGCTTCTGCTCCTGGAAACGGCATCTGCTGATATGTGATATATGATTCACCTTCACAAGGTGCTCTTCAAGTTTGTACTTGATTTTGACTGTTTTCCGGAGAGATGTATTCTGTTCTTTGTCTATGTTCCAGGTCACCTCTGCACCATACATGTGCCTGCCTGGCACACCCATTTATCCAGAAGAGCACACAGTAGCCCAGCAAGGACACGGAAAGAACCCTTGGATGGGTCCTTGAGCAGATCGTTTGATCTCTGCAGGCCCTAGAAAATAAGAAGGTGAATCAATGCCTCTTTAACCTTTAAAAGGGCAATGGTCACCTTCCATTGCTGTTGGTTTTGATGTCAAGAGTCCAAGAACTCCAGAAACTGATCTTCTTGCAACTACCAGACATAGGTGAAGCCCTAGCGTAGAATGTGTCTCTTTCCACGGCACACAAGCTCATTCATTTTGCACATCACCATTTCCACGGAATCTGCCAAAGGACTCTTCCTCTTGCAGAGAGAGATGTAACCCTGAACTCTAGTTACAACCAGGTGGAGGAGTTCAGAGAAAAACAAACAAAACCAAAAAAATGAAACCGTCAGTGGCTGTAGGGCGATTACATGGCTTACCAGACAACTGGGTAAATCTCCCCTTACCACACTAAAGCTGTGTCCACAGAACTTGCCCTGCAGTTGGGGTGATGCAAGACAACTCCACTGAGTGCTCAGAGTCCCCCATAACCTTAGTGGTAAGTTCCCCGGTTGCCAAAGAATTCCTGAGGAGGCCCAGCCCTGTGCAGATGCTATGCATTGTGTTCTGCATGGGAAGATGCTTGGCGGCAAACGGGGATTACGTGAACATGACGTCAGCAGACGCTCATGTTAAAAAAGTGAAGCTGCTTCCTTATCCCACCTACAGGATAGGTTAAGAAAAAAGCCACCAGAGCGACAAACGTCTGCTTTGTCTAGTCGCATTTTTTAGTCACAATTTTTTTGCCAACTATTATTGACTTAATCACCTTTTTTTCATAGCCAAAATATTCACAGCCAGATCAACCAGTAGGTACCAATGAGGCTCTGGGTTATGGATTTATGATGATCAGGCCAAGATGCCCTCTATTGAAACAAGAACACCGTAGGTCCCAAGTCTCCTTGCCCTGCCTTCCACGTCTTGAGAGCCCAACAATGATGGCAGGATGGATGGTGTTCCCTTTTCATGACCTACCACACTCACATGATTTAAGGCATGGTTCGGGATGTTGTTGATGATTTATTATATAAAAAATGTAAATGATCCGGACGGCAGATGTTTTATATTTTCTGACCATTCATTTTCAGTGGGGATGTAATTAAAATTTATGAAGTGTATCTGCTGAATTGCATTGGCAATTGATGATCTCCTCCAGGACTGTCTATCTGCAGATGATGAGTAATTGTGGACAGTGACATGTGGAGACAAGGGCAGGATCTGACGTTCCTGCCGGAGTGAAGCTACCTGCTCAAAGGACAGAGTTCCTCTGCTTTAAGCCACAGCCTTCAACTCCAACGGGGCATGCTGCCAAGAAAGGGGCCACTGTAGGGTCACTCCCCTTGCCGAGACCCTGTTGCCCCACTCCTGAAGGACTTTCTTCTCTGTGCCGAGGTCCACATCGCAGATCCAAGCATACAACAGAATCCTAAGAACCCCACAGAACTGATTTTGGAAAATCTCAGTTGCCTTCCACGCAGCTTATCTGACATTGCATGGTCAGGTACCAGGAGAGGTCCAAGATGGAAGGTGGTTGAAAGAACAGCTGGAGTTCTATACATGTGCATAACATGCTAGTATACTTCTCAGTGTGTACTATCTATCTTCAGCTTTCTGTGTCCAGGCATCTTACCACTGATCCTCTGCATCACCATCACCACCACCATGACCCTCATCACCATTACCGCCATCCTCTTCATCACCACCATCATCATCACCATGACGACCATCACCATCATCCTCCTCCTCCTCCTTCAGATGATTCCAGAACATACACTGCTCTTACAGCTGGTGCACACTGAGGAAGCTACATACGGAGTGAGAAAAAGAGGAACACATCTTGCTCCATGGTATTATTCCTCTGGCCATTAAACAATGTCCTACCTATGGTGAAACCGTCATTCTCATGCAAATGCTCCCATAGAGCAAGCATTCCTCCAGCTTCCCATGATCTCAGCACAAGAGGCCACAAGACACACAAGCCTAAGCTGAGTAGGCAAATGCAGTCTTTAGAGTTCACACAGTCCATGCCAACATAAAACACTTGAATTGCACTCTTAGTTCTTTTGAAACAAGCAACTATTTACCTAAGATGGTGTGCTGATGACAGAGCAATGAAACAAGTCCCCTGAAGTCTAGCTTAGTGACCCAGGGTGTTTCTGAGGGTTACTCCGAGGAGTGCAAGAGAGGGCTATGTACAGAAGTGTGAATGACTCCAAGGCAGTCAAAAGCCCAGCATGAGTGATAACTCACAAAAGTTGCAAAACTGGAGCTCTCCACATGACTATAGTATCAGTATCTTCTTCTCAGCAATTTTGACTGCTCATATAACTCCGAGGAAGGAGTCTTGTAAATTTTGTAAGTTTTATGGACTTTCCAAGATTTGTAAGTTGTTTTCTTCCTAAGCCATGCAAGTTGGTTTACTTTCTGGGTGTCTCATGACATGACGACCACTACAGCCACCACGGGTCTTCACTGCCTCTCTCTTTGGAAGCTGCCTTTTCCCAGCATACATTTTCTCTTCTCCTGTTGATGGTTTCATCTCACCAATATGCGGTTACATTAGGTATTATCCAAACTATTGCATGCCAACCTGTTATTAGGATGGTCTCTTTGAGGTAGTGCTCATCATTAAGACAAGGGAAGCAGTGACAGTACTGAAACAATGTGTTTCCATTTGATCAGACCCAAATGGTCCCTGTACTGTGGATATGGCTACTGGGGGGGGGGGGTGGCGCTCAGAACATTACCTACAGGGGTGGAATAGCATCCAAATGTGTAAAATTTCTGGGAGTGAGAGAGGCAGAGCACCAACAGCAATGAGACAGAATTTCTAAGCCAAGAAACAACTCAAAATTATTTAGCACAACCTAAAAAAAAGCATCAAGCCAGGGAGTGTCAGACATCGGAGTAGAGTTCAGAAGCCATCACACTGGGTTGCTAGTCAGATTTCTATGTGGGAGGTTACTTTGTCATGAGACACAAGTCATTTCCCAGCTCCTATTCCCTTGGCTCTTCAGAATCCCAAGGAAACAGCAGCTGAAGGAGTGAGCATACCTCAGGCTCTGCCCCAGTGCATCAGCAGAGCGCACCGAGTGCCTGCCCTAGGTCCTGACAGTAGATCCGTGGTGGAGATGTGCTATCATTTTGACTCTACAGACATGTCCTCTAAGGGTTCATTTCAATTTTTTATTTCTTCTCTCCTGCAGCCCTATAATCCCCTTAAAGAAAACCATCATGACGGTCTTAAAGGAGAACAAAAATTTTGGTAAATGGATATTCGCTGCCAAGCATTAAATGTCAAAAGATGGCTAAGTGAGTTATGGTAGAATGATATATTACGCGTTAGCTGTAAAACGTGAAAAGGCTGACTTCATTGTTTGACCCTAAAATTCTACCTTTATGTATTATTTCAGAGATAAGTAATTAGGAGTATCTATGAGTATTTATTTGTAATTTACGTTGACAGCTTCATCATAGATCACAGAAGATTAAAGACAACTCGGTTATGTAAGGGGTCATTTGTTTAAAGTAAAGGATGGTGAATTCGTGTAGTATAATATAGCATAGTTTATAAGATTACCTCCTAGAACACTATCATTCATGAAAATCACAAAATAGTTGAGAATTAAAAAGACATATTACTAAGCATCATAGAGAACATAGAAGTTGCAATATTTTCATTCCATCTTTATATGAACAGAAAGAAGGAGCTGGGAAGATAACAGTCAACATTTATGTGAGAAGGTTATTGCTGGGTTTTATTTTCTCATCTTTTTTGCTTTTTTTTTTATTTTCCTAATAATGAATATACATGTTCATGTAACGAAGAAAAATAAAGGCAATAAAAATGCCTCCTTTGAAAATTGCAATACTAAGAATAATACAGAATACAACTTCCATTTAAAATATTCCTCCAAATTTTATTAATTAATTAACTTATTTAGCTCTCTCTCTCTCTCTCTCTGTGTGTGTGTGTGTGTGTGTGTGTGTGTACATATATGCTACATGGTAGGTATAGAGAGCAGAAGACAATTTATCAGAAATATCTCTCTTCTTCCTCCATGTGTGTTCCAGGAATCAAATTCATGTTACCAGCTTTGGCATCTTTACTCTCTCTCTCTCTCTTTCTCTCTCTCTCTATCCAGTCTCTCTCTCTCTCTCTCTCTCTCTCTCTCTCTCTCTCTCTCTCTCTCTCTCTCTCTCTCTCTCTTTCTCTCTCCACATTCTTATTTTTAAGCATTAGACTATAACAATACATATGCCTGGAAAGAGTATGAGAACACACTTACAGTATTTATTATGCATGATTATCCCTATGAATTGTAATTTTTCACATTGTTATTTACACCTCTATTCCTTACAAACTTCCTATCGGAAACATACATTGAATGCTTGGAGACAATACATAACCATTATAGGATGCATATGGGTAGAATTTCATTTTCACTAAAACACTAAACTAGAAGGCAGACTGTTGACCCGAGACGGTTAGAAAAGCCTTGAACACTTCTCTTTCTTTAAACTATTTTTAAGCTGCCTCCCACTGCCATGCCGAGTGTCAAACCCCTGTGCAAGGATGCTCACTGACAACCTGGAGCTTACTCTCCCCCAGAACTGTCACAATAAAGAGACACTCACATTCTAGCATTTGGGCGAAATGTTTAACACGCAAACATTTGTATTTCTCCTTCAGTTTCCAAAACAACTTTAAATCCCTCGTTTCAAAACAGTGCTAAATGATGTCACTCATTAGTTAGCAGGTGGCAGGGAGGAGAGGGAGGGGTTCGGGGCTTCCTGTTCTCAGGTAACTTGACGCACAGACCAGGTGAGAGGGCCTTATCCACCAGACACTTGAAGCACAGCATCAGTGGCCTGGGATGGCAGGTGTGAGTTGGTTTCCGAGCTTAGGGTGAAAGGTGACCTGAAATCCAGGCACACACCTGTATGGGCAGGAAGAGGGCCACCGAGATCAAGTTGCTGATGAGAGCTGCAGCCAGGATCCAGCTGTCACTTTTAGGACAGGCTCAAGGGGAGACAGCAAGGCCATGGGGGAGGGCACAGCACTGAGCAGTGACAGAGTAGAAAAGGAACGTGGCATCAATAACACGCACCTTCATCCTGGTTATAACGCTTGACTAAAATAACCGCTGAGGAGGTGGTAGTGAGAAGATGCAGTCAATGGGTCACTCCAAGAACCAAACAGCCCTGAGTCCTTCCAGACCTGCCAGGCAAGGGTGAGTAAGGAGAGCCCAGAGGCAGGGCACCACAGCCCAGTTGGCAGGAAGTACAGTCCTCTGTAAAGGGAGTCACAGGTGGAAGACGGTTGTCTGGGCTGGAATGCACTTTATAAACACTGGATGACATCATTCCTGTCTGGGATTAACATGTTCCTCGGGGTACCCAGGTGACAGCAACAACGACCACACAGGAATCTTGCTTTTTGTGGAAGGACGTCCACTCATGGAAATTCCTCTGGTTTGAGTCACTGTACATTCCTGCACGTCTTCTAGTGTATCTGTGCTTCTTGTACTTGACATCTTGCTCACCTAGAACTTTCTGGAAAACAAGGTCTGGTGAAAAAAGAAGACCCTTCATGGTGCTCCTTACTGTAATCTTGACAACTACCTGCTGATAGGTGACGAAGGCAGAATGTGTGTTAATCCATTGGAGGCTCTAAGGCTTTCTCTGTTGAGGACACCAAATCCCACACACTGGCCCTTCTGACAACTCTGCACAAGTAGAGTTTTCTCTTGGGCTGCCCTCCTCATCCCAGATTTCACCCCTTCTTGTCCTCTTAGATCAGGAGTTCCCCCATGGGAAGCCACCCGTTCTTCTCCAGACTTAATGGATTGAGTGACAGAGACACAGGAAGCAGCGTTAACTGGAACATGTCTGAACGCCCACAGATGTGTCTGCAGGGTCTCCAGGAAGAGTTCAGCACTCCCCTTCAGCTAAGGTCTCCCCTTTGAAGGTCTGCTAACCTTCCACCTACTTCCCCAATCTCCATAGCTATCTTCTACTCCACAACCACCTCTTGGTGAGTATGTGGCTGTCCCTCTGCCAGGCCACAGGGTAACAGAGATGGTGACTCTGAGTGTCTGCTGTCTGACAGGAGGCACAGACATTCAACCAGAGATGTCAATATGTGTGAAGAGATTTGAGGTTAGAAATGAACCAGAAACTCAGAAAGGAAAAGAAACTTGGCGTAGGAGCTCTGGCCTCACTTCTTCCACCACAGACTGAAACCTTCATGTGTCCTCATTTTTATGACTGGACTGCTTCATGGGAGGCTTTCCCAGGAGCACCACTAAGTACTTTTTGTACACAACCATGCCCATTACACGTATGCACTGGGTAGGAGACCAACACCACACTTCCATGCAAAAGAACCCCAGGCACCAAGTGTCTGATGCTGTACACCAGGCTTTCCAGAAGTCAAGTGTGATGTCCTCAGTGTCCCCAGACAGAGGCCAAAAGATCAAGAATTATGGGTAGAGAGACTTCAAGGTTGGCTTTGTTTATCACACAGTGTGCTCTTTTATGGTTTCTGGCATGTTTTTGAGTCACGTGTGCATGTGAGTGCATACTGTGCATGCATATGATACATGTGTGCACACACATGTTAAGCATGTGCACTCATACACATACATGCACACGTGCACTTGAGCATGTGTCCAGGCAGACACACTTTATGTCAAACTTGATCCTGACCCCATAGTACAGAATGCAGGATGAGTGAAGAGGCCAAGGTCCAGCATCTTGGTGGCATATGCCAAGAGCCAGAAGAGTCATCGGCTCTTAGCGGGTCATATCAGCAGGCTGATATCTTCCTGCAGTCTACCCACACCCTACTTGTTCCCGTCCTGAAATAAATGAGTTCCCAAGGAATGTTGCGACACTGCTTCCATGGGTGCGGACTCCACTCTAGGCTTCTCTGACCAACTCTGTGGAGTGCCTCAAGGCAGGAGGAAGGAGAACGAAGCTGGGCCTTGTGAAGTGGGTCCCTCATGAGGACGATGAGAAGCTAGAAACACAGATCCCATTTGGAACTTCATCTTCTCCAAAGAATGTCAAGTTTTGAGTGGAGAGGGGGGATGGGGAGCCCCCAACGTAACACTCTGAAGTCAGTTATTTTTCTCTCTTGACTAATTAAGCTTAACCGGAATGGTGGCCTGTCAAACTGGGGAACCTTTCTGGGGAGAAAAAAGGAGCCTGCTCTCCAGGTGGGTTTCCGACTTTGGCTGGCTCCCACCACAATATACATTTGGCATCCATGACAGCACCGTCAAAAATAATAGCTGGAAAACTCACTGTCTGTCACGACGAAATAATTATGTATGGGGCCTTCCTTACACTTGAGATGGATTATATATTTCATTGAGGAAAAAAAAATATATGTGCCTTTTTAAAAGAATATAATGCATTGAGGGTACCGCTGAGATGAATAGCCAAATAAGGATTTTTTTTTTAAGTTTTGTGTGTGTGGTGTGTGTGTGTGTGTGTGTGTGTGTGTGTGTGTGTGAGAGAGAGAGAGAGAGAGAGAGCTTATGCCTGTGTGCTCCTGTGCATGTGAACTTGTGAACATGTCACTCATGAGGAGGTGGGAGCTGTCATTCCTAAGCTGGTTAATTACAAAATGCATTAATGTTTTATTGTACCCTTATCAGTAATTAATCACCCACTTTGATATAAAGTTCAGCCTTGGAAAAGTATTGTGAAATTGTCTCTCAGGTCTGGATGAGGTTTTTAGGGGCAAAGGAAGCCTGTGACAAGAATGGGGTTTCACTCTCCTTGGAATCAGGAAGTGGGTGAACCTTCTGTGTACCCTACCCTTGGCATGCTCATGAAATCCAAACCAAAGGACTCAGGGGAGAGGGTGGAGATGAGGCACAGTCAGAGGAAAGGACAGAGAGACACTGGCAAGAGGAGAGAGAGCAAGAACGTTTCCACAACAGGGGGGCACGAGTGCTGCTCCTCAGTGGTGTTCTTCAGGTGCAGAGTTTGAATAAAAATGCAAAACAGGACGCTCCCATTCAGTAAATATTATCATTTTTATTCACTCATTAATTAAGTTGCTTAATTGCTGCTGTCAAAAGACTCTTGAGTTTGTGACTGGGGCGGCTGCACTGTTTTGATAGTTGCTGAGGAGAGAGAGGCAGTACTGCTCGTGTGACTTCTCCCAGAAGAAAGCCTGGGAGACTGGAGCAGAGAGGGCAGAGGGCTCAACACTGGAGGAGAAAAGGCCTCTGTGGAAAACAGCCAGTTGCCCCTGAGTCCTGCACACCACTGCTTTGTGACGATGACAGACACCCTTCACCTGAATGTTACAGTTTCAGTCATTACTCTGTGAACATTTTTTTATGCAAAATATTTGCCCCGCTTCCAATCTAACTGCCCAAGAGGAACTGTGGTGTTCACAGACTCTGGCCCTGTCAGTTGTCACTGCTATCCAATCCCCCTGAGTGTACTCCAGAAGCATTGCCTCTGTGCAGAATGCTCTGGGAGCACCGTCACACCGGAGCAATCACAGGGAACCTAAGCCAGAGGGCTGTTCCGCAAACACAAGGCAGAAACGGCAAAGTGTCTTGGTGCTGACATTTGATTAATGTTCTCTGGCCTTTCCACACTCAAAT
The DNA here is from genome assembly GCF_978045245.1 of Mus caroli. Classification (NCBI taxonomy): domain Eukaryota; kingdom Metazoa; phylum Chordata; class Mammalia; order Rodentia; family Muridae; genus Mus; species Mus caroli. Next base: position 81,935,073 of record NW_028227274.1, read on the forward strand.
ATGCTTTATTTGAAATATTTGAATAACCTTTGAGCGCACCCTTCCTAATTTGTCACCCTATATGCACCCCCCCCAAAAAAACAACAGAGGCAGTCTCAAAGCTGTCATCCTCAGCTCTGCATTCAAGGTACAAGTTATCCAGGATAACTTGTATCCGAGCTACTGGGTGGCCGAAGCTACTGGGTCTCCAAAGTGTGTAGCCTATCAGGTCTCTAGGAATGTGATTGCTGTGCTCTGAATGTCTGTCTCTCAAATGCATGTATCGAAGACCTAATGACCAATTTGATGATACTAGGGTATAGGACTTTGGGACAGTGACCATTACTGCCATCATAAAACAAAATTTCAAGAAGCTCCTGACCCTTTCACCATGTGAAGACAAAGACTATGGATCAGAACCGGGTGGTCAGGACACCCTGAATTAACTGTGCCTTGATCTTGCACTTCCCAGAACCCTGAGAAGGAAATTTCCTTGTCTTGTTTATAAGCCACTTTGGTCTAGGACATTTTGTTATGGCAGTTCAGATGGGCAAAGGAAGTCAGGGGCCATTATAAAACACATGTGATCTAGTAAACTGACATGTCAAAGTTTATAAAGATCCTTGCTTCCTAAACAGTGCGCAATGACTGAGCATAACATAATGTAACTAAATGCTGGAGTTATCAAAAAGTGTGTGTGTGTGTGTGTGTGTGTATGTCTGAATCCAACAGCCAAAAATCAATTCAAAACCAAATGACCAAGGATCCAAGGTGTTTCTGGCAATGCTCGCCCTGTTGCATCATGGGATTTCATTGCAGCCTTGGTTCTGAACAACTCTCAGGAGCACCTGGCACAGCTCCTGCCCTCGGGTCACACAGAGCCAATCAACACCGCAGCTTGCTTTGCTCACTAACTGTTGCAGTTTTACTCAGAGAAACCCTGCGGTAAAGTGCTCCTCTTGCAGGTAAGAGGACCGAGTGTGATACCTAGAACCCCTGTATAAAAGAAAACAACAGAGCGTGTGGTTCACTTGTGATCTCAGCCCTGAGAGGCTGAGTCAGACAAATCTCTGGAAGTCACTGCCTGGCCAACCCAGCCTGGGTGTCAAGGGCCAACCAGTGAACAAAACAAGGAGGACAGTGCCTGAAGATAACAGCTGAGGTTGATCTTCCCCCAACACGGACACATAGACACACACATTCACACACTCATGCACACACATGGACATGTACTTGTGCACAAAGCACTTGCACACGCATGCACATACACTTGCATACACATGTACATGCATTGGCACATGCAGAAGTCCTCAGCAGAATTTGTTCTTTCACAATCCTGAGGCCAAGGGATCTTCAGGACCAAGAAGCTCCATCCAACCCTGTCCAGAATCTTGGGCTCTTCCAGCATCACAGCTTGCCATCAGCCCTGGCTGTGCCTGGAATTTCTGACCCTTCATTCCAGCCTTTACCCCATTGTCACATAACATTGTCCCTGGGCGTCACTTCCTCCTTATAAAGACACTGCATGTTCTCATATGTAGAATCTAGCCAACAATATGTGCTTAAACAAATGTCCATGTAGGCACAGTACAACACGAAGAAAAAGAACCAGAAGGGCCCAACATGAGGAGGAGAGGAAGGGCCAAGTGTAGGTTACAGGCATATGTTATGGAACAGGGTAGAAAGCTACTTGGCTGCCTAGTTTTAATCCTTTCATGGAGTGTTTGATCTGGGTGGTGGATAAGTGCATAAAACGTATCTGATAATGAAAGTATAAAATCCAATTTGAAGCTCCCAAGCTCCAGAAGGACTCTTCGAACTGTATAGAAGTTCACTGGGGTCTACAGCCTGTGGGTCTGCTTAAATTTGGTACGTGGTGTTTATTTTATCTGCAAGGTTTTTTTTTTTTTAATAATTAAGTTCTCTTTAAAATAAAAAAAAAAAAAAGGACACCAGTCCATATGACTAAAGGCCAATGCTCAGTCCACTGTGACTTCATCCTGACCAGTTGTGTTATCCACACCCAGTTTCAAACAGGAGTTCAGTCATGGGTACCAGCCCGAGAACTTCCTTGCTTCTTTTGGAAGGAACAGAATTCAGACAATAACAAGTTGAGCCATGAGCTTTGCATTTTAAAGGGTCTTAGAAGTCCTGGAGAATGAATTCAACTTAACTTAGTTTAACCCCCGGCTTCCGAAATTTATGATCTAGGCATCTTTTCTCACAGAAACCTTTTCATATCCCAGCGAACACATTTGGGGGAATGTAACGCTTGTGAATAATTAATAGTGCATTGCTAGCACTGAATAACTCTTTGATTTTGAGACTTGCCTCTCTCTGCCTCCTCATCATTAAAATTTTATTTTGTTTATTCTTCAATAGTTTTTTTTTTTTTTTTTTGAAATAGCAGCGTATCCCACAAGAACTCCAGAACTCCTCCTTTACTGGGTTGGGATTTTAATATGACGGTCTCTTTCTTCAGACTCGGTATTGAGGGATGAATTGGATACACGATGCACCAAGATGAAGCCCGCACTTTAACGAGCATTAGCGAGTGCCCGCACCTGTGAAATCTTCATTTAAGGCACTGCCGTCTTGCATATTTATGGGGTGCGGCATGTTGGTATCAATACCATGCATGTGTTCACCGTGGAAAGATCAATCCCCCGCTCAGTTAAAGCTCCACATCACACAGTTTTAGATTTTTATTAACGCAGAGGATTGTGGGATATCTTCGTCGGCTGAGGTGAAACCCATATCCTGCCAATATACGGAAGTCCATTTGCTGCTATCCAGGCATCGGACCCCTCAGGAGCACTTGGACCCCACTCCCAGTTGCCACAGATTGCTTAGTCTAGAACCTCTGGAGAACGTCCATCAAGTGGGGGCTCCTTCCCACCTGTGACTGCTGTTTCTCATTTATTAGAATTCCCTCCAGACCCATCTTCCCAGGCATGTTTCAAGAACTCATTATTTTGTCTGACTGACTAGTAAGTATTCTACCACGGTACCCCTCCTTAAACTTTAGTTACCTATCTCCATGTTGGGGGGTATCTGGTTTGGTTCCTTTTTGTTTTTATCTACTACAAAGAACGTTGCTATGAACCTTCCTGTATGTTGTGTGCACATATTCTTGTTTCTTTTGGATATGAGTACAATTGCTAGTGCACAGAGTAAAACAGCAGAAACCCGCAAGGGTGGTTGTAAAGAAGAACACTTGGTGTGTCTCTAAAGCACGATTTTAGACGCTATTTGCCCCACACAGGGAGGGGCCTTCCAGCTACTCCACAAACATTTGTCCTCAGTGTTTTTCATTTAAGTTTTTGTAATAATTCTTTTATCTTTTCATTGGGATTTCTATGCCCACAACAGAACAACGAGTGACACAAAAAACTACCACTGTGCCCATGTTTTATGTTTTAATTTAAAGTGTGGAGAGCCTGCCCATTACAGTTTACTCATTGGAACTTTTTCATTCAGACAGACTGAAGAATTCTAGGAATTCTAGGAATGTTGTGGAAGTCAAATATGCATATGTCTTCTAAAAAGTCAGAGACTCAAAGCAAGTATTTTTCAAACAACCATCATTAAAGTTAATGAAGTTAGTAACTGTGTAATTGCTTTAATGCTATATTATCAGGAAAACACGTAGCCATTCCCTAGACCCATATCAACATATTAACATATAGGAACTTTCTTGATGCACTGATGATCACATGATTCTAAGAAAATAAATACAGCACTGAACAACCGGAAATATTGTCATGGTGCAAGACCTTGACAGAATGGAAAGATGCCCCATCTCTCAGAAACTCTGCAGGAAGCCATCTAGAACCCAGGCTGTGTTGAAGGTTCCAGGTAGCCGGAGGAATTGCAATCAGAGCACTGCAGCATCCATACACCAATCACAGGCTGTGGCAGCTCAGTCTGCACTGAGAGCTCCAGCCTGCAGCCCCCAGGGTACCTAGGTCCGACATGGGGACCCTCTGCTGAGGGGGCTCTGGTACCCTCAGGACTGGCTACAGAGCTCCCGAGTCCCTGCCACCTTCTGCCTGGAAGATGCCAGGAAAACTGGCTTGGGCACCACAGGCATCGTGTCTTTAAACTTATCTATATATTTAACTTAAAATCTCTCTTTACTGTCCCTCCCCCACCCCTTCTCCCTCTGTATCTTTCCTAGAATAATAGAACAACACTAACTACCTAGCCCTAGCGCTTTACAGCCAGAAGTGTTGCAAAGCCAACACTGACTGGTCTTTTCTCTAGAATGTAAAGAATATTGAAATGACACTTTTTCTCTATTCACTCTTTTTTTCATTGCATGTCTAAAAACTCCTCTTGTATTGCATGTCTGAAAATTATTTCCTTTCAACTATTTGATTTCTCCTATTTGCATTTTATAACTTTCAGCATACAAATTCTGAACATGCCTTCTCAGATTTACACCAAAGAATGATCTTATAAGAATGTGATTGCCATGATAATATACTTTCTCTTCATTACAGATTCATTGCTACTGCGTAGAGACGTAATTAACTTCTATATTTTTATTTGTTCTTTTGAGAAGCTCATGCTATGTATTTTGATCATATCCACTCTCTCCCCCCAACTCCTCTCAGATCTCCTTCCAGTCCCTACCCATTCAACTTTACCTTAGCTGCTTTTCCTTATCAAGGCCCAATGTTGGATATGTGCTCTACACTCTTAAACAAAACAGAGTCTCCGTCTCCCAATGTCTGTCATTGCAATAGTTGCTTCGCTAGGACTGGGACTTCATGCTCACCTGCCCTCTCCAGGCTGGGGGTTTGGTCTGGCTTCTACTTATACGAGTCTTGTGCATGCTGTCCAGTTGCTGTGAGCTTATGCATGCAACTGCCTCAGTGTCTAGTTTTCCTGTAGTCATCCTCCACCTCCAGCTTGTACAGTCTTGCCACCCCTCCTCCCCAGTGATCTCTGACTCTTAGGAGAAAAGGAGTGTGATATAGGTGTCCCACTTAGGGCTGAGAATTCCAGAGTCTCGTATTCTCCGAGCCTGACCAGTTGAGGAGCTCTGTGTTGATCCCATCTCCTGCAAGTAGACACCTCTCTGATCAGGGTTGAGAGATATTTTAATCTATGGGTATAATTATAAGCCATGAGCAGTTGGTCTAATACTACATAGAATAATGATAGTATGGTCTATGACCTGTCTAACCACGGATTCCTGGAGCAGCAATGATGCCAGGTATGGGTGTCATCTTGTAGACCAGGACTCAAATCCAAACTGAGTGTGGTTGGATATTCCTGTCACTTAGATGCCACTGTGTGGGGTCAGTGGGCATGTCCTGCCAGGCCAGTAATTATTTTAGCTTCCACAGCTCACAGCTGGATCAGACTGATAAGTCCGTTTCTCTTCCAGGAGCACCCACAGCATCGTCCAGCACTATGACAGCCAGCCAGTGAAGATGAAGCTTCCAGGTCACGACCAGCTGAATTCCCCATGTTCCGTACTCAAATGTGTGTTGTCTAGAAATAGGACATTACAAGCAAATTCTGAAGGGTATCTAACAGTATTGACTATAGCCTGTAATGTTCTGGGCTCTATGGGGCCTCGCTGGTCAACAACTTCAAAAGAAGTACTCCACGCGTGGTACCGGACTTTGTCGTTAGCTGAGTAGAATCACCGCCTGCTTTCTATAGGAGCATCATCTGCCCTCTATAGGGTAACTCTGCCCTCTATAGGGTAACTCCGTTTTACGTCTTCCTCTGTATGCACATGTATGTACTTGAGGAAGCTTCTGCAGTCGAAGGTTCCCTGGGACTTTTTGAAAAGCCTAGCATCTAGTTATCTGTCCTTCTAGTCTCCTCTACACTGCCCTCCTGTCCACACTCCAACTTATCCTTTCCCCTTTAACACCTTATACCACTCTGTCCTACCTACCCCTAGCCAGTTTCATACCTCTGAATAATAAATACCACGTTGTATGAACCTACCTCATTTTCGTAACCTTTTCATCATGTGATGGACACATAGACTGTTTCCATTTTCTAGTTCTTGTGGGTGGACAGGCAGTGGATGCAGAGGGACAGGGATCTTTCTAGTGGGATGAAGAATCTTTGGGATCTTCGCTCACAACTGGCATAACTGGATCTATTTTGTATTTTTGAGGAATCTCCCACTGATTTTTATAGTGGCCACACCAGTTTACACTCCCACCCACAAGAGTGAATAAAAGCCACCCCCTCCCCGATATCCATACCACTATATATTGTCTTTCTTTGTTTCCTTAGCCATTCTGACTGTGGGAAGGTGAATTCTCAAAGCATGTTTAATTTGCATTTCTCTAGTCTGCTGGCTATTTTTTCTGTTATCCTGCCACACGCTAGAGCCATTTGGGAAAAGGGACTTTCAGTTGAGAAAATACCCCCATAAGATTCGCCTCTGCTCAGTCTGTGGTGCATTTTCTTCAATAACAGTTGCTATAGGTGGGCCCAGCACACTAAGGGTGGTGCCACTCCTGGGAAGGTAGTCCTAGATGGTGTAAGCCATGGCCTGGGCAAGCCACAGAAAGACAGACAGTAGGAGTGATCCTACGTGGCCTCTGTATCAGCTCCTGCCTCCTCCTCTGATGGGCTGTTATCTGGAAGTGTAAGATGAAGTAAACCTTTATATCCTCAAGTTACTTTTGGTCATGATGTTTTATCACAACAATAAAAACCTGAACTAAGACACCAAGTAGTGAAGGACGGTGAACACTTTTTAATGTGTCTCAGACCCAGGCATTTCGTCTCTTGTGAACTCTGCTAAGTTCCTGCCTTGCTTCTAGCCATTTGGCTTGCCTCTTGCTTTCTTGATGTTTGGTTGTTTTGAGTTCTTTATACATTTTGATACTAGCCCTGTGTCTGCTTGTTTTCCCATTATGTACGTTGCCTCTTCTTCATCAGAGTGACGGTATGTTTTGCTGTACTGGGATTTTTCGTTTCAGGAGGCCCCATGACTTGTTGAACTTAATTGCTGTGTGATCAGTGTCCTGTTGACTGCCATTAGAGTTCAAGCTTGCCCCTTGCTTTATTCTCCATGTGACCCAGTGCGTCAAATCTTATGTGAGCCTTGATCCATTTGGACTTGGGTTTTGCACTGGTGAGAAATAAAGATTCACTTTTATTCTCATACATGCAGCTGTCTGATTTGATAAGAACCATTTGCTGAAGATGCTGTCTTTGCTCAAACATGTGTTTTTGGCCTAAAAATCATGAGCCTATAGAACTGTGAGCCTATCTGTGGGTCACCAGGACTATTCCACTGACCTACATACTAGCTTTTGTGCCAGCACCTGGTTGTTTCTATTACTGTAGTTTCAGAGATCACTTGAAATCTGAATGGTGATATCTCCAGCAGGGTTTTTTTATATTGTAGGTTTTGGTTGTTGTTGTTGAGTTTTTGTTTGTTTGGCTTTTTGTTTTTGTTTTCTGAGTTGTTTTGGTTATCCTGATTTGTTTATCTTTGCACATAAAATTTAAGGTTTTTTTTTTCAATTATCTAAAGAACTGCATTAGAATTTTGATGGGTATGGTGACCCATATACTTTTGGTAGGATGGTCATTTTCACAATATTAGTCCGAGAAGTCTTGCTATCTTCTGCTATCTTCTTCGATTTCTTTTTCTCAGTGTCTTAACGTTTTCTCATTGTACAAGATTTAACTTCCTTGGTTATAGTTAATCCCAGATTTTTTGACGCTATTATAAGTAATAAGCTTCCTGGGGTAACGGGATAGCATGTTTATCTGGACAGTTGGGAGGCAGACGCTGGAGGATGTTGAATTTGAAGCCAACTCCTGTTGCATACTGAGACCCTGCCTCAAACGGGCAAGTGGAGGATGTAGCTCAGTGGAAGAGAGCTTACCTCACATGCCTGAGGCTGGGCATTCCATCCCAGCTCCACACAGGGGATGGCTAGTCTTGTGAAGAATAAAAGCCTTTCTAGAATGTTCCACGATGAGCTGAACGTGGTGTGGTGGCTGGAAGTTTGCAACAGAGCTAAGAGGAGCTGACCACAAAGTGCGAACAGTACCTAGAGACTTGTCCTTAAACATAAGGTCAAGTTCCAGGCCTTAATCCGGAAAGGCGGACAAGGCCACACAACTCCCACTTAAGTTTGTTTCTCCACACCCCGAGTTTTCGAATGGAAAAAAAATTAATTTTTGTAAAGAAATTTAAAACTCAAGTTCAAGCACAGCCCTAGGTAGGACAGCAGGGTATTTGTATCAAAATAATGGCCTGGGAAGGCTAAGTGATAAGGACCTACTCCCCCCTCTCCAGGGTTTTACTTGAAATGGTCAGTGCTCTAAGTAGCTGCCACCCCCAACGCTGGAAAAAAAAAAAACTAAAAAAAACGAAAAACCTTATACAAGCAAGGCTGTGTTTTACTTTGTGTGGGATGTGGATTGAAAGGCCTTTCTTAGGTGTGGCCTCTTGGAATAATTTCTTGCACACTAGGTAAAGTACAGATCTCCAGACTCAGTCCAGCTGCCCGGTAGCCGTGCTGGACACGTGTGAGGCCAGACCTCAGCAGCAGGGGTTAGAAGGGTCGCATGTGATGCAGTGGGAAGTGGGGCCGAGCTGGGTTAAGAGGCTTCTTGGCCCCTTGGAGGCCCAGTTCACACTTCCATGCTTGTCTGGGTTGAACGGGAGGTCAGGAGGTGAACCAGAGTTCACCCCGAGTTGACAGATAGCAGGGCTGAGAGGGCGGGGGGCATCTAGGCCGCGCCAGAGTCACTGGAGGTTCATCCAGCAATGAGAATGTCCTCATAGCGGTGGCTCGGTGATGGATGGACCCAGCCTGGACGCTGCATCTGCCCACCCCAGCTGTGCACAGCTGTGGGCAGCCCTTAGCAGATGTGACTGGCCAGCATTCCTGGGGCACCAACCCCATGCCTTAGGAAACAGCAGAGGTACAAGGGTTGGACTTGGGGTCGCTAAAACCTGACTGATTTCTTGGTGACCAGGGAAGAGAGGTGGTCCTGGTCTCCTTGCTTCGAGAGGCTGCTGGCTTCCTGGGAGGCAAAGGCCACTTCTGCCCTGATCACCTCCAGGCCTGTTGCTAAGCACAGGATGGTGACTAAGCTAGAAACCTCATCGGGAGAGGCAAATGAATACTCACTTAGAAAGAGCATTTATAAGCAGCTGTTAGACTGATCCCCTGGGGTGGGGGAGCAAAAAAAACAACAACAAAAACTGCAACCAAATAACAACAAACCTTGAAAGTTCAAGTTGACAAGGACCTCGGTTTCAAGGCAGAGATAGCTTCTGCCCCACACTACTTTGTAAGGGACTTAAAAGTGGATAACAGTGGATTTTTTTTACACATTCTATTATTATTTTTTTTTTTTTTGGTTTTTTTCCTAAAGAAAATCCCCACCTCTTAGTGCAAGTTCTGTGGGAAGACCTGGCTCCCTAACCACACCCTTAGCCCCTCGCAGCAAACTACAAATCGCTCAGACAGCAGTAGTCCTGAAATATTCTGCATCATTGTGATTTGAGATGGTTTAACATGAGTGCTTTCTTGTTTACTGTTATTTTCCCAGACAGAAAAGGTGACTCCAGACCAGGACTTCAACTGGGCTTGGTGTTGGGCAGTTCTGACCCTGCTGATCTTGGGCAAGCTTCCTGGGTCCACTGCATTCAATTCTGCAGGCTGTATTCTGCTACTAGAACCGAGTGTAAGGCAAAGGAAACAGTCTATGCCTCCTATCAAAGGGTTAAGTGTGATGGAGGGGTAGCATTGAGAGTCTGGGGTGTTGCCCCAGGCATCATTTGAGCCCTCCCTGTCTTCACCCAGCCAGGGCAACAGCTGCAAATGTCATTCCCCTACAAGTGTCCTGGAGAGCAGAGAAAGATGAGGCCAGTGAATAGCGGGCCACTCTTTCTCTTGGCAGGGAACCAGCGGGTGCCTCCCCTGCACAGCTGCACTGTTTATGTGCTGTCTGAGTCACCTTTGAGATGCCTCCCAAGCAAAAGGATGCAACTCCGGGCATTCCAAAGGTCTCAGACACTCCCTGAAGTTCAAATACTTTCAAACAACCTTACTTACACAAAATGGTTGGATCGGATATTCTTCCAGAACGAGAAATTCATTGTCTGGATAGATACAGCATTTGGTTTCTAAGTGATATATGTGATAGTTGTAAAAACAAACAAAATAATCAATATGCATTGATAAGAAAATGATTCAGGGATTGATGTCTGAGAAGTAAAGAATTTCTGGATGCCCCCCCATTGTGTTTGTTTGTTTGTTTGTTTGTTCATTTTGTAAGCATGGTTTTCCTTTGGTCTGTTTATCTGGAGAGGGGTTCTTGATAGGAATATCAGGCTGGCCTTGAACTTACGATCCTACCACCGCCCAAATGCTGGAACTACAGAAGTGGATCACCACTGATAAGGGAAAAAGCGCGCTAGAGAGAGAGAGAGAGAGAGAGAGAGAGAGAGAGAGAGAGAGAGAGGGGGAGAATGTTCTGTATTCCCCCAAGGAAATTATATTTTGGTTCACTGATTCCATCAACAATTTTTTGAGCAAGCGTTAAGTGCTGAAAAGAGATAAAGGCATAAAGTTAATAACTACCAGGAATTAGTTGAACCAATGAAATGGATAATAAACTAAACCAGGAGACTGTAAGGGTATAATGTTATCAACAGCAGAAATGACCAAGGGGAACATTCAAAGAAAAGCATGGACATTCTGTAATCAGAACAAAATCACACATGCGCAGTACCATCACTACCGCTTAAATGTACAAAACATGACATGGATCACTCTTAGGTGGACAGGATAGAAAAATGATCTTCAAAAGCAGAAAGTGTGTGTGTGTGTATGTGTGTGTATAGTCACTCTGCTTATAACTTTAAAAGAAATTTAAAAGTTTGTTAAACATCTAACACAAAACTTTGTAAATCCCAGCCACTTATGAACATTTAAGAAACATATAAGATCTTTTTAAAACAGAAGAGGAGAGCATTCTGAAGAACTGGGGTTTACTCCACAGCATAATTCAAGTTTAGAAAGTCTGCTGACAAAATGTATTCTGTGAATTGCCAAAGAGAAATGCTACACAAGCATTTCCCCAGCCGCCAGGAAGACTCACAGAACTCAACAGCTGGTTCTGTCTTTAATAATCTATAATTTATTAAGATACCTTAGGTGTCTGAGCTAGGAGCACGGCTCAGGTGGTAAAATGCATACCAGCACAAACACAAACACCCAAGTTTGGATTTCCACAATCCATTAAAAGCTGGGAGTCACCACACCCCATTAGCCCTAGCACTGGGATGGAGCAATGACAGAATCCCTGGAGTTCATTGTCTAGCTAAGGTGATCCATGAGATTCAGATTCAGTGAGAGAAGTTGCCTCAAAAAGTAAAGGTGGCTGAAGAGATGGCTCGGAGTACTGACTGCTCTTGCAGAGGTCCTGAGTTCAAGTCTCAGCAACCACATGGGGACCATATGTACCACAACCATCTGTAACCATATGACAGTGTACTCATACACATTAAACTCTTTAAGAAAAAAAAAAAAGACAATCTCTTGCTTAAAAAAAGAAAAAAAGGTGGATAGTGACTGAGGAAGACAAAGACATCAACCTTGACCCTGTAGATGTGTGCACAGATGCAACACGCACACATACATGCACAGACACCCACACACACACATTCACATACAAACACTCAGTCATGAGAAATTTCCTGGACAATCTGAAGAAAAGTCTTTAAAAACCAACATCAAATGTTTTAGGCTAAAGATTGTACTACTAACAGTGTTCCCGATAAGTCAGGACTGTGTTAGGAGGGAGTAAATTTACCATTCCCCCCTCAAGAGCACTTTGGAATATCAGATGAGGGATGCTGGGTTGGTTACTATTCTGTTGCTGTTGTAAGACATTAAGACCAAAGGTGGCTGAAGAAGAAAGAGTTTATTTAGACTTATAGTTTCAGAGCAAGAGTCCCAAAAGGCAGGGTAAGCATGGTAGCCAGGGGCCAGAGCAGGAAGCTAAGAGATGACTCTGCTGTCACAAACATGAAGCAGAAATAGAACTGGAAGTTGAGCAAAGTTGCAAACTCTCAAAGGCCACTCCCAGTGACATACTTCCTCCAGCAAGCTGTACCACCTTCCTGATCAGCACCGCCAACTAGGGTCCAAGTGTTCAAATATGTGAACCTATGGGAGACATGTCTCATTCACACTACAATATATTCAGAGTACAATTATTTAAAAGTAAATTATCATCATAGATATTTTTAAATATAATTTTTTATAATCAAGATTCTTCAGTCAAGTGAGTGAAGCAAGTTAAAATAGTATGGACTAGAAAAAACAAACCAGAAAATAATAGAGATGAAAACCTGTTTGTAAAAGTCACTGGGAGAGTGCTGCACCGCAAAGAGTGGTTTTTGGGAATGAGCTCTAGGACAAATGGATATTTACAAGGGGGACTGGCAAACACAAATCCTTGCCTCACACCACACATCACACAAATTAGCTTAGAATGAACCACTGTGTTGTAAAACTCCTTGAAGAAACATAGAAAGACTTATCTGTGACCTTGAGACAAAGGTTTCTTGGATAAGCAAAGCACAAAGAATCAAAGAAAAAACTGACAAGCTAAACTCAAAATCTTTTCGCTTGCAATTATGGCATTAATAAAATGAGGCAAGCCACACTCTCGGGAGAAAACATTCACAGAGCATTGGGGTCCTGAAAAGGATTTGGACGCAACAGAGTGTATCAGAGATTCTGCGCAGAGTGATCCACAACTGTCCTTTGAAAGATGGGGTAAACAGTGAGATGGTCTCTTAGAGAAAGAATGAAGGGAGAGAGAGAGGGAGGGAGGGAAGAAGGAAGAAAGGAAAGGAAAGGAAGGAGAGGGGAAGGGGAAGCAAATGGAAAGAAGGGAAGGGAAGGGAAGGGAAGGGAAGGGAAGGGAAGGGAAGGGAAGGGAAGGGAAGGGAAGGGAAGGGAAGGGAAGGGAAGGGAAGGGAAGGGAAGGGGAAGGGGAAGGGGAAGGGGAAGGGGAAGGGGAAGGGGAAGGGGAAGGGGAAGGGGAAGGGGAAGGGGAAGGGGAAGGGGAAGGGGAAGGGGAAGGGGAAGGGGAAGGGGAAGGGGAAGGGGAAGGGGAAGGGGAAGGGGAAGGGGAAGGGGAAGGGGAAGGGGAAGGGGAAGGGGAAGGGGAAGGGGAAGGGGAAGGGGAAGGGGAAGGAAGGGGAAGGGGAAGGGGAAGGGGAAGGAAGGGGAAGGGAAAGGGGAAGGGGAAGGGGAAGGGGAAGGGGAAGGGGAAGGGGAGGCGAGGGGAGGGGAGGGGAGGGGAGGGGAGGGGAGGAGCTTACAATTCAATATTGAAGAGATAGGTGGTACAGTTAAAAATGGATAAGGAATACCATCAGAGATTTCTCCAGAGAAGATGGACAAAACAGCCAGTAAATGCATGAAGAGATGGTCAGAACTACAAGAGATAAAATAAATATAAATTAAAACAATATAGTACCATTAAGCATCCACTGGGGTTGCTACCACGGAACAGTGAGCTAATACCAACTTTTGATGAAAATGTGAACAAACTGATACCTTTACACATGGGTGACAGAGATGCCAATGATGTAGCCAGCTAGAAAGCTATTTAGCAGATTCCAAGAAAGTTAAGTGAAAATGTATGCAATAAACTAGCAATTGTGCCCCAGAGTTAGTTTTAGAGAGGTAGGGTGAGAAGACAAGTTCCCATAAATATGTGTGCACTACGTTCATGACAAACAACTGCAAAGCAGTAAATGTGCTGGTGTGTATGCAAAGACACTATGTAGAAACACAGTTCAAGTGACCATAGGTGTGTGGGTTCATTTCTGGGTCTTCAATTCTATTCCATTGGTCTACTTGTCTGTCGCTATACCAGTATCATGCAGTTTTTATCACAATTGCTCTGTAGTACAGCTTTAGGTCAGGCACGGTGATTCCTCTTTTATCCTTGAGAAGAGTTTTTGCTATCCTAGGTTTTTTGTTATTCCAGATGAATTTGCAGATTGCCCTTTCTAATTAGTTGAAGAATTGAGTTGGAATTTTGATGGGGATTGCATTGAATCTGTAGATTGCTTTTGGCAAGATAGCCATTTTTATTAAATTGATCCTGCCAATCCATGAGCATGGGAGATCTTTCAATCTTCTGAGATCTTCTTTAATTTCTTTCTTCAGAGACTTGAAGTTCTTATCATACAGATCTTTCACTTCCTTAGTCAGAGTCACACCAAGGTATTTTATATTATTTGTGACTATTGTGAAGGGTGTTGTTTCCCTAATTTCTTTCTCAGCCTGTTTATCCTTTGTGTAGAGAAAGGCCATTGACTTGCTTGAGTTAATTTTATATCCAGCTACTTCACTGAAGCTGTTTATCAGGTTTAGGAGTTATCTGGAGGAATTTTTAGGGTCACTTATATATACTATCATATCATCTGCAAAAAGTGATATTTTGACTTCTTCCTTTCCAATTTGTATCCCCTTGATCTCCTTCTGTTGTTGAATTGCTCTGGCTAGGACTTCAAGTACTATGTTGAATAGGTAGGGAGAAAGTGGGCAGCCCACACACCTATGGTCACTCGATCTTTGACAAGGGAGCTAAAACCATCCAGTGGAAAAAAGACAGCATTTTCAACAAATGGTGCTGGCACAATTGATGATTATCATGTAGAAGAATGCGAATTGATCCATTCCTATCTCCTTGTACTAAGGTCAAATCTAAGTGGATCAATAAACTCCACATTAAACCAGAGACAGTGAAATTATAGAGGAGAAAGTGGGGAAAAGCCTCGAAGATATGGGCACAGGGGAAAAATTCCTGAATAGAACAGCAATGGTTTGTCCTGTAAGATCTAGAATTGACAAATGGGACTTCATAAAATTGCAAAGCTTCTGTAAGGCAAAAGACACTGTCAATAAGACAAAAAGGCCACCAACAGATTGGGAAAGAATCTTTACCTATCCTAAATCAGATAGGGAACTAATATCCAATATATATAAAGAACTCAAGAAGGTGGACTCCAAAAAATCAAATAACCCCATTAAAAATGGGCTCAGAGCTAAACAAAGAATTCTCAACTGAGGAATACCGAATGGCTGAGAAGCACCTGAAAAAATGTTCAACATCCTTAATCATCAGGGAAATGCAAATCAAAACAACCCTGAGATTCCACCTCACACCAGTCAGAATGGCTAAAATCAAAAATTCAGGTGACAGCAGATGCTGGCGAGGATGTGGAGAAAGAGTAACATTCCTCCATTGTTGGTGGGATTGCAAGCTTGTAAAACCACTCTGGAAATCAGTCTGGCGGTTCCTCAGAAAATTGGACATAGTACTACCGGAGGATCCCGAAATACCTCTACTGGGCATATATTCAGAAGATGTTCCAACCGGTAAGAAGGACACATGCTCCACTATGTTCATAGCAGCCTTATTTATAATAGCCAGAAGCTGGAAAGAACCCAGATGTCCCTCAACAGAGGAATGGATACAGAAAATGTGATACATTTACACAATGGAATACTATTCAACTATTAAAAAGAATGAATTTATGAAATTCCTTGGCAAATGGATGGACTTGGAGGGCATCATCCTGAGTGAGGTAACCCAATCACAAAAGAACTCACATGATATGTACTCACTGATAAGTGGATATTAGCCCAGAAAGTTAGAATATCCAAGATATAAGATACAATTTGTGAAACACATGAAACTCAAGAAGAATGAAGACCAAAGTGTGGACACTTTGCCCCTTCTTAGAATTGGGAACAAAACACCTATGGAAGGAGTTACAGAGACAAAGTTTGGAGCTGAGACGAAAGGATGGACCATGTAGAGACTGCCATACCCGGGGATCCATCCCATAATCAGCCTCCAAACGCTGACACCATTGCATACACTAGCAAGATTTTGCTGAAAGGACCCTGATATAGCTGTCTCTTGTGAGACTATGCCAGGGCCTAGCAATGGATGGATGCTCACAGTCAGCTATTGGATGGATCCCAGGGTCCCCAATGGAGGAGCTAGAGAAAGTACCCAAGGAGCTAAAGGGATCTGCAACCTTATAGGTGGAACAACAATATGAACTGACCAGTACTCCCCAGAGCTCATGTCTCTAGCTGTATATGTATCAGACGATGGCCTATTCGGCCATCACTGAGAAGAGAGGCCATTGGTCTTGAAACCTTTATATGCCTCAGTACAGGGGAACGCCAGGGCGGAGTGGGAGTGGGTGGGTAGGGGAGTTGCAGGGGGGAGGGTATGGGGAACTTTCAGGATAGCATTTGAAATTTGAAATGTATATAAAATGTATATAAAGAAAATATCTAATAAAAATAATAAAAAAAGAAAGAAAAGAAAAGAAACATAGTTCAAGCTATAGGATTTCCCAACTGCTCTGCAGGAAGTAGGCTGGGGACAAGCAATCACTGACTGTATGTCTGTCCATATGAAGAGTCAAGGCAAATTGGGGAAAGGAAATTAGTGGCTGTCTGGTGTTGGGTAGAGGTGGAGATTACACTGGAAATGCAGTGGGAAGAAGATGTTCTCTACTGAGTGGTAAGGGTAGCTGTCCAAATTGGTAAGTGTACTAAAAATTACTGGATTGTACACTTAACACAAGTGAAATTTGTGTTGTGTAAATCATACTCAAATAAAGGTGTTATATAAAGTGGCCATGAAATTCTACTTCAGCCACCATTGAGTAATGTAGAAAACCATTGGGACCAGTGGAAGCAAATAGGACATCTGGATTGATTGTTGTCTTTTGTGCTTATGTATTTGTCAGTGCTACCAGGACATGGGAGACCGAGACCCAGGGAGCAGAGAAACACAGTCAAGTACTCGACTGCTACACTGCCAGTTCTTGATGCCAGGCAAGTGACTGAGAGTCAAGCTGAAAACACAGCCAAGGTGCAGAAAATTCTGCAGAGGATTTGGTATTCACAATGCATGCATGAAAAACAAACAAACAAACAAACTTGTTTTTACTCCTAAGTGGAATTTAAGAGATTAAGGAAATGACAAAGGGGGCCAGTGAAAAAGTTCAGCACCTTAAAGTACTTGTTGGCAAAGCTGACAACTTGAATCCCATCTCTGGGATTCACAAATGGAAGTAGAGAACCATGTCTGTACATTGTCCTATCACACACACACACACACAAACACACACAAACACTGATAAACACACACATAAACACCTAAACACACACTATTGAGGCTTGGAGAAAATGGTCCAACCTCAAGAGTTCCCCATCAACATTAGCAATTCTCTCTCTCTCTCTTTCTCTCTCTCTCTCTCTCTCTCTCTCTCTCTCTCTCTCTCTCTCTCTCTCTCTGTGTGTGTGTGTGTGTGTGTACGTGTAATTTTGATATGTTTAAACTCACATAAAAGTGGCAGTAAAGGAGGTACAGATTGTCCAGCCACACCCTCCCTGCAGGTTCCCATGGTGTCTTGAGACATCTCCTGGCCTCTGGCAGCTAAATACCATCTGTATACCTCATTTCCCTCTTGGTGAACTATCTG
Source organism: Mus caroli (assembly GCF_978045245.1). Lineage (NCBI taxonomy): Eukaryota > Metazoa > Chordata > Mammalia > Rodentia > Muridae > Mus > Mus caroli. Next base: position 81,952,609 of record NW_028227274.1, read on the forward strand.
CAGACCTCCCTTCCTTGCGTAGCCTGGGTTACAGAATCACCCTGGAAACCACAGCACTAGCATTACCTTCTGCAAGCATAACACGTTATAGGTGGTGTAAAATCCCTAAATAACAAGCTTACATGATCTGTGTTCCAGGACACAGGTCATGTTTCACAGTGAATCTGCCTCTACGATACTCCCAACTTGGGCTGCCTTTATCTTTCCTGACTGTGACTTGTTTGATGAAACTCATCAGTTAATGTCTAGAATGTCTCTGGTGTATGGATAGTTGTTGTTACTAAACTTAGGTTATGCATCTCTGGGGTAATAATAAGACATAAGTGATATGTTCTTTTCAGTACATCGTATTGATGATCAAGATGCTAAAATTTCTTACTGTTGGTAATATGGCCTTGACTTCTTAGTGGCCTAGCTCATTTCTCAGCAGAAAAATTAAAATTTCTTCTTCTGGCGTTGACAAATAACTTGACAAGGGCTTTTGAATATAACCAAATGTTCTCCTGTCTCTTTTTTTACAAACTTTTGACAAGACATCTACGATCCATCAATAGATAAATCCCTGCTTTATCACTGTAAGCTTGCCTAGGGGCCCTTTTGTATTGCCTTGATTCCATGGATGTTGGTTAACTTTAATTCTTCGGTGAGGGAGAATCTTCACTTTACTGTTATCCCTTGATAGTTCAGCACAGACTCATGAATGTTTATTTGATCCTGTGGGCTCTAATCTGACGAAGAGTTTGTTCCATTGCTCGAATGATTTCCACTTCAGCCTCTGGGAGCTTTGTTCATGTTGGCTCTGTGCCTTCGAATGTCTCCATGTCAGGAGCTCGTCTTTGTCCCCTAGGTCGGGTGGTATCATGTCCCTCTTGTCCCCTATTGAAGGACAGTGCTTGGAAAACAGGCTCCGGGCTGGGTATATTCAGTTATGCTGAGTAAGTAAGGGGAAAGTCAGGAAAAGGGAATTACTGCCACAGATCAGGCAGCTTCTTATAAAATATTACCTAATTTAAATTCGCATTTAAAAGTCTATGACATTTTCAAGCTTTTATAATTTGTAATATATTCCCAATATACACTCGTGCTCAATTATACTTCTATAATATTGAATTCTTTTTCCTCAAGTTGGCCTACAAATTGCTAGTAAACAATTTTAACATGAGTTAAAGAATATTATCAATGTATTTTACCTTACACACTTTCCAAACCCACCTCCATAAGAAGATACCTTAAAGTAGGACCCTAAAGGTTTGAGCTGCTTTGTGGGTAATCCTAGTCTCCTTCCTGCTTTATTTGGTCCTTGGAATGATAGAAACAGAAGGGAATGAATAAGCTTCATAATGGGGGAGGGTGATTTCCCTCCAAGTCATGGTACAGTTTATAATCCATCATTGCATGTTAAGTTTTACCGTTGAAAACACATATGTACAGTTGAAATATTAGGTAATATAAAGGAGATTCCAGGGCAGAACTGTATTTTAGAGCTTACTACCAAGTCCCATTGTGAAAAAAGAAAATGCTAAGGTATTCACACTTCCTACCTCACGTCTTACCATCGCACTTCCAAAGCTTGGAGTAAGTTTTTAAGATAAGCTTTCCGATAAACTTCACCTCAATCAAGATAAACCATCTATTGCATCAAGGATTCATTTTTTAGTACCATATTTATTTTCTAATTTTATTCATGTGCCTTTAGTTTTCTTCTTTCAGAATTTGAAGTCGCTATTATTGCTAGGTGGTATTTGGCCATGCTAATTGGAAAGTTCCATGACAGATTAATATTCGTTTATTTATGGGTAGTGCATGCACATGAGTGTGCAAATATAGATGCCCATGTTGTTTATACAGAGGTTAAAGGAGGAACACAGCATCTTCCTCTATCGCTGTCTGCCATATTACCTTGAGACAAGTGTCCAACTTCATAACTCATGATCCCCAAGACTGGGGGAAGAAGAATGGGATGCAGTAGTTGCAGGAGATAAAGCCAATCAGCCACGTGAGATTTTGTCTAAGTGGCCATTGGCCACTTCCCCAACTGGGCCAGAGGTAGCAGGGGAAGATTTAGGAGTGCTCAGCCTTTGAGTTAGCCAAGGCATTTGAAAATTAACTGGTGGTGTGTGTGTGTGTGTGTGTGTGTGTGTGTGTGTGTGTGTGTTCCATTCACAGACCCAAAATAGCTCCTAGGCAATGCAGGCATGTGGACCACCAGAAGCACAAAGCAGTATAGTGGAAACTCACTGCTACACCCAGCTCCAGATTTGGTGAGAAACTCTGTCTAAAGGGAGTAAGGCAGAGAGTAATAGAACAAGGTGTCTCACATACTCTTCTGGCTTTCTCACGCATAAAGGCATGTGCAGTCACCTACACACATGTATGTAAACCACATGTGTGCACATGTACACACACACACAGAGTTTAGCAAAAATTTATGAACATATAATTTACTACCTAAGGAAGGACAGTATTCCTGTGATGACAGGATTCATTCTTGATTGTTTTCCCTAAACCACATCTTAGTTTCATCCAGTGTATTTACATATTTTCTTTTAGTATAAAAAGAATAAAAAAATAATCTGTCTTAGTTACTTTTCTATTGTTGTTACGAATCACCATGACCAAGGCATCTCATAAACAAAGGTGTTTAATTGGGCTCATAGTTTCAAAGGGTTGGAGTCCATAATGGCAGAGCAAAGCATGACCATGAAGCTCTTCAGTGCTCACAATTTAATCTGCAAGCAAGAGGCAGAAAGAAACATATTGGACATGGGACAAGTCTTTTAAAACACCAAAGTCCAACCCTGGTGACACACCTCCTCCAACAACACTACATCTCTTAATCTACTCCAAACAGTTCTACCAGTTGGGGATCAAGATTCAAACATAGAGCCTATGGGGCCATTCTCTATCAAATCACCACACCGCCCCTTCATTCCTGTAGGCACATAGCCATATCAAAATGCACAGTTCATTTCGTCCAACTTCAAAGGTCCCCAAAGTCTTTCAGTTTCAACACTATTTAAAAGTCAAAAGTCCCTTCTGGGACCCAAAGTGATAAACCAAAATAAAATACAAAAGCAAACTACAAACTTCAACATACACTGTCACAAAACTTACATTACTATTCCAAAAGGTAGGGATGAGAGCATAGCTGGACCAAAGCGAGACTGAAATCCAGCAGGACAAACTCCAAATCTTGTCATCCTTGTCTGGTGTGGACACACTTCTTGCTTTGGAGCTGGTTCCACTCCCTGTATGCAGCTCTCCTTGGCAGACATCCCACAGTTCTTGGACCTCTAACACTTTGGGGTCTCCAACACAATGACACTTCCCTTTCACATCTTCGTGTAATGGCCTCTCTGGACTTCTTGCTCTTTTGTGGCCTTCATCCATGGACTGCCTTAATGAAAATTATCTGTCCTGTGTCCTGGAGGAAGTTTCCACAACCCCTTTACTCCTGTATCCTCCATGACTGTAAGCCAGACACAAGGGGGATAGCATTGCCTAGCTCAGCTGCATAGTTGACTGGAGCCTGACCTCCTTGAATTACACTCGAAGCAGCTTTCCTTTGTTGTGTCTTCTTAGTGTCCAACTGCTGTTCTAGTCCAGAGTTCCAAAGTCTTCCACATTCATCAAAATAAATAAATAAATAAACAAATAAACAAAAATAAATTCGCCCTTGGTTGGGTCTTATACAATAGCCTACTCCCTGGCACCAACTTACGTCTTACTTGCTATTCTTTTCCTTTTTTTTTTTTTTTTAAGCTGGATAATTAATCATTTTATTACATTTAATTTAATTTTTCATTATTTTAATGTATTTTTATTGGATATTTTATTTATTTACATTTCAAATGTTCTCCCCTTTCCCAGTTTCCCCTCTGCAAACCCCCTATCCCATCCCCCTCCCTCTGCTTCTGTGAGGTTGCTCTCCCACCCACCCATGCACTCCCACCTTACCACTCTAGCATTCTCCTACTGGGGCATCAAGCCTTCATAGGACCAAGGGACTCCCCTTCTACTGATGCTAGATAAGGCCACCCTCTGCTACATATGTGGCAGGACTCGTGATTTATTGTGATGAAACACCATGACCAAGGCAACTTACAGAAGAAATGGGGTTTTTGGCTTACACATCCATGGCATAGGCGTCCACAACCATCATGGCAGGATGCAAGCAGGCATGGCACTGGAGCAGCATCTGGGAGCCCACATCCCATTCTGTAAACAGGAAACAGGGAGCCCCTTGGGGATGGGATAAGTCTTTTGAAACCTCAAGCTCACCCCCAGTGACACACCTCCTCCAACAAGTCCACACCTCCTAATTCTTCCAAAAGAGTTCCGCAAACTTGTAAACAAGTATTCAAACATGTGAGCCTTTGGAGGCCACTCTCATCCAAACCACCATAAAACTGGAGAGGCAAAATCCTCTACTTAAGGCCTTCCCCCAAACGGTCTCATCTTCCTTATCCACACGTGAGTCATTAACATCTTATGAACTTGACGAGTGTTTTTAAGAATTCAACATATTTTCATAAGAAAACAAAACAAACAGAAAAAAATACTTTCTTTGATTCAGACATAAATAATCTCATGACAACAACCAGAAATTTGGCAGAACCCTGATTTAAATACATTTGAGCAGGTATACGTTGGGCAACTCCTCCACGGGCTTTGGAATTCTGGTGATGAGTCTTTAACGTGGAAACAAACATGGCTCTTACGTTTTACAATATCCGCTAGGCTTGTCACGGCATAACTAGCTTTTCAAATTCTTAGCTGCCCTGATTTACCCACACTGAACAATGGTTTGAGCTTAGTGTCCTCTCATCTGAACCCCAGCTCATAGGACATCACTCATGAGAGCAAAAACCTGAGTGGGTAACTAATTAACCTGCTACATCTGAAAACTTCCCAGAGAAACTTAAGATCTCCATCACTGCTTACAAATCCAAGCTTCCTTACGGTCTTAAGTACAGCGAAGAGGAACACTAATATTACCGTGTGTGTGTGTGTGTGTGTGTGTGTGTGTGTGTGTGTATCATTTCTGTTGCTATGATGACAGAAAGCTAGGTATGGAAAAAAGGGTTCATTTTGGTTTTAGTTAGAGGGAATACAGCTCTTCATGGCTGAAAAGACCTGGCATGAGCCCAGCCTGGAAGTCGAGAAGCTGACTGATCGCATTTCATCCACACACCACAGGAAGGAGAAAAAGAACAGGAAGTGAGGCTGGGCCATAAAACCTCAAAGTCGAGTGCAATGACAGACTTCCTCCAGCAAGAATCTAACTCCTAAAGATTCTCGAACTTCCCCAAATAGCACCAAGTGCAGACCAATGTTTAAATACCTATATGGGAATTTATCAATCAAAGCACAGCATATAATTTACATCGGTTAGAGAATCGTGGTTTTGTAGTCAATCTCCTTACCCTCTATCTTTATGAAACTTAGTATCATTATTGGATAGCTTAGTTGTGATTTCCATTATAGAGCTATAGTTCCCACATCAACAGAGTACACTCAGTCATCTTCCACTACAGGTTCCAGTACCTGTTAACCCATGTAATCCTGTGCCTATGCCTGCTAACTGTCCCTAGGGCATAAACAGTTACCTTGAGGTCACATGACAAATGCATCAGCAGTCACACTGAGGTCACTCAGCAGCAGTCACCCGCTGCTTTGTTGCAGGAAGGGAAGCAAAGGGAGAGACAGGTAGGATGGGGAAGCTGTTCCCAACAGATGAGGAAGGGAGTGGAGCAGAGCAACAGGAAGAACAACAGGATGAACAAGCAGCTCCACGAAGGAAGGGCTTGGCAGGCTGCAGCCACAGAAGCCCAGGGAAGCTGGTGACTGGGCTATGGCAGGTGTCTGAGCTGACTGACACAGGGAGGGTCCTGGTCCAGGGTTCCACACAGCCAGCAATGAGAGAACAGCTGGTTCAATGTGGTTCAAGGGACAAACACACAGACTTTGCAGTGATTCGGCAAGACCACCAAAACTATGACTGGCGCTCAAAGAAAAAGCATTTTCCTTCTAGTGTTTCTTTGCATTTACCTCAGACGAAAATGATTGAGCAGTTTTAGGAAATGAAAATTTCATCAATAGGAACCATTCACAGATACTTCTAGCATTCTTTCTAGGCTTCTGTTTTAAAGCACATACTCACACATATACATACATACACACACATACACACACATGCTCACACACACACATACATACACACACATACACACATACATACACACACATGCTCACACACACATACACACATGCTCACACACACACATACACACACATACACACACATACACACACATACACACACATACACACACACATATACATACACACACATACACACACACATATACATACACACACATACACACACATACACACACATATACATACACACACATACACACACATACACACACATATACATACACACACATACACACATACACACACACATATACATACACACACATACACACATATACACACATACACACATATACATACACACACATACATACACACACATACACACATATACATACACACACATACACATACATACACACACACATATACATACACACACATACACACATATACATACACACATATACACACATACACACATATACATACACACACATACATACACACACATACACACATATACATACACACACATACACATACATACACACACATATACATACACACACATACACACATATACATACACACATACACACATATACATACACACACATACATACACACACATACACACACATACACACATATACATACACACACATACACATACATACACACACATACACACATATATACACATACACACATACACACATGCCCACACACACATACACACACATACACACTTACACACATATACACACATACACACACTTACACACACATACACACACTCACACACACATACACACATGAAAAGATTTGTTATTTTACATAATGTATGGTTTAGGTTTGGAATATTTTTCTTTAGTTTCCAGATTCTAAATTCCACCTTTGTGCTTATGTGATCTCATAATTGCTAATAGGACTCAGTGTTACATAAATAGTCACAAAACTTTCCCTGCTGTCTCCTGCCTTGCTGTACAATAGCCCTGTTTGGGGGATACTCCCTTTCTGGGGCAGGGCCCTAACACATGGATTGAAACCTGCTACTCTGAAGCTCTGCCAGCCCAGATCCTTGACTTGTATCAAACTGTGATGTGTCATAAATCAGCGTGTGGGCTGCATAGCCTTGCATTCTTTCTGTGGCTTTAAATACATTTATAATCATAGGTGGGACATGGGACTTTGGGGACTTTGGGAAGCCAGGATTGCTAAAGGGCAGGACAGCATTTTAGAAACCTATATGCTATTGCTCAATGTTGGAGGAGAATTCACTGAACCTTTAATGTTGGCAGGTCCTGGTTTTCCTGGGAAACGTGTTTAATCTTTCCCTTGCTGGTTTTTACCATCAGAACCTTCCCTAAGATCCACTGCATTGTTGGGCAGAGCATGGCCTTGTCTTTCTTTTGGCCATCAGCCACAGATACAGGATTCACATTAGAACGCCAACTTCACGTTGACTTCAAACAGGAGACAAAAATCACCCTTTGGCTGACACAGGCAATCAGAGAGAACTCGCCAACAAGCTCCATAAAGCTGAATATAGCTCCCTGGATTCCTGCAAGAGAGAAGGCCCTGATTCAGTTATTATTAATATCTAATTAAGGCAAATTAACTTTGGGAAAAGAGGAGTGAATTGGAAGCAGTTCCCACAGGCCCCACAGTTACTCTCTGCCTTGCAAGGCAGGACAGACAAAAAGTCCCTGCTGGCACGGAGAATGTGAGAGTCCAGCCACAGGCCTGAGCTGGTGGAAACATCTACATGGTCCATTGATGTAAAGAGCAGGTAGGCTGAAGTGGAAACTTAAGGGTTCTTTGGAAAGTTGAACGGTGTTTTGCGGGGGCAAATGGCTGAAGGAATGTTTGGCTGAAGCAGACACAGGTGAGATAATGTTCTGTTAAAGCAAGCACATGAGAGGACACAAGATGAAGGATGCTTCCATATAACACACATGCATTGGTCTACCTTACATTGTGTAGTTGAGCTGCATTTGTCATTTCCTTGGAGTCCAGCTGATTGGCAGAGTGATGTCAGCTGAGACAGACATACACGCTAAGACAAGGCCCAGCCTGAAGCAAGAGCCGTGGATGATGCTGAAATCCAGCATGGTATCTGTAAATCCCAAGCTAGGTAATCTTTGGGAAGACCACTTTTGCACTCTGGGTACAACTCCCCCTGAGCTTTGCTCTAATCTTTTTTTTTTTCCACAGTGTGACCCTGGTTTATTCAGAAGTCACCATAGCCACAGGAGAACCAACCATCAACCTACAAAACCAAAATCAAACAGAACAACAACAACAACAGCTACAACAACAACAAAAACAACAACCAGGTAATTCCCTGCATGAGAGTAAAGAGGCACTCTGTTTAAAAGTTGGATTAGTGTTTCGGTCAATAAATTGTTTGCCATGCAATATGAGGGCCTAAGTGCAAATGCCTTAAACCCATAGAAAAAGCTCAGCTAAGTGGTACACACTGCAGTTACAACACTGGAGAAGCAGGGACAGCAGGAGCTCCAGGTTCAAAGATGGCTCTTCCATTGACTTCTGACCCCTCTGCGCGCACGCGCGCACACACACACAAACACACACACATGCACACACTGAGTAAATATCTAACTGTGAGTTTATAGCTGCCCTTCTTAATTCTGAGGTCTCTGCAACTCTTAAGATCCTATGCATAATGGATGCATTGCTGGGATACCCTGAGTTTGCAAAGCACTCTTAGCAAAGTCCACAGAAGGTTCTAAGAGATGGAGCCTCCGAGCAGCCTCTGCTGGGCAGCAGTGCAGCCTCTAGCTGGCTGACACTAAGCTGTGCACAGCCTGTTGGCTACCAGTGGAGAGGAGAGGGCTTTTCTGGGCCCGCCCTATGCTCCATCCCTGTAGCCAGTGTAACCACCTCTACCAGCCGTTCTGTGTTCTGCAAGGGAGCAAATGAATGCACAGCCTTAAGTAGATTCAGCTGCCTTTCTCATCTCGCCTACCATAACAAAGTTTCTATCCTTGCTGACTTTGGCTAACATCTGCAATCTCTCACAGTGTCTCCTCCTCCTTCTCCCAAACCTATAGCACAGTCTCAGGGATTGGTGTAAATGGTCTGATGCTCAGGGTATTTGTCGGGCTGTGTGTGTGTGTGTGTGTGTGTGTGTGTGTGTGTGTGTGTGTGTTTGTGTGTTTTGTTTTCCATCAGTGATTAGAGGAATAAATTCAATATAGAGAAGAACTGGAACACACACCCTCAGAATTGCTTTGAGGACATTTTAAATCTTGATGTGTGTCTGTGGGAGGGGTGCACATGCAGGCAGTGACCTCAGAGGTTGGGGGCAGGAAATGGATCTCCCTGTAGCTATACCTACAGGTGGGTGTGAACTGCCAGAAGTGAATTCTAGGAACTAAGCTCAGGTCCTCTGAAAGCAGTGCTTGCTCTTAACTGAACGAGCCCTGTCTCCAGCCTCCACAACTGTTTTTTAAATGCTAGAACCCTTCTCCAATTCTAGAACCTTCTCCAATGCTGCCACCTACTTCTCAGACAGGAACTTCTGTCCCAACGTGCCCAGCCCTCCCTTAAGTCTCCTCCCACCCAGGTCCCACACCAACCTTTTGTTCAGAGGGCAAACCTCAACTCCCAACACGTTCCTCAGCCACCTCTGAGTAAAATTGGTAAAATATGCCAATTTTCTGTGTGGCCGGCCTCTTTAGTTACAGATTAAAAAACAAAAGATATGGCCAATAATACTCGTAAAATACTGTGCTGGCTTGATGTTCTCCCTCGGGTTCATGGCAGACACGGTGCCCTACCCATATATCACTCAGAAATGTTTTACTGATCTTCTGGAAATATGTCATCATTTAGGAGTATTATATATCTTTCTAAAATCACTCGAGATTTACGACGGTGGCTTGGATTCCTTCAGAGCGATCCGCTTCACACTCGTGAACACAAAAGAAAGAGGAAGGGTTGCTGTTTTTAGGAATTTGGAACAATGGTTATGAAGGAGCCAGGGATCGGAGTATGTCCTGTGATTAGAGACAAAACAAATGAGAACAGACAGAGCCCACCGGATAGAGCCCTCCAAGACTGAGAGGGAGCCACCCCACCAGTCTCCTGCCAGATATCAAGTCATTCACCCACGTGTAATGAGCTGTGGAATTCAGGTTTTACCTAATCGCATCCATCACTCATTGGCTCGTCCCACCTTGAGATCCCCTGAAGGTTTGGGGAATGGTGATTTCAAACTAAATCTCTTACCAAGGCTGCTTTTTGAATTACTAAAAAGGCACAAGGGGTCTGGAGGGATTTGCCTCTCGGTTGGATAAATCTTCAGGATAAATGGAAGGGATGTGTAGAAAGCTTTAACCAACAGACAGGTCTGCAATAACCTATCAGAAAAAGTAAGCGCCTGAAAAACGACCCTGGTGTAAGACCTCTGTCAATGTTAGCAGTGCCACCAGCCCGTCCGTCCCTTGGACCAGGTTTTCAAGGAGTCTGGGTAGAGCATAAACGGGCACAGAGTTCAGAGTGCACCAGTTCTCCTCAGGATGTGGAGAAGGTAGAAAGGACCGCTGTTGCCCATGGAGAGCAACAACCCACAGATTCCAAGGTTGGCCTAAGATAATGGAGTTGCCCACACCCGTAGAACAGATCTATGCTTTAGAACTGCGTGGGGCACTTTCCTCGCCAGCAAGAAACAAGGACACCGCCAGCCTTCCAAGGAAGTGCTCACAATGGTGGGCAAGTTCCTGAAATGAAGAACCAGACCAACGCACCACGCTGGGAAAACAGAGTAGACAAAAGGATTTGATCCAGGATTAGGGGACCGGGTTCCCATCAGAGCCTGGCCTTGTCCGGGAGAATCCAAATAGACCACGCTCCATTTTGTGTGTCAGTAGCTGCTCACCCATGGCCAGTTTTCTTCCGGAGGAAACCTTGAAGTCTGAGCATGATGCCCCAAGAAAACTACTTGTGTTTAGCATGTGAGCGAGGCTGCTCAAGGGATGACGGGACACTGGGGGACAGATACCATCAATAATCCAATGACACTCGGCCCGGAATCCCACTCCCTGCCTTGTCCAGTCGCTTATTTTATAGGCTCCATGATGAGATAAATACTAGCCTAGTTCATTGGGGACAGAATGAAGGTGATGCTGAAGGTGAGGGAAATGTCCGATGCATTTTTCCTAATAACTCAGCACAAGTACCTGCTTAAATGGAGAAATACGTTCAGCGTCCAGGCCTCCAGAGGGTCAGGCAGCATCTTTTTTTTTTAACTTAATCTGTTCAGTCTTTGTATTATATCTTGTGTCTGCGAATATTTGCTTCATTTTGAAGGGCAAGGCAAACGGGGCCATCTGTAGATCCTTGTTCACAGGCCCTAACTGTGAGCCATGCCCGTTTTCCTAAGAAGGAATTAGGGAGTGTACAAATTCTAGCTAGTCTCCGTGTCTACCTTGCCAGCTAACTCATGTGGCTGAGACCACCACCTTCCACAACTGCAATTTGTCCCCTCGCCACTTGGGAAGGTCCTACTTAGAACCTGTAGGTAATTGGTGCCTTCCTTGTTCAAAACTTTAACGCCAAGCTGTGGGGATAATGCAGTAAGTAACAGGCTTGTCTCCAAGGCAGAGTGTCTTAGATTTGAGTCTTAAGAACCTACACATATTAAAAGTCTAAGCAAGATAGCATGCACCTGAAGGTTTGGGGCAGGAGGATTCCTGGGGTTTTCTGGCCAGCCTTCCTGGCCTACTTAGTGAACCTTCTGTCTCAAAAGAGGTGCATGGAATTCCTCAGAGTGGGTACATGAGGTGGTCCTCTAGCCTTCTCATGTGGTTTTGGCCGGAAGCCAGCAAACCCAGTGATCTTCCTGTCTCTGCCTCCTTCAACAGTATGGTGGTAGGCACATGTAGCCACACTTGGATTGATGATGATGATGATGACGGTGATGATGATGATGATGTGGATGCTAGCAGTTTGAAAAGTATATGTTCCATGAGGATGGAGGTGGTATCTCGAGTGCCTAGGAATATAAACACTGTTTGGTGACTACGGTCTACATCGTGCCACCCCTGTGGAGGGCAGAGGGATGACCTCTAGAAGGACGAACATCTTGAGGACTCATAAGTATCCCCAGTGCACACTGCTCATCCCTACTTGTAGAGAGAATGCTGCTTTCTTTAAAACCCTGCTGTTAAGTGATTATGTTTTTGCTTTAGTCCCAGGTGTGAGATATGGGGCTGCTTCAGATCGTTCACAGCCGCTAACTATGATTGTCTCATGCTCTAGGAGGGCCGTGATATTTACCAGCTGCAGATAGTTGGAATTCTGAGGACTCTGGAGAGGGTATAAATGGGGGAAGCCCTGAGAGAGCCTGTTGGCATCCCCTTCTGCTGCTGCTGGTCCCTGCTGCTGCATTTCTATTGCCTGATTGCTGTGCTGCTGGACTGCTGTGTCGCTGGATTGCTGTGTTGCTGGATTGCTGGATTGCTGGATTGTTGGATTGCTGGATTGCTGGGTTGATAGTTTGTTGGACTGCTGGGTCACTGGGTCAAGGGTCACTGGGTCATTGGGTTGCTGGGTTGTTTGAAACATTCTAAAAATGAAGATTGGACTTTCTCCAAGGAAAGCTATGCTGCTAGTCAGCAGGAAATAATCTAAAGAGGTCTATGCCCGCTTTCCCCTCCTAGTGTTAGGGGTTGGAAGGCATTAGAATGGAAAAAAAGTTTGGAAGGGTGGTAGATATAAAAACCTAATAAAGTAGCCCAAAAAAGTACGCCTACACCTGGCTCATCCATTGTGGTCAGCATGGCGAGCGCTGCAGGTACTAACATCAGCAATATGGTCAAGCATATTCCCGTGCACTAATGTCCCTTTGCATCTGGTCTAAATGATGTCACACACCACACTAGATACAGAAAAGCCTGAAGAAGGAGGTGAGAAGAGTTTAACATGAAAGCCTCGGTCAGCACAGGGCTGCAACCCATGTTTCAGGGGCAGAGAAGGGCGGATCCCCAGAATTCACTGTCCAGACATTCTGCCAAATTAGTCAGACCCTGCGTCATTGGGAGACCATGTCTCAAAAGACACACAGATCACAGTAGAGAAAGACAGCTTCTGGCCTCGACATACACATGGACTCACAAACACATGCTTTTAACCACAGGAATATATGCACACACACACACACCTAAGCATTTATCCATTGACAATGTACATATAGCATTTTAGGGTTTTCTGTATCAAAATATTTTAGGATGGTTTGGAACAGATTCCAGTTTGCTCTAAGGTAGTTAAAAATTTATTCATTTAGCAAATTCTAAGAAAATCCTGGTTAATGGGATGGGAGGCAAAGAGGATACTAAGGACAAGAGAATAAGAAAAAATATTTTTAAAAGTATGAGCAGTATTTTGACAGGCCAAGAGATTGTTGTGCCGATTGGAGACGAGTTAGCAAGAAAAAAAAGGGCTGCTTTGTGACACAGGAAGAGCTGGAAAGTCACTGCTTTGGCAAAGAAGCTGCTCAAATAAAATTTATTTATTTATTTATTTATTTATAACATTTTTTTTTGTTTTAAAATGTTGTTCAATAGTTTAGAGAATTACTAAGCCAGTCGTAACTTCTGTATGTCACCTCTCCAGATTAACCAATTTCCATTTTGTGACAGATGGAAAGACGTGCCCCAACCCCACCCCCACCCCCTCACCCCCACCCCCACCCCCTCACCCCCACCCCTACCCCCACCTCCATGTTGAGAGTAAGCTGACAGCATGGTATCCTAAGCAGCTGAGCCTATGTTCCCAAGGCACCAGGACCTTTCCTTCTTTTTTTGGGAGAGGGGGGTGGCGGGGGCACTTTTTGAGTCAGGGTTTCTCTATGTAGCCCTGGCTGTCCTGGAACTCACTCTGTAGACCAGGCTGGCCTCGAACTCAGAAATCCACCTGCCTATGCCTCCGAAGTGCTGGGATTAAAGGCGTGGAAGCGCCACCACTGCCTGGCAGGACCGTTCCTCCTGCACAGCCGTTCAGTTGTCACACTCAGAGCATTCAATGATGATGCTTCACAATTTCTGCACCACAATCAGGATTTAAGCTGTCACACACTCTGATGAAGCCCTTTAGACTACCAACCAGGGTCCTAGGAACTAATTCATAACTCCATCGCTCAGCTTCTGGGCCTCCTTTCTCAGAACTGGGGCACTGTCTGCTTTCTGTTCCATCTAGAAGCCCCACAGTTCACTGACTGCAAATGCTCCTGCTCAAGAGGCTAGAGACACCACAAGAGCAGCTTGTGGGCCTTCTTTCTTCAGGGACTTCTCTAGAAAAATTTGACCTTCTCATTGTATTCTGTAGCCAAAAGCACATGGCTCTCCCAACACCAGCCATGCTAGATTGACCACTTGTCAAAATGGAATGGCTTGGCATTCTGAACTGTGAAGTTTTGTTTTCCCACTTGTAATCAATAAGTGATTGACAGGAGTGGTTTTAAGACCCTCCACATAGGGGTCCTGATTTCAGCTACAATTGCACATTTCCTTAACTTATTATATTCTGTCCATTCAGCCACTGGTCTTTTTTCAGTTGCATGTTCTAGTGTTCCCTATATTCTCATACTTTCCATGCTGAGATTCCCGGCCTGCCCACTTATTATATTTTCCTTTAAATCCTCGAACAATTATAAATGCTATTTTCAAGTCCTTAGCCGCTGGGTCTAACACCTGATATGTATCAGGTGTTACTGTATCATGACGCGAAGTCAAGTTTTCTGTGTTCTGGTGACATCCATGAATTCCTCTGCAAGTAATTTTAAATTTTTTAAATGATAATTGTCCTTTATTTGTGAGAGTTTTACAGGTGAACTTTGATTAGAGTGCGGGCTGTGGATGCCTGTTCCATCCTGTTTCTTTAAAACATGTTGATGCTTGCTTTAGCAGTCAGGCAACACAAACTAGCTGAAGTTGAACTCCAAACTCCATGTCCCCTGGACAGGCAGATATTACTCTGTGTCTTGCAAGTGTCGCCTCTCACTGGGAAACTGGGATCTCTCTGTATATGTACCATGCTAGCAAACCATAGTCATACAGAGGCTTATACATTGATAGAGGGGCTACCTTTTCCGTACCCTTAATTTTCATAATCCCCTTCATTTTTCAACCTCGGCTAGTCTCAAATGACACTCAATGATCAAACCAATGAAAGTTCTTATCTCTCCTCTTGTGCTACCCACCCAACACAATCTATAAGCATCCTCATTCGAGAACACAAACAAGCAAGTGAGGGCTGCAAGCACCCAGTGCTCTCCCCTCACCTGGGAGTCCAGTCCTTTCCAGGTTTGCCTGCCTGTCCACATTGTCCGACACCTTCACAATTTGTTTCTATAGTTTTTCCAGATTTCATATTGTATCAGTGGGTGGTTATTCTAGTACAGCCTTACCCATCTCTCCAGACAAGGTACACTAAGCATCGTTTTCCATCTGAAATCCCATGGCTTCCCCATAACATCGGCTCACTCTCGGATTATCCTACGATTTGAACTTTTCCTCCGGCGTTGTTACTCTTCCTATGATAGAAAATGGAGCCTTGACTCCTGCGCTCAGGGGTTTTCACTTGCTGAAAGGGTGCATCTCAGCAGACGTCCTGAACGAGTATATCTAGTGGTTTGACTTGGAGCTGTCTTCTTTAGTGGGTGGAAAAATCTAACCAGTCTTGCACATTGCATCATTGAAGTACAGTCCCCTGGACACTAGAAAAAATGAACATCTAGGAAGGTCTCTCTCTCTCTCTCTCTCACACACACACACACACACACATCGTCATTGTCATCATCATCATCATCAACAACATTTAGCATGTGTGTATATATTTATAGGAAACCTGATCTTATTTAGCTCTGGGTTGACTTAAAGGCGAGTTTTAATTAGACTCCCTGAAATAACTTTAAATACACTCAAGATACTGTTCAAGTGTTTCCACTCAGTTTCATCAAGCTGCAGGTTTTCAGTAACAGTCCTTGTTTTACATTCTTCATACAATACAGCTACTGCCCCAAGCCTTTGGGCAAAGGAGCTCACATATTCAGACTACACTGCTGCTGTGTATTCATTCCTTGTCCCATGTCTCACCTTGCCCCAAATCACATGTCCCCTGACATCCGCTTCCATCACTAGGTCACTGAGTCTTGGAGTACTGAGAGAGAAGGCAGTACCTCCCTACCAAACCAGCTCTCCAGACCATGCCCGCAGCTACTCACTAAAGGAGGACAGGAAGGGAATTCACAGCTGACATAGAAAACTCAGCTACCTCTTCAATCTCAAGAGAAGACATGAGGGGGAAATCTCAAAGGTGAACCCAGACAAATGAAGAGGGGAAGTTTGGGCTAGAAAGCAATTAGAGCCACTGCTAAGACACTGGAGCCCCGTGGCAAACACTCCCCTGCCACCCTGCAATTTATAGTCTTGCTCTACTTGTAACTCTAACCTAACAATGTGCCATCTTTCCTTTGCATGTTATTTATTTACAAGTGCATTTTCAGTATCGGCCCCTTCATTCATTAATCCTAATGTGGCCTTTTCCAATGTCTACTTACCATTTTAAATACTTACTATAATTTACAGGGCTTTCTTGAACACATCCAAGGTATATTATATGGGGCTAGCTTAATGGAAAGTCTTGTATACCAAAGCGGGAAAAAACACATTTAATTTATGATGGCTTTGAATTTTGATCATAATTTACTCAAGGAGACCTATTCATACAAAGCAATACCAATATAATCTTTCAAAAGCAATCAAAAAATAAAACAATAAATGCTGATCTTATTGAGTTTTTTTTTTTTCTCAAAGATTAAACATGTCCTATCCTGGAATTATGCAAATTATATTTAACTACATGATACTTAGGTTATCACAATTGCTCTTGAACTAATTTTATTAACTTACATTGTAGGGACATTTTATCCACACAAAAATTAAATTTGTGTGTTTCTCTTTTCTCCTCAAAGATACTGTCCATTTCCCCGTTTTAAGACTTAAAGGCAGCAATAAATAAATAAATAAGAAATTAAGAGAAGTATGACTGAGAAAGTTACACCCAAGGAGTCCACTTCTGCAGGTCTTCCATGCAAACTCCTAATTCTAATGTCAAACTGAAGTCTCTAGTTTTGCAGAGATGATACTGAGAAAGCCCGCCAGGGAACTGGGCCGTCTCTGGCCCCACTTCTGGTCTGAACCCATCAGAATAAATTATTTCCTAGGGCTCCACTTAGTGAAGGAAGTTCACACAGTAAGTGAATTAAGACAACAAGGGTCTTGGCTCACCCGCTTAGAGTTGAGAACAGGAATCCCATTGGTGGGCTGGGTCCCAGATGCAGATATGGGCCCCAGAAGCCAAAAGAGCTGCCTCTTGGAAAACGAAGAAAACTTTCTCAAGAGACTGGGCTTCAGCGGGGATTTACACAGGACAACTGAGTAGTCCTGCCAGAATATTCTTGTAACCCAAGAACAAAGAGGGCAGACATTAAGACAGTGGCCAGTAAGGCTGTTTGGAGGTGACGGGGCTTCCGTCTGACTGCAAAGCAGGTTTGGAGCAGGTTTGGAGCAGGTACCCAGGGCATAACGAAGAACTTGCCACGGTTAGTTAAAGTGGAGGACTGGTTTCTTTGGAGACCCAGTTAGGTTATCATGGTGTTTTGCTGGGGCAGACAGGTGAACGAATGTTTTACTCTAGCAAACACGTGAAAGCAAACACGTGATGTTCAGAAAGAGGATAAATACGACCACACAGACAGCGGGAGCTTCAATTCCCTTTGCTCCACTTCACTAGCCTTTGCTGACCACACCCATAGATTGGTTCACCTTATACTGAATTGCTGTCTGAACTTCACTTGTGGGGACCTTGTAGAGAGACACTTGCCAGAAAACTTCTCCTGAGATTCCTGCAGCTTCTTGTGGCTTCTTGCAGCTTCTGTGGATTCAGGCCAATTTGTGAGCCTCATGGGTTTTCCCAGATTGAACTGCGGTATCTGTAGAGTTGACTGGACTGCAGCTGCTGATTCATGTTTGGTGTTTGTTAGTGAAATGAAATTGCCCCCAAAGAACTATTTCTAAGCAAGTCCACTTCCTTTGTATCCCAATAATCTTTCTTTTCCACTACCTCTGGTGGGTAGTGGACAAGAGGAGAGGTTAAACCCTTACTAAAATAAGTTGTGAAAAATATATACCTATGAGGGACACCAACATGGTGTGGGCATCAGGAGTAACTCTGCTTCTAACGTGGTAGAGGTAACAGCAGACGAGGAGGGGTTAGCAATGTTGCCGAAGGATGTTGGCAAGATGGCAGCTACTGCAGCTGGGTGGTCTCCTACTGTGTTCCCAGAGGGTGTTTTCTGCTTTTGCTTTGTAGTCTTCATGTATAACATTTTGAGAAAGGTTAAGAGTGGGGAAGCTGAATACTTAGAAGGTTCACTCAGTTCTCTGGCATTAGGAAGGATTGCAGAGTTGACTACGCATGTAGCAAGTTTACAAACAGAAGTCAAAACACTTGGAAGGCATTAAGAAGCACTGGGAGGAGGAGAACAGTGTTCAGACTTGGTGACTGAGACCAGGAATGTACCACATGATAAAAAAAATGGAAACAACCTGGGCTGGAAAGTAAATTGCCACCCCGCCCTGTCCCACAGACTTTCACTTCCAAGTACACAAAGCACCTCAGTGACATAAGGAGCCTGGAAGAACGGGAGGTGGCACAGGGACAATGGGTTAATATGCAACCAAGTGCACCACCAGAGGATTTGCTTGGGGCTACAAGGCCATCTTCAGCCTTCCCAGTCTTTATGCAGCTAATGATGATGGAGAAGTTTAGAAGGAGTTGACCTGGCATCTGATAGAAATTCGAGATTTAGAGCATTGTAAAGAGGCTATGGTATTGTATGACTTGCAGTCTCCATTTGTAAAGGAAATATGAAGGAACTGGGCTACTCCTAATAACCTTTCTTTTCCACTACCCCTGGTGGGTGGTAGGCTAGAGGGGCAGTTGAACCCATTATGAAAGTAGGTTGTGAAAAATATATGCCTGTAGTTAGTCACTATCTGAGGATTACTTGAGTACAGCAGTGTTCTATTCAAGGAGTGGACTCTAAGTAATGCTTGGTGGTGTGAGTACTACATGGACATTGTAGTTATATACTCTTCCAAACAATACTGAGGGTCAGCATTCAAGCAGAACCTAGACTCTTCGATCAGGGAAGAAAAAAGCTACAAAGCACTATGAGTTGGCGCTCGAAGTTAGAAGATTTCTTCCTTCTCACTCCTGGTCTCTGTCATGTTGATTCGTTCCATGGAAGTCAGGGTTCTGTACCAATGTGTACCAACTGAGCACAAGAAACCACAGGCAGAGGGGAGTCTACCTTGCTTAGTGAAACTCACACCTATTGAGAACTGTCCTCTTCATCCCAAAGCGAACACAACCGTGTGCTGGAAAAGTCTACAGCAGATGCAAGACAAGCTTTCACCAGGAGACAGAAATGGAGTTTCTCCTCATTTTTTATTGGATATTTTCATTATTTACATTTTAAATCTTATCCCCTTTCGCAGTTTTCCCCCATCCCAGAAGCCCCTTATCCCATCCTCCCTCCCCCTGCTTCTATGAGGGTGTTCCTCTACCCACACACCCACTCTCACCTCCCCCATCCTCGATTCCCCTACACTGGGGCATCTATTGAGCCTTCATAGGACCAAGGACCTCTCCTCCCATTGATGCCTGACAAAATCATTCTCTGCTACATGTGCAGCTAGAGCCATGTATACCCCTTGGTTGATGGCTTAGTCCCTGGGAGCTCTGGGGAGTCTGGTTGGGTGAGAAACTGAGAGAGGAAACTAAAGACAAAGGCCCTTGGGCCATCACCAAGGCTTATGCAAAGCACAGAGATTCCCCAGTGCAGCCACAGAAAGACCTCCCACCTAGGAATATCTAGAGATGGCCCACGGAGAATGAAGGAGACAATTCAGCGAAGACTGAAAGAGGCCACTGTTAATTAGCCATGTTACTTGGTCCATAAATTGTGAGGTCGTTCATTTGTACACCACATAATAAGCATGGGAGGATCCTGGGTGACACAGGAAGATTGCAGTGTGACATGATAGAAATGAACAAATGTTACTTTAAACACCTACATGTGGCTGGAGTGCTCTTCTAACCACAGCAAGCACTGTTTAATGCCCCGCTAGTCAGTGAGCGGCACGCTTCTCATAACACACTTCTCATGAGTTATCCGTGCTCTTGTCGTAAAAGGTTCGCCCAAGAATGGAAGATGCTGGCTGCTTTAAGAAAAAGGGTACTTAACCTGGACAGAAGGACAGAGGACAAGAGGCAAAGGGGGATGAGAAACAAGAAAGCAGGTACACAAATGGAAAAAAGACACCCAAGATGGTCACCAAATGGATTTTGGTTTCTGCTATATTCGTTTACTTTCTCAGTTCTGTGGGCACACCCTTGTCTGTCTAGGTAGGGTAAGACTTTATCTTGGCTTCCAGTATGAAGGGACGGAGCCCATCATGAGGCAGCTCGTGGTAAGGAAGCAGACTAACTTGACACAGTCAAGGTATGTTCCCAGTGACCAACTTCCTCCACCAAGGCTCCTCAGCCTTCCCAAACAGTGCCATGTTTGGGGACGAAGAGTTCCCACACAGGAGCCAATGAGGACATTTCACTTTCAAACCATAGTGCCCTCACCTGATACACTATGGCTCCCACCAACATTGTATTGGCACGTTCTTCCTCCTGCAGAACAAACCTTGCTTACCACACTCATATTTAAGGTTTCAGCAGATGTACTGGATGTGGTGAGAGATGTTGCAGTGCTATTCCCATATCTTTGAAATTAAATATCTGAAAACCCACTGGACTTTAGATTGCCTTGACTCAGTTCTTCAGCTCCAGTCGGTTCAAAAAGCTGTTTGGAATTAGAATGCACTTCCATCTTTAGTCCCTACGGGATGAGGCTTAAGGGACCCTGAGAATCAGCCACCAGTACTCACCCCACAGTGACAGTTCCCACAGAGTCGCTTCTCTCTGGCCACCCATCTATCTGCCCATGATGTAGGAAAGAACACAGAAGCATCCCTGACGTCATGTGGTGGACAGTTGGTGACACTCCTTGAAATCCAATCAAAGAAGAGGCTGACTCCCTGTGGATACTAATGTTGGGCTTAAGAAACCTCACTCAACATTTCCCCAAGGAAACAGGCTCCTGTAGTTCTGTCTAGGACCCCAAATTCAGATGCTTCTGTGAGAGCACTTAGAACATCCCTTTACTTTCATCCAGGGAGACTGAGCTTGTTTTAAGGCCTGGGCTGCCTTCAGACCCACAGCCTGGGCTATTAGCACGGAAGCATTACATTCCCACAGAATGGGAACCATGATGAAACAATTTGCCTCTGTGGGTAGGAGTGATGCAGAACTGAGCTGCATAACTATCTGATAAACCCCAGGGACCCCCATAAAGGCCATACTGCCAGCTGCACTTTGACTCCCTGGCATCACTGTCACCAGGTGGGGGTCTCCATGGTCACTGCTGCTAACCCTGCATAACCAGCCACAACAGTGTCTCCTCATCCACATAGAATAGCTCCTACCCACTGGGGCAAATTGCTTAAACATGATTCTCTGGAAGGAGACACAGGAGAGAGAAGAGCCCTCCCCAACCTAGCTCCATGGGTTTTGTGTATCTCTAGACCTCTGTAAGACTGGGGAGTTTCCTGCTTTAGTGTGTTCTGATAAAGCCCTCTCTGGCTCTTGGAGATGATGTTCTTCACACCCACACAGTGCACAAACCCTATCTCTGGCCATCTCCTCTCTTGACCTGGCTAAAGCAGTTTCCACATCCGTTATCCTGCAAGGAAGTGTTGTCCCCACTGTAGAGATGGTGATGACTTCCTTTCCAGGTTTAGAACACAGGTCAGTGACATAGCCTGAGCCAGTCCTTCAGACGCCATGTTAAACAGGCTCCTATAGTTTTGTCTAGGACCCCAAATTCAGATTCTTCTCTTTCTGTGCAAGCATGTAGAGTCTGCCCATGAGGCTACTATGCACCTACAAAGAGATCCTCTCTCACAGAGGCATTGACTTTAGCCTGCCATGTGTCAGCCATATCTGCAAAGCAACCACGGTAAAAGGATGCTATCTGCCTGCCAAGAGACACGCTGCCCCCCTTCCTCAAGTGGCGGAGGCAAGAGGCACCCATCACTGAGCCGTGTATGTTCCGGTGACTGACACCACTGCATGGACTTCCCATTTGCACACGTGTCAGGATGATCAACAGCTTCTTAGAGGGAAGTTCATAACCCAACCATATATTAGCAAGTGAGAGGTGCTGAGATGAAATTCCTGGAAGTCCCCTTCTACCCCATTAACTGCCAAATAAATAGATGCCCCATTGTGGCCCTCCATGGCCCTGTGCACTTACAAGGGCTTCCGCCAGAGCTGCTGACATGAAGACGAGACAAAGGGAGAAGCCTAGCCTTGTCTGATTCTTGTCATTCTCTTTGCTACCTCGCTAGCTCAAGTTTTTAAAGGGTTGTGTGTGTGTGTGTGTGTGTGTGTGTGTTGGCATATATGTGGGTGTGCACATGGGGTAGATATATATGTGAATGTGTTTGTCCACATCATGACCAGAGGTTGACATTGGGAGTTTTCCCCAATTGCTTTCTGCCTTATATATCTAGCTATACTCCAACACTTGAACCCAGGACTTGGTGACACAACATGCCTGAGAATACTGTCCCTGCCTTCTTGGTTCTGGAATTACAGGTAGGATACTACACCCATTGGACACTTAGGCAAGTGCTAGAGATCTGAACTCCAATCCCAATGTTTGCACAGTGGCTAGTTTACCCCCTGAGTAATACACCCACCCCTCTCTCAACATTTTAAAGGCTTAAGTTCTGCAGTCTTAAGGAAAATGTACTTTGTCCTCACAGAAGGATTCAAAACCTGGTCGTGTGATATTTGTGCGGAAAGGTGGCAAGGAGACTTGAAGTCCCTGTAACACACTGAATTTCAATAGTTGATATTCAAGTCATCAGAAGCCGAGGAAAACCATGAGGGTTGGAGCTAAGCCTTGGTGTCTAGATATTAGTATCATCTCCTGGCCTTCTGTGATGAAGCCCAGATCTTGAGAAGAGCTGGACGAGAACGCCACAGAGACATGGCAACGCCAAATCTCCAATGCCTCAGGCAAGAGGTCTGTGCCAGGTAGAAATCAGGCCTGAGGAAAACAAGAAAGGGGCCAACTTTTTCTTCAGCTACATGAAGGAAGCCAGCCCTCTCCTGAGGGACTCAAGGATGGAGAGACCTTCCATGCTCTCTACATTTAATACACTCTGTGGATCTCTTCTATCTTTTTGGTGTTAGAATCTCAAAGGCTATCAAAGAGAAGTCAGTAGTACAGGGACACGGGGCATTCTTTGAAGAACCACAAGCAGGAAAGCTGCTTCCAGGGCTCCTCCATTTCTGACACCAGCTGCTTCCCACCCACACTAAGCACCACATGAACCCCATCCACCCTCTCCCTAAGAAATCCAGTTTCTAGACGAACACGCCAATGGGCTGTTAAACCTCTGAGCATAAACAGGGCCAGTTGTTAATAAGCCATAACAGCCAGGGCTGACTGTCTGCCTTGAAGCTGAAGAAGCGTCATCATGACAAGAGATCATGATGTGTTTCTGACCTAGTCTCTCTGGGAGGCCCAAGAGATGAGGCTGTATGCGGTTAAAATCCACGCGTGCATGGTTGGAGGTTGTGTTTCATGTGGCCACCTTTGTAGGAAAGTTCTGGAACACAAATCAAACCTCATTTGATCAACATTCCATGAAGGGGTAGATAAAGAAATGAAAGGCAGGGACTGTGGGGTAAAATGGGAAGAAGGAACTTTCCAGAATCAACAGCTTGGGAAATTGCCAGGTGTTTCCCTGCAGTTGTTCCTGGAGTCAAGAACAGCCTTTCTCTGACTGCTACAGAGGACCAAGAGTCACCCACGTGCTCTGTGGTGACAGTGGCCTTGGAGATGGCTCTGCTTGGAAGCAGATTGCACAGTCATGAAGACTCTGCATGTCTGAGGATGGACAAGCAGGAGTCAACGTTCCTAAGGGGTGGGTGCTCCAGATTTTGAAATTTGTGGAAAAAAATAGCATTTGTACATTTTTAGATGTATCATTTTAATTTTTATAACTGATCTGATAAGATAGTAAAACTTATTGAGCCCCACTGCTAAGAACTTGGTCTTTTTAACTCCTTAGCCCTATTTTAATCAAACAAGGGCCGAATCATTCTTTAACAACAGATTGAGGTATAGTTTATACACCATAAAATTTACCCTAAAGCGTTCAATTCAGTGGTTCTTAATATAATCTCGAAGTGGAGTAGCCACGATTCTCTCTGATTTTAGGGTAACCTCATCTCCTGTAAAGCCACCCATGCCCCTTGGTCATCTACTCCTTACTCTCACCCTCCCATCCCTCAAAGCTCCTCTTCTTTGCCCTCTTCCTGAGTTAACTTGCTCAGGATTTCATATTAACTGGGTCACACGCCCTATCACATGTAGCCAGCTCCCTCTTCCATTCCTTTCCATGGCTGGTAAATATTACAGGACAAGCACCAAGTGTCTGACCGTCACCTAGTGGCATTCACGAAGAGTGTTGCTGCTCCCAACGTGCGCGTGCAAGTTCTAGAAAGAGTTTTTGTTCTCATGTCTCTTAGGGTTACTGTTTGGAT
The DNA here is from genome assembly GCF_978045245.1 of Mus caroli. NCBI lineage: Eukaryota > Metazoa > Chordata > Mammalia > Rodentia > Muridae > Mus > Mus caroli. The sequence continues at coordinate 81,977,542 of NW_028227274.1, forward strand.
ATGAAATGTCCCCACAGGCTCATGTGCTAAGGGCATGGCTCCCTGATGGTGGCTCTACTGAGAGGTGATAGGATGCTATAGGTACTAGAAAGGGATTAGATTGACATGTGATCAGCATGTGGGAGGCGGGGTCTAGTTGGGGGAATGAAAACATGCCTTTGAGGGCATGTGCCCTGGTTGTTTTCTATTGTCCACGTTTAAGATCCTAGAGTCACCTAGGAAGAGGAAATATCAGTTAAAAAAAAAATTATCTTGCTCACATTGGCCTGTGGAGTGGCCATGACTTACATGGAAGGGCCTAGCCCTCTATGGGTGGCACTATCTCCTAGGCAAGTAGGCCTGTGCTGTATAAAAACAACTAAGTAAGCATGAGCCAGTAAGTAAGACAGAAAGTAAGACAGTATTAGTGTGTTAATGTGTGGCTTCACCTTAAATCCTGCCCTCGCTCTCCACAATGATGCTCTGTAACCTGGAAGTGCAAGCTGAAAGAAACCATTTTGGTTTATTTTATAGAGCTTTTTGGTTATAGTGATTATCAAAGCAACAAAATGTAAACTAAACTTCATTACTTCCTATCCCTCCTCTTTTCCTCCCTCTGTCGTCTGTTGTCTGTCTCTGTCTTCCTCCTCCTCTATTTTCTATCTTTCTGCTTCCTCCTTCACCTTCATCTCCTCTATCTATCTATCATCTATCTATCTATCTATCTATCTATCTATCTATCTATCTATCTATCCATTCCTACATCCCTCCCTCCTTTCTGGCTCTGGCCACCATGAGTTGAGCAACCTCTGCCCCACCATACCTCCATACATCCCCACCAACATGATCACCATAATGTTCTTCTTCCCCATGCCCAAAGATGGAGCCAGCCAACCGCAAACCAGACTAAAACCTCTGCAATCAAGAGCCAAGATAACTATTTTAAATTGATATTCTGAAACTGAGATCCTAGAACTTCCTATAGATGCTTATCAGCTTGTCCTATTCAAGTATCCTGATGATCTCTTTTGGCCCTAATGTGTGGGCAGTTCTAGCTGGTTACCTAGGCACTTCTGTGCCTCACCAGGAAACCTGGTCTGAGCTCTTTGATTTTTGTTATTGAGCTCTACCACTGTGGTTTCTTTATTTCCATGGCCACCACTGTCAGAGCAGAGGTCAAAGAGTAGAAGTCAAAGGGTACCCTAGGGAACATCACTGGTTCCTAAGATACATTCGGGAGTTCATGGAACTTGCATAAAAACACTAAAATGTTAGTGTTGCCTGAGGGGGACTGTCCAGATCCTGCAAGACGTTTGCTATTTCACAAGATTAACCATTGAAGCAGATGAAATAAAGCTGGAAAATAAGGCCCAGCACTAAAGAAGTTTGTAAACATGCGATGGATACCAGGCTTGATACAAGGTTGGTCTCTCCTAGACATGGTGGATGGCTGGCTCTAAGGCTTCTCTGATGACCTACAGCCTGTGTGAAACTGGGCATCTAGCTCAAAAGACCTTGCTTGAAGTGATTTAGACCCATCTTGTCATTCCTCTCGAGTCCTAGCCTGACCTTGAGCTGACAGAGAGTAAAACAAGAACAAAGCTGTTTGATCTCACCTTCCTCATGAACTCATGCCAGAGAGTGAGCTGGCCTTCTTATGGACCACAGAGATCCCACAGCCCAGTGTCACCACCCCAGACGCTGACAGCATGACTGGGGTGGCGATCTATGCACAGCCAGCAACGTGGAACCCCAGAGGCGAATCCCCCAATGTACCATTGTGCATCAGGTTTCATCTGCTGTTTACCAAGTTAATGAAACCTCCTTTCTGAAAGACAGCTTCTGTCTTGGTTAAATTTCTACTACAGTGATTAACACCCTGACCAAAAGCGACTGGGGAAGAAAGCGGTTTCTTTTGCTTACATCTCCACGGCACAGTGCATCACCAAGGAAGTCGGGCAGGAACTCGCTGCGGGAACCTGGAATCAGGAACTGATGGGGGAGTCCAGGAGGAATGTTGCTTACTGGCTTTCTCCTCAGAGCTTCCTCTGCCTGCTCTTTTTATACACATCAGGACCATCTGCCAAGGAGTGGCCTCACCCACAGTGAACTAGGTACTCCCACATCAATCACTAATTAAAAAAAAAAAAAATGTACCACAGGCTTGCTTGCAGGCCAATCCAGCAGGGGCATTTTCTCCATTGAGGTTCTGTCTTCCAAAATGACTGTCGCCTATGTGTCAAGTTTACATGAAAGCCAGCAACACATCTCTCTGGAACTCTACAATCACACAATGCTGCAGGACGTGGACATTGGCAACTGTATGTAATATTTCTGCAGGTTCTTTGTGGGGCCTAAGGTTGCTTTTGTTTGTGTGTTGCTTTGCTTTTCTTAGAGTTTTGTTTTTAATTGTACTTAAGCTAGCCACATTTGAAAACAAGATGCTTCCTGCTCAACATATGTAGAGTGAGAGATTCTCCGAGCTCACCGTGTGGGAAAGAGCCCAAGAACCTCCAGAGCATCCCAAAACCCTGTGGAGGGAGCTAGGATCCTTCCTGCCCTTGGGATGCTTTTAAGATGCCTCTTGAGTTGTCTTCTAACCCTCCTGTAGCATCTTGCAACCACTGGTGTACTGTATTAGAACAGGCAGATCCTGGAGATCTACAACCATAGGGTCTGAGATAGACCCCAATATCTCTTTCTGCACCATCATCCCCAACTCAATTTTACTTTAATTAATCACTGGATAGCAGCCTCTAAACACCTCTAAACACAAACATAGGGCAAAGTAAAAGAAAGAATAAATTACACCCATAACTCCAGACACTGTCTTTTACCATGTTCTCCTCAGCCTGGTATGAAACCCGCCTCAGCTTCCAACCCTACAAATCTTCTTTGATGACTCTTCCATAATATTAAAGCATGACCAAATCAAACCCCACAGATCTTACTGAGTGTAGTTTATTTTAATTGAATGTTTAAAAAGTCTTACTCATCTGTGAATGGTATACAGAATAAAACACTCATAGCCAAAGTTGTAAGTTGTATGCTGAAGACTGGCGTTTAAGACAGTGCCGAGAGCTTGCCTTGGGAGTGCAGAGGCAACTCCAGGTATTCCGACAATAATTAAAACCATTAACCCCACCTATTCACAACAGAATCAGAATCAAGGCTTCTGCTACATTAGGCAATCATATCTTTCCCCTTTTGCCTCAATACTTGAGTGTCTCAAGGCTAGAAGCCTATTAGCAGGTAGACTATTAAAATGCTAATGTGTATCAGGGGAGCAGCTCTGAGAGAGAAGAGTAGCTGAGCATGTCTTGCACCTCAGCTTAATTCTCGGGTGAGGCAGCTGATCCAGCTCCTCTCGGAACCAGCTGGGTTCTGAACCTAAAATGGTCACTTAGGTCACACAAGAGCCATCCCAAAGTTTTCACTCATCAGTTTCTTTTAAAGAAGTCATAGGGGTTTATTTTTCCATTTGTTGAAACAGTATCAGAGAGGTCTTAGGGATGCTTAAATGGGGATGTCATATCTGCTTTGCTACATGTGTCTTCCTACCTTGCTGTGAAATTTGACTTCTCTCATTATCAAGGTTATGTCCTGAACCGGCTACTGTTGATGGTGTGTATGTGTGTGTGTGTGTGTGTGTGTGTGTGTCTGTGTGTCTGTGTGTCTGTGTGTCTGTGTGTCTGTGTGTCTGTGTTTAAGGGGAGTTGTCTCATTTTTTCATTATTTCTTTGAGAATCGTATACAATATATTTTGATCATATTCACCGTTCTCCAGCTCCACCCTGCTCCCCTACCCACGCAAGTGTGTCCGTTTTATTCTGACCCAGCAAGTACAGTTTGTGCTGCCCACATACCCTTGTATGGCTTTCACTAGAGTGTGGTCAAACACCCCAGGGTCACACCTCCTCACAGCTGTCAACTGCCAATTGCTCCTTAGCTGGGGCTTTCCTCACTGAGGTCTTTGTGTCTGGCTTGAGCTTGCATGGATCTTGTGGATGCTGCCATGACTACTATGAGTTCGTATGTACAACTGGCAGAGTGTATTCAGAAAACACTGTTTTCCTGTGGGCACCTCTGAGTCTTAGCATTTCTGTCTCCTCTTCAAGGATGAGCCCTGAGCCTAGTGAGGACAGGGTGTGATATAGATGTCGCTTTTACTCCACACTCTTGTATTCTTGGCACCTTCACCAATTATGGATCTCTATGCCAGCTACTGCAAAAAAAGCTTCTTTGATGAGGACTAAGAGGTGTATTAATCTGTGGATATAACAATAAGTTATTAGGATTTGATTTACCACTATGCTCATTTAGCAAAGTAACTGTAGGCCCTCCACTGGGGCCTATGACCTATCTGGGCACATGTTCTTGACACCAATAATAGTGCCTTATGTGGAATTCAATTTTCAGTAGGTCTTAAGCTCAATCGGAAAGTGATTGGTTACTCCCTAAACATTGGTGCCATTATTATGCCAGTGGGCATATCTTGCCAGGCTGGCAATTATTGTAGCTTGTACAGTTCACAGCTGGGTGAGTGCCTTACTTAGGATTCTCTTTAATAAAAATCCATGACACCCCCCCCCCAAAAAAAAAGCTGGAGGAGGAAGGGTTTATTTGGCTTATATATCCTGGACTATAGTCTACTGAAGAGAGCCAGGGCAGGAACTCAAACAGGGCAGAAACTAGAAACAAAAGTTGATGTAGAGGTCATGGAGGAGGGCTGCTTACTAGAGTGCTCCCATAGCTTGCTCAACCTGCTTCCTTACAGAGCTGGTTCTACCAGCACAGGGGTAGTACTGTCCACCATGAGCCGTACCCTCACTCTCCCATCTATTACTAACTTTTAAAATGTACTACAGATTTATCCACAGACCAATCTGGTAGGAATAGTCTCTCAATTGACATTTCCTCTTCCAAAATGACTCTAGCTTATGCCAAGTGGACACAAAAAACTCACCAAGACAGTGAGACTGGCGGTTGTTTATCTCCTCCCCTGGCATGCACAGAATCTTCAAGCACTACAAGAACTAACCAGCAGGGATGAGGCGTCCAGGCCACTACAGCTTGATTTCTCTGTGCTCTGTGTCTAACATATGTGACGTCTTCAGCAATAGAGTCTTACTGTCAAGTTCTGGAGCGTATCTAAGAGCATTGGCAATAGCCTATAATGTTTAGGGCCTGTGGGATCTCACTGGCCAACAACTCTAAATGAGCTAACCCCTGTTTGTCCTTCGATTTTTATTTATAGCTGTATAGTGATGAGTTGGGACATTGTTGCCCCTGCTATAGTAGGTCCTAGTTACTTATCTATCATTCTGGTAAAACATTATGACCAAGGTAAGTTGTAAAAAAACAAACAAACAAACAAACAAACAAAAAAACACATAAAATTTGGGTCTTACTGTTTCAGAGATTTAGAGTTCATGAACTTAGTGTTGTGAAATATGGCAGGCAGATATGGCACTGAAGCAGCAGTTGAAAAACTCATATCTTAAGAACAACCCCATGAGTGGGGGGGGGCAAGGAGAGAGAGGAGGAAAGAGAGGGAGAGGGAAAGGGAGACAAGATCCAACACCCATTCATGATAAAAGTCTTGGAAAGATCAGGAATTCAAGGCCCATACCTAAACATGATAAAAGCAATCTACAGCAAACCAGTAGCCAACATCAAAGTAAATGGTGAGAAGCTTGAAGCAATCCCTCTAAAATCAGGGACTAGACAAGGCTGTCCACTTTCTCCATACCTATTCAACATTGTACTTGAAGTCCTAGCCAGAGCAATTCGACAACAAAAGGAGATCAAAGGGATACAAATTGGAAAAGATGAAGTCAAAATATCACTTTTTGCAGATGATATGATAGTATATATAAGTGACCCTAAAAATTCCACCAGAGAACTCCTAAACCTGATAAACAGCTTCGGTGAAGTAGCTGGATATAAAATTAACTCAAACAAATCAATGGCCTTTCTCTACACAAAGAATAAACAGGCTGAGAAAGAAATTAAGGAAACAACACCCTTCTCAATAGTCACAAATAATATAAAATATCTTGGCGTGACTCTAACTAAGGAAGTGAAAGATCTGTATAATAAAAACTTCAAGTCTCTGAAGAAAGAAATTCTAGAAGATCTCAGAAGATGGAAAGATCTCTCATGCTCATGGATTGGCAGGATCAACATTGTAAAAATGGCTATCTTGCCAAAAGCAATCTACAGATTCAATGCAATCCCCATCAAAATTCCAACTCAATTCTTCAACGAATTAGAAAGTGCAATCTGCAAATTCATCTGGAATAACAAAAAACCTAGGATAGCAAAAACTCTTCTCAAGGATAAAAGAACCTCTGGTGGAATCACCATGCCGGACCTAAAGCTTTACTACAGAGCAATTGTGATAAAAACGGCGTGGTACTGGTATAGTGACAGACAAATAGACCAATGGAATAGAATTGAAGACCCAGAAATGAACCCACACACCTACGGTCACTTGATCTTCGACAAGGGAGCTAAAACCATCCAGTGGAAGAAAGACAGCATTTTCAACAAATGGTGCTGGCACAACTGGTTGTTATCATGTAGAAGAATGGGAATCGATCCATTCCTATCTTCTTGTACTAAGGTCAAGTCTAAGTGGATCAAGGAACTTTACATAAAACCAGAGACACTGAAACTTATAGAGGAGAAAGTGGGGAAAAGCCTTGAAGATATAGGCACAGGGGAAAAATTCTTGAATAGAACAGCAATGGCTTGTGCTGTAAGATTGAGAATTGACAAGTGAGACCTCATGAAACTGCAAAGCTTCTGCAAGGCAAAAGACACCATCAATAAGACAAAAAAACCACCAACAGATTGGGAAAGGATCTTTACCTACCCTAAATCAGATAAGGGACTAATATCCAATATATATAAAGAACTCAAGAAGGTGGACTCCAGAAAGTCAAATAACCCCATTAAAAAATGGGGCTCAGAACTGAACAAAGAATTCTCACCTGAGGAATACCGAATGGCAGAGAAGCACCTGAAAAAATGTTCAACATCCTTAATCATCAGGGAAATGCAAATCAAAACAACCCTGAGATTCCACCTCACACCAGTCAGAATGGCTAAGATCAAAAATTCAGGTGACAGCAGATGCTGGCGAGGATGTGGAGAAAGAGGAACACTCCTCCATTGTTGGTGGGATTACAAGCTTGTACAACCACTCTGGAAATCAGTCTGGCGGTTCCTCAGAAAATTGGACATAGTACTACCGGAGGATCCAGCAATACCTCTCCTGGGCATATATCCAGAAGATGTCCCAACTGGTAAGAAGGACACATGCTCCACTATGTTCATAGCAGCCCTATTTATAATAGCCAGAAGCTGGAAAGAACCCAGATGTCCCTCAACAGAGGAATGGATACAGAAATTATGGTACATTTACACAATGGAGTACTACTCAGCTATTAAAAAGAATGAATTTATGAAATTCCTAGCCAAATGGATGGACCTGGAGGGCATCATCTTGAGTGAGGTAACACAATCACAAAGGAACTCACACAATATGTATTCACTGATAAGTGGATATTAGCCCAAAACTTAGGATACCCAAGATATAAGATACAATTTGATAAATGCATGAAACTCAAGAAGAATGAAGACCAAAATGTGGACAATATGCCCCTTCTTAGAATTGGGAACAAAACACCCATGGAAGGAGTTACAGAGACAAAGTTTCGAGCTGTGATGAAAGGATGGACCATCTAGAGACTGCCGTATCCAGGGATCCATCCCATAATCAGCTTCCAAACGCTGACACCATTGCATACACTAGCAAGATTTTGCTGAAAGGACCCAAATATAGCTGTCTCTTGTGAGACTATGCCGGGGCCTAGCAAACACAGGAGTGGATGCTCACAGTCAGCTATTGGATGTATCACAGGGCTCCCAATGGAGAAGCTAGAGAAAGTACCCAAGGAGCTAAAGGGATCTACAACCCTATAGTTGGAACAACATGATGTACTAACCAGAACCCCGGAGCTCTTGTCTCTAGCTGCATATGTATCGAAAGATGGCCTAGTTGGCCATCACTGGAAAGAGAGGCCCATTGGACTTGCAAACTTTATATGCCCCAATATAGGGGAATGCCAGGGCCAAAAGAATGGGAATGGGTGGGTAGGGAAGTGGGGGGCGGTATGGGGGACTTTTGGGATAGCATTGGAAATGTAATTGAGGAAAATATGTAATAAAAAATATTAAAAATTAAAATAAAAAAAAGAAACTGTTACCAAAATAGTTTTGTAAGAAAGTGTTATCAAATAATTTCTGTATGTGAAGCTTACTGGGAATAAAAGCAAATGACCAGGAAAAAAAAAAAAGAAATGAATTCATCTTATCCTTAAGTTACTTTCTAAAACCATCTCCATGGAAACTTACTTTAGCTTTCAAATAAGAAAATAAAACCTATTATCAAAAAAAAAAAAAAAAGAAAAAGAAAAACTCATATCTTAAGAACAACCCCATGAGTGGGGGGGGGGCAAGGAGAGAGAGGAGGAAAGAGAGGGAGAGGGAAAGGGAGAGGGAGGGGGGAGAGGGAGAGGAAGGGGGGAGAGGGAGAGGGAGGGGGGAGAGGGGTGGGGAAAGGGAGAGGGGAGGGGGAGGGGGAGGGGAGGGGGAGGGGGAGGGGGAGGGGGAGGGGAGGGGGAGGGGGAGGGGGAGGGGGAGACTGAGAATGGTTTGTCCTTTACGCCCAGGGACACACCTACTCCAACAAAGCTACACTCCTAATCCTTCCCAAACAGTTCCACCCACTGGGAACCAAATATTCCACAATATGAGCCTATGGGACCACTCTCATTCAAATCACCACAGAGTGACTGCATTTAAACTCTTTTAATTTGTATATGTTTTAGAAAACTTCTCCAGTAGTAAGATTCCACAAGCCTTTATTTTTTTAAAGAATCTTTATCCCTCCATATAGCTCTTTCTTTCCTATGCCCTTCCATTTCTCAACTCATTTAGCCCTGCCTGTTTTGCTATTCTTTTTAACGCAGTTCAGTCTATATTATTTTCCTTAAATCCACCCCTTCTCCACGGTCACTTATTAATTATCTGACCTCTGTGGGTATTCCAAATGAAACACACATAGCTGAAGATTCAAAGCTAACATTCACAGATAAAAGAAAACGTGGCATTTGCCTTTCTGCATCTGGGATACCTCACTCAGAGTAACTGTATCCAGCTCCATCCATTTATCTTTAGTTTCATAATTTTTTTCTTAATGACTGGATATTTTTCTATTGTCTAAACATACTACATTTTGTTGTCTATTCATCACTTGATGTATTTCTAGGCTGTTTCTATTTATTGGCTATTAAAAATCTTGAGCAGCAATTGATACTGATGAACGGGTATTGCCACAGTAAATATGGAGTCCTTTGGGTATACGCCCAAGAGTCATAGGTTGTGGGGGATCCATTTTCATCTTTGGGAAAGCTACACTTCTTTAGTGTCTGTACCAGTTTGTACTTCTTTCACTAACAGTGACTAAATGTTTCTCTTTCCCCACATCCACACCAGCATATGTTATACGATTGTTCTTTTGTTGTTTGCTTACTTACTTTATTTTTAATTCTAGACATTTTGACTGAAGCAAAGGAGAACCCAAAGCAAAGTAATTTTAATTTGTTTTCCCTACATTGAACAGGATTTAAAGTCGTTTCTCGGTCGTATGCATTTCATCTTTCCTCTCCCCTTAGTCCCATGATCCATTTCTAATTGAGGGCTTACTTCCTTAATGTCTAGTTTTGTTTTCTTTTCTTTAAATTTCATTCCTCTGTCAGATGTGCATCTCATGAAGACCCTCCCCATTCTTCAGGCTGGCTCTTCACTCAGATGAAGTTGTCCTTTGCTGTACAAAAGCTACTTGGTTTCATCAGATCCCACCTTTTCATTCTTGCTCTTAGCACCTTTGTTCTCGGGTTTCCCATTAAGAAATCCTTTCCTGTGACAATGAGCTCGAACAAATTCCTTACTTTCTCCTCTATCAATTTAAAGTTCTTTGTGGATGGCCTTGATGTATTTGGAGCTGAGTTTTGTGTAAGACAAAAGATAAGGATCAAGTTTTGTTATTCTATATGTAGTTTGACCAGCAATATTTGTTGAAGATGCTGTCTTTCCTGTAATATAAATTGTTGGTCTCTTTGTCAAAAATCAGGAGACTGTTGGAATGTGATCTTATTTTAATGGGTCTTCAGTTCTTTTCTGTTGATCAGTGTGTTTGTGTTTAAGCCAGTACCCAGTACCCTATTGCCTTTATGCTGTAGCTCTGGAGTGTAACTTAAAATCCAGGGTGCTATTAATTCCAGCAAGTAGCTTGTTTGCTTGCTTGCTTGCTTGTTTTTCAGGATAGTTTTTGGTTATCCTGGGGTTTTTGTTCTTTTTTTTTTTTTAATGTTTCCAAGTGAAATTTAAGATTACTTTTCCATTAAGAATTGAATTTGAATTTTAATGGATATTGTAAAGAATTTGTAGGTTGCTTTTAGCAGTGTGACTATTTTTACAGTATTAGTCCTATACATTTGTGGATGTTAGTAGAGGTCTCTTCCATCTTTTGGTATCTTCTTTATTTCTTTATACAGTATCTTGAAGTTGTTGTTGTAGAAGTCTTCCACTTTCTAGATTCCAAGACTTATGGCTATTGTAAATGGTATTATCCCCTGATTTCTTTCTTGGTAAATTAATTGTTGGTATAGAGAAAGGCTCCTTTTTCCATGTTAGCTTTGTATCCTACAACTTGCTGAACTTGTTTATCAGGTGTAGGGGATTTCTTCTGCGTTCTGTGGGGTTTTTATGTATAGACAGAATCATATCATTCACAAATGAGGATAGTTTGAGTCCTTTCTTTCCTCTTACATCCCTTTCTTTACCTTACTTGTCTTATTACTCCAACTAAGACTTCACGTACTATATTAAAACAAGTCAGGAGAGTGGACTTTCTTGTTTTGTTCCTGATTTTAGTCATGGAAAGCTTTTGTTTATCACCCTTCAGCCAACTGTCAGTCGATCTGCTCCCTCAGGAGACTGAAATTCAGAATAAAGAACACAACACTTATTGCTCGTGAGTTGCGCCCTCTTATTACATAATGATACATGAGAGGATCTGAGAAAACTGCCCTGTGTCATATAAATTTATCTATAGTAATTTTAAGTCAAAAAGTAATCTATATATTCAAATCTTAACAGAACACTAAAACTACATTAGTCAAAGGTCTCTTTTACAATTCGTTTAACTTTGACTTGTTATATTTTAAAAAGAAAACCTGAGAAAATAGTTCAATCTAGTGCCCTCAGAATAATATGGAACCCTGTTTCTTGGAGTATTCCATTGATATACTTATAATTTAGAATAATTAAAACCTTGCAAGTCAGATATCTTATTCTGGGGGTTGGAGAAATTGCCTGGTGGTTAAAATTACTTGCTGCTCTTCCAGAAGACCTGAATTCAATACCCAGCACCCAGGCCAGGCAGCTCATCAGCTCATAACACGTATAACTCAGGGACCTGGTGATACCTTCTTCTGGCCTCCTCGGACATCTTCATTCACACATACACACACACACACACACACACACACACACACACACACAAAGAAAGAGGGGGAGAGAGAAAGAGAGAGAAGTAAAATAAATCATTTAAAGAGTTGTTTTAGATAACTCAATGAAATTATGATTCTCTTTTTACCTATTTCAGACATATAACAAGAATGTATATTTGCACTATCTAAAAAAGCACATTTAATTTATTTTAGAATATTTACCTATATATGCTTATTTGTAAAGGTAAAAAAAGACTGATGTTGTAAACTATAATTATAATTAATCCTTTTTGGTTATGAAAATGAACACCATATTTCTCTTTTTTCCACACTGCTGGTGCTTTCCTACATGGCTGGTGCTATTAAGAAATTACAACAGGACCAGAGGGGTCTCTAGAGACTGGGAAAAGGGCAAATGTGGAATATTTTGAGATGGGGGTAAATGGTCACCTTAGTGGTTTCAAAATGACACTAGAACATTTATTGAGCAATCAATTTGTAGTCACCTATGAGAGTATAGACACCAGGTAGCAACCATGTTACTGTGTAGAATGAAATTGGGCTGGAAGACAGTCCACATTACAACGCATCCATGAGGGAGTCTAACCCGTGCAGATGAGCAAGATGACCAACACAGCAGCAGCTGCCATCACCAGCTCTCTCCGAGAGGCAGAACAGGTGTGCATCAGCTAGAATGTCAGAACTCCAACTCCTCCTAAAGCTGGTGACACCTTCTGATGTAACAGGAGGACGTCATCAAGAAGACCTCCAGGTTTGCCTAGCAGGAAGTCTCCAAGGAAGCAGTCCACAAAAGCTCAGCCTATCTGGGTTCAGTTATAGGGTGATTACAGCTGCGCTTAATTAAGGCCTCAGTGGAACAGAAGTCAGACTATGAGCTGTGATATTTCCAGAGACTTGTCATCAAGCCAGAGGTCATATTAATTTTTCTTCCCTTCACAGGTTAAAAGCCCCTCCTGTTTTCCCACTGAGAGCTTCACAGTCCATAGCACCAAGGACAAGAAGACCCTGTATCTGTTTCTTGCTCTAAGGATGTTCACGATCTTCACATCAAGTGTTCCTCCTGCAAACGCTGACCTCCAGAACCCATAGCTCGGTGTGTGTGTGTGTGTGTGTGTGTGTGTGTGTGTGTGTGTGTGTTTTAAAGGCTTGGATGGCAGCATGCACTTGCAATCCTAGGACTGGGGAGTCTGAGACAGAAGGATTCCCAGAGACTCACTGGGGCCAGCCTAGCCTACTTGAAGAGGTTCAGGACAGTGAAAGAGTTTGTCTAGAAATTCACACTTTCACAACACACACACACACACACACACACACACACTGGAGCAAACAAGTGAAGGCCTTACTACCAAAGTCCCTGGGCCAAGTTTATACTGTATTTGGATGTTGAATTTCTTCTACACCCAATCAATATTTAATATGGAGAGGAAAGTGGCCCATTACAAAGACCGGCTTGTCTCTGCCCAAGTCCTCTCTGTGGATCCCAGCACTTGGGGGAAATAAGTCCCTAATTGGACATTATGTATTCTCTCTGCAACCGAAGAGTTCACATCACAGTGTGAAGACTCCATGGCCAAAACTGTTTCTGGCTCATTCAGAGTTCAGTGAAAAGGAGACCAGGAAGCATTTGGGATAATGAGGGGGAGGCCAGGCTAACCCTCTAACCCAAGTCCTGTTTCCCATTAAGTTTTGCTAGGCAGCCTGGACCAGAGCTGGGCTAACTGGGAAGAACTTATCCTACATAGCTTATGTCCTCTCTTCCTTAATGAGTGGAAGGATAGAAAGCTGCTCTCAGCCAAGCCAATATCCTATGAGTTATAAATGACATTTCATCCTCATATGCAGATTTCCAGCATGGAAGTGAATTATTTACAAGGCAGAGCTTGTGGCTCCAGCAATCAGCTGCCTAAGATTTACACCTATGCAGTCTCTGCTCTCCTGCTGGGAAAAAGGGAAGTTTCCCACTGCCCTGCAAGGTCTGAAGATTTAAGGGGAGCAGAAAGGCAGGCAAGAGCTCCCCTGCCCTCCCCACCCTCACCCCATCCCCCACAGATAATCACAGAACAAGCTCCAGAGCCCAACCTGAGGGGATGCCAACCCTAGGCAGGGACCTCTCTCCCTGCTACCCCAGGATAGTGCTATCGGCCTGTGAATGCAAATGAGGAGCCCATTGCACTTAAAGAAGACTTTAAGTTTTCTGAAAGGCACTCTGCCCCATTGGAAGGGATTTTATGACCTTGAGCTCTAGTTAACTAGTATGATGATCTGTTCCTGAATGTGTGAAAATCTAAATCATCACCTAACAAAAGCATCATGTCCGTCCAACAATGTGTTTTGTCTGCTTGTAAGTAGAGGTGTGCATTTATTTATTAAATATTCGATATCACTGTAATATTTTTGAACAAAGACTTTTAGTAGAGTCTCTCCCCATCTCTGCACCACCTTCTGCTCTCCATGACACTCCCCCAATACCTGTAACCTTAAGAATGTAACTCATCATTTTGTCTCCAAGACCCCCAATTTACAAGAATGATATAAATGTGATCCTAGCACCATATAGACGGGTTTGGGGGTGATGGTAGCTTAAAAACCAATCTAAGTATGTGTGTGTGTGTGTGTGTGTGTGTGTGTACAGTCCATGGTAAAAGTGGCATGTCAAATTAGCATGGGAGGGGGGTAGTTCATTCCTTTAAGTATGTAGAATGAAAACAATAGACTAATTCACTTAGAGAAATTAAAGCAAGATAGTCCTGGTATCCCAAACAACAAGTCCCTCTTAAATCAAAGACATAACTTTTAGAAACAATGGTAAAAAGCACGACTTAAGGTAAGAGCTGAGTGGCAGAGCGCCTGTGAGAGGCCCGCAGCCACCTCCAGACAATAAAGATGGACGAAAGCAAACTGCAGAGGCACCACAGAGGAACACATAAGGGGTCATGCTCACATCGTTCAGTGGGAACACACAAAGTGAGAAAGAGTAAGAGGAGGAGGACAGAGGGGGGGGGGGAGAAAGGGGGAGGAGAGGAAGAGGAGCTGGGAATGTGGCCTAGTGGGTAAAGTGCTTATCTGGCACACACAAAGATCTAGATTCAAACCTAGACAGTACATGAATCTGGCCTGGTGGTGCCCTCCTGTAATCCCAATTTTCTTGAAGTAGAAGCTGGAGTTTCAAAAGTTCAAGGTCAGTATTAACTACATAGGGAGTTCAAGGTCACCCTTGGCTACTTGAGATCCTAGGAGAGAAAGGGATGGGGAGGGAAAGAAAGAGAAAAAGGGAGGGGGGAAATGATGTGTTCGGTTACAAAACATTACAAATTTATTTCTAGTGAAAAGCAGACTAAAGAAAACTAAAAGACACACAGCACGCTAGGGACGGTCGTATTCACAACAGACTAAATATTAATATCCCATATTTGGAGAAAGCCAACTCATCAAAAACCATAGCAAGTGATTCCCAAAAGAGTTGATGACTAGCTACAGACAAGAAGTTCAAAGACAAATAAATCCACCAAAAAATGTTCAACTGCACTATTGATTAAAGGAATACAGAAGTAAATAATAATGGAACAGGTTTTCCAAATCTGACTGTTCTTGAGAATGGATTGCTGTTGTCGGCTGTGGCTGAGGGTGTAAAGAAAGTAGATCATGCCGTGGCTATTGTCAGGAGCAAACATGAATACAAAATTTGGGGGAACTATTTGGCATTATCTAATCAAATACATTTGCATATCCTTTGCTCAAGCAATCTCACTTTTATGAATCTATCAAAAGGATAAAAACATTATAAAGATATATGTTCAGGGCTGTTGACTGAGTACTGTATAATAGAATACCCTGCCAAGAGCCTAAGTATCTATCAATAGTAGGATGCTTTAATAAATTATGATAGAATCACAAAATAGAATGTCATAGTCTCATTAAAATCTGTGAACAACCAAATTTCCATCAATGGGGGAATAGTTAAATAAATTGTGTCACCCTTAAATTGAATATTAGGCAGCTACTAAAAAGAATGAGATAGAGTCACACTCAAAAAGATGAGAAGACATCTGTTCCCCAGCAAGTGGATAAAATAAGTTGTATACAAACAGTATATGATACAGATGGATAGATAGGTTATTGATAGAATATGGGATATATGAGTCCTATTTAACTTTTTATGGAGTTTGTGTATATATCAATGGAAGGAAAAAATACCTTCAGTGAGTCTGGAAGCAGTATCTGTGTGTGGTGTGGTGTGTGTGTGTGTGTGTGTGTGTGTGTGTGTGTGTGTTTGTGTGTGTTCTAGTGTATGCATTTTGTCTGTTTATGTGGTAGCATGCATGTGTGGTTGGTGTGTGTTTCTGTATGTGGTAGAGATGCTATGGGAATGAATGTAGGAGTGTTTGTGTTGTGTACATATGCCTACTGGTTTCATCTTAGGCCAAGACATTCCTACAGTCATTGAAGAGAGATCTAGTCCCTGAAGCAAGGATCCTGTGGGACCCTTCAGATTCCTTCAGTCCTTCTCTTGCTTTACAAGTTCTTTCACCTCTCTTGATGTGTTTGATCACAAGAAGCACTGTGGAACCATGGGTCTCCCTGCCCTAAAGTCTCTGAATCCAAAGGGTATGAGAAAGAAAAACCTCATGGCTCAGATTCCTTAAGCCATGTGAGGTGGTGGTACAGAGAATCAGAAGCAGGGGACAGTATCCCATATATCTGGAAACTGTAGAGTCTGTATGTCGCTTATCCACATCGTCCATGCAGGGTCTGTGTATCCCTTACCACCCAGTTCCATGCAAGGTCTGTGTGTCCCTTACCCACATGGTCCATGCAGGGTCTGTGTGTCCTTACCCACATAGTTCCATGAAAGCTGAAAACCCCATGCTCACAATGCCAAGAGTGGGTACATGGCTCTGACTTATGGGCCACTGCAATAAATATATTTTTACAACCTGACTGATTTATGTTTCTTTCTGAATTCTGCTGTGATTCTGATCAAGATTAACTCTTGCTCCTCTTTCATCTGACATCACTACCCCTGAGCATGGATGCAAATACTAAAGCTACTACAGTGCAGGGTCCCCAAATGGGAGGGGTTGAGGGGACAGGTTAGGTCAGGATTTTAAAGTGTCAGAACTCTGCATCTGTGTGTCTCAAGTGCCCAGTCTCTTCTGCTCTTCCCATCCTAACCCTTCAAAGACAGGAAGAAAAAAAAAAAACAACAACAAATATACCCTCCACCTTCTTGGTGAGTGTTGAAGAACCAAGAGGTGACTTAGGCCCATGGGGGAGGGGCTTCATCCGCACTACATGAGCAGCAAGCTAGACACACTCAGGAGCCACTTCAGCTCTCCAGAAAGTTCCTTGGTCTCAGGGACAGCCCTAGAGTCCTCCTCTTGCTGAGTCCTTCCTTCTCTCTCCTCTGATATCTGAGAAGCATTCTGTGCAGCAAAAAGCATGTCATACAAGCTCTCTATATGTTATATATGATATATATGTGTGTGTTATGTTATATATATGTATATATGTACATATTTAATATATTTTTCTTGCAACCCAATATTGAGTCCAAGCGTCCTTCTAGCACTTAGCACACACACATGCCTAATAAATAGGAGAACCTTTTTATGTGCATAAAAAGAATTTTGGAGAGCAAATGAGAGGGTTCAGTGGATAAAGGTGTTTTCCATGATGCCTGATAACCTAAGTCTGATCCCCAGAAGCCATAAGATAGAAGGAGAAAACCAGTGCCCACAATTATTCCTCTTCCCTCTGCACGCACGTCCCCTACACACCGAAATGAACAAATGCAACGTAACATTTAAAACAAATTTTAAATCAAGGCACGTTCTTTACATTGCCCTGTTGCAAAAAATTTGATTCTTTAATATGTTTTATTTCTGTGATCAGTAGTAATTTAGAACCTGTCATTGGAGTGAACAAATAATAAGTATAGATAGCAATGTCTTGTGTGTGTGTGTGTGTGTGAGAGAGAGAGAGAGACAGAGACAGAGACAGAGACAGAGAGACAGAGACAGAAAGAGACACACACACAGAGACAGAGAATCTTAGAAATTGTCATCCTAAGAAGATTTATCTAAGCAAATTTTTGGACAGTTTTTGTTGTTTTTCTGTTGTTTCCCAAAGCAAATACCATGAAGGACACCGCACTCATTTGAATGTCTGGATGCCAGACTTACTTTGCTAATTCTTAAATGCATCTGAGTTGTCTGCATTGCATTCATTGCTGTCTGAGATGATACCCATCCCATACTGAAGTAGACAAGGTTTATCTGTTCCCATAGAACCAAGAGAAAAAAGATACTCTGGACATGGATGGGCTTTGTAAAGAGGGTTGTAGTAAATACTTAATCTCAATTGGGGGGTTTCTACTCTGCCTTTTATCATTCAGTTCCCAGGTAAAAGACACACAATCCATTTTTTATTAGATATTTTCATTATATACATTTCAAATGCTATCCCGAAAGTTCCCTATACCCTCCCTCCGCCCTGCTCCCCCACCCACCCACTCCTGCTTCTTGGCCCTGGCATTCCCCTGTACTGGGGTATATAAAGTTTGCAATACTAAGGGGCCTCTCTTCCCAGTGATGGCCAACTAGGCCATCTTCTGCTACTTATGCAGCTAGAGATACGAACTCTTGGGGGTACTGGTTAGTTCATATTGTTGTTCCATCTATAGGGTTGCAGACCCCTTCAGCTCCTTGGGTGCTTTCTCTAGCTTCTCCATCGGGGGCCCTGTGTTCCATCTTTTAGATGACTGTGAGCATACACTTCTGTATTTGCCAGGCACTGGCATAGCCTCATACAGGATAGCTATAACAGGGTCCCTTCAGCAAAATCTTTCTGGCATTGTGCAATAGTGTCTGGGTTTGGTGGCTGATTATGGGATGGATCCCAGGGTAGGGTAGTCTCTGGATAGTCCATCCTTTCATCTTAGCTCCAAACTTTGTCTCTGTAACTCCTTTCATGGGTATTTTGTTCCCAATCTAAAGAAGAATGAAGTATCCACCCATTGGTCTTCCCTCTTCTTGATTTTCTTGTGTTTTGCAAATTGTATCTTGGGTGTTCTATGTTTCTGGGCTAATCTCCACTTATCAGTGAGTGCATATCTAATGACTTCTTTTGTGATTGGGTTACCTCACTAAGGATGATATCTTCCAGATACATCCATTTTTCCAAGAATTTCATAAATCCATTGTTTTTAATTGCTGAGTAGTACTCCATTGTGTAAATGTACCACATTTTCTGTATCCATTCTTCTGTTGAGGGACATCTGGGTTCTTTCCAGCTTCTGGCTATTATAAATAAGGCTGCTATGAACATAGTAGAGCATGTGTTCTTATTACCAGTTGGAACTTCTTCTGGGTATATGCCCAGGAGAGGTATTGCTGGATCCTCCGGTAGTACCATGTCCAATTTTCTGAGGAACCTCCAGACTGACTTCCAGAGTGGTTGTACAAGCTTGCAATCCCACTAGCAGTGGAGGAGTGTTCCTCTTTCTCCACATCCTTGCCAGCATCTGCTGTCACCTGAATTTTTGATATAGCCATTCTGGCTGGTGTGAGGTGGAATCTTGGGATTGTTTTGATTTGCATTTCCCTGATGATTAAGGATGTTGAACATTTTTTCAGGTGCTTCTCAGCCATTTGGTATTCCTCAGTTGACAATTCTTTGTTTAGCTCTGAACCCCATTTTATAGTGGGGTTATTTGAATTTTTGGAGTCCAGCTTCTTGAGCTCTTTATATATATTGGATATTATTCCCCTATCAGATTTAGGATTGGTAAAAATCCTTTCCCAATCTGTTGGTGGCCTTTTTAAGACATGCAATCCTTATATTTATAATAAGCCTTTAATGCACTAGAGTAGGGCAGATATCTACCCTCTGTGTTATTATGTCTATTTTCCTGCCAATAACCCAAGGTATGACTTGCCACACCCCACCTGAGCTACTCCCACTCTGACTGGCCAGCCTCATGGCCATGTTTTCATGACTCATCTACCCTATGGCATCTTCTCCTCTCTTCACCTTTCTCTTCTCCTCCTTGTGGTCCTGCCTCAGATCCCTAAGCCCAGGAACTGAAACAACATCTACCTCTCTTCTACCCAGCTGTAGGTTGTCCGAATCTTTATTCAACCAATGGTTTTAAATTAAGGAGCAAGATGTAAGTAAATTCTCTCATCCCTGGGGACAACCAGACCTGGGGGTCAGGATTTAGCATTACAATACATAGCAAAAGATCAAACCTCAACAAAAGAGCCTAGAGCAGAAGGAGTCTGACATCTTCTAAACACTGAGAGGTAGAACCTCTTCTGTCTAGGGGAAAGTATACTTCAAGGTGAAGGATGAAGGAGGGAAACAAGGGAGGCTGGGAAATGGTTTGTGAGATAGGCACACCATAGCGGACTATCGCTAACTTACTTGTCCTCTTCCACCCAGAGACACTAGAGAACTAATTTTTGAGGATTTGATGTGTACGAGAAACACTAGATCTCTGCTCTGACAGATCACGGGGCAGCAAAATGTAAGATTACTAAAGAAGGCAATGTTAGAGGCAAGATGCTCATTATCATCCACAGATACAAACTACAAACAAATTTAAGATGGTCAAAGGGCAGACAGAAGCAAAGATGTGTAGAGGTAGCAGTGGTGGTACTTGAAAACAGATGGGGTTGGATATAGAAACAGGAGTGATGGCAACCAGGTGGTTAGATGGGCTGGGATTCAAGCTACAATGATTGGAGAAGAAACATCTCCAGGGTGAGGTCTCCTGGGTTCTGTGCTGGAGTCCTGAAATCCAGGGGCAAATGACAAACCGCATCGGGACCCTTCGCCACCAGGAAGTCTCAGAATATGGCTCACAGTCAGAGTACAGAGCGGCCCATGAGGAGAGGAGACTGCCTATACAGCACAGGTTTCACGTTACAGTGTGGACTCACACAGCACAGGCAAGTGGATAGTCCAGGTGGGGACAACAACAAGAATCCTGGAGAGAGAGAAAAAGACAAGAAAAGCCAAAGCTAACCAGGGAATACATGCCCCCGGGGTTTGTAACATGGATTCAATGAAGTATTTTCATGGTATTAAGAGTTCTGTCAACCTGGCATTGATGTTGCTGAGTGTCAGCATTCAGAGCATAGACTCTTAACTCACAGACAACACTCCCCAGACGCTCCCAAAGAACACGTAAGCCAAAATTCCTTGTTGTCCTTGGATGTCAAAATGACTTATGTGGGCTACTACATGTCTGAGTGCCCCAGATGCCTTGTAGCTCCTTCAATGGCAGTCAATTCTCTTAATTCAGTGGCAAAATCACCAGCTCTTAACACGGTCTCCAGAAGCAAGGACGATCCTGCAAAACATTCTGAGCACAGGACATGAGGGTCCCATCTCACGGCACAGTGAAGGACTGGAAAACAAGAACTCCTGTGACCACTGGGGGTCTACACAGCAGTTTGATGATCCATTGTGTTCAATTCTCTCTCTCTCTCTTCCTCCACTCCCAACCCTGCAGACACTCGGAAGAGGAATACTTAGAGACCTTCTAAATTCCACTGCACATGGCATACCCATGCTGTCTTTCTAAGATTTGGTTTTTTGGGAATCAGAACAGTGCTGAACTCGAACCCTCAGGAAGCCTAGGGGGACATTTAGAAGTCCAGTTGTCTTGGGGTCTAAGCTCTAGACTAAGAACTATTCACTCTGTGCATGGCAGCTCAACAACTGGAATAATTTGATTTCTTATGGCCTCTGTCACTTTCATCTGTGTATTTCCCGGTGATTTATTAATCTCTGTTCCACCTGCCTCGGTCTGCAGCAGACCTTGTGTTGCTGAATACCTTCTTCACAGTGGAAAGAAATGGAGAGAGCCAACAGGATTATGGCTTATTTTCCAATGTCGAATTTATAAAAAGATCTTTTGTCAGGCATTACAGAGTAGTCTGTAGGATGGAATTAATCCTATGAATAAAGCAGCTAACTCACCTGAAATGGGTGCTTTATTTGAGAAAGGATCAATGAGGCTTGCTAAATATTATTTTTACCATTGATAAAGCTTTCCGTAATCTCAGGCTGTAAACAAGGACTGAACAGACTGTCCTGAGTGCATCTCACTGCAGCTGGCTGACAATGGTCTGCCCTCACCTGGCTGCAGGCTGGCTGGCTCTGCATCGGCAATCATGAATGGGAAAAGTGACTTTCTTAGGGCCCTTGAATCTACACTGAAGCACATCCCACATACAGCATTTCCCAAGGAACATATCTGTGACATCGGAACACATTTAGCTCACTTCCCTGTGTAATGAAAGTCACCCCTGGTATTAAGCCTTGGTCTCCTAGCCTTTGCTCCATGGCTTTATGACTTAACGTTTGCAAGGTGAACACTGATTGGTCTACAACACTGCAGATTTTCACGCTGTTCACATTCACGGCATAATTTATTCCCTGGTATAAATATATCTGGCCTCTCTGTCGTCTTGGTCATGGGCCGACAAGGGCTTGTAGAAGTCCGTCCACTGTAGGATACTTATCTGTTCCCACTCAGAAAGTTATTTCAAGACTCCTAGCTTTGCTGAACTCAAATCCCTCACACTAGACAAGTCTAACTCCTGGGCCTACCCTCTGAAGTCCCCCAAAATCTTGAAGGAAATTTAAATTTTAAAAGGTGTTCTTGGATAAAAGTAAACATTAAATTTTATTCTAGCATTTTTATTATATCCATCAAAACCAGACTATGTCTTTGTTCCTCTTTTATCTTTTATAGGAAAAGTGTGAGCACTTCTCTTAAGACAGTAGACATACAATAAATAACAGCACACTCATGTCTCGTGGCCTTCATGTGATCCATTTCCCTTTCTCAGGATGAAAAGGACTTAAGAAGAAGTCAGATTCTAGAGGGATCAGCAAACTACTGCTCACTTAAAACAAAACAAAACAAAAAAAGTGGCTCCACGAAAAAAGAGTAACCTTTGATGAATCCGTGTCTGCTTGGCTCACAAGTTCCATGAGTCCCCTTTAGAACTCAGGAATATTCGGGAAGAGAGTTTTAGATGCCACCCAGCCCTTCGAGTCCAAACAGATGCATTGCCGCAAAGGGCGTCTTCATTAGGACATCAAGCCTGTGGTCATATTTTCAATCAGTGCCGTAACTCCTCCTTTGCAAGGGCTTTCACTGACTTCAGGACCACCTAAGGCTCCAAGTGAACACAGCAACACAGTTTGAGACGTTTCTGTGATGTTCCATACATCATATAGTTGCTAACAACCTGTCAATGTCATTCTCACACCAAACTGAGAAGCTGAGGGTTTGGGTAACATATTAGAGGAGATGAAAAAGGGAGAGAGAGAGAGAAAGAGAGAGAGTCCTCATTACTGTAATAAAACCAGCCGAGACACACTGCGAATCAATTACTGATTGTGACCTAATGAACCAACCCTCAGTCAAGTAGAGAGCTGAGCAGAGCCTCCTACATTATCAAGTGATTTAGGATGGAACGGTGTCTGAAGACAGGCAACAAGTCGAGGCAGATCCGTTTTCTTAAATTGTGGTTGACTTAATTACCTTGTTCTTGAGCAGGAGATCAAACGAGCAACTTAAGGTGCTAAAGCTCTGAGCCAGCTGGAAATGGAAAGGAAATAATTAACACCAACAAGAGCTCCATGGAAGGTCACGGCACCTCCTGACAGGAGCAAGGAGATCCAAAGTGAAGGCAGGTGTGAAGTCCTTGATGAGCGAGCCCTGGCTCTGCCCGCCTGGCTGGCTTTGGCCAGGCTGCTTGTGGCAGCTGTGTATAGAAGAATCCAGTTGGGAGAGGCAGCAATTCAGAGGTCACAGCACAGCTGGGGGACCTGTCTGCAGATGGCCAGGCTTCCCAGTACAAGGGACAGGGAAAGCCAAGGCAGAATTCTTATTCTACTTCCCACATTTGTGTAGCTGAGATTGTGTGTGTGTGTGTATGTATGTATATATATGTGTGTGTGTGTATGTATATCTATCTATCTATGTATATATATCTACACAATATGCATACATATACACACACATATATACATATACATATAGATATGCATTATACACCTATATTATATATTATATACATATATACACACATATATTATATACATATATAATATACATATATATTATATACACAAATATATAGTATACACACATACATATTATATATACATACATATGATATAGAAACATATATTCGATATACAGATATATATACATATATTCGTACACATATATATTATATACACATATGCTATATAGACACATATATATTATATACACACATATATTATATACACACCTAGATATAATATGCATATATGTAGTGTATGTGTGTGTGTGTGTATGTGTTGAAGGTTGAAATCAAATCCTATAAAATTCTTGCCACTAAGGGGATTGTCTTTGTTGATCATCTAGAGTCATACCCAGTGGTACTGTCCAGCATTACAAGTAGAGACACTTAAATAAACAATAGCTCAAGATAAGCCAGTTTGTAGACAGACATCTCTGGCTTTTATATCAAATTTCCAAAAACCAGTTTTTACTTCATCTTTCCCTATAATGTCCTTCCCCTTATACAGGGTAAAGTGGCAAGAACTCCAGAGCAAAGCCGAGTAGCATCTTTGCCTGAGAAGATGAGCACCCTGGGTAAGCAAGCTCTCAGTGTCACAGAAGTGCCCAGGAAGTAGGCAATGAAGCAAAGGATGTAGGCTTGGGGTTCTCATTTCCCCATCTTCCTCTGAAACCCTGGGCTCCTCCTGGAGGATGCTTCCTCAGAGAATATCTCTGCCCACTGCACCACTTCATAGGCACATTAGCCTGAGAGACTGGCTTTCTTAACACAAGGTTCCATGAAGCCAGCTCATGTTCTACTCACGAAAGGCTGTGTGGGATTAGTCTTTCCCATCTCTGACAAGTCGCTCCCATGAGCACTGCAGGTGGCAGCATCAGAAGGTGCTGACACACCTCAGGAAGGGTTCACAAAGGATCGACTCATCGCTAAAGACTTGACACACAAGTGAGTCACAGCTGGGACAGTGTTTGGACAACTGGGCTTTTAAGAAAGGGCTGGGGTGGGCTGTGATCTGTGTATTGGAGGAGTCCCATGTAATGACACACCATGAGTCAGAGCCATCAACTTGAGATGAGTTTCCAAAAGCTGCACTCCACAAAGTTAGGTGTGCTTAGGACTCATCTCCTTAAGGACAAACAAGGATATGGGTGGGACCAGAGATTATATAGCTCTAACAAGCCTCAGACTCCAAGTCTCTGACTTAGCCCATCTTTGGAACATCTCGAAATAGCAAAGGTTTAGCATTTTGTTCTCCGGGAAGCTTCATTCAGATGTACCAAGCTCTAAAAATATAATTTAAGCTCTGAGGGCTGTTTACTATCCTAAAGGAGGTGGTGGAGTCAGAGACCTCTGGAAAGAATTTGGGGGACCAGACCACTTCACTAGCCCATTCATTAAGGCACTCTCTGAAGAGGATGCTCATTCCAACCCCACCCACCCACAATAAAAAGACCAATAGGTGACAAGAAATAGAAAGCGCCAGTGGTGGGGGATAAACTCCCATCAAATCCTGGAAAGAACAACACAAAGGAAATCCAGCCAGGCCTGTGGATGTGTGTGTGTGTGTGTGTGTGTGTGTGTGTGTGTGTGTGTGTGACTCCCTCAGTGTTAGTCAAATCTGAGAGCCAGAGATTGTCATCAGAAATGATTCCCAAATCAATGGCACTTGTACAAACTGTGAGGCCATTGCTTAACCAGGTGTTGTGTGAATAGAGCAAACACCAGCCAGCAGGCTCCTTCCTAGACTGAAGGCGGCACATGAGAGTTACACGACTCCCAGAATCTCCATTAAGAGGGGGGCATGTGACACAATGTCGCCTTCAGTAACCAATTCTTCTTTGAATGAGTGCCTGTGCCTGCTCCGGTCCGCACTGCCACCAGGGACGCCTGGTCCAGCCATCACTCGGTGCTGTTCTGCAGCCACCCTGCCCTCCTGAAGGCTGTGATTCATTGGATTTAATATTGTCCTGAGTCTCACTCAAGGGAAAACTGCAGGCAAGGGTTTCTCTTTTTTTTTTTCCAAGCCATTTAAAGCAGTCTATAGTCACCATTCTATAAAATAGGCGCTTTATTAACTTACAGCCATAGCAGCTGATGCGCTCAGCTGGTACACGGCCACAGAATAGTCTCTAGTAAGGGGGACAATTTAGATTACTTTGCCCTTACTCCCCTGCCTCTGTGGTACCATTGGTTTGTTTGTTTGTTTGCTTGTTTTGTTTTGTTTTGTTTTATTTTGTTTCCAAACAGGATTAAGGCAGAATCCTTTGTGTGAAATGCAAGGGCCACAATGAGCATAACACCAGCTTGCCTCCTCTTCCTGGCCACTGGGGGCGCTGTGACTACTACTCACCTTGATGGCTCTCTGGTCCCTCCACTCCGGTGCTGGACTACGGAAGGGGGACTACTTGTCCTCCTTACCTCCTCTGGAGGAGACATGGCAGCCCACGTAGACATTCCTGCTGTTTAAAATTGCTCCAATTTTCTTCATCTTCTGTTTCTTGACTCTAGAAT
This sequence comes from Mus caroli, assembly GCF_978045245.1. NCBI lineage: Eukaryota > Metazoa > Chordata > Mammalia > Rodentia > Muridae > Mus > Mus caroli. Next base: position 82,003,730 of record NW_028227274.1, read on the forward strand.
AAATGCATGAGCTGGCTCCCAGGACATACATGAGAAACAGCTTTTCTCTGTACCTGGGTTGTTCTGTCCTCTAGATATGCAGAAAAATTAGTCTCATCCAGCACCCAGATTTGTTTCCTGTGAATCAAACTTCCGCATCATATGGTGAACCATAGCTGTGTGAAGCAGTGTGATTTAAAAGCCTTGCTCTGATCATGGCTAAACTCTTGCATGCAAGGCAAGCATTTCTGAATGAACTGTGAGCCCTCCTTCTGGAGACTGATTTTCTGGCTGTCTTTCCAGGCTGATTTCTGGTGTCCACTTTTGGGGCCAGTTTCCAGGAGATCTATAACCCTGAGACAGAGCTTCTGAGAGGAAGCTGTGGACCTGACTCACCGGTGGGACTGTGATAGCCGTGAGTCTGTCTGGCCAGTTCAGCTGTGTTCCATTAGGCATGATGTTTATGGGCAGCAGAACCTGACTCGGGAAGCATGGAACCAAGAGTGACTTGCTTCCTAGAAAAGTCTAGAAATTCTTGAATCCTGAAGGATGTCCTGCAGAGCCATGCTCCAAGGTTCTGCCAACACACTCCAGGGCAATTTACAAGTAAAGACCTGTCCTTAGGGTTTGCCTGCTCCTGGCTGGATACCGTTCTAAACAGCATTCCATGAGCTGTTCATCTTCTGTTTACCATGGTGGTACAATGCAGAATGTTTCCACAATGATTTTAAAGAATAGATCAATGAAAATGACCACAAAGATGAGAACTTTTGATAACCCCACCCTAGAGACAAACACAGGTACAAAGGCAACCAAGCATATTGTATAGCTCTGCAACCTGAGACTTTAGTCATCAGGGGCAATAACCACTCCTCTTTGAACAATAGACTTGGAGGCATAGAACCCTCACCTGCATCAGGCTGCACACATATATCCCACTCCAAACAACAGAATCAATACTGTTTTCCTCCTTAGACATCAAAGACCCCCCTTTATTGGACAGCTCCTATTCAAATCTATCTGTGAATGGGATACAGGAGGGGAATCCAGCCTAGACTCGTTTGGAATGCATGTGCAGTAAAGCAAACTGGCCTTTGAGCAAACTTTCTGGGAAAACTTCCTATTCATCATCATGAAAATGTGGAATTATGAGTGCATAGAATTAAGATCAGATGTATTATGGGAAGAAGGTACCAAAGGCTTACATAATGAAAGCCTACCATTCAAAACACAGAGCTACCCTGATATACCCCGTACCAACCAAATTCTTCCTCCTTTTAGCTCCATCAAAGATAACCCTAACCAGTAACTGGGACTCTTAAGGGCATTCCCACTCCAGTAGCATCTCCCTCTCTTGGAGTAATCTGACCTACTTTCTAGTCTGTAGCTGCCCTTACTTCAAGTCCCTAAATAAGGCACCAAGAACCTGAAAACACTCATTGCAGTACCCAGCCACTCTTGATGGCAGGGTTGAGTTTTGCTTTGTTTTGTTTTTTATGTTTTACTATTTTGGTTTTGCTTGTTTGTTTGTTTGTTGTGGGATTAGTTCTGTCTTCCAAAATAACATTTAAAAAAAATCCTAAGAATCAGGTCCTGCAAGTGAGTGTCCCTCTGCCTGTTGAACAGAAAGACCCAAGCTCATCAGATCTGGGAGAGGCTGAACTGTGGTAGCACAAGAAGGTCTTGTTATCTGAAGTCCTCTAGGATGGCACCATAGCCTCCCTGGCCATCCTTGGATGCCCTCTTCCACAGGGAGCCAAGCAACACAATTCCTGCTGCATTGTAGACACACAGCTGAGTGTGGGCTTTTGCTGCCAGCCATAGACAAAAGCAGCCACATGGCTTGCCCAGACATCCTGGTGTTTGCTCTGGCCTCCATTAGCCTGCACCTGGAAGGAATTTAACACTGCCCATCTCCCTCCATACTTCTACATCCAGAGAACATGGACATTGTCACTTGAGCTACAAATCTTGAAAGAGAAGTTACTCGTGAGCACTGTCAACAATATAAATCACTGAGGAGAGACGATGTACTTCATACTCCTAGGGGTTTGGGAATTAGAAAAGTACTGGAAACGTTGTGGCAAGATACTCCAGGAGCTAGGAGGGCAAAATTGTTTTGTGGTGGGTAGATGAAGAAGTGCTAGAGGTGTGAGTGAGACAGGAGTCTTTTCCAGAACTTCAGAGGACCAAGAGCCACCCCACCCACCCATAGACTGCCCTTCCCCAGCCCCATTCCTCCAACCCATATCTTACTGACTGTGTTTGCCACCCACCAAGAAAGCAACATAAAGCCACTGGGGTGACAGAGGACTCAGCTCTGGAGTGCTGGGCTTGTGGGCATTTGTCAGCTCACCCGGCTTCAAGCACACTCAGATTCTCCCTACCATCGCCTGTTGTTCTGAGCAGAAAGGATTCCCTGCTTTCCATGGAGAAGTAAGCTATCAGATAGGAAATGTCTGCAGTCTCCATGCTTGCCCTGCCTGTCCTTGCATTTCTCTTAGCAAAAATGAAGCTCTTCCATTCTTCAGATCCAACTAGGCTACTATGCTCTGCCCCATCCCCACCACCCCCGAAGATACACTTGATCTGTCCTTTCCATTGGCTTCTTCGACCTGTGAGCATGCTCAAAGAGGGCCTGAACTTAGGGACAGGTGATTGTGAGGAGTCTAGAAGGGGAAATGGGGGCATAGATATGATCGAAATACACTGTGTATCTATTTGAAATCTCAAATAGAATTTCTTAATTATATTTAATATATTAATTAACTTACAATGCTCAAGATAAACTAAAAATAAAAATAGATAAACAAGACATTTAAAAAAATAATAATGCCAGGAAATACAAAAAGCACCCCAGTGGTTCTCTTTATGTCTCCCTTCCAGAGGGAAATACATCCTTAGTAGAACTCCATTTACCCCATCACAAAACAATTTTGCCCTCCTAGCTCCTGGAGTAGCTTGCTACAACGTTTCCAGTACTTTTCTAATTCGCAAACCCCTAGGAATATAAAGTACAGAGTCTCTCCTCAGTGATTTATATTGCTGACAATGCTTCATTTTTGCAACATTTTTCTTAGCTTCCTGATCACTGCTACATCCTGGCTTTCCTCTTGCCCTTCTGCCTATCTCACTTTAATCTCTTGGGCCTGGATGATCTGCTCACTCTTCTGGCTTTAACTGATATTCCTGAATGCCACTGTCTTAGTCAGAGTTTCTATTCTTGCACAAAACATCACAAGCAAGAAGCAAGTTGAGGGGGAAAGGGTTTATTCAGCTTATACTTCCATATTGCTGTTCATCACTAAAGGAAGTGAGGTCAGGAATTCACACAGGGCAGGAACTTGGAGGCAGGAGCTGATGCAGAGGCCATGGAGAGGCACTGCTGACTGGCTTGCTTCCCCTTGATTGCCTAGCCTGCTTTCTTACAGGACCCAGGACAACCAGTCCAGGGATGGCACCACCCACAGTCCTTGATCACTAATTGAGAAAATGCCTTACAGCCGGATCTCATGGAGGCATTTCCTCAAGGGAGACTCCTTTCTCTATGATAACTCCAGCTTGTGTCAAGTTGACACACAAAACCAGCCAGTATAGCCACTAACTTTGAAATTTGTATCTCTGTCCTAACTTTTCTCTAGAATTCGAGAAGCACGTGTCCAACTTGGGCCCTAGCTGTGTGCACTGAGTCTGAGGCCAGCATGAACTATTGGCCTGTTGACTCTTCAGTACCTGCCCTGCTCATCACTGAGGGGGTGTAAGTCTTCTAGATGGGTATCACCACAATCCTATCTTGTTGCTTCACGGTCCAGTTCATCGTGGGCATTTCAGCTCCACTCTGAGAATTCGCCAGAGCCTCTGGGTTTCTCTTCGTCTCTTCTATGATTGCCTTAGATCCCAGTCTTTACCAGTTTCCTTTTCCGACTTTCTCGTTTTCTAACTATACATCTGATTCAGTTTCACAAAGATATCAGTATAGAGAGACCCCAAAGGTGAGGACAAAAATGACTTCCGTGTTCACATCCATAACTAAGGTTGATATGGAGGTGGCTATGAGAAGTGGCTGCCGACTGGCAGATTGTTTTGTTGCCCACACGAGTCTCATGGTGCTTCTTTGTTCGCTGTGTGGTCTTCTATTTTATGAGCAGATAGCTGCTCCATCAAAGAATCCCATAGTCTTGCGTATATGAATAGGAAAAAAACAAAAAACCAAAACGTTGTAGCGCACAACACATCTGTTTTATTTTAATCATTTCTGAGCACGTCTGACGTATGTGACTTCATATAGGTGCACATATGTGTGCACACTGACGTTTGTGTGTACAAATTTGGCATGTGGCTCTCAGAGGTCAATCTTGGATACTGGTCCTCACCTTTTACCTCTGTTGGTTTTCCATTGCAAACACAAGTTTGCCCAGCCTGAGAGACTCTGGGGAGTCTCCTCCCACTGCCTCCAATTTCCCCCACAGAAGCTCTGCAAATTTCAGACAAGCGAGTGCTCTAACCACTGAGCAATTCCCTGGCACCCACTGTAATATGTTAAGCACAGGGTATTTACTGCAAAGAATTAACCACCAAGTGGGAACACAAAAGGTGGCGATGATGATGTAATTCAGAGACAGAGCGCGGGAGGCCACCAGCACCCGTGACAAGGTTAACTATTGCATCTATTGTATACTGTTTACATGTCTTATTGTCACCACTAAAAGCTCCAACACAAGGTTTGAAGGGTTTATCTTAGCTCACAGTTCCAGGGGACAGTGATGCTGGAGGAGGCTTAGTAGCAGGAGCATGCAGCACCTGATCACATTGCACCCAGTTAAGAAACAGGGAGAATGCTGTAACCCAGCCCGCTTCTCCTTTATAGTCATAAGGGGTGCTAGCCATCCCATGGAAGGGTGCACCCACATATAGAGTGTGTTTTCCTACCTTGGTTAACCTAATCTAAACAATCCCTCGCTGAGGTGCCCAAAGATTCGTTGCCATGGTAATTCTAGATCCTATCCCTATAATTTGTTGTTTGAGTTCTATTGTCTGTGCCTTTGGGTGCCTCTTTCGTGCCTTCCTCTCTTGTCTGCGGCACATTAAGCAGATATTTTAAGTCTCACATGGGTGTTTGTGAAGCGTTGTTTTTAAGGATTGTTCTAGTGGTTACATATAGAGCTTTAACTAACATCTACTTCGAAGGAAAATGTCACCGTTCAAAACACAGCACTGCGAACGGCAGGGGTGTGTCTCCGTTTGGTGCCCTGTCTCAGGGATCCTTAGACTGCTGTCACTGGAGACTCTTTTCCTGCATACAATTTCTTAAAGAACCTTGGATATATAGATATCTAAAATAAATACACAAAGTTGATGTTTTCATTATAATAAATCATAAAGAAATATACTTTAAAATGATCATTTGTTTGGCTCATAGTTTTAATTAGAAAGAAAGCAAATTTACTTACAAATGAGGTGGATTTATTTATTTATTTTTACACAGAGACCTACGTCTTGGTAAGGTGTGAGGATCAGAGTTCAGATCCCTGGCACCTATATGAAAATGCTGGAGATAGTGTCAGGAGCTTGCAGCACTTAGAGACAGGCTCAGCTGGAGCCATGGGGCTCCATGGCCAGACAGGCAACCTCAAAAACTAAGGTAAGGTAAGACCTGATGTTTTCCCCAGGCCTAATCTTATGCACGTACTTACACATACAGCTGTGCATACACTACACGCAGAGTGTTATAGACACTCACAGACAACACCACAGAAAATGATCAAATCTTGACTGAGTATCTGACAGCATAGGACATAGAACATCTTCAACACTTCTTAACATTGATGAATATTTCTGTTTTAAAATCATGAATGCTGAAAAGTTGCCTTGCGTGATTACATAATAGAAAATAGTAGTGTGTTTAGGCCAGTTTCAGAAGTTGTAAATGTTGTCCTAATCTCAGGCCAAAGTTTGTTGAACGTGTAAGTGGGTAACTCAAGCAGCAGTGTCTAAAATCAAAACCTTCTGGCAGCACAACCCCACGTGCGCTGGTTTGAAGCTGACATGCTGGAGAATGAAGGTAAGATGATGCTAAGCCTCTGCTTCCAGAAGATCAGGAAACCACGTGACCAGTGTGAGCACTGTGCTTCACAGCCCACAGTAGGATCCGAGCTGAGCTGAGGTGTTTCCCACAGTATTTACTCACGTTGTAAGTTGTGATGGCATGTGCAGTGCTAAGTGAACAGCCTGTGCCTTCAAAAGGAAGGCTGTGGCAAAGCTATGCAAGCTATGTGGGGGAGAGCTGCCTGCAGCACCCCAGGCTGGTGAACATTTGATTTCAAATTGCATGATCAGAAAGCCTTTTATAGTTTGAGCAGTTTTTGCCACCTTCACACTATATTGGGTTACAAAACCAAATAAGAGGTCACGACCCACAGTTTAAGAACTGCCCTGTCCACCATCTGTACAACTCTTGTCACAAATAGCCATCAATATAGAAGGTCTGTAGAGCATCTTATATTTGCTTTAAACATATTCTTCCCATGTATTGAGAGATAGCTACCACTCATTAACATCCTTCCTAGACATGAGTTTTCATCCTTTGTGAAGAATGATTTCGCTTGTACTACAAATTCTCTTTATTCATTTATTTGAAATGTCTTGAATCACTTTTTTTTTCTTGAGGGATAGTTTTGCTAGCTATAGAAGGTTGTCAGTAGTTTGTTTTCTTCTGGTCGTTTACAATACTCCATTATTTGGGATCCTCCTGGCCACTGATGAAAGTTGAGTGTTATTTAGATCACTGATCTTAGACTGCAATCCTCATTTTCTTCTACCTGTTCTCCATAGTTCCCTTCTAGCTTATGTTTCAGAAGTTTGAATGTTATATGCTAAGGTATAATTATCTTTGATATTATCTTTTTATAGATTTCTTAGATTTGCATGTTGATGTTTTGCACATAAGTTCAGATAAAAAGGAAGCCCGTGTTCTCTAGCATGTCGCAGAAAATACTTTAGGCTTCACTCATACATGGGTTTTGGTTCCACTCATCTTGTTCCAGTTCTCCTGCTTGCCTTTATCCAGATATGATGCATAATTTTCACCTTTCTGTGCTTCTGCTGTGAACTAGAAATGGCCATTCTGTGATCCCTTTATCAGCAAGTTATTGTATTACCCGTGCACTGAAGTATAGACAGAATGTCTGCCTAAGACCCTTACCCACAAAGCCCCAGAAAGGTGCAGCTCCCAAATGTTCCTTTTCTTCTTTTGCCTGGGAAACAAATCATTCTAATTGAGTTTCACATGTCTTCTTCCACTTGTCTTCTCTTGACGTTAAAAGTTTGTATTCTCCTTGTGCCTCTCGTTTCTAGCACCATGACACTGTCTTCATACGTGTCTGATAAATATTTACATTTTGAGTGGTTATATTAAGGAACCAAATTCACTTAAGGCAGTTGTGTAGCATTTTGAGGACCCTTGGAAAGAAGAATTGAAACAACACCAATCCTCAGAGCTCAGCACAATGATGGCCAGCACTGTCTGGATTTTGACTGAGGACGTGCCATTCATTGGCTCCTCGGCAACCTTCCATGACAGGCTCTCAGGTTCTGGAGGCCAAGAATGTGTTTAAACTCTGTGATGGATACATAGAAGCAGAAGCAGTCTCCTTTATTATATATTACCTCCCCTGTCATTATGAAATCATTTTCTAGTCACTGTGGTAGCAGCTATCATTAATGTACTCGTTTGACATTCATACAGCTCTCTTATGCACTTCCATAGGAATCTTGTGGTAATTAACTATTAGTTAACGTTAATAGTAATGGATTTTTGAAATAATGAGCCTGCAAATAGGGTCAGTGGCAGCTAAAGGATCAATGGATTTGAGCCTGAGAAACAGAGAAGCAATCCCTTTCACTGTGAAAGATCCTGAAGGAGATAGAGAGGTTGGGAAGTCAGAGAAGTGCAACAGGCCTGGTGGGAGTCCAAGACAGGTGGTCACCTCTCTTTGAGAAAAACTTGATTCGAGTTTAATAGAAAACTATGACAAGGTGGCATTTCATTCAGCATTTCCCCTTTGGTTTGTATGCAAATCAACTAGGTCCAAAATTATCTCTTATTTGCCTCATTTACAGGCTGTATTTCTCTGTGAAGTAGTAAATCAGATTTGCCTAGATGATTGTTCTAGAAAACTGACCTGGAGGGCAATGTCAAGATAAAAATGTATACTAATGTTCAGATCAAAGAAGTAGCCGGCTCATGAAAACAGCACCTTGGTGCAGGTGACAGGGGAATGAGAAATTTAAAATGAAGGTTGCAATGAACTTCCTGAAGTTCACTTTGTGAACTGCTAGTGGAGAGGAAGCTCGTTTCTAGAATATGCTCAGAATTCTTTCCAAGTGTGGCCCTTGTCATCATAAATACCAGTAATGGCAAGATTTGGCCAAGCAAGTGTCAAGTTTCAACCATCCATCTCGTGTCTCCAGCTCTGTATGTCCTTGAACACAGTATCCCTTTCATGAACAGAGTCTAGGGAGATGAGCTCTGGAGAGTTCTAGAATGATGTGCCCGAGAGAGTTGTGGAAATCCCGTGGAGCTACAGATCTGGACATTTGGGTGGTTCTTTTGCTTTTCCTATATCTTATACCATAGAATACCCTATTGGCACTTACATCAAAGAAAGAAGTTAGGCATATAATCTCTACCTCCTTCAAGATCAGCAGAGTCACTTCTACAACACTTCTCCGGTCTGCTTGAGATTTGTCTACAAGAGTCAAGTCCTAAAACTGGTAGCTTCAAACACCTTACCGTAGTTAAGGAAGCTGTGCTGAATGGTTTGGTGGCCACTGAGGTGTGGATGTGGTTTTATATCGGAGAGATCATAGGCAAACGTGGCATTGTTGGCTATGATGTTTGAAAACCAATCTTTCACTTCCAATTTGAGTTCTTATTTGAATGTTCTTGGACCGTGTGTAACGGGACTGCTGTCTGAATAAAATACTAGGTGTTGAAAAAAAAAGAGTGAAGTCTCTTCCTTAAACAAAGAACTTCATGTTTACAGTGAGATATAGTCAGAAGTAACACAATTTGACCCCCACTTTGCACAGTAGGGCAACCCATTGTTTTCTATACCTGGTAAAACTTGTTTGATGTGGAGGAGATATAGAACCATTTGAGCAGTAAACAGGGAAGGTAGAGAATGGTCTCAGGAGACAATGAAGTCCAAACTGACACAACTTCAAAGGTGTTGACCCTTGATGTGATCACCCACTCCCTACAGACTAGCCTCTCGCTGCTGTCCCTCTTCATGGATAACAGGAGTCTGAAGGGATGTGGTACATACCTTGAAACCCAGCACTCAGGAGGCAAAGGCAAATAAGTGGCTCTCTAAGTTTGAAGCCAGCCTGGTCTAGAGCTAGTTCTAGAACAGAGAAAGTTCTAGAATAGCCACGGCTATTCAGAGAAACCCTCGAAAAACAGAAACCAAGCCAACAGTCACAGAGTTGCTACCAAAGGAGGAAACGGTGAACCTGGCCCTGAGTCACATGGGTAACATACTGAGTGCCTCATATGTAAGGAGGTCTGGGTACCCTGGAACTGAGCACCTAGTCTGTAAGGAGATTTGGACACCTTGGGGTTCTGGCTACAGTGGGCGGTGCTTATAGAGGAGCCATGGCTGAACTAGAAGGGTCTGGAAGGTCAATACCCATCCCCCATCACACATAGTGGCTAACTATATGATTCCACCATCTCTCTCTCCACCCTCAAGATGATTGTATGTTTCCTTTACAAAACCTATCCTCCTTGGTGGCACAAGTTGAATTCCAATCCACAGTCGTCCTCAATAGCACTTTACATCCTAGGTGACCAAAGCTGCAGAGGCCCTGGATTGGTTTCATCCAATCATTTTGTTTATGGATCTAGAAACTGAGGTCTCAGGTAGGAAACACACACTGAGCGCTATGGTCCTCTATGATCTCCTGGTGGCATCCTCTATATCTTTTGCTCTGGCTCAGTTGCCTATTACTTGAGAGTCAGATATTCTATGAAGGTTGTCATGTGTTCTGCTCAACCTAAGTATTAAAGGAAAAGACAAAGAGTGAGGGCGTTTCAGAGCTGGAACCTGACCTCTGGAGAGAAGCCATCCTTCACTGGCCTTCTCGCCACTCATCTTACAAGCACCAGTGTGAGCCACACATGAACCGTCGGGGCTTTGGCCTGGACCATCTTAGCCTTAAACTATGCAATCCAGCCACCAGTTGAGGATCCATGAGGTCTCTTTCCTGTAAGCAGGATGGTATCCCAGTTTCATTCATGGTATGCACATCAGGACCTGCTGCGGAGACAGAACTCAGCCAGACATTGCCTTTTAAATCCATGCAGCAGAAAGCTTCCACAGTGTCTACCTTAATCACTACGTGCGTCTTCTTGTCTCTACCAAACTGCATCTATAAAAACCATAAAGTAGAAATCTTTGATTACTTGGAAAGGTCAGGCTTCAAATTGTATATTTAATCTGTATTGAGAGAAGCGTGTTCTGGGAAGAGTTACGTTGTAGTGTCTTAAACACCTGCTGCTTCCATTTTTTCAAGACACGCATGGGCACTCCTGGGCACAGACCCACAAATAACATAGCTATGCCCATCACCAGCTACCTCCCTTCTCAGATGCTCCTTTTAGAATTTAAATATTTCAGCACCTGTCAGAAGACAGGTGATTTTTTTTTCTTGGTCAGCAGAAATAACAACAATATAAAATAAGCTATTTCCACCTGCCTGGAGTGACTTGAGAAGCAGGCTATCCCGAGATTGGATATTCTGAAAATGTCTGCTTCCTAGCCTTCCATTTTCTTTTCAACCTTTCTCCTTCTCCTCTTCTGCTTTCCTTTCAGACAATTCTATTAGGCTGCTGCTCAGTAAGTGCAGGGAGCGGCAGCCAGAGCAGGTGGCCAGCTGCCATCTAGGAGGATATCAGGGATGTGTAGGAGCAGCAGGTTGGGTACAGGGGAGCTTCTTGTGAGGGGTTTGGCAAAGGGGACGCCAGCTGTGCAAGCTTCATCCTGTGGCACCTGGGAGGCTCAGTGAGAACCCAGCCCCCTGCTTCAGACCAAGTGAAATTGCCATTATGAAGAAAAATCAGACGAACTCAAATTGAAAGATGGTCTACAAAAATAACTGACCTTTAACCTTCAAAATTATTACTGCCATGAGAGTTGATAACACAGATTGTAGGATGCAGTTCTTGGCTTACGGTGGACAATAAATCCCTACTGAATGTGTCTTTCCATGCCTGACAGTTCCCCTGTGGAAAGAGCTTGGTCAAATACTTGCGGAAGCATTGACCTATGAAAGAGAATTTTTAACACACACTCACATGCACATACACACACACATACACATGCACACACACACACACACACGTGCACATACACACACAATGACAGAGTCAGTCTGCATAGACACCGTTTTCATTTGTGTAATCCAGTGATTTAGAACTCTCATAACTTGTAATAGTGTTTAAGGAAAACAAAAGACTAGAAAGCCATCCATTTCTATGTCCTCTGATGTAGGTATGTCTGTGTCCTTTTCAGAGCAAGTGAACTCCTTTCCAGGCGTTGGCTAGAAATGTGAGCATGGTTTGCTGTCCAGCTAGAATCTTTAGTGTCACTGCCTGGCTAAAGAATACTTAATGGAAACGGAAAAAGAAAAAAAAAAAAACCTTAATGGTTTCACGTACTGCAAGAATACTTGAGCTAAAATGTTTCAAAGATTTTAGAAGCTGATAGAAGAGTAAAGATATTCAAAACAAGTATTTGAGTTCCTCCTCTTTGAATTTGAATACAAATACATCGTTTAAAATGTAAATGCAGAATTAGAGCTATTTCAGCTTTTAAAATCCTTGGAAAAGACAGAAGCTCCCCATCTTGGGAAGAAAACCAGATCTGTTTTCTTTGTTATACATAAGCAGACTCCATGGCTACTTACCACTTTCCAACTTGCAGGAGAAGGGAGTTGTTCTAGGAGCTGGTTAGTATATCTTGTTTAGGACTCTTGCCAGGACAAGCTGTGACCCAGTGTTGGTAGGTCCTGTCTAGAAGTTTTGCCTGTCATTGACTGGGACACAAAATACATCATTTCCTAGTAAATGGTATCTTTAAGAGATAATTTTTGGAGGATTTTCTTGGTGGTAGAATTTATAGCAATATTAGCTATGCAAAGCAGGTTTTCTATGCAAATGAGTAATATAAATAGTATTTATGTTAAAGAAGAGGTTTATGAGATTTTTTAAAAAGCTATTCCCAGTCATTCAAGTTCCAAATTCAGTCTTCTTAACCTAATACTCTGAGGTGGAACACTGTAGAAAGCAAGCAAACAAGCTCTCAGTGATGAGTCTAATACTCTGAGGTGGAACACTGTAGAAAGCAAGCAAACAAGCTCTCAGTGATGAGTCTAATACTCTGAGGTGGAACACTGTAGAAAGCAAGCAAACAAGCTCTCAGTGATGAGTCTCAACCGCTCAAGTGCAGCCCTCTCATGCCAGTCACTTCATTCAAAGGTTGATAACGATTTGAAAATTTGTTGTGATGGTTAGTTGGTTTTGGTTGCCAGTTTAACACAATCTAGAATCACCATGGAGAAGGGCCTCTGAGAACATCTATTAGAGATTATCTTCATTACATTAATCAATGTGGTACGTCCCAGTCACTGTGGGTGGCACCATTCCCTAGACTTGTTGATCCTAGCCTGTATATGTAGGGAGAACAACCTAGCCTGCATGCATTCATTCATTGCTCTCTTTTTGAAATAGGATCTATGTGATCAGATGTTTCAAGGTCCTTCATCCTTGGCTTTCCTTCCCCCAGTGACAGATGGTGCCTTGAACTGTGAGCCCCCAGTAACCTTTTCATCATTCAGTGCTTGTGTCAGGATATTTATAATAACAACAGGAAAGAAACTGAGACCCTGTGACTCCTTGAGTTCCTTGCTATCAAGAGGGTGTGTTCATACCAGCAGCCCTGGCATCCGTCTAGAGCTTTCCTGCAACACAACCACAGGTTCCAGAGCACCTTACTCATAAGCAAACGTAGAGGTTTGAAAAGCAATGTTCTCTTCTGAGTGGCAAGGTTTCACTCTGCTCATTTTTAAAAATTAAAAATATCATCTACACTTGACTCAGACTAATTGCTTAAAGATCAGAAATCGAGAGCAGAAAACTCTTAGGTTGCCCCACCAGAAATCCTCTTGGGCTGTTGAAAGAGTCTCTGCATTCTGTCTTAGCTGCATCCACCAACAGATTTCAGACCCTGCTGGATGCTGGAGAGGGAGCCCAGCTACCAGTGTATCTCTGTTCTCCTACAGCAGAGAACTCAGCTACAACTGTTATGAATGGCAAGGAAGAGAAATGTTCACAGTCTGATTGATCAGAATGACTCGGTGGGTTTGTCTCCTCAAACTCAGCTCCTTTCAGTGGTTTCACATGCTTGGGATGCTTCCCTAAGAGTCCTAACCCACAACCACAGCACTCACATAGCCACCCTCATCTAAAAGCACAATTCAATGTCTGTATTTGATACATGATCACCACTACTGACAGCCATCATGGAAAGTAATCTTTCAGATCGGGAGTCACGGCTTACCTCTGTACACCCAGAAGACTGCCATGAGTTGTCATCCAGCATGGGCTGGATAGTGAGTTCTGAGTCATCCTGGGCTCCAGTGAGGCCCTAACTTTAAATAAATAAATAAATAAATAAATAAATAAATAAATAAACATCTTCCCTTCAAAGTTCTTCAAGTAGCATCTCCAGATTGTACACAATGGAAGGCAGGACGCCTCTCTTCATCCCAGCTAGCTAATTATAATAATTGGGTTTTTTTTTCCTTGCTCAGTGTACTTCCTCTGAAATAATAAGCTTTTCAACACACAAAGCCCCCAAAAATGGTGGCTGATGAATTAATTGGCTGGATGGGAATACTCAAAACACAAAAGGGAAATGAGAAGAGTCAGCTCGATGTCTGTCTCCGAGACTGCGAGAGGGAGGAACACACTAACCATTACGAAAATCATAGAGACAGACTGCTCAGCACATGCTAATGACATCATTGTTTCTGTACCATGAGTAAACATGACATTTCTACGATTGGATCTAAATAGAAGAATCGCATATAGCAATTAGACCCCTTGTGCATTGTGAGACCAATATCCATCTACAGGCTTGCTTGCTCTAAGACCCAATCCATTCCTAAATATTCTTTAAATAAAAAGAAATAGACCAGTGCTATCTGAACTTGTCCTTGAATGAGCAAGGGTATGGGGCGCCTTTTGTATCATGTAGGCACAGCTGGCCACTTGAGAGTTTGGCATAGTTCAACATATAGGAGCGTCATGGATGGGGGTCAGAGCATTCTGCTTCAGATCTGTATTCTCAGTGCCGGAGACGTCTCACACAGAGCCTCAGGACCATAAAACCGCGCTCCAGCTAGGGGCTGGGGCTCCTGTTCTGTCCTGGGGCCTTTTGAACACAAGCATTTTCTTTTGTGTGTTTAGATGTCTCTCTCATAGTTGGCAGTTGAAATGGTTGCTTCCCCAAAGTGCTGACCGATGAAGACATGGAGCTCCAGGATAGAGTGAGCCCAATGATCGGCCTTCCTTCCAGTCCCCATCTTGCCCTCACTTGATGAACGGTAAGACAGCTGATGGGCCATAGGGAAGAAGTCCCTTTCTGTGCTGGGAGACCGATCAGTAAGGACAGTGCTTGCCTTATAAGCATGAGTCCCTGACTGAGTTTGTTCCCTAGAATTCACATCTCCAAAGCCCCATGGGGTAATCCCAGCATTCTGGGAAGGCAGAAATGGACAGATCTGCATGGCCTCCTAGCCTGGTTGGTGAGTTCCAGGCCAGTGAAAACTCTTGTGTCAATAAACAAGGTGGACAGCACTCGAGAAACAACAGCCAAGGTTGTCCTCTGGTCTAGAACAACTTCTTCTTCCTCTCCTTTCCCCCTCCCCTCCCCTTCCCCTCTTCTTCCTCCTCTTCCTCCCTTTCCTCTTCCTTTTCTCTTCCTCCTCCTTTTTCTCCTCCTCTTCCTCATTCTCCTCCTCTTCTCCCTCCTCTTTTTTCTATTCTTCCCCCTCCTCCTTTTCTTCTCCTTTTCCTCCTCCTTCTTAATTTAAGATACACACAAGCATCTCAGGTTGCACACAGGGCTCGCAACAGCAACAGCATGTCAGGTAGGTCATATGATAGCAGGAGACAGAATGACTGCAGTGTCCTTGGTGGCCCCTCCCTCCACTCCGAGATTCATTGCTGATAGAAAGAAGGTTAGAATCTTTGCTGGCACATGGCCATTGACAAGCTGCAGGTGTGGAAGACACTCAGCTAAAATCAGCTGCAGTAATCAGAGCAGATCCACAGGGACAAGAATGAGGAAGGTGACAAGGTGCGGTGTAGTATCACCCCAGGGAGGGCATAGACTCCACTTCCCTTCCTTGATGAGATATCAGGTAACTGCAGCAGCTATCAAGAGGCAACAGAGAGGAGCCCAGCACACTTGTCAACACTATATTCTTCATTATCATCAGTGGTCATGTATAATCATAAAATAGCAATCAAATAGCTCTGTGAGGATGGAAGCCTTTGATACTAGGAGATCTGCATTCATCCCAAGTTGTTAGAAACCACTGACCAACACCAGTGTCTCACCTCCAGGTCTTAAAGATCTTACATGGTCAAGTTCCCAAGTTGCTTCTGATATATGTATATAATTTTTTTAAAATTGGAATTGGCAGTATTTCCATTTTCTCTGATACGTTTTCTAACCTCAGTAATTCTGGCTCTTCTGTAAGTAATACCTAGATAATTGGTTGGCTGATGGTCTTGGGTTTATTTTTCTTATTTTTTTCCCTCTTCTGGGCTCCCCTCCATGAGGTTAGCTGGATGAGTCAGTTGCCAGTTAGGCTTGTCTTTGAGAAATGGACATGTTTCTGGGGCCTTGACATCTCATCGCTCCTTCTGTGTGCTTGGCCACTTTGCCTGTGCACCATCAGTGGCAGCAGGACAGAACTGGGCCACACACAGTGCCAGCCAGGTCCTTCAACCTTTCACCATTTGTCACCCTGAATGTCAGAAGGGCTCCGTGTGGCCATTCCAGGATGACTGGCTGACATTGCTCTCTGAAAGAATGTCTGAGTCTGCTTGCTTCAAAGATGAGAAAGAACAACACACAAAGCGATGGTGAACTAGAGGAAAGTTAATTTATCAGTGTTGGTTGGAGATAGCCAAACACATTGAGACCAGCAGGGAGGCTGAAGAAGGGAAGATGCCCGCTCTGCTGCAGGTAGTGCTGGGTGCCAAGCTGATCAGCAGCACTCCACGACCACCTGCCTGATGAAAGGCAAGTTGTGGGGGCACGCTTCTGAGAGTGGGATGTCTGCCACTCAACCACCAAATCATCACCCCAGTAACCAGGGGCTTTCCTCTTCTTGAAAGGGAGTGACCCCAGCAGTCCCTCCCTATCTTCTTCCTCTCCAGACCTGTCAGAAGTAGCAAAGCACCAGTCCCCTGCAAACAACCAGTAGTCAACTGCCATTAGGGCATCACTGAAGATCTTCCATCTCTAGAAATAAAGCCAGCCATAGGCTGATACCCAACCTGTCAGTGCATAAGGCAAGGAGTGTTTGCCAAAGCCAAAGGCCGGGCACCAGTGGTTTCCTTGTGGCAAGAAATTGAGTTCCTCACTGGCATATTGTTCCAATGATTGATTTAAATGCTTCCCTCTCTTTTGTAGCAACAGGAAGGTCTGTGAAGTTTCCAGTCAAAATGGCTCATGAATGGGTAATCACAACAACCCTAACAGTCTTTTGATTCCCTGACAGATCCAAGGAACGCATGAGTTTCTTGTGATTGATGGCTGTTGACTGACAGTGGGTTTTGTGGAATAATGAGAAGAGTCCCAGACGGCAAACGGCTCCAAGAACAAATGAAATGCATACCCAGGAGATGTACACAAGACAGGATGGAGAAACTGCTTCCAGAGACACTAGGCAGCCCAACTCCACCCACTAAGAGAGTGGCAAAAGCCCAGTAGCCTCTGGATGGGGTCGGACATTGGTCCTTCTACTTCTTCCTCTCCCAGAGGTCCTTCTTACAGTCCTGGGCACATGACTAACTCTCAGACAAAAACACTGTAGGCCCTGACCCTAGTGGTGGCATTACAGGAAGGGAAGGGCTCTTGGCACAATAAAGTCAACAGATTCAAATCACATTAAACTACATGCACATAAAAACATTCAACTTGATCAATAACCCAGTGAATAATAAAAATATATGTGCCTGTCAGATACCAAGTTAGAAGAAAGCAGATCTGATGACTTAGGGATCATGTGGAAAAGAGCATTGGCTAGAAGCCAAGCCTCCAGCATGCTTACTGAAAGGTCATTTGGAAGTCAAACTGGACTCGATTGAAATACAATGTTCTCTTGCTTCCATTTTGGAAGCCAGCTGATCACGTACTAGGGAAGGGATGGTAGAAGAGGAAGCAGAATCCCTGAACCCCCACAGCCCCCCACCCCACATATACACTCACAAACACACATACCCTGTGTTGAAGACTAAAGACTTGTGTGTGCAGAGAGTAGGGCCCTAGAGGAGTGGCCACTAACAGCAGAGTGATGCAGACACAGTTATTTAGCACATGTGCAGCAAGCCAGAAAGTCTGTATCCAAAGCACAGAGCCTAAAATGTGAGCAGGGTACCCTGAAGTCCACAGAGGCCAAGGTCCTGAGATTCAATCCAGCAGTTACCCTAGAGATAAGAGCAGAAATGATCGCAGTCTTCGTAGAGTGCTTCTTATGTGCCAGGGGAAGGTAGAGCGTTTCCCTGTCCCTCCTGACAGTAGTCCTGGGGCCGTGGCCTCTGCTGCCATCAACACTGGTTATTATCTTTCATTTTGTCACTGGAGCAATGGAAGCAGAGGCCTGTAGGCACAACGGCTTGGTGCACTGTGTGAAGGTTATCTTGTATTATTCAAATGTTGATTTCTTTGCCCTCATATTTGTTTCAATCCAGACATGACATTTCAGTGCTCAACACCAAAAATCTCTAGTCTCAAATTTGTGTGAACGATTCTTACCGTTTATTCTCTGGCTTGTCAATAAATGCTGACCACCCAATGGCTAGGCAGAAGAGAGAACAGGGCGGGACTTCTGCCACCCAGGGGAGGGAGAGAGAGAGGAAGAGAGATTCAGATCTACCACAAAGAGGAAGGAAGAAAGAGTTCAGAGAGTCCAGTTGGAACACAGAAGTCCCTAAGTGCAAGTGTTATGGGGATATTGGCTGGGAGGAAGCAAGATTAGCTTAAGGAGTTAAGAGAGATCATTTAACTGCCCAACTATTGAGTGTATACTTGAAAATAGACTTTGGTCTCTTTGTGTTTTGTTGGGAACTCGCTAGGATAAAGAAATACAGCCACTGTATGAATTTACTGCTTACATTTATATTGAAAGTAACATTGACAGGGGCCCTCCTGCCTCTGATGCTGCTCATCTAAGACACTCGTGCAGGCCCTTTGTGTCAGGCCAAAGTTAGTAGCACCCAAGTAAACACTTTTCTGAAGGTCAGCAAGCAGCTGAGACACAAGGACAATGGTGAGATCTGCTCCCCAGGGAAGCAGCAAGAGATCAGACTGGACTTGCCTATGACACAGCTCTGAGGGCTGCCACCAGGACAGGGCTCCATCAGACACCAGGGTGAGAGGAGCCTTAAATGTGGGGGTAAAAATCTAATTCTGTTTTCCAAAGAACACCACACCAGGGGCCAGAGGTGTTGAGTCTGAGAAGTATGGGTCCTGTGTATGCATTAGTTGTTTCTATTGCGGGAAGCACTTTACAGCCCACAATGACAAGCTTTGTATCCTCAGTGGCTCCCAGCCAGATATTTTCCATGACTTTACCAACCTGTACCTTAAGGGCAAGGATTGTCTGCTGTGAAAGTATATATATATATATATATATATATATATATGAAAATAATACGTAGGGTCTTTGCTGCCTTTGGCTTCAGATATTGAAATGAACCTCGAGACTGTTTAGCATCTTGGGCCTGAGGAAAAACAGCACCTTGTACCTATTTTCTGCTCTGGGTGGAAGGTGGTGGAGGCGAGATTAGATTTAAGGCACAGGAGTAGACAGGGGTCTGCAGCTGCTTTGGGAAACATGAAGAGCAATGAGTGCAGTCAGGAGCATGCATGTGAGCTTCCTCGCTGACTGTGAGGGTCAGTACATGTCTAGGGCTGTTTCCTGAGCCTATAGACAGGAAAAGGCAGCTATGAGAAGGCCAGGCTACAGGGAGGCTACAGGTCACAGCAGAGGCTCCATAGCAACATTTTGGGCTGTTTCTGTTCTTATTGTTCTCATAAGCACTTGGATAACCATTTCTCTACAGTGGAATCTCTTCCTTGAAGTCTAAAGCTGGGAAGAATCTCTTGTCCATCCTTCCCCACCTCTCTTGGGAAGTAGGCCAGTCTCCAACCTTCCTGGGTCCAAGAACACAGGGAGTATTGGAGTGACTGGGCCCAGTTATAAGATGAAGGCTGTTTGTGGTCTCCCAGGGCTTGCAACAGTGTGAGGTAAGATAAGCCAACAGGACGGTAGGTAAGCCAGCCCCCATGGAAGCCATTTTTTGACTTTTTCGATCTTTTTATTGTTTTGTTTGTTGGTTATTTGCTTGTTTTTCTTTCAAGAAGTGTGACTACACAGCTCTAACTGATCTTAATGTGCTCCGTAGGCAAGGATGACCTTAAGTTTCTGATCCCTCCTGCCTCGACCTGCCAAGCTAGTTTCTGTGCTCTATGAAGTATTGAAGATTGAATTTAGGGCTTCATGTATGCTAGACCAGCACTTTAAAAACTGAGACATATGTCAGTCCCACTACTGTAGTTTAAAGGGGGATGTAGCCTATTCTGAAGTGTGTGTATTTATACATGTGTGAGAGCATTCATGTGTGCCCGTGTGTGCATGCTTATGTGTGTGTGTGTGTGCACATGCCTGTGTGTGCCTGTGCATACTTATGTGTGCTTCCTGCTCTCTCTTGCCTTTCCTTTCTCTCTGTGTGTGCACATATGTGTGTGCAATTCACAGTTCTGTGTGTATTGGGAGGTATAGAAGGAAGTGGTGGTGTTTCTGAACATGTGAAAGAGTCTTTCCAAGCTGGGGCAGGAGCAACGCTAATCAGAGCTTTGGCATTTGTACATTCGGAGCAGATGTATCTTTTTTAATCATCATTTTGGTACTACTCCAAGCCCTTCCTGATTCTACAAACAGTGGGATGAAATCCACAACTCCTCCCAGCACAGTGAGAGAACCCTAAAACCCAGACTCCCGTTTCAGACGCTGGCCACAGCCATGTGTAGTGGTATAAGGAAAGAGTCTATACCAGGGGTTTAATTCGAGCAAAACAAACTATATACATGAAATCAGCTAAAACCACTGAAGAAACAAAGCCCATCCCCACCACAAGAAAACTTGACCCTGCATCTAGCATACACAAAATGGGTCCTTTTCTCTCCCAGGCTAGGCCATAGAAAAAGCAGACTAAAATTCTTGCACAGAGAGGATGACAGCCCACACATCCAAGGTCATTAACTGCTGAACTAGAGAAACTCCAAAAACTGAACTCCGTGGACTAGCAGCAAAAAGAACCTGGATA
This sequence comes from Mus caroli, assembly GCF_978045245.1. Lineage (NCBI taxonomy): Eukaryota > Metazoa > Chordata > Mammalia > Rodentia > Muridae > Mus > Mus caroli. The sequence continues at coordinate 82,024,395 of NW_028227274.1, forward strand.
AAGGTGAGCCAGAAACCGAGGGGGGGGGCATTGTGGTGAGAATTGGGGAAATTTTAAAAGCCCAAAGGGTCTTGCATATCACAGAAAGGACTGTGGTGGGATGGGCCAACAGGAAAGGCCCAGCATGAGTGACATGAAAGTCATCAGTGGGGAAGAAGGCCAAACGGAAGAGACTTCATGTGAGGAATGCTGTTTGTCAGCTTCTGGTCACCTTGAGAAAACAGCCAACAGGAGGAAGTAGCCATTTTGGCTCATGGCTTCAGGGATTTCGGTCCACAGGTGATGGGCTCCATTGTTTCTGGGCTGTGATGTGGCAGAGCCAGTGACAAAGGCACAGGGATATGGGAGAGCAGCTTTGCTCATATTGTGGTAACCAGCAAGCAGAGGGGGACAGCAAGGGAAAGCTTTCGCAGAGAGCATTCCTCAAGGAAATTATTTTCTTCAACCAGACCCTGCCTTCTACTCCCTACCACTTCCCAAAAATGCTGTCAGCTGCCTACAAATGCCTTTAGAGATTAAGGCATTGGAGGTAGAGTGCTTCTGATCCAATAGTCTTAGTAGCACCACTGGGTATCAGCTAGAATTCAGCACAAGAGACTTTTGGGGTGCTGGGAGTTACCTGACATCTACATTGGTAACATCCACAAATGTAGTCCTGAGAGGTTAGCAACGTTAGAGAGATGGAGAGAGAAGGCCTGAGCTTCAGGGGAGGCTCGGATAATTAAGCAGATGAAAGCCTGAAGCTTCCCAATCCGCAGGGTAGCAGCCCCATCTTTGTTGTGTGCTGAACAATATTCAATCAATATTTATCCCAGCATTATTAGCGGGTAAGAATGATAATGTAAAAAAGTGTCATGTAAATATAAAGTCTTATTATAGCTAGCAAATTGGATTCCTAAGCTGATTAATTTGAAAGCTGTTTGGATTTCTTCTGGATGATATTGCCAAGTTTCTGGGTTTGCAGTTTGAACTGGTGACTTTCAAAATTGATGCTGAGGGCAGGAGACGGTGCTAATTAGTGCGTGAGCTTTTCACATCTGAAAATCTGGGAATGAGTCCTGCTTGGGTCAAAAGTGAAAATGAGCTTGGGTCTCTCGCTCTGATCCCTGTTGACACTGTCGTCATCACAAAGCTATCGTGTCATCTGGCATAGATGCTAGGCCTGTCAGGAGAGCAGCACCCCAAGGCTGCTGGGCATGGTAGCTTATCCTGGCCACAGAGTAACAGGGAGAGCAGTTTTTTAAAGGAAAAATAAAATAAATAAAAAGGAGTTCATGGCGCACGTCCAATCTGAAAGACAGTGCCATCTTCTTCCACTGACTGTCACCTCAGCAAGTAACCCGAGCACATAAAATGATGTTGTCTGGCAGAATAAAGTACCCCGCAGCGCAAGCCCAGCCCATCTTCTCCATGACGGTCCACATGACCACATGAAAACATGGATATATATATATATATATATGTGCAGTCCTGTGTGGAGTCCCTGAAGTCAGAATTCTAGTGGCAAGTCAGATTCAGGACAAGGAATGGATGACAGGCCATTATGAGGGCACCCACTCTCTCATTCATTTATTCACTGCCCACTTACTTACCTGTTGGTTGAACTAACATTGCCTGGGAGGAACTCCAGGATGCCAGCTAATGTTTCCTGGGAGCATCCTCAGTGCACATAGACCAAGCTCCCAACAGCATCACAAAACCAATAAGGTATGTCTAGGTAGGGTGTTGGGCCAAGCATTCCACCAAATGCAAGGGGCACAGACCCCACCATGGCTGAGGAAAGGGAGACAGGGAGATAGGAGATCCATACCTGCCTCCACAGCCATTGTCTGTCAAGCTGAGTTTTGAGCTAAAGGCAGCGAAAATGTAACACTACTGGCTAAGCCTGGACTAAACTAAAAAGTAGAATCAGAGATGTAAACACAAGACACACACACACACACACAGAGAGAGAGAGAGAGAGAGAGAGAGAGAGAGAGCTGGAAAGTTGTCCATTGGCTTTGGCTTTTAGGGACACCAAACGGCTTCATCAATATCATTTCCCAGGTCTGAAGTTCAATGGGAAATAAAGGTTCCAGGCAGGTGCCATATGGGTTCCTGGGTGTCCAGAGCCCCAGCTCTCTACTAGTCATCGGTCAACATGATGGGCTGAGAAACAACGGAGCCAGCACACGAAGAGTGAGCTGTTGACAGTGGGACCAGGTGCCTACACTGCCTGCTGAGGATGTAGTGCCCCACAAACATCCTCCAGGCCGTCTTTCCATTTCCCGTCTCTCACACTTAATAACAAATTTTCAGCTTAATCTTTAAGACATAAGTCACTTATTCTCAATCTGGCTCTCCATGCGCTGCTGTAATCTCACAGTGCTCATGCCAGCCGCTGGCAGGGAGCCCATCACACTCCCAAATCAAGCCCATTTTTTCATTAGCTCGCATCCTTCCCGAGGTGGCCTCCTTTCCAGTTGGCTGATCAGCAATCAACACTAGTTTGTTTCCATCAGAACAGCTCCTATAACTTCTCGTCTAAGAACGGACACTCTCAAAACACATTAGGAAGAGGCATATGGAGCAAACGAGATTTTAACAATGGGTTGGGCTTTTTTTCCTTAAGGAAAAAAAAAATGTGTGGCAGAAATCCGAAGGCAAAAGTTCATTTGTTCATCATTCTGTGGACTCCATGGAAGATTTAGTCCATCTTGAGTATTAATGTGTATGACATCCCCTTCTAGTTAAAGATGAGAAAACGGTAGATGCTATTTTTAATCATGGAAACTAAGATTGTGGTAAATGCACTATCTGAACCATGGGCCCCCGGTACCATTCAGAAAATACAGGATTCTATGCCAAATCTAAACTTGAAACAATCATTTCCTTAACACTAGTTTCTGGGGCATATTTTTTTTATAAGGGGAGACTCAAAGATTCTGATAGGCCTTCCGTCATTAGGATGCAATTGGAGGTAGGTCTCAAACACCTCCAGGTGAGGCAGGAACACTCTTGCAAAAGTTGCTCACCCACATGGGGTGAACTGAAGACTTCTAGACATTGCCTTAAGTGGTTCACTGTTCGTGCACTTTACCTGCCTCAGAACACACCACACACACCACAATCACCTGTGTCACTCAGTCGAAGGGACAGCCTAAATCCTCTCCACGATGAGCAAGCTTGATTATTTATTAGAAGGGTTTAAAATAGGCATTGCTGCATCTTATCATTTACCATTGGGCTCCTCACTGTTTCTACAGCTGGAACCAGTAATGGTCTGCAACCCTGTGCCTCTGGAAGTGCAAGCTATTCTGAATGTAAGGCGTAACGTATGTCTGATAGGGTTGTGAATGTATGTGTCTGATGCTATCAAAGACCCAGGAGTATACCACTAAGAAGGTATATATACAGTGTCATGTGACTGCTGCCTTTGCTCTGCATCATTAGAAGACTTCTTTCCTCTTAGCTTTCAGGACTCTACACTATCCTCGCTCAAGGTCAGCTGCTCTAAGGCTCATAGACCATTTCTTTTCCCACCACATTATACCATGTGTCTCTCTCTACCAGCTCTGCAAACTTGACCTGTCTCATAAACCAGTATCCTCCGCAAGGAAGCAATTTGCTCCTCTCTCCCTTCCTGATTCTCCTCTCTCCCCTCCTGACCCTCTCCTCTCACCACACCTGAGTGAGGCTTTTGCCAAGTCAGACACAGTGGATGGATGTGAACTAAAGGTTTCCTGACAGTTTATTGAATGTTACCTACCTACTAGGCATTTTCTAGCATGTGGGCCCTCTCCGGTGTGTGGCAAAACCATCTTGACAATACATTACCCAGAAAACCTACTGGACATAGATGTGACAACATGTTTTATGCCACAATTTCTAAGACAGTATACACCTCCTTACAGAAGCAAAAAGAAAAAGAAAAAGAAAAACAAAACAAGAACCACCTTCTGGTCACTCTTCAGAACACCACTGCCCTCTGACTGAATATCTTCACGGAAGAGATGGAGGAAGGTTGAATTGCCAGCCTGCAATAGAACGGTCCCTTCTCCTACAGGGTGGGGTTCAGGTCTGAAGCAAGATGCGTGTTTTTGCCATCTGATTCGGTGTATACCAACAAGATAGTGTATTTAAAAAAAAAAAAAGAACCAGAATCCTTTTTAGGAATCAAAATAATTAGGATTAACAATAATTAATAATCCCACGTATTAAGAGCCCTTTACGGAGCCAAACGTTGTTGATCAGCCTAAGGCACGAAGCATTCGTATGTTTGGATGCAAATTGACTCTGTGTATCTGTGTGACCTGTGAGTGTGTAGAGAAGCCGGTGGCCATAGAGAAGCCATGTCATCGAACGCTTATGGCGTGCTGAATGAAACAGGATCTTTACATGGAGTTTCCCGGTTGAATCTGGGGCTTAAATTAATTTGGGGCCTGGCTCTTACTTGCCTAGTGACTCTGAATGGATGAGAGGCCACTGGGGGCCTTACGTTCACCTGATAAATAAATCTGAGCTTTGCAACAACCCTAGCTATCTCACAGATGTGCTGTGAGGAGGAATGAGGTAACACTTCTGCACTCACAGGAGAGCTGGAAGAGGCCAAAGAGAGTGACAGGCATGCCTGAGGGGCAGTCTGCACCTTGTGGTGATAGTCTGACTTCTCGCTGTGTGTGTCCATATTTCTCTGTTCTCTCACTTTAGCTCTCCTTATTCTCTCTCTCTCTCTCTCTCTCTCTCTCTCTCTCTCTCTCTCTCTCTCTCTCTCTCTCTGTCCTTCCCCCTTCCCCCCTCCCCCCTCTCCACTTTCCCTTCCCTCCTTCCCTCTGTCTCTCTCATTCTCTCCCTTCCCCCTCTCTCCCCTACCTCTTTCCTTTCTATTCATGCCTGCATCTCTCTCCTAACCCTGACCAACAAGGAAAAACTTTGTCCTTACCAATCTATCATTCAGCGTCTCCCAATTTACCCAAACCATTAGCCTCTTGCCTCCGTTGGACCCTGAGTGGAGGTTCCCTGCTGGAACATGCCCCCCTTCATCACCTTAAATTCCTTCAACCTCTGCCTGCTTGCTGACATTGATCCAAAAATCCCCAACCTCATATCCAATTTCCTGGCTCCTGGGCCATGTAGAATTGTACAAATAAAACACAGACTCATGAAAACTTGTCATACAACAAAATTCACCTTAAACCTAAAAACAACCCTCCTGAGTTACTCTATATTGTGCAGTTACCCTCTCAACCTCAAACTTGCCTGAAAATAGACCTTTCAGGCCAATGGGCCACAAAGAGAAGTCCGGAGAGAGGCCTGTGGAGACAGGTGTGAAATAGTCACATGGTCCTCTCATAGCGTCCTGGTACCAACCTCTCATAGCGTCCTGGTACCAACCCAGGACAAGGATGAAAAACAGAAGACTTGGCGCCTTCTGGCAGAATCTTACAATACAGACCTAATTCCCTGAGCTCTGTTAAAAACCCTAGAAGTGAAAAAAATGGGAAAAACGTGGACTCTAGCAAAAGAAAAATTAGTATAGCTCAGGTTAGCATCCAGTTGCTTGGGGAATTCGATAATAAGGAAGACAGCCTACTCTAAACAAACACAAAACATTCCTTGCTACCTCAAGCTAAGACACACCCATCTCACACCTCACACCAAGAAAACCAATACTTACCCAGGACTGGCCATCATCTCTTGTCTTCAAGGTTCCCAGTTCAGGTGGGGGCTACCCTTACCAAGTCTTTAGCAACAGCCATGCATCAACAGTTATCAGATGCCACGGAGCCTGAGTGGCCACTTGCACTTGGCCGTCCACTGCCTGCCCTTAAGGAACATCAAGGATGGAATCAACAGGTAGAGCTGTGACTGGAGTCACTAATCCAGGCGTTCGACACCCTCCCCCCCCCCCCCCAGACCCCTTCCCCCCCCCCCCTCCCCGCCGCCAGTGCTCAGAACAGGTTACACCCCTATAACTTTGCTGCATTACCTTAAGCTTGGTCAGAAATGACAGAGTTAATCATCTCTGATATCCCAGCCCCTCTGAGTCCTGTGTCTGAACAGTGGCTGTAGCCAGGGAATTCCAAGTCACCCAGACACTCTTCAGGGCCTATGCATTGTGTGCTGAGGGGGTCTCTCCTTTAGTGGCATCTCTGAGATTTCTGGGAAGTCACACTGGCCTGGGAAGCTACGTGGGGGACAGAGGTCAGCTCAGTAATCCAAGCTTCCAAACCATATTTTTTCTAAGTAGCACACTCCAGTCACCCAGTTAATGCTGGCTGCTGTCTTCCCCACTTGTCACCTTATGGATGCCTCTAGAATGAAAGCTTGTGTCCCACACAAAGCTCACCTCTATCCTCATGAGTAATACATTCTTTAAGACATGCAGATAGACAGAGTGCTTTAAAAATCCTTAAATAAAGGTGATCTAGAAGGGCTGCCCCGTTGCCTACTCCTTAAGGTCAGCATGAATTAAATTTCATTTGTCATAGAGAAACACAAAGCCGGGTGCCACAGGCCTGTGATCCCAGCTATGAGTGAGAGGAATGCTATGTCAAGTTCTCAAGTTGAGGGTCTGCCTGGGCTATAGAGTGAATTCAAGGACTGTTCAGTGTCCCCAATGCTGCTGAATGAGTTCAAAGTTTGGCTTAGAAACTTAATGAGATCCTGTCTCAAATAAAAAGTGTATCAGGAGACAGCTGACTGGCGGGACACTGCTCTAGTGCATGAGACTCTAGATTCAAACGTCAGTATCAGGGTAAGCAAAAATGGAAAGATGAGGAGGGGAGGGCAGGGCAAGAGGGGGGAGAGTGAGGGAGAAGATGAGGAGAGGGGTTAAGGAGGAGAGCAGTAGGGAAGGAGAGGAAGCTGGAAGGGAGGGGATAGAGTGAAGGGAAGGAGAGGTAGAGGAGGGAAAGAGACTGGAGGGAAGGGGAGAGGAGGGAAGAGGGAAGGAGAAAGAGGGGGAGGAAGGGAGGAGTCGGAGAAGAGGAACAGAGGAGGAGAAGAGACTGGGGAGGGGATAGAGGAGAGGGAAGGAAGGAAGAGGAAGTAGGGGGAAGAGGAGAAGAGGGGACAGGAGGGGAAGGGTGAGGGAGGGGAGACGAGGGGCAGGGGAGAGGATAGAGTGAAGTGGTGGGAAGGAGGGAGGAGAGAGGAGGGGGAGAGGAATAGAGGGGGAGAGGAAGGGAGGGGAAGACGATAAACATGACCAACAGCTGTAGTCTCATCAGAATCTCATCGTCCACAGAAGTCTGAAGTGGCTGCTCAGCTCACCTTGCTGGGGTCATTTTTAAAAGTCATTCAGAGGCTACCCTCTTAGGATTATTTCTGACAGGAATGGGTTAATTGTGTAACCTTTTCTGCTCTCCTTCCAGCCTCTGGGTTGTCAGCAGGGAGATGAACGAGCTGCTGTTCTCCCGTGTTGTGTTCCGCTGTCTGTTGGACAGTGAGCTGGCTGCAGACACTCAGCCACTTTCCTGGCTGTCTCAAAGTTGTCACAAGAATTGATAAATTTCAGAATGTTTTTCTTGCCCTCATTAGAATCTCAGCTTTGCCATGTAAATAGATGGGTTTTGTGCCTTTTGTGGGTCCTCACTCCCTTCGCTGGAAGCCCTGTTTGTTCTAATGACTATTTAAGCTGTGAAAGAGGGATCTCTGTGGAGGGGTGGGTGCGGCCTTGGAGGCATCTCCAGAGCCTTATGTCCTCCTGAGAGCATCCACAAGGACAGAGGTGGGACACTCTGGATTCATTCCTGTGAACAATTTCCCACTGTGGTTTTTAAAAATGATTTATTTATTTTATGCATTTGTGCATGTGCCTACACAGGTGCCACTGTGTGTATACATGTGTGTGTGTGCTGTGGTGTGTGAATGTATGTGTATGCGTGCGTGTGTGCGCATGTGTGTGCATGGTGTGTGTGCATGTGTGTGCCTATGTGTTCATGTGCATGTGTATAGTGTGTGCATGTGTGTATGCATGTGTATGTGTGCACATGTGTGTGCATGTGTGCCTGTGTATACATGCATGTATGTGTGTGTGTACGTGTGTGTGTGTGTGTGTGGTGTGTGGTGTGGTGTGTGTGGTGTGTGTGTGTGTGGTGTGTGTGTGGTGTGTGTGTGTGTGTGTGTGTGTGTGTGGTGTGTGTGTATGTGTGTGTGTGGTGTGTGGTGTGTGTGTGTGTGAGTGTGTGTGGTATGTGGTGTGTGTGTATGTGTGTATATCAGAGAACAACTTGAGGAGTCGTTTCTCTCCTCTCTTCATGTGGATCCTTGGGATCCAAGTCACTGGGCATTGTGGTCAGCACCAGGACCCACTCACCAGCTCAGCTGTGATTTGTGTGAAGCCGATGTGATTGTGTGCAGATGACAAGAGACCTTTGTCTTCAGTGACCATTCTTCACATTGCTTCCATCTGTGACATAAGGAATGTTCTAGACTCTAGAAATCTCTGAAGGGGAACAAATTGGTGATTTGGAAGTAAAATTGTGCAGAGGAAAACAGCGTGGTTAGAAATGGATGCAGCAGCTCTGGCGGGGCTGACTCCAAAAGCAACACGGTAGGACCACTAATTAACAGGTGGCTAGGAAGATGGCTAATATAGAAGCTTGTGCTTTTAGAGAGGCATTTGCAGTCGGAATTAAGCGCAGAACCCACGTCGGGTTGGGAAGGTAGCTCAGTGTTTAAGAGTGGGCACTGCTCAAGCATGAGGACCTACAGCTGGACGCCAGCACCCACATAAAATGTCAGCTGTGGCCATGCGTATCCCTGTAACCCCAGCATTACGGTGCTGGAAACAAGGCTCACTGGGGCTTCCTAGCTGCCAGCCTAACTCAATCCTGAATGAAAGGAGTAAGGCAAGAGTGGTAAAGTGGGACACTTAACATTGTACTCTGGCCTCTGCCTCACGCAGACCCTGCTCACACACCCGCACACAGTATGATCTCACTCACTCACACACACACACACACAGAGAGAGAGGGAGAGAGAGAGAGAGAAAGAGAGAGAGAGAGAGAGAGAGATCTTTCACACATACAAATACAAAATTAAGGTCTACATGCTCACTGGTCAGAGAAACTGGCAAGAGGAAGCAGGAGGGAGTTGGAGGTGGAACTTGAGAATGGGGTTGTCTGGGCTGCCATGTACCAATTATTTTGATTTCATTCTGACCAAATTCAGATCAAGAAGTCAAATAGTACAAGGGTACTTGTATATTATTCTGAGAACCTGTGGGTAGCCTACTATACACAAGCTTCATGGTTTCTATCAGAGAACAAAGAAACCAGATATTAGACTTGTTCCTGAGGGAGCAAGCAAGCATCTTTGTGAAAGTATGACTTATCGCTGCTGACAAGGAAGCAGAATGCAGTATAGCCACAGGATAAAGTTCTACTGAGCTATCAAAAGTAACAGGGCATTAATACAAGTATGCAGATGAGCCTCCAACAGTCTGCTGAGTGAAGGAAGCTAGTCACAAGCAACCACACACTGTGGGAGTCCCTGTGCACACAATACTCGGAATGGCACATCTTACAAAAGGAGAAATCAGAGTAGTGACTGCCTAGGGCTGGGGACAGGGGAATGACCACCAGTGTCTTCTGAGGTCATAGAAATCTCCTAGAGTTGGATTTGGGTGGTAACTGTGGAATTATGTAAATTTACTAAATGAACTGATGTGTAATCAAACAGGTGATTGTTCTACTGTGTGTAAATTGTGTACTAATAAAGTTGTGCTTTTAACTGGTTAGAGATTTTTGAGATAGTTTCCCCAAGAAGACCATAGCTATGATTAAAGTAGTCTTTTGAGAAGGCCAGGGGAAGCTCTGAAACAATGGGTGTGTCTGTTCTGGTTTATAACTGATTATCAACAGTGTTTTTTCCATGTGAACACATCAGAATAAGAAATCTGTGTCCTCAGTGAAACAGGAGTTTCCTGGTTAGCGGTGGGGCATGGGCTGGAGAAGAGAGAAAATGAGACTACAGAGATTAATGCTATGGGAGCTGCCTAGTGGTTGAAAAGGCCCCAGTTACTCTAGCAACTGGCAAGGTAGACTCATGGCATTTAAGCTGACCTCAAAACTTTTATACTGGCCACCTAGGAACTGGATAGACATCTGGGATTCTTCCAGGGAAAAGTTCTATCACCTCTACATATGCAGCCCAGGAGATAGATGATCAGAAGGTAAACTGAGGCAAATATGGAAACAGAGTAACAATCTTTTCAGAAATCCTAAACAAAAGAGGAGGCGTCGGATGGTAAATTCGGGACAGAGTGTGTCTTACTGTATATGCACTAGAACAGGTTCGGACTGGCTTTGGGAATATATTTGAATGGAAACTGAGTTTAATGGAAGTTAGGGGACCGGAAACAAATCTTATTTTTCAGAGAGGGGTAAGTTTGAAGTCTGCTGGGTATATTATTCCAAGAGGGGTGTATGCATGCATCGTGTGTGCATGTGAAGGAGCTAAGTGCAAGTGCATCCTTAGAAGGAGGAAGGAAGGATGCAGGAAAACCAAGTCCAGTCCCAGGTAGCTAAACTCCTCCCCAGCCTCCTGGCCTCACATGTACTGCATTGCTGATGGACATCTAGGTTGCTTCCATTCCCAACCTATTGTGAATAAAGTAGTAATGAACATGGATGACCATGTATCTCCATAGCCGGAAATAGACTCCTTTGGGTATATGCCCAGGAGTGGTATAGCTGGATCGAAAGCTAGCTTTAATTTTAGCTTCCCAGCTACTATGGAAATTGTCTGGTCTTTGAAGCTCTCCACTCCTCCTTCCTTAGAGCAGAAAGCTCTGGGAGTGTCTGGTGCCAGCATTTATCCTGCAGGCTCACAGCATTGTGCCCTGGGAGTGTCTGGTCCCAGCGTTTAGCCTGCAGGCTCACAGCACCAGGCCCAGAGGAGGTGATGGATTCGGTCCCCAGCTGAGTGACCTCGAGATGCCTTTCTGCTTTCCATTAATTTATCGGGGCCAGGGTTCACTCTCAGGCGTTGCATTTAACAAATTGTTAAGCTCTTTAGGAGAGGGGTCATGTGACCTCTAAAGACTGAAAACACAGCCCCTCATTCACAGTGCCCCCGCTAACATCACACGCATCTGGCACCATGACAGAAAGCTGGAAAAGCAAACGGTTTTCCCTTGTTCATCCCCAGAGCTCTCCTTCCCGCTAGGAATCTTCTGCTTCCCTGGAATCAGTCTACACTCCCGGGATACTTGGGTATCGATAGTAGATAAGATCCATCGAGAAATACAAGCCTGTGACAACCCAACTACTGAAACCCTGTCAAGTAACCCCTAATTTTGAAGCGAGTGGTTAATTCCCAGCAAATTGATTTATGCACTGTTTGAGGTTTGGCGAGTTGTGTTGTTCGTCTGTTATTACCAGGAACTCAGCTCTGCCTAATCACTCAGACCACTGACACAACCCAGTGCATCTCCCCAGAAAAGCTCCTTTGTCAGCACATCTAGAATCTGCTAATTAAATCAACGATGACATTATTCACTTTCTCAAGAAAGACAAAAAAAAAAAGAAAAGAGAAAAAAGAATGGTCCTGTGCCCCACCACAGCGATTTCCTTTTTCTCTCTCTCCTCTGTCTCTGTCTTTGTCTCTTTTTCTGTCTCTTTCTGTCTCTCTCTCTCTCTCTCTCTCTCTCTCTCTCTTCTTTCTGCTCAGTAAGGAATAAACAGGAATGAACACACACACACACACAAACACATACACAAACATACACAGCCTCATGCCCTGGACATGTGTACACACAAGCTCAGCCATAAAGCCACCTTTAGAGAAAAGAACCTTGTCCACATGTCTTTCACTCTGGGATTTTCCATTCTGTACTACAAGCGTGGGTTTCATTAAAATGACAGGGTTGCCCACACCGTGTCTGTTGTCTGCCTTATTCCTGCTGAAGAAGTCTGAGGCCCTAGGGATCAATAATTATGGGCCCGAGAGAGGCTTCCCCGTGGACTTCACATGTTCAGAATCACAGAAAGGCTGAGATGAGTCGTGTCGCACATTCCGGAACCTTGGGATCCTGGTTTCTCTTAAATTGGAATTTCCATCTTGAATTCACAGAAATTACAGAGGAAAACTAGGGCAAAGGCAATTTGGACAATGTGTGGTCGTCTGAATCACAATCTAGAAAGTTTCCCCATCCTTTGTGCAAGAGAAAAATAAAATGAGGATTAAAACAAGAAGGGGAATAGTTATGAAAATGCAATTATTTATATAGTCATTTTCTTAACAATAGCCTTAAAATTCTTAATTCTTAGCAAGAAACAAGGTGTTTAAAATATTCTTAATTGACTGCAAAACCCATAGTCAATTACCGTGAGATGCCCAAGGGCATGGCCCTGTGACATTTGGAAAGGTCACTGTAGTTTATAGCCAACTCACTTGGTCCCAGATCCAGGATGTGGCTGGCTGCCCCAGGGTGGAGGAGTCTCAGTGCACACCCAGGGTGGAGGAGTCTTGCTGCACAGTGATTTCTAGTCCGAGTACAGAAGAGAAGCTGCCATCAACCCATCTGGGTTGAAATATAAGCCTTTTCTGAAGTGGTACCCCAAAGAGATAATGTGCTCAGTGTTTATAAATAAATGAGACCACTTCAGACCTGGGATCAAGCAGAGTCCAACACTGACTCAAATGCAGAAAGTAGCCAGACCGCTGCAAGGGAAATGCTTAGAGCCAAACGTGGGATATGTGCTAAGGGCCTCACGTGTCCAAGCAGAGCGAGTCAGAATGGGCCTGGGCACAAACAATCTTTGTGAGTCTGAGGCACAAGAACTAAAGGTTTAGGAATAATCTGAGCAACATTTTGAGACCTTGTAATTAATTAATTGGCTAATGGTTTAGAGAGATAGTATGCCTAGAATCTGGAAGTCATGGAGAGGGTCATACACGGAGAAGACCTGCTGCCTAGGTAGAGAGGGGAACCGTACACTAGTCTTGCTCTTCCTATTGCTCTTCCATGTCTCACCCACACCTTCAATGGCCAGACCTCATGAATGGCCATTCAGTCGCCATCCAGAGCTTACAGACAGAGTTGTCTCTGCAGTCACGTTCCTTTTATGTGTCATTCATTGCCACTTCCACACCATAGAGGCAAATCTGAGTGATTGTGAGACTGTGAGGCCCCAAAGCAAAGATCAAACACACAACGGTGTCCCCTAGCTTTATCCAGGATGCCTCTTCTTCACGGAAAATTACTGTCTTTAAACCACACCCCAAATCCCATCGCTGCAACTATTCCCCCACCCAATCCAGGGGAAGCTAACATGTTCTTCCCATCACTAGCTCCAGGATGAAGGTTTTAGACACCATAGCATCACAGCCCTATTTAGAGCCCACCATCTTCACAGAGCCTGGGAGTGAGGGCTTGAGGAGAAGGAGAGAGAGTAGAAGTAATCTCACTAGAGGGGGAACCAGAGGGGACTTGTGTCTTGAACCTATCCACGGGCTCCAAGGCTGGGAACCTGGGGAGAAAGTTGGAGAGCTGCTTGAAGGCAGAAATCTGCAGTTGCTTAGAGATAATCTGGTTAGGACAGTTGTGGAAACAGAAGCGTCTGCCCATAGAGGAGACAAGCCTTGAGACACAGGCAGCCTATTACCATCTGTAAGGTGCATATCTTTGCACTCTACTTTCACTATGAAAAGAAAAAAGAGAAAGACCTAAAAGTTGATGGTTAATTTCCATGCTACTTTGATGGAGCCAAGAGGCGCTGGCATAGCTGGCGAAATGATAATTCTGGGGATGTCTGTGATGGTATTCCTGGAGGAGACCCACGCTTGGATCAGAAGACCACGGAAAGCAGATGGCCTGCTCCATTTGGGTGGGGACCACACAACTTGCTGAGATTCCCTGTACAATAAAGGAGTCATGAAGAACAGATTCATTCTCTGTACTTGGCATCTCTTCCCTGGTCTTTAAACTCCAGCACTCCAGATTAATGGGACCTCATAGCTGGACTAGATTCACCCACTGAAATTTCTTGGTTTTTCAAGTTGCAAGTGGTATTTTGTGGGATTTACTGTGATCCATAATCAAATGAACCAGTCAACTAACTCTCTCCCTCTCTCTCTCTCTCCCTCTCCCTCCCTCCCCCTCCCTCTTTCCCTCTCTACCTCCTCTCTGTGTGACAAAGAGACTTACAGATGCTTCCTGGCTACTGTGACATGTTCCCAAAAGCCTATTACAAACAATGTAAGTCAAACATGTGTGATATACCAAGTCTACCCTACACCATAGCTTAGCAACATGGAATACTGTAGTGTATCTGTTCTTCGCTCTTATGAGCTGGCTGCTTACCATCCATCACCATGAGACTGTACCATACCGCTTATCACCATGTTGGGTCTGGTAGTTTGAATGTAAATAACTCTCAGGGTTCCTGGATTATGGAATTGTTTGGGGTAAATTGGGAGATGTGGCTTTGTTGAAGGAAATGTGTCCCTGGGGTGGCTTCACAGCTTCAGAAGACTCATGCCATTTCCAAGGCACTCTCTGATTCCTGCTTGTAGAATGGGATGGGAGCTCTCAGCTGCTGTGTCAGTGCCAGCCTGCCTGCCTGCTTGCTACTGTGTTCTCTGACCTGATAGTGATGGACTCCCTCTCCCTCTCCTTCTCCCTCTCCCCCTCCCCCTTCCCCTCTCTCCTCCCCATCCCCCTCCCTCTCCCCCACCCCTCCCCCTCCCCCTCCCTTTGGAGGTCTCAATTAACCATTTCCTCTATAAGTGTCCTTTGTCATGGTTTTTATCACAGAAAAGTCACTTGCTAATATACTGGGAAAAGATCAAAACTCAATGCATGGCTTCTGCTAACTTTCACTTTTGTACATTTGTGACACTGATAAATCATCACACCAAGCCAGTAAGAGCGTATATCCTATTGGCTCTGTTTCTCTGAAGAACTCTGACCAGTGCACAGGCTAAGCAAGTGTTCTCATTTCTTCTTAGAAGTTGATCTTACATGTCAGTTGGAACTACATGAAGCTGTGCAAGGGATCCCAGGGTCTTGGTAGGTGACATAGACTGTGTAGACACAAGGGAAACACTGCAACTGGGTGAATGAGATAGTGTGAATGAAGGTCCAAGACTGTCATGTGATGGTAAGATGCCCATCGAGGCTCCATCTGATCATGTGGAAGAGAGAGGACTGACAGACAGTTGGGCTCTCTCATTGCAAACTCCAAACCACCTTCCTGCTTGTGAGAATGATGATTGCGCTGTTCAACTTAAGCCTTCATTTGGGAACCCGAAGGAGAGTTTCCTCCATGCATTGCTTACTAATCAACTTTATTTTTTTTACAGCTTGTCATTTTGTTTAATGTTGCGAAACACTGCAATTTTTTAAAGTAGGATCTGATTTTGCAAATAGATGTCTAAACTTAAGTAAAATAATGGATGTAACAAATGCCACCCAATGTGACAGCTTTGCTCTGCCAATGCAATTTGCTGATTCTGAGGAGCAAATGTAGAACAGACTGTGCCATTCTAAGAACAGCGCTGCGCGTGACAGACAAGGATCTGGGGAAGCGCCACACACTGCTGTGTCTGGTAACAGGCTTCTGCACTCGCTCCTGATTCAGATTCACTCGAGGTTGTCAATTCTTCAGTGCTGTGCTGATCTATCCAGCCTAGAGACTCCTCTGAAGGAGGCCTTGCTTCAGAGCAAGAACATGATATGATTTAATGTGCTCCCGATTTTTATTTTATTGGCAATATTCTTTTGTGATGATATTTCGGGAAGTTGCCTGGAGTAGTTTCCACAGACACCACATCATCTTTTAAAAGGCAGGTGACATTGTTTGGCCTTGAGGGTCCTACATAGTCAGGACAAAGCAGGGACCATTGGCTTCACCAGGACAGACACCCAGGGAGGACACTTCTGCCATTCCTTCTGACAAGCAGTCTAGAAAACCCAGGCAAGAGTAATAATTAGGAAGAATGATTATAATGGATACAACTGACACTTGGGTTTTGCCATCAGAACCCTGGTATCTGATCCTTAGGAAGAAAGCTAAAGGACACATATTGATTTAACTAGGTCAGGGGTCATCAAACTATAGGACGTGGGCAGCTAACCAACTATCTGTCCAAACTTGCTGCTGGGACACGTCCATCAGATGCTGTGATCTACCATCCTGGTGAGGAAGCAGACATGGTAACGATGGACTTCTGCAAACATTTGCTGTGTGACCCTTGGAAGAATAAATTTGCCACACCCTGACACAGTTGATATGAGTAAACATATGGGTGGATGACAGGGTGTCCCTGGCTCCTTGTTCCTACCGGGACAGAAGATATGCCTTCTTCATCCACAGTAGCTCTTTTGGAAGCAGCATCCGATAGGCACGTCCCACAAGAGGAAATCGAGTCTACGACTGGAAACCCAGCCAACCACTCAGAGCTGGCAAAGTCATGGATCTTGGAGGCGAGGCAAAACCCGCCATTCAACTAAACCATTGTAAGTCCTAACTGTGTTCTAAATAGTGGTCCCTCTACCAAGTGCTAAGTGTAGGCCTCACCCCTCATGGACGAATATCTTTTTGCAACAGAGACCATTGCAAAAACCATAACCAATCAAAATGCAGAGTTGTGGAGCCAGTGCTAACAGATACATCTACAAAACACTCTCTAAGGCTTAGGGAATATTATGGAAAGGGGTCAGGGGGCAGGAAGATGGTAAGAGGACTCAGGAGTTTGCCGTGAGATTGTGCCATCTAGTAATGTCAGAAGCTACACCAATAATGTCTCACAAACATAACTGCTTACCCATGAGCTGAGCAAGGACAACAGTAATCGTCTTGCTAACATGAGAAAGTTAGCTAACATGCAAACATGGACAGGGGGAACCCCAAGAGACCCCAACCCCGCACAGGAACCACAGGTACCTAAGAAATACTGAGGGTGGAAATTTTCTTCAACAGGGAAGAGCACACCAACTTTTTTATCCAATACGAAATCATCAGCTTTAAAAACATACAAGTAACATCATACAGACTAAGGTTATGTTTATGAATATATATGTATGTATATGTATATGTATGTATGTATACATACACATGATATGTATGCATGCTTGTGGAACAACTATTAATGGAAAAGGAGACCATGCATTTTAAAGAGAGCAAGTAGCTATAGGTGGGAGGATTTGGAAGAATGAAAGAAAGAGGGAAATGATGTAATTGTATTATAATCTCCAAAATTAAGAGAAATTAAAGAAAATTAAGAGAAATTAAAAATAGGTAATAATAAAAATAATTCAAAATAAAAGACACTTTTAAAAGCCCGCACTAACCAGCCTGTACTGGTCCTCCAGGCAGTAGGTAGCATAAGAAGGAATGAGCACACTGTGGTCAGAACTGCTTGTTTCGGTCCAATCTAAAGAACGATAAGCTAGATAACATGCAATTGATTGAACTCATTGGTTTAGACATGCCTCGCTACCCGACGAAGATAACGCAATACAGGAAGCATGGCTGAGTTGCTATCTAATAGGCAACTGTCCAGTGGGCATCACCCACTGGTGGAATGGACTGAGGGGACTCATAGCACACATTATCCAGTAGAAGCCAGGGACATCCAGAAGCAGCAAGTGGAAATCCAACTTCAAGAGATTTAAGCAATGCAAAAAAAAAAAAAAAAAAAAAGGAGTTTGGTCAGAGCTGGAGCGTAGGTATGGTTAGAGAGAGCACTTAGGCACCACCCCTAGCATTCTACGAACAAACACATAGGGCTAGTGCTGTGGCTCAGTGGGTAAGGGTGCTTGCCACCAAGTCTGAGGACCTGAGTTCAATCCCCAGAACCCACATGATAGAAGGAGAGCCCCAACTCCCACAAAGTTGCTCTCTGACCTACACAGGAATGCCGTAACTTGGGCGCATCCCCACGCACAATTATAATTTTTAAAAACGTAAACAAACAAATAGAAAATAAATTAAGCAACATGCAATCATACAATCTTAGAAAACCAGATGTTTTCTCTTCGTCCTCACAAGCACGTGAGTCTTGTAATCAGAGTGTCCGGCACAAGTGGCAAGGATGTTAAGAGTACCTTTCTGCCGGGCGTGGTGGTGCATGCCTTTAATCCCAGCACTCGGGAGGCAGAGGCAGGCGGATTTCTGAGTTCGAGGCCAGCCTGGGCTACAGAGTGAGTTCCAGGACAGCCAGGGCTACACAGAGAAACCCTGTCTCGAAAAAAACAAAGAAACAAACAAAAGAGTACCTTTCCACTTCCATGAGGAATGTGGTTGACACATTCTTATTTACCCCGGAGGTAGCAAGTTATACAGCTGTGGAAACTAAGGCCTAGAGCAACTTATTCAAGGCCACTTAGGATGTTAATGGCAGAGCCAGAATTTGAGCTGTGTGAGACTTCAGAACAGGTTTTCAGTCCTTATGTTAAAGTCACTAGTAGAGGACTTAATCGAATAAGGCCTGGCTCAGCAGTTAAGATCACTGATTGTTCTTCCAAAGGTCCTGAGTTCAATTCCCAGCACCTACATGGTGCCTCGCAACCATCTCTAATGGGATTTGATGACCTCTTCTGGTGTGTCTGCAGACAGCTACAGTATACTCATATAAATAAAATAAATAAGTCTCTTTAAAGAAATAAAAAGGAACTGGACATCTCATACTACTATCCTAGAAGCAAATCACTTTCAGGACCCAGCTAGGCCGACTCCTGGCATGGCAATGTAGGGTGTAGAGTCATAGGGTGCTGCGTGTGCCTTGCATTCACATAGGCTTGTAGGAGGTGGGAAACGTCTGTGAAAAGTGACCTGCAGACAGAAGGGAAAGAGGAGGCAAAGGGCAATTTGTATCTCAGGCCTTCTCAAGGCACAGGGACAAACACTGTAGCAGCAATCTCCGTGCAGAAGACTGTGGAACCGTCACAGCAGCAGAGGAGAGGGCTTCCAGGGTCAGGGGGAAGGCAAGGTCAGAGAAGAAAGAAGTGGGCTGAGAAAAGATAATGCAGAGCTATTGCTGGCTTCGGAGCAGGGGAGTACCTTGATGAAAATAGCACTGTTGGAAGTTGATCCTGCTGGCTATGTGTAGGACGAACCTGGGCAGGCAGAAGTGGGAGGCAAAGAGCCCTGCTTTGCTGTGGCTGCAGCCATCCAGTCCCCTTGCAGTGAGTAGGAGGAGAGGAGGGACGGGCCAAGAAGAAAGGATAAACCAAAGAGGTGAGATGGAAAAAGAATGCGGCTGCCAGCTTCCTGGAGGCTCAGAGATCGCCAAGGAACTTAGCTTCGTCCCTGAGCCAATCAGTGGGGCCTCAGGAACTCCCGTTAACCTTGACCTCAAAGGAAGACTTCCCTCCTATGGAGGCTGAGTTTGGAAACTGCTTTTGGCTCTGTACCTGCGCTAACACTTGTCAATACGGAGTGTTGAAGACTCCACCGGCCTTCTCAGCATCTCCATCTTTGAAACTACAGGTATCACGTGACTGCGATTTCCTTTGCTGTGTTTCAGCATCTGAAGAGATGATGGGCCGTCAGAACGTGAGTGGCTTGTTTAGTGGATTGGACACATGACAGGCAGTGGTGTGTCACCGTTTCACAGAGAAATGATTATATGGTAAGTGTTGTTTAGATCTCTTGACCAACGTTGAATGAGGACATACATCCTTGCTTACTGTAAGAGAGCCACTCTAAGAAGGGAAAAGCTCCAAAAAATAACCCCACTTAGTTCTTCTGGTGAAAAACTCTTGGGTATTAGCGCACCGGGATTTATTGTCCTGTGTTGTGTTTTTGCTTAAGAAGTTTTAAGACGGGATCTCTGTGTACATCCCAGACTCAGCTCAAACTCATGGTCCTCATGCCTCAGTCTCCCAAGGGCTAGGATTGCAGGCATCTTCCACTATGTCAGGTAGAGGTCTAGCCTTACTAACAGGGATGCAAAACACATGTGAGTGGTTATGCCTTTAATCAAAACCTTTTCGTCGGAGAAGGGCTAAGAGAATCGAGGAGCCAGGGAACTAAGAAGCCAATGAAGAGAAGGACAGAATGGCCTGACTTTCAAGACACAGTCTGTCTCCAGAACAGGTCTCCCCGGAGTAGAGCCTCACGGACTCCTCTTGGTCTCTGAGGTTTCTTTTATATGACATGAAACAAACCTGTAGTATGATTGAACATAGTGACAGAGTCCCAGGGATAGGAGCAGGTGACAACAGAAAGGCAGTGTTCTGATCCCTCATGCGCCCCCCCCATCATGGACATACTTACCCCTGTAATGAGGACAGGCATCCATTTGCATCAGATTCCTGTTACAAAGACCACCTAAGCTAACAGTGTTTCTGACCAGCCATATCTATGTGAGACAAAGGAGGTTTTTCTGTCATTTCCAGCTTCTCACACATGGGGAAGATTTTTTTTTCCCAAGACAGGCTTTCTTCCTGACTGCCAAGAACTCTAAAATATTTTTTCCAGATTTGTCTCAGAAAATGCTAAGTCCCTATTATGTAGCTCAGATCACCAAGCAAATACGCGAATATACCCCCTAGGCAGTCAGAGCCTAGCGTTGAGCACCTGCACTGTAGGAAGCCATGGGTCATGAGACTTCTTGGATGCAGGAAGGCAGAGATCGAGGGAAAGCGCCACGCCCCCACCGCCGCCAGCAGCACCAGGTACTTGACTCTGCAACATTGGTTTCCAAAAGTGTTAACACTTGGCTAGATAATAAAGAAGAGACTCAGTTGCTCTTCTCAAGTCCTCCTTGTGGCCAAGAGGAAGAGGAAGTGGTCTAATTACAGAGGGCGGGGTTATGACTGGAGTGAGCAGACTAACGTAGAGGAAGAATGCCTCAATAATTAAACTGTCTCAAAATTGGGACAGTGAATTCCCAGTTGCCAGACCTATCAAAGCAAAAAGGTGAATAGATCGTGTCCAAAGAACAACTACCTCAGGCACTACTTGATACTGGGCCTCTCTCAGCACAGGAAACTCATCTCCTCCTTGACCTTCAAAATTGTCACCAAGTTAGTTTACCAGGCCTGCCATCAACCTCGCTGACTGGGAAAACAGCAGAAACGGGTTGGCCCTCAGTTTGAAGGCTAGACATTCAAGACCACTTGTCCAGCTGTGGCATCGAGAAGTAACATCTGTACCTCCTGACCCCTCCCCGTGAGTCTGTCTTTAGAACAGTTAGTTCTTCTGTATTAGAGGTTTTCCACAGTGCCTCAGTTTTACACATATGGTCCCTTAAACATATTGTTGCCAAAGAGCTTCATGTTCTGAGATACAAGGGGGTTAAGACTTCAAACAGAAACAAAAACCTTTTTGATAAGGATTTAGTCACAATTTACTGTTGAGCTGTTGTGAATGTCCGGGGAGAGAACCTCAGAAAGCCCAAATACAGTCAGCCCCAAGGCAGCTGCAGACATGGGTCAAAGTTTTTACCAGACAGGCCATTTCACCCAGATGAGATGGGTTCACTTCTAAGCACGTCACCCAGGTTTCCAGAATGAGGAGTTTTCTTGTAACTTACTGCATGCAACATGGGTGGGAACACACAAGCCCAGCCCGCTAACACCACGAACCCTTCTTGAACACACCACAGGTGCTGCCAGCAAATTCTGCAAGGCTGAGTCTTTAGGGTCATTCCTTTATGGAATTTACCACATATGTGTGTCTCATCCCTCATCCCACACTGTATTTCAATAGGTCCTCAGCGCATGGGGACCTCAGTGACTTCATGTCCTCATGTGGCAGCTAACAAGCCAAGATACTTGGGTATGCTTGAGCTATTCTTCTTCTTTCAATAAAAGTCAACAAAGCCAGCCTATTGGGAGTTTTGTTTTGAATCTTGGTACTAGAGTCAATATTCCTTTCCAAAACGCTACCTCCATCTGCTTGCTCAGCCCACATCTATGAAGGCAAACTTACTTGGTAATAGGGGCTTTGCTGATGTAGTACATTAAGATGGGGTCACATTGGATGAACGTGGGCTATAATCCAATATGACTGGTACCCTTATGAGAAGAGAAGAAAAGACCTAGATAAACACAAAATACGTGATAACAGAGGCAAGGATCACTACTCTACCACAACTCAAGAGAAACCCAGAGTTGCTGATACGGCCAGACAGGACTGAGGCATGGAGCTCACGCCCCTAACACATTCTGAGGTGGTCCTGCCAACACCTTGATTAGAGAGGCCTGTGAGGCAAATCTTTGTTGTTGTATGCCGCAGTATGTGGTCTTTATTACAGGACACACAGATACTAACACACTCAGGACAAAGACACCCATGGCTTGCTCTTGCCAATAGTCTACCCTCCATTGTTATTACTAACATAGGTAGAATAGTAAAATAGCAATGAACCTTTCCTCTGGATCCTGGTTTTCTACAATGCTGCAGCAACTCCCAGGAAGTAAATGCAGCCGTTGTTAATTCTGCTTTTCAAGACAGGAAACGAAGAGACCAGTGGGTTAAAATGACTCGGTGAAGGTCAGACCACTGGGCTGGAGGACTGTGAATCAGCTGCAGGCTTGTCGGCCCCAAGAGCCCCTGCTGTCCAGAATATTTACCTTATACTGAAAAGCTCGCAATTTGCAGATATCAAGGCTTTATCCCAAGGTTATAGACAGAGAGAGCATGGTCCCTTTGCCAAAACTCTCAGTGCTTTCTGTTTTTGGAATCATTTGCAAAATTGTCATTTGGAATTTGTCTTTGATTTCACCCAGAAATATTGACACATATGCTGTTGTGACAAGGCAAAACAGTCATTGTGCGTAGTTTTTCGTGAATCCAGAAATTAAATTTAACTGCATTTGGCTGTAATTCATCTAAAATTTAAAATTAATATGAAAAACATTGCTTTATTTTCTAAAGCAAGTCATTTCAATACAAGTGTAATTTGGATATTTAAATATGTCATAATGACAACTATATCCATACTTCATGGGCTTTGTAGGAGAGATGTGTACACAGCATAGACTTCAGCAATGCAAAAATTAATAAACATGTATTAGTTCTTATCAAACAGAAGTGGGGAACCTATAGTTTTATCTTATACTATCTGGAATAAAATTTTATTTTATTTATAATTACTGGGCACTTATATGTGGGATAATATTGTATTTTATTTTTAATTACTAGGCATTTATGTGTGGGAGTATGATATGTGAGTGTAGGTGTGCACACAGCATGGTGCACACGGGCAGGGTGCACACAGCATGGTGCACATGGGCAGGTTGCACACATGTACAGTCACTTTTAAGACAACTTTTAAGAGCCATTCTCCCCTATCTTTATGAGAGTTCAAGAGGTGGAGCTTGGGGCCTTTGGGCTTATGCTTTTACTCATGAAACCATCTCACTGAGCTCCGACTGAAATATATAAATACACATTACACACTGCTTCATACTTTCTCTCCTCTTCCTTTTTTGCATGCACTCTGGGAAGGCCTGGTCATACGTCAATCAAGGTTTCTTAAGCTTAGCCATGTGTTCATCTGGATCTCCCAACCTTGACACTGCTGACGTTTAGTGATAGATCCTTCTGTGCTACCCTGTGAGTCCCAAGCTGTGTAGCAGCCTTGGGGACATCCTATCGCTGGATGCTGGTGGATAATCCACTCAACCCACAAAACACATCTCCAGATACTACCAATGCTTCTTGGGAAAGTTTTAAGCACCATAATAGATGGCACCACATGTCTAAGTTCTTTCTGTCGTGAAGCTGAAAGACTGAATGCTGGTCTTGGACTCAAGCCACATTGAAACAATAATTCTGTAGGCAAACAGGAGGGTGGCACAGATAATAAATTGTCCAGCACATTCCACATCTCTGCTCCTCGCAGGCCCAGCTCCTGGGGGAATTCGTGTGCCGTGATCCTATCTCCTTCCCCAGTTCCATGCCAGTCTGATACTACTGCTCCTCTCTCTGCTTTTCAAAGATCTGCTCCAGACTGACCTGCACTAAATGAAAGACACAAGAACCCTCTCTCAGTGGAATCAGCCAACGTATTGCAATCAATAGCAGCCAAGCAATCTTTGGGCTAAGAAGAATCAATCCCTAACATAGTAGTGGTTTACCTTAGCATGATTATGTGTGTTAAATAATGTATTTTTTTATTCTCCAAGAAAAAACACACAAGGCCAATCTTGCCACCAAGATCTGACCACCCTCATGCTAACTCTGTGTGTACCAGGGATGCTATAACAAGGGGATCACCTTTGTCCTGTGATCGCATCTTCCAGAGACGCAGTAGGCACTGTGTTTGTTCAGTCAGCTCTCTACATCCATAAGTCCTACATCCATCCACTCAACTAACAGAGTACAAACAGCTAGAATGAAAGGGGTAGGGGATAGCTCGGTCGGCATAATGCTTGCCTAGCATGTGTCAGTCTCTGGGATCAATCTTCAGTACTATAAAGCAGTGCGTGATTGTAATTCTAGCTCTTAGAAACTGAAGGCAAGAGAATTTAAACTCCTAAGACGTCTGGGGCTCATAGTGAGTTCAAAGCCAGCCTGGGTTATAGGAGACCTTATCTCAAAAACAAACAAACAAACAAACAAAACAAGACAAAAAACAAAATAAACTAACTGTACTAAACATGTATATACCTCTTTTCTTGTCATTATTCTCAAAATAATACACTATAACTATACAGCATTTATACTGCAATCGGCATTATAAGTAACCTAAGAATGCCTTAACATATGCGTAGTGTGCACAAAGGCACATGCAGAGATAAGAGACTTGAGGATCACAGATCTTGGTATCCTCAGAGGTCCTAGAACCAATTCCCCAAGATTACAGAAGGATGGTTGTATATCTAGAGCAAATAGATAATATTGGGCGAAGGGAATAAGAGAGCAGTTTTTTTGAATGGTGGTAGCCATAATACCCTGGTTTGGTTTGGTTTGTATGTTTATACATGAATGTAATGCACTCATGTGTGTGTGTGTGTACACTAGTGTGTGTACTCATGCCCACATGCATAGAGGGAGAGAACTTCACTTGTGTGTGTGACTATGAATGTGGAGGCCAGAGGATGGCCTTGGGCATCATCTTCAGAAATGCTCCTTTGAAGCAGGGTCTCTCGTTGGCTTGGAACTGACCAATTAGGTTAGGTGAATTGAGCAGTGAACTGCAGGGCTCCATCTGTCTCCATCTGCCTAGTATCTGAACTCCAAGCAAATAGCCTCACGCCTGGCCTTTTTACATGGGTTCTGGGACTCAGGCTCAGGTCTGCATGTTTGTGAGGCAAGCAAGCACTTTACCAACTGAGTTATCTCACTAGCCTCTTCGTAATGCTGTTTTTCTGTGACACTCGTCTCACTGCAAATGGTGACCATGGTAGTTACAGGTAGCCTATAGGTGAGGAGATCTGTAAGAATGTGTGTGGGAAGGGAAAGATGGGATGATGAGGAAACACGCTGTCTATCCCAGGAAGGACAGCCTGAAAGTCATGGAGGAGAGCTATTTTCAATTTCCAAGATGTGCCAAACAGATGTATCAAACACCAGAGGCTCACACTCCACCATCTCAACAGTGCTTGAGGACAGAACAAGAAGCTGGTCTCAGACATATCGTGCTAAACGAGGCAGGCTACTCGCCGCACTGGTAAAGCACTTGAGCACTCTTCATGCGTGGTACAGACGGCGCCATTTTCTCACAATGGCTCAGTTCTGAATTCACTGTTTAAAAGTTGTTAAAACGGCCTTTCAGGGGGGACATTCATTTCTGAGCACATCTGAGATTTCTCAGTGGGTTTTGACCATTATTCACCCTCCAGCTCCGCTTATACGTATTTACTCTGTAGGTGGTTTCCTGTTCCAGATGCAGGGAGGTTATCTTTACCACTGCAGTACCTTTGTGGAATCCAAGTTTGCTGCAGCCTCAATCTTTCTGGTACTTGATTTCTGTTGTAAATCCCAAAGTATTCATTAAGACGGAGTCCCTTGCAGCACACGTGTAGCCCTGTCAACAGCTCAGCTGCCGTGGTTGCTAACTGACAGCAGTTACTCAGCCTTGCAAGGATGGGGGTGGTGGTGAGGAAGAAAGACCAATTAGGCTCTCCTGAGATCCAGGAGGACACGATGATGCTCACAAAGAGAGCACTTTAGAGACTGCTCTGCGTGTACTCTTTTGGAGGAGTCGAGCGTAACTGTGGACTCTGGAACTCTGCCGACTACACACTTGTGCTCTGCTCTGCTCTGGGGTTATTTCTGTACCTTGCCTCTTCGTTTCAAAGGTACCCTCGTGGTTTCCCATGGCCTTGGGTGTCTGCATGTGCTGGAGTCCACGGGCATGTGTGTACCATTGAATGATTTCTACACTGATTGCTGTTCTCTGGGCAATGCCCTGTTAAAGGGCAAAACAAATTCTCTTCTAGAGCAACAGGGGGTTGAAATATAACATGGAAAACCCCAGGGTAGGTTAGAAACAAGACGCTGCTCCTGAATAAGTCACATGCTGCTATTTGAATTTATGCCCTGGGGAAAAGTTGAAGAAATCAGAAAACACAGTTCATTATTATTTGTGTAGATTATGCAAACTTTGCCTTTTCTTTAAAAAAAAATGAATAAGTTGCAAAAGATCGGGGCAGGATTTTGGACGGCGTGTAAGTGGGGATTAGCTAGCAGGGTGTTGATTTATAAATGGCAACAAGCGATTCCTTATGTCTCCACAATGGTTGTGTCTCCTGCACAATAATTCCCAGTGTTCCTTTTTGAAAGCCCTCGGTACTCAGTTAGCCCCGAGGTGTAATGTTTGATAATGTAGCTGCTGCTTCTGTCACCGCATTTTGTACAAACGCATTATATGTGGCCTGGAATAGTAGAGATTTATGTATGGGTATGGAAAATAAGAATCAGCATTGATTAAAAGCCCCAGATAGACCATCCAATACCGCCCAAAGAACATCAGTTATTTTGCATTTTGACGTGGCGATTGATAACTCATAAATGCAAGCAGGAATGACAAATGCGGATGGAAACTGGCTTTGACAAAAACGATAACAGTATCAGTCTCCAGGGGCGGCGGAGGTATAAGCAGGAGCTGTTTAAAATATTTAATCATTTTATGAAGGCTGCAAGATGTTGTTTGACCCTGAAGGAGCGTGAATGTCACATGGATAGAAATGGCCAAGTCTTTGAAGTGAAATAAAAAAAATGGTGTTATTATAGATCCTTCTTGACACCCTATCATTTTTGTATAGGATTAAAAATATGTATACAAAGCACCAGATAAAGAGCTTCTGCGGCAGATGTCTGGGTTGACGAGAAAGGAATTTTCACTTCAGGATCCCAACAAATTTTTATTTTCTCCCAAATAGGCAGAATAGAGACAGGAGTTCCTACTGGAAAAGATACCTTCAAATTTTCTTTGTTGTTGCTGATGTTATTTAGGGTGTGTGTATGTGTGTATGTGTGTGTGTGTGTGTGTGTGTGTGTATGTGTTTGTGTGTGTGTATGTGTTTGTGTGTGTATGTGTGTGTATGTGTGTGTGTGCACGAGCATGTGTGTGTATATGTATGTATGTGTATGTGTGTGTGTATGTATGTACACGTGTGTGTATGTGTGTGTATATGTCTGTACATGTGTGTGTGTGTGCATGAGCGTGTGTGTGAGCAGGTATGTGTTTATGTGTGTAGATGCGCATGTGTGGGCAGGCACCTTCATACATAATCGTGTGTCCCCACATATTGAGGTCAATGCCATTGCTTAGCAGCTGGATAGTTTTTTGAGAGCATCTGTATCTGGAGTGGAAGTCACAAAGTAGGCTAGGCTGGCTGGCCAGCAAGCCCCAGGGATTCATCTATCTGCCTCCCCTGCACTGAGATTACAAATGCACACCTTCCTGGCTTTTCTATGTGGGTCCTGTTATGAATCTGATTTTGGCTGCTTGTGTGTCAATCACTTTACAGACTGAGGCATCATCTCTCCAGTTCTGATAAGTTTGGTTTTTAAATCAGAGGTAAATACCCTTTTGTTTCTGCTTCTCAGGGCCCACTGCTCAAATTCTGTTTTATCCCTCATCCCGGGCATCTTTCATGAACAGGGTTTTGTGTTCGCAGTATATGTTTGTATAAGATGAGTGTATGAAGCTTATGTAGCGATAAATAAGCCGGGATGTGTTTTATACACCAGAGTCCACGCTGGATTGACTTGGTTCTCATCTGCTCTACGGTGCTAAGTTTACCAGGTCAGCCTAGCCTTTGCTTCTGTGTGTAACCAGGTAGCATCTCGGTGGCATACCCCCCTCATCTCACTGGGTCTTTCTGTAGCACAGAGGTGAAACACAAGGCTGTGCACCAGATTCCCCAGTGTCTCTGGGATTCCCTGCTCCCATCTGATTTGTCTGCTGTGACTGTATGTCAGGAATGGTCGCTCCTAGCATGCTTTTCCTCTTTACTAAGTGTGCATGGCTCCTCATAGGGGCTAGTATTTAGCTGTTCTTAAATATTTTTGCCATTAATTTGTGGACTGTTCTAGAGTGTTCGTGGTAGCTGCAGTTACTGCTCTTGGCTGAAGGACTGGGTTCCTGGGGTAGAAGCTGCACATGTGCCTACAGATCATGGGGCAGGAAGGTATCTGTTGGTTCCATGAAACAACATAACTTAGAGAAGAAAAGGTTTACTCTGGTCGTCGTGTCCCCGGAGGCATGGCAATAGTCATGGGAAGTGTGGTGGCAGGAAATAAGATGACCACATTCCATCTACATATGTGACACACAGGGTGAACAGAGTGTGAGAAAACCAAGGCCCACTTCCACTGACACACATCCTCCCAGGGAGGCTCTAAATTCCCAAGACCTTCCCAAACAGTATGGCCACCAACCAAAGAGCAAGTATTCAAATACATGAGTCTATGGGAGACATTTCTCATTTGAAGCCACCACACCCATCAACCTTTATTCGTACTGTGAGGAATATCCCCTCAGGGGATTCTTCTGTTCAGGTGAAGTGGGGATACCTGTCTGAGACTTTCTGATGTCACCCCTCCCACATCCCTGCATATCCACCTCACAACCCGTCACAGCTTCACTTATAGACATACACATGCAAACATACATGCTATAAAGGCACACACACTCGTCTACTCATAGCTTCTCCCTACCCTCTGCTTCCTCTACCTTTGCTTCTCTGTCTCCTCCACTACAGCCTCCACTGACCCCTGGAGCAAATCCTGCCTCCACCATATACCCTGGGTGTACCAGGCATATCTTGATTTCTGGTATCTGGCCTTCAAAGCTGTCTGTCATGAATTCCCTTGTTTCTGCCACAGTCTGTGTGACCTTGTTAACTGCAGTTCTGGGAAACTAGGAAGCTCTGTGAGGATGATGCAAACGCTTATTCCTGACAGCTCAGAGGCCTTGGATGTAATCACAAGCGTTCTCATAAGGAAGCCAGAGGGGATTTGATGAGAGAAGGTGGCCATGTGGTAGAACATGGGGGGTGGGGGGGAGAAATGACCAGCTGTTGGCTACTTGGAAGATGGAGGCTGTGATTAGAAGCTGAGGAATTAGAACAGTACCAAACATTGGCAGTTTCTTCTCTTCTGAAACACTTAAGAGTCAGCCCTGCTCACACTCTGGTTCCCACTCACTGGGGATATCTTCTAGTGTCCATAAATATGGCACAATAAATGTATGTTGTTTTTAGATATTGAGTTGAAATATTTTGTTATAATTAACATAAGGAAACTGGAAAGGAATTTTAATCCAGCAACATGGCTGCTCTGGCAAGGGACATCATGCAAAGACCTTCTAGGTCTGTGTGATCTGACAAGAATGACACGCCTCTAATCCCTCTGGCTGGAATACAGACTTGCCTTTAGTACACACCTTTAGCCCCAAGAAGTGAAGGTAAAGTTGGCTTGAAGAAGGAAGCACTCATGTTTGAAAGTGATGTCTAATTTGGGGTGGGGGCAGACAAACTGATAAATCAGGGAAAAAAGTTGACAGAGTGAGTCAGAGATAAGACACGTCCAACTCTCACAAGAACAGCACAGGAGGGAGAGGAAGAGTGAGTCAGGGTTGAGTCAGTTGGCCCAGTGCAGTTGAGTTCAGCTGAGGTCATTTATGAGTTCCATCCACGCAGTGCAGGTCAGCAGAGGCAGTTGAAGTTAGAGAATAAGAAGGAGCCAGAAGATTAGAACAGATTGCCAGAGTTCGTTTGAGGCCAAGCACAGCAATTCAGTCAGTCAGAAGCTGAGAAAAGCCAGCTTGAATCAGTCAGCTTGGAGAACAGCTGAGTTGAGCCAGCCAGCCAGAGTTCAGAAGAACTAGGAAGGGTGAGCTTGTTCAGCAGTCATCTTCCCAGAGGACAAATTCTCAGAGGAAGTCAAAGTTACTTTTATAGAAAATTAACAGAGTCAACACAGGCTACCTATGAGGAAAGGCTCAGGTAATCATCTTCCTAGCTATTCCTGTTGCTCCACTAAGACTCCATTCAAAGAAGCATCAAGATGTAGCAGCACTCACATGTCCCTTTCCCACAACCCCATCCCATAGATGCAGCCTTTAGTAGGGAGGTCACTATGTCACCCTAGTTCAAAACCACAAGTGCTACCAGATGGACAGGAACCCTGAAGCTAGCTGTCATAACCGTTAGTAACCTGAGCTGCCCACTCCCATCTAGCCTCTAGCACTCCCTCAGACAGCCCTTGTTCCAACCACAGGCTTACCGCTGCCTCTCCAGAAGTCTTGTTGCTTAGGTCCTTATACTAGCTGGTTTTGTGTGTCAGCTTGACTCAAGCTAGAGTTATCACAGAGAGAGGAGCTTCCGTTGAGGAACTGCCTCCATGAGATCCAGCTGTAAGGCATTTTCTCGATTAATGATCAAGGAGGGAGGGCCCATTGTGGGTGGTGCCATCCCTAGGCTGGTAGTCCTGGATTCTATAAGAAAGTATGCTGAGCAAGGTGAAGGAAGCAAGCCTGTAAGTAACATCCCTCCATGGCCTCTGCATCAGCTCCTGCTTCCTGGCCTGCTTGAGTTCCAGTCCTGACCTCCTTTGGTGATGAACAGCAATTTGGAAGTGTAAGCTGAATAAACCCTTTCCTCCCCAACTTGCATCTTGGTCATGATGTTTGTGTAGGAATAGAAAACCCTGACTAAGACAGTCCTGGAACACTTCCTCCCTTCTGCTTGTAAAAACACAGCTTAGATTGTAGGGAGAATTTTTGCTTTGTTTTCTTTTCTACCTCCATGCTGTGTGCTGAACACAATACCAGCAGGAAATCCACCACCATTGAGCTACATACCCAGTCTTCTTTTTACTTTTTTTTTTTTTTTTTTTTTTTTGGGACAGGGTCTCACTAAGTTGCCTAGATAGTCGTTGAAATCACTCTGTATCCTAGGGCAAATCTTGAACTTGTTGTCTACCTCCTACTTGGAACTGCTGACTTGTGCCATAAGACTTGGCTTCTGGGATGACTTATCAAGACTTCCAGCCTATACCAACACCTTTCACTGACCAACTTCTCATTCTAACTAGCCTCAGTTCACTATACAATAACTCCCTGTGACGTCATATGGGTTTCTTTTATATTCCCTAGCTAGATTGTGTATTTCTAAATGGTGCTGCACAAGGCTAAAATAGAATCCATATTCTGGTTTCATCTCTCTGGCTATGCTAAAAGACCTAAGCAACTTAGTGGACGAAGGGCTTATATTAGCTCTCAATTCCAGGTTGCAGTCCATCCTAGCAAGTGAGTCACACTGCTAGGAACTTTTCTACCAAACCGCTATTCACATCACATGCATAATCAAGAGCAGAGAGAAATGAATGTGCACACACTCATTTGCTTGTTCTTGCTTATGCTCTGCTTGATTTATCAACTCTTGATACAGTTTAAGACACCCCACTGCCTAGGGCAGCCATTCTCAACCTGTGGGTTATGGCCCCTTTAAGGGTCACATATCAGATATCTGCATTACTAGTCATAACAGTGACATAACTACAGTTATGAAGTAGCAACAAAATGTTATGATTGCGGGCTCACCACAACATGAGGAACTGGATTGAAGGGTCACAGCGTTAGGAAGTTTGAGAACCACTGGCTTAGGGAAATGGCACCAGTCACATTAAGCTGGATCTTCCAATATTAATTAGTCAATTTAATCAAGACAGACTCCCACAGACATGCCTACCATCCAACCCAGTGTAGACAATCCTGTCTTCCCAGGAGATTCTAGGTCATGTCAAACCGACATTTAAAGCTAACCATCGACGTCTTTATACACGTAAGGATTATAGTTCAGCTGTGAAGATAAAACATCTGAACAGAACAGATCGATCTGATAAGAAGTCTAAGCAACCCTAGAACACGGGACTAGAAGCCAAAAGAATTCAGTTCTGGCTCTGGTTCTGTGCCTGGGGAAGCCCATCTGCCCTGCCAGATTCTTTTCTCATCATCTATAACCTTAGTTAGACATGAGCTGAGGTGACCTCTAATATCTCTGCCATCTCCACATCTCATGATTCAGACCTGGCATGAGATGGTGCTCCTAATTGGGAGACACCTTTCTCCTGGGCCAACAACTCTGCCAGGGCCTGTGTGAGTCACGGTTCCCCATAAGCACCGTGTGGCAGGCTATTACTCATTATGCAAACCTAGGTCGAGTACACTTCAGAGCTAGGGAAGCCCTACTTGCCACCAAAGCCTCTGTTGGCACTGAAACCTTGACAGCCATCCCTGACTTCTGTTGCCTTGGCAGGCTGCAGTCAAACAAGGCACTGTCATCCAAGGCCCTGGAACATGGGATGCAGAAAGCCAATCTGGTATGGGCATGTGACGAAGATGTAAACTAAGAGAGAAGCTGGTGAAGCCATGGCTTGTTCTTACCATCCCCAACCATGGGCCCTGAACTTCACAGTTAGCTCCTGGAAATTTTTGAGTGCAGACATATTGCTCTACCTAATTCCAAGTACAAGGTTATCAATAATGAGTTCCTGAGTCACAGTCAGTCATTTCAGTATCCTCATGACAACAGTGGACATGCTGGTAGGGATAGACAGCAGCCCACAGAGACATGAGGAAGGTCACTTGGAAAAGAACCTGGTGTGGCTTCCAAGGAAACGATGGCATATCAACAGCAATGATCCCTGTGAACTACAATCCAGCATTTTCCCCCAAAGCCATTATCTTAGTTTTGTTCCTGTTGCTCTGATTTAAAAAAACAAAACAAAACCCTGACAGAAGCATCTCCAAAGAGAAAGGCTCACTCTTCCAGATTACATCCTACCATTGCAGAGAAGTGAAGATAGCAGGAGCTCAGAGCAGGATGTCTCAGGACATCCACAATCAAGAGCGGACAGCATTACAAAATTAATGTATGCAGCCTAGTGCTCAGCTCACTTTTCTCCACTATTATACAGCCAGGATCCCCTATTCAGAGAATGGTGCCACCCACAGTGGACAATTAACTTTCTACTTCAATTAACATAATCCCCATAGGCCATCCTAATAGGGACAGTCCCTCATTTAAAACTCTCTTCCCAAGTGGTTCTCGAGTGGTATCAGGTTGACTAACATCACAGCTATTAGATGCCTTTTGTCTGGCTAGTGTTCTCCATAGTAGCTGAGAAGTGCAATGCATGAGTGTTCCTGCTTATACCTACGGTCAAGAGGGTTTCCTGTCTCCACAACAGGTCTGATTCAGAGCTGCTCAGGCGTGTCTGTCACACATGAACCCAGACAAGCTTCCTCAGTTGGGGTGAGCCGACAGGTCTTGAGATCTTCAGTCTGACTCACCATGCAGATGCGAGGGCATTGTCAAGAAACGCTCCGACTCTTCGTGTTAAGTACATCTTATCACGTAAGTACAGTTACTACCTCTCCCTATCGAAGGCATTTGCATGCAAGCCTTTCATCTTAGAGTTACAGTTGTAACTCACCCCAGTACTGGCTGGGAAACACTATTGACCACTCTATCCTCTAGAAACTTCCTCAAGGATAGAAATTCCCCAAAAGCTATGTAGCACCCTGGGATAGCCACCAGGCAAAAGTAACTTCTGAGCACTTTAAACATTGGCATTACAGCAAGGAGCTGATTTTTAGTTTGACTTAATGCATGTGTATTCAAATCTAAAACTACAAAGCCATGTGTGGATAGTGGCCCCACACATGATGGTACAATTTCTCATGCTTCCTTCTGATGTCTCAGTGTCATTAATTTAACTGGCATTGGAGTGGACTCTGAACATTTTTGTAGCACTATTCTAATGACGTAAAGAAGAAAGATGGAATAAAAATTAAGGTGCTACTGCTGGTCACACCCTTGGTCTTCCCAGCAGGTATCATGGGTACTTTATACATGAATCTTTTTCCATGCCCACGATAAGCAACAAGAGCCTTTCATAGATGAGGAGTCTGAGACTAGGAAAGAGC
This sequence comes from Mus caroli, assembly GCF_978045245.1. Lineage (NCBI taxonomy): Eukaryota > Metazoa > Chordata > Mammalia > Rodentia > Muridae > Mus > Mus caroli. The sequence goes on from NW_028227274.1 coordinate 82,058,727, forward strand.
ATACAGTGACTAAGTTCTACAGACAATAAGTGGTAAAACCAAAGCAGGAATCCCAAGTTAAATGGGATAGATCTCCTGAGAGGAGATAGCATGTGGACTGACTCTTACAAGATTCAGTGCGGGCTGGGGAGTGAGTGTGAGCGGAGTGAGGGTGAATCGATGTGAAAGAGTGAATGGCATGTGTGAGGATGGAGTTCACCACATGCACTGCACTGTGGCATCTGACGGGGAACATGGCAGGGTATACCCTAGGGAAGGAGTGACCAAGAGGGCAGGGAAAATGCTGATCTACCAGATGGGATTTTACCTTGAGGGTCATGAGAATGCCAAAGGGCTAAAGGGACAGAATATAAATGTGCAGTAATTACAAGGTCTTAGGTGGTAGAAGAAGAACACAGAGAAGCAGGAGGACTTCAGGAAATGGGGAGGACAGGAAGGAAACAGGACCCTTAAGGAATAAGCGGTCTGCAGGGCTTTGGAAGTCGTGCACTTGGACAACAGGCAGACTGGGCGATCCCAGATTCCAGACCCGAGGACTTAAGGCAGAGGCTGCTGTGGAGACTCTGTATTCCCTAACTAGAGGTGATCTCTCAGCTGCTCAATTAGCGCCATTCCCTATGGGAAGTTTCATTCAACTCCGGTGAATCCCAGGCCTCACTTATGGACTCTCAGAAATGAAGATGCCTCCAGAGACTTCTTCCAGAACAGGAGCACCCAGAGTCCCTTCTACCACTCAGCTTCTAGTGGTGCCTACCAAAAATAACTGTAGGAGTTTTCAATTTTTTATTTACTTGATTTATTTATTTTGTTTTTTCTTTTTATTTCTTCATTTTTTAGGCAGGGTGTCACTGTGTATCACAAGCTAGCCTGGAACATACCAAACAACCCAAGCTGGCCATGAACTCATAAAAATTCTTCTGCCTCACTCTCCTCATTTCTGTGATCACAGGCATACAGGTAAAAATTTTAATTAATGTATTTTTCTCACTATCGATGTGCTCTAGCATCAATAGTGCTTTAAATTACGTGGCTATTGACATGTGACTTGATATTTGTAGGGTTCCCAGTGCCCACTTAGTCGGTCCTGAGGACAAAACTAGTTTTTATTCTAACAGAGAACATTTAGTTTGCCTTTCCCCCTATTTTGGCAGTTGTTCTGGGGTTTTGAAATCCTCAGTGATGGAGACAATGGGCACCAGAGCACAGCCATCCTGGAGGTCACTGTGTGTATTATGACACACCCACATTGAAAAAAAGAAAGCCAATCTCACTTCTTGATGAAGCCCTAAGGATTACCACTTTGTTGAGTCTTGATCTTCAGTGCTCTCGTCACAATTCTGCGTGATGAAGTGGGAACCCTTGCCACAAAAGAAGATGGCACCCCAGGACCAGCATTTGTGCTACTGTTGGGTCAGGACCAGAATGAGAGGCTTTCTCATGGAACACCATTTCATTACCTCAAAAGAACAACTGTGGTTATTCGCCCGTAGGAATTTGGCAAACGTTTTCCCACAGGAAACAAAGTAAGCCTGTAACTACAGAGAAAATAACTGACAATAACTATTGACAAGGAAAAACTTCAATCTCTAGAGAAAAATATAGTATTTGTAAAAATAGAGGCTGTGAGGTGGCTCAGTGGCTAAAGACACTTGCCATGTAAGACTTCTGCCTAAGTTCAATATCCAAAACCCCACATAAAAGTAGGGCCAGAGAACCAAATTCACAAAACTGTTTTGTGATCTTCACATGAGCTCCATGGCATATGCCACACACATACAGACATGCCACACACCACACATGCGTACACATGCAAATGCATGCATGCTTTCATGCACACACATGCATGCACACATGTATGCACACTCATCACATGCACACACACACAAAATTATAGTAATAAATAATTTTTTAAGAATTTATAACAGACTGAATATCATGACATTGACAACTTCACAAAACAAATTTTTTTTTCTGGTGAGATTGTGTGGCATTAATCATGTGGTATTTTAATGGTGCATAATGAAGATGTGCATGGCTCTGTAGACAAACGCTTTTGAAAGAATGCACAATTTTAAACCAGTGGTTTGTAAGCGTGTGTGTAATGATTCTGCTAACAAGGATGGTAACAACAAGGAGAAGCAACAAAAACCAATTGGGGTGGGATCCTTTCCTTACCTCACCTACACAGCCTCTGCCATCCTGAGAGTTCTTCGTTCTACAACTGGAATATTGAAAAACAGAGCAGTAGGCATCCCAAAGAAGGGTGTTTCCTGTCCTGTGGTGAGCGACTTTCATAGTGATCACATTGGGAATAATCTTAACATGAACCATCATTCAAACGTCTCATGGTTCCTTCTGATACTCATCCCACTAGCTGGCTGCTGACAAAAGACAAGGAAGCTGGCCTCATGCAGCCATGGGCCTTGAAGGACAGCCAGCAGGAGGCCTCCACTTCTGGATCTAGACATTGACTGGGCCAAGCCCAGCATTGAAGGGAGGAGGTTGTAGCACCTGCTGAGTAAGGCCATTGTGGGAGTGTCCATACCCAGCATCAAACTGATGACAGCGTTGGGAACTGACTGCGATCCATCTAGAACCAGAAGGAACAACATTGTTCTTAAGAAGTGACCCAAGGATTTTAACAACCGTTTCTGGTGTGGGGGTAGGGTATGAACTTCATAATGGCATGAACCTAAAGTTCTGTGACCAACAAGGAATTCCTGCAATGCCTACCTCTCCTCTCCCACCCTTGCCTCCCACACTGTGTAGATGATTGTTTCTACAAATCCACATTAATAAAAGCAATGGTAACTAAAACCAGGAGTCATTTAGAGAGAGTCCAATAGGCTCTGGCCACTCCTGCATGTCTCATAAAGAGGAGACGTTGCATACCAGGGGTCACCAGGGCTGCCCACACCCATCCCTCCCCTCTGAGCGATGTAGTGCTGGCATCAGGCTACCCAATGGAAGAAAGCCTTTGCTTCTAAGAAGCCATTAGGAAAGTGCTCACTGGGTTTCCAGAGCGTTGCTGAACTCTTCCCGGAGGAGGACAGCACATTACCAGACCCCTAACTATTTTCCAAAGAGGTGATTTCAAGACCCGGGTGTACTGCCCAGTCATGTAAGTTGATGCTTTTCCACCATCTCTGACTAGGGTTAATCGCAAAGTAAAGGGCACTGAATATTCTGGAAGATTAAGGAGTTTCCACATGGCCAGAGTTTGGAGTCTTAAATCATTGCTTCTTATGGTGGAGAGGAGGGTGTGCAGGGGGGGGGGGAGGTGAGCGAGTCAGCACCAAAGATGGATTATCTCATTCCAGCTGTCCTGACTCTGCCCATCAAACCATGCAATTAGCAGCCGTCCAAATGGAGAGCCCTCGACCAAAACAGAACAGAGTCCCCTTAAAAGGACTTGCCGACAAGGCCTCTTGGGTACAGGTTTGTAGGTCTTTCTGAAGACGATGGTGAAATTGGACGTTTGTGTCCTCCTGCCTCTCCTCCCTACCTGTTCCCCTCCCCCACCCACTGAGGCCCTCTTCACATCCTTATAACAGAATCGGAGGCAGTGTGTAATTATACAGCAGAAAGAAACTGTCAGAGGGTGGCTGAAGTTGCTTAAATTGTGCTGATTTACAGAGATAAGAGACTTTTCCCTAACTCAAAAACAAAACCGAACCAAACCCTCCTTCTTTTTCCGGAACGGCAAACAATCTCCCCCCAAAGTCAGCTCCGTTTCTGAAAGTCATTGCTAGTTTTCTAATCTCCGAGTCATTAGATAACAGATAGAACTCCACACTCTCTGCCTCCAAATGTTTATGGTCTGCAATTCATTCTTAATGAGCTCGCTCCACGTCTTTATTCTTCCTCGCACCCTCCTGCTGGGAAGTGTCTTGCTCTGCCTTGCCTTGCCATAATGATTCCACAATCATTTCAGAGCCATTTCTCCTGCCTTATGTAATTCTGACACCACAGAAGAGCCCAACTCACTGCCTCACAGTTGGAAATGTAACCTTTAATGTATTAATTTCTCTTGCTCAAAACAATTTAACCTCTGTCTTGGTTTTCTGATTGCTAAGTGTTCCAGTCAAATGCCTCTTAGGTTTTTTGGTCCTGGAGGGCTTGCTCCTACCCAATTCATGTACAACAAACTCTGCCTCGCTGGGATGAACATGCTGGGCTCCCTCACATGCTAACCATCCATCCATTATCTTTCTCATGATTGCCTGTCTCACTCTCAAACATCTCCCTCCCTCAGAAGATTAATTAAAGGAGTTTCAAGTGCAAGTCAACACTGCATATGGAGAAACAAATCGTATGGACCCAGAAGACGGAGGTGTCCTGGAGTGACCCTCTTATCCCTTCCTCCACTACTGGACCAAATGACTAGATCAGTATCGCTAAGGAGCAAATGTTCCTAAGATGTGTGCAACCCAACAGACTCATCCTTACAAGGATCACAGGGTGTGAGATGGAAAATTAACAAGGGTAGCAAGTCTCTTGAAATGTGGCTTTGAATTTGAACGCCTGCCTCAGTGCAAAACAGGGCTCACAACATGGAAGAGCTGATGAGGGATTTTCCTGTAGAGACCTGTGAGCTCAACCTCCTCCCCTCCTGCCCCACTCCACCCCACACACCCACATACACAATCAGCCCTATCACGGAACTCAGATTGAACATAAAATGCAAAGGACTGACTATTCTGGACACAGTTCATAGAGCAATGGGGCCTTAAGAGGCTGGCCTCCATTCCCTCGGGTCAGAAACACCTGTCTGCAAACCGAGGCTTCTCCTTCTTATAGACCTTATTTCACACTGTGTTCTGTCTTGTAGCAAAGAGCCCATATTTTAAATGGCCTCTACTGTGTGCTGTGGAGTCTTAGGAAATGTGGCATTTCAGAGTAGGAGCACATTTTCCCATTACCCAGTGGGAAAATGTGCCCACATTATCAACTCCAACTTATACTAGGGTGTAGGAAGGGACAATGAGCCATCCTATGGTCCAACTAAGAATCTTCTCCAAGGCAGCCATGCTTAATCGATCTATGCCCACAGGCCTGCTTAATCAATCTATGCACTCTGGATTAATACAAATGGACTTTAAGGAAAGCGATAAAATGGGTTTAATGAACGTGTGTAAACAGGTGTTAGGCGTGTAAATTAGAGATGGGTGTGGCCGCTGGCACATTTATCTCCAAGCAATCCTCACCCGATGACTTGGCTGCCTCTTCTTTTGTGAGTCAGCAAATAGATAATTTAGTTTTGTTTTTTAAAGAAATGGAAATGCACTACGCAAGACGTCTAGATGACCAACGGATGCATTTTTTAGTTGCTGAAGATTGTATCTGCTCCAGTGTGCCTGCATCTTTACCACTTTCATGTTAATCACTTTCTTTCTTGGAAAACTGCCACACCTGAATATCCTTTGCTATAGAGAAATGAGAGCAGCTGACCTGACCTCCCAGTGCAGAGCTGATTGGTAGGTGCCAGTCAAAAGCTTCACCAAGTTCTGGGTTCCTTTAGCCACTGTCTGGGTAAAATAAAAGTACAGTCCTTTCAGAAGAAACCCAGTGCTGGGCAGAAGATCAGCGAGCGCACCAAAGTAGGAATGCTCATATTTTTGGAGCACAGCAAAAATGCATGAAAGTGCTGTATTTTAAATAAGAAGCAGAAGCATTTTTTAAAATAGTTTCAAATACTGCTTAAGTGTAAGTTTTCTTTATCCAATGTCACGGAACTACAAATTATTCTTGACAGAAAAAGATAGTGAATTGAATGAATGAAACCCGAATGTATGTATGAATGAATGAATGAATGAATGAAAACTAAACTAACCACCACTTCGAGAAATTTCAAGGGATGAACAGCTGAGAGATGAACATAGAGAGGCCACTGACAACATGCAGGCTGGGAATGTTCTACAAAACAAATGTTCCATTCACCAAGATGTCAGTAACACACAGAGGGGAAGCCTACAGATGAAGACTTGAATAGGTGTTGCCACCATGTGTAATGTGTGGGCCTCACTGAGGTGTGGGTTTGAAAGGATGGCAGAAAAGTACGCTGGAAACAAACCAAGACAACACAGGATCCACAACCTGTGCCTTTAAGAAAGCATGGCTAAGAGCTAAGGAGTTGGCTCAGTGTGTAAAGCACGTATATAGTAAGCTTGAGAATCAGGACACCCTCCTGTAATCCCAGCCCCAGGAGACACAGACAGGCACCCCACAGAGCAAGCTGGATAGCTAAACTGGCTGAATCAGTGAGCTCTGTGCTCAGCAAGAAACCCTGCCTCAATAAATGAATCAGTAAGCTCTGTGCTCAGCAAGAAACCCTGCCTCAACAAATTAAGTCAAGAGCAATTGAGGATGGCACTCAGCATCAGACTCTGGTCCCATGTGGACTTGCACACACATGCACTCATTCGGGAACACATATCCATGCAGGGACACCACACCCACACATACACAAAGAACACACACCTGTACAAGCCAGAGCAATGGAAGAAGTGATAAGGGACAGGTGATAGTGACAGGTGTGTAAGGTTTTGGTTTTCTTAAGGGCCCTTCTAGTAAACCCTCGGCATGAAACACGGTAAGATCTGGGATTTGTTTCTCAGTTGTCCATCTGGAGAGGGAGGGGACTACAAATATTTGGCCACAGTTGAAGCTAGGTATCTGATATACATAGTTCCCTACATTTCTTTCTACTCTGTGTTTAGATATTCCACTGCAAGTATTTGTGAACAGTTAAACAAAGGCTCACTCCCCAGCCCCTCTGTGGCCATCTTGGTCTTCATATGGCGACCCAACCCCTTCCTCGCCAGGCTGAATGGCCATTGCTGAGAGGATTCATGGTTCCCCATAATTAAGACTCTCCTGTTCACAGAAGAATCCCAGACATGGTCCAAAGCATCCAAAGGTAAAAAAAAAAAAAGGCCATTGCAAAGCTGGTCCTTGACCTGCAGAATCAGCATTTCCCAGAAGGGGCTGGAGAAAACCACCAATCTCCTGCCTGTGGCCTTTGCAATGCATACATTCGTTTGAGACAAAAGAAGGTCTGATCTGGCCCAATATTGAAAAAAAGAAGAAATGCCCACATATTGAAGTCACCCACCAAGCCTGACAACACATTACAGCATTAATTTGCTTAATTTTTAAAGAAGTCTGTTTTCCTTATTTTATATATACATATATATACACACATATGTATGTGTATATATATACACATATATGTTTGTATATATATATATATATATTGCAGAAAATAACTTAACCATGATAAGATGGATAAATTAAAACTTGACACAATCTCATCCACCATTTTTTGTTTTTGAAACGCCACCTACTATTTACAAATTTCCCCACACAATAACTCTCCACAAGCAAAAAAAAAACCTTCCATGCTTTCTGGAATTGGGTTAAAATGGGTTTGAAAATCTTTGCACCTCGCCTACTTGCAAAGGAATTTTAAGAGGGACTTGGACCGTTTTGTTTTATTTATCTTTTATTTTAGAGTTCTCCTATTTTAAAAGCAAATGAGACGAGCAACCTTGAAGGTTGCATAAGGATGCCGGATGCAGCAGATGCCACATCGGGTCCTTCTGTAACAGGCCAGCCAGTGCTGCCGCCCTGGGTCTGCGTAGGAAACAGAGAAGGAAATCATGGGTCTTGTCACCCAGCTTGGGAAAGGCTGCCTGGCCACTCTGATAGCAGGATGTCAGGTTCCCACTCCCTGGGTGTTGTAATTACCGATCCCAGCAGCCACTGTAATGTCACAAGCAATGCATAAATAATTCCTGAATTATACATCTTTTGTAATGGTCCTAGACTCAGAGCCACACCCTGAGTGTGCAAAGCCCCATCGGGTATTTCTTGAACGTGTATGTTAGAAACCAAAGCGATGGGCGTTTTGCCAATCAGGAAAACAATTGTGCTTCATTCTAAATTCCTACATACTTGATATTGTTGACTCTTGTCTGTGGTACACTGAAGGAGCACATATCTCTAGCAGTCGGTTTATTATTTCTCTTCCCTTGTAGGCAGCTCCCATCCTGGACCCCAAATTTCATGTATCTTTGTCAGAACAGAGAAGAATAAGAGACCCTTGATCTTCAACCAAATTAAATGAGGGACTTTTCTAGAATTAATTTCCCAGGTAATCATTTCTTGCCTATGGTTGAAGTCTATAAAGTCTTTGGTAATGCCGTGCGTATGTGTGTGTGTGTGTGTGAGTGTGTGTGTGTGTGTGTGTGTGGGTGGGTGGGTGAGTGGGTGTGCGCGCGTGCGTGCATCCACCAGGCCGCCCTGCTGCTTTCTGTCTGGCAGATCTTGCTTTCCTTCTTTTTAATGTTTAGTTCTTTCAAAAATAGTTTCTTAGAGTTATTTGTACTAAGACAGTCATGTCAACAATGGGTTTAAAAAGCTGGGTCACTGAAGCTAGAGATGCAGTGAAGGGGATTCTGGGAGGAGCCCTGAGGAAGGTGAACCTGCGGTGCCTGAGCAGCTCAGGGGAGCAACAGTGTTATCTCTGTGAACTGCAAGCCCCACATATCTCAGCAGATACTTTGTAGTTTGGCCTTTTTACACTGACACAGTTGGCTAGCTGGGTGGTAGTGGTTTGTGGAATTGCTGATTGTTTGTTTGTTTGTTTGTTTGTTTGTTTAGAGACAGTTTCATGTAGGCCAAACCTGCTTCAAACTTTAAATGTAATCAAGGATAACCTTGAACTCCCAGTTCTTTTCCCTCTACTTCCCGAGTGCTGGAATTACAGTTCTGACATGGGGTTGGTACTGGGGATCAAACCCAGGGCTTTAAGCCTGGTAAGTAAGCATTCTACCAATAGTGGTCTACCCTTATCCCTGGATCTGTATATTAACTAAGGAAGGATGCTATGGCCTGAGAAGATTGCAGCTGCACAAAGTGTAACCTGGGCCTTGAGTCACAGCTCCACAGTCGGGGCATGGAGAAGAGCAGTAAGCAGTTGACCCTGATGTCCTGGCAGGGACAAAGCCAAAGTACATGTATCACAGCAGCCAAAGGTAAGAGGCTGATGAGAACCAGGAATAAGCACAGAACCTCTTTGTGTTTCTATAGAGGGTGTGAGACGCCTCTAACCACAGACCTTCACCTCGGCCTCTTTACAAAACTAATATGGCTGAATACCAAACACTTGGCAGTCTGGGTGTGGCCATGTGTTAAGGGCAGAGGGCAGAGGACAGACAGGGTGGAAAGCACACTTCTGACCTGCTAGCCATTTTCCTCAGTACAGGACTCATGGCTCATGGCATAATCTCTGTCTCCTCTTATCCACCATATCCTTTTTCTGCCATTCCCTAGGCAAACGGAGGGACAGGACCACAAGACACCCATGCAAATCTCAGCCTCCCCAGCCTGCTTGCAGGACTCTGCTGCCTCCATGGGGGGAGGCAGGAGTAGGTACTAAATCTTGCCTGTCTCTCCTGAGGAAGCCTGCCCCCCAACCTGATTCACAAGACTGACTCCACTCTCTGGGGGATACTTGTGGTGACCTGAACTAAAACTGTAGGGGCCTCTGTTTCTTCCCCATCCGAGACCATGTGAACACAAACCTCTCTGTTGCTCTCAAGGGAAATCTTCCCCTCGGAACACATCCTTGATCATCTTTTTTGTTCAGCTGAAACAGGATGCACTTTAATGGGAGGGAAGGAGCCAGTTTGTGCCGTTCTTCCTAATTTAGGAAGTTCATGGCGCAAAACCTCCTTTAAAACCGTGTTCGTGCTCACGTGCACTGCTCATTTTGTCTTACTTACAGGGAACGTGTTTCTGTAGCAATGACATGAATTGTTTTACATCTTAATTCGATACAATTCTCCCAGGCAGCCATGTGATACTGGAGCATTGGACCACAGGGTTCAGACATCACCAAATCTGATGAGGGTTTTTCCCTCTAGACACTCACATTGACTATGTCAATGCCGTTCACAAAGCCACCAGACTGGACTGTGGAATCCCAGCCCCTGGGACCACCTCAAGGGCCAGCCCAGGGAAAGGAGCTACAGTGTGTTATTCCCACCTCTAGCCTGGCTCTGCTAACTGTTAAAAAAAAAAAGGCAAAGGAAGACATAGGTCATGTCACTATTAATGCTTTGAGATGATTCTATCCTTAGGATACCGGGTGAACCAAAACAAATTTAAGGTTGGTTCAGATGCCTCCTGGAGATACCAGCTCAGGGGCTACTAGAACCAGACCTACCCTGGCAGCATCTCCTGGTCTCCCCATTGCTTCAGCACTCAGCAGCTCTGGCGGAAACACAGAAAAAGATGGGCCAGAATAATAGAGCATCATTAGAAATTCTTGCCTCATGTAGCCACGGCTTTAGCATCTAATGATTATTGTTGCAGATGTAGACACCAGTCCCTGGGACTCCTTCTGCATCTGAATTAATCTCTTAAAAACAATCGTCGGCTCCAGATGAAAAACAATTTCCCAACAGCTGGAGAATGCTTGCAGGAGGCAAGTTTTAAAGAACAGAGCCAGAAAGAAAAAAAAAAAAAAAGACACACACACACAGAGAGAGAGAGAGAGAGAGAGAGAGAGAGAGAGAGAGAGAGAGAGAGTGAGAGAGAGAGAGAGAGAGAGAGAGAGAAGTAACCACCAGCCGCTGTTGTCTGGAGAAGTCTGACATCTTCAGCTGGCTCATTATTAATTACCACACCAACAGCTACACACCCTGTGAAGCCACAGTTAAACTGGTGAGTTAAGTCGGAAGAGTGTCCCAGGTTGTCTGCACAGTTAACCAAAAATTATCCTACCTTTAACTTTATTCAAAGGGAGAGATGTCTTTTTTAAATTCTTCCAGTATTGGCATCTTCTTACTGAGTTTTAAGGATGAAAGATTGGAGCCAGAATATCAAGCAGATGCCTGTGGATACAGCTGGATCTTGGGTATAATAAGCTGCTTGCCAAAGGAAGACCCTGTTCTATTGTGCTGGATGAAACAGGTCAGGGAGCAGCCGGGGATCTTGGGTGAGGACTAAGGACATGGACAGGGAATGCTCAAAGTGAGTCTTTTGCTTAAATAGTTAACGAATGGATATTGGAACCAGGCTCAATGCAGCAGGCCTATCATCCCAGCCTTGGGAGGTAGAGGCAGGAGGATCCGGAGTTCAAGGTCATCCTTGGATCTATAGTGAGTTCAAAATCAGTCCACTATAAACAAGAGCCTGTCTGGAAAGAAATAAAAACATAAATAATTTTTGTAAAGAATTTAACTCGGGGGAAAAAAAAGGTCTAATACTCAAGAACGCATACTAGGACTGGGTGCCATGGCTCACACTTTTAAACCCAGCACTTGATAGGCAACGCAGGTGGATCTCTCTGAGTTTGAGGCCAGCCTGGTCTGTAGAGCAAGCACTGAGCCATCCAGGGCTACTTAGTGAGACTCTGTCTCAAAAAACAAAAACAAGCAAACGAATACATTGCTCTTTCTGGGCACTTCAGGTCAGTTCCCAAGACTCGCATCAGGCAACTGATATCCAACTGTACCTCCGATCCAGGGGATCCAACACCCTCTTTCACTTCACAGATGCACATAACACACATAATTAAAAATAAAAATAAATCGTAAGAATTCTTGTTTATTTTGTGAGAATTCAGATCAGTTTTCTAAATTAAATACCTAAGGTTTGGGTCCTAATCTGTCTTATTCTGTCACCATAATGTAGATTCAACACCAAGGGCAAGATACCATTAGCACCGATGTGGGGACAGTGGCAGACACTAGCCTTCCTGGCCCAACTTCCCTCTGGATGCGGCATCCTGTTTATTCATCACAAATGAGAAGAGGTGGAAACTCTTGTGACGCTGCTGCCGAGGGAGAAACTGAGGTCTCTGCTCCAGAAAATGACAGTCCTCAGCCTGGAGCTCTGTCTGCACTGACTATGCTCTGCGGGCAGGGAGAGCACCCAGGCTAACATGGAGCCTTTTTAAGCATGCTGTTTCTTGGCTGAAATGGCAACCTTCAAGCAGAAGGCCTGCACCAATGGGGCCCTCCCCCAGGGCCAGGAGAGCCAAAGCAGAGGGCAAATCAGCTAACCGCTGCACTTACCTGCAGCTGGCTGGGGTACGCCTGGAGATTTGATCTGTTTTAGCCCTCCAATGGGAAAGGTGACTTAGGAAGAGGTTAAGAGCTGTGGCACTTGACAACACAACTTTGCAAAAGCTAGAGACAAAAACACAAGGAGGACTACTCCCTACTCAGGAAGATAACAAAAGGTGAGCAGAAAACAGCCCAGATTGGTGCCTATAATATTGGCACTTCTGGAGGCTGAGGGCAGGAGGATCAACCACACATTTGAGACAACCTTGAGTTGCATAAAGAGTTTTGGGCCAACTCGGACAACAGTGTGAAATAGTGTGAGACAAAACACAGAAAAGAAAAGGAGAAACATTCGTTCTCCTGCTGTTAGAGACCCCACCTGAGCTCATCACAGATTGAAAGATCAGTTAATGATTTCAGAAACGCATTATAAATAACAACACCCTAAAGATCAGCGCACAGGGTTTGGAGACAGCAATCTACAAGGCAAAGGAAAACTATATTAAGTAAAATAGTTTGAAATATTTTATTTCACAAACATAACCATTTTTGCTTCTATATTATGCGTGCTTCCTGATGCATCTAAAATTGATTTCAACATTCATGCCTGTTTTGTAAATAACAAACACCTACAGAAGGCTGTGTTTAAAGATCTCCTTCTGGCAGGATTGTGCAACCAAAGAAAGTTTGCATGGGAAGACCAGTGCCAGAGCCGAGCCCTGTGGGGCTGCTCTCAGGGAACAAGGGTAACACTAATCCTTTGCCAGTGTTTGGTAAAATGTTGGCAAGCCAGCAGGGAAGTAGGGAGGCAACAGTGGAGAGAGCTCTGCTCTGTTTTCAGCCAACGGCACTGTGACTGCCACAGCTTCACCACACGCGGCACAAGACACACACATCAGGTGCTGGGACCTTTGGTGGGTGACGACTGGTGCTCATTCCAATTCACCAGGACAGTTTGTGTCGAGAGAAATACAAACAGCTTCTGCTGTGAGTGAACCCTACTCAACATGACTTGTGAAAAGACGTGAGTGAGAGGTTGTCCGAAATCACAGAATCTTAACTCAGTGGACGTAAAAACTGAATTCGTCAAGCAAGTTGTCATAATAGTTCCAAACAATCACAAGAGGAAGAATTATCCTTTTAATATGAAGAAATAAAAGCTCAAGAAGGTAAAAGAGTACCATGTAAGATGGTTATAATGCCCCAATTCCGAAAAGAATCTATTTGGATAACGCTCTACCTGAAGAAAGTATGAGATGGTGTCGAGACCTCCAAAACCCCAACGTCCACCCACTCAGCCGGCCACCTTCACCAACGCAGGCCTCCTTCCCACGGAGCGCACTCCTGCATGGCAGCTACTTTCCCGTCCCTTTATTCAAAAGGGCAGAAGCCGGCGGAATTTCCAAGCCATCAACAGAAACGACTTGGCCAGCACAACATGTCTTTAAGTCATGGGCAGGTAGAGGTTTTCATGGTACGGATTTAAAGCTCAGTAGCTTTTACACTAGGTGCTTTATAAATCATTAACATGAGCAAAGTAGGAACCAAAACAGAAATACCCATTTCATAAGTGTGAAGGCAGTTAACCTTTAAACAGATAGGCAATCCAAGACAGCTTAGCAAAATTAATAGAGCTGAAACCGGAAGTCTCCGAGCAGCAGAACTCATCTTGGGAGACACGTTTTGTTGAGATCATCATGAATCAACATTTTCACCGTTATTTCTTGACAGATAAGCAGGTCCTTAGACCTTCCGGGCCATGAAGATGGGTATCACATCCGCCAAAGGAGCCAGTCAGAACTCTGGTCCTGTCTGGTACCTAAGGTCAATGGTCCTTCCAGAAGGAGACCTTTCCCCTGATCTTCTCACCAATGGAACCAATTCCTATGGTAAGATTGTTAACTGGATGCCATGTGGCACCAGGAAGGTGGCAGACAACACTTTACGTTCATGGCCCGAGCCCCCAGGCACCTTCAGGCATGTCTGCATTCTTGGGAATAGCTTTTCTGTTTCTCATTTGTAAATGTTTGCTTGGTAAATCAAGGTCCTTCGGAGGAGTCATTTCCTCATGAAAATGTGTATTTCTGTTACCAAATCAGTGATTTGGTGGCAATGGGCTAGCCTCCATCAACCGCTGCCTAAGCTGTGAGGGGCTATCTCCCAGAAGACTCCTGCCTTAACTCTCACAGGAGCCATGGTGGGCCAGTCTGCAGGAAATCATACACAGAGAAGGGAAGAAAATGAGCAGCCAGCAAGGTTCATGTTATCATTTTCGACTCCTCAAGTGTTTGCAGGCCTTTTTTTCTGTGTTTGTTTGTTTTGGTTTTTATTGTTTTGTTGGTTTTTTTTAAGTTGGATTAGATTCACAATGTGGTCACAAGCCTTACAAGAATGTGAATTTGAAAGCAGCCAACCTCAGCCATCCCAATCCCAGGGGACACTTCTAATAGCAAGTGAGAAGACTGGCTGTGGTGCAAGCATGGCTTGTACCAGGTCATTTCTTGCCTTAACATCTCAAAGGCCACGACACACCGTGAAGCCGTCGGCCACATACAAGGTGCTTATGCTTGGATATTGGCCAATCTGTCATGCTGCTGGACAGAGAGGAGTTACACACCTCACAATGGGGAAATACAAACCGCTGTACCAATGTCATCTCCATACAGAGCTACATACAACAGCAAATCACCCTGCCAGGGGTGCACAGGCAGTATTTGGGATTTTCTACACAAGTCCCACACAGGAATATTTTTCTCCCTTGCATTGAGGAACCCTGGAAAAGTTCATAGTGAACATGTTCACGATTAGCATTAGCGGGAAAGGTGATTAAGCAGCTTTGTGTAGCAACAGTTAAGAGATGTGAGTGGTCTACGGATTCAGTCAGGACTGGTCAGAATGCAGACTGAAGGATGTGGTATGCAGTTGTCCATGCTGTCTGTGCTGTCAGAAAACCTACCTCGGGAAGTCTGTGTGGGAAGGAACCGACAAGTGAGCTTCCAAGGAACCTGTGACCTACTGTAATGTCCAGCAGCACATTAGCAAAGAGGACGCACACTGTTGTTGCCTGTGTGTCCACTGTATTATTGTTATAGGTATATAATTATAGAGAGGGGCCTGTTACCTTTTTTCCCATTTTTTCTTATTAATTAATTAATTAATTAATTAATTTTTTACGCTCCATATTTTATTCCCCTCCCGCCCCAGTCCACCCTCCAACTTTTCCACATCCCATACCTCCTGCCCACACCCCTGCTCTCCATGTAGATGTCCCCACCCCCACCCCACCTGACCTCTAAACTCCCTGGGGCCTCCAGTTCCTTGAGGGTTAGGTGCATCATCTCTGAATGAACACAGACCCGGCAGTCCTCTACTGTATGTGTGTTGGGGGCCTGTTACCTTTTTCTGGACTTAGAAATCTACCTGTGTCTTACTTTCTTGTCAGCCTGTGGTTGCCCTCATGAGCTAGCCGCCCTGCATGTGCTCTGACCCACAGGCACACATCCACAGCCATGCAATGGACCAGGCCCCCTGCAGAGTCACTTCCTGATGGAGGCAGTGTTCCAGCATGTGTGCGACAGGAGCTCTGCTTCATAAAAGTCATAAAGAGTAACGCCCCGTGACTGGAAACAGATACTGTGCCCGTGAGGATTTACAGATTCCCCGTGAGTGATCTGGGGGAGGGGATGTCTCTTCCTAGACCTGCCTTCTTTAGCTAATTGGTAAAACCACATTCATCAAACCCGCTCAATGGCAGTCCCAGACAAAGGGCCTCTTGACCTAGGAATCTTTATTCAAAGATTTCTGAAAGATACCTGCCCAAAAAGTTGAAACTTTAGTTCTTATAATTTTTTTCCTTCCTTCATTTTCTCTCTCCTTATAAACACAGTATAAGCAATCCAACTTTCTCCAGTCCAAAAACTTGAGCAGGAAGAAAAGTGTCTCCATTTGTTAGTCTCTGTGTGTGTGTGTGTGTGTGTGAGAGAGAGAGAGAGAGAGAGAGAGAGAGAGAGAGAGAAGAGGGAAGAGGGAGAGAGGTGTGTGCTTGTGGGGACTTTGTGGGAGGGGCTAGAGGTTGTCATTAAGAGTCTTCTATCTCTTTTGACATATTTTTGAGACAGAGCCTCTCACTGAACTTATAGGTAGCTCATCTATTAGAGAATGGCTGCCCATGAGCTCTGGGAACCTTCCTGCCTCCACACCCCTCAACACTCAACTTTCATATAAATGTTAGGGATCCATATTTCTCCATTCTAATAAAGGACATAAACATTTTGTGGTCTGTGTATCAGGGTTCAAGATGGGAAGAATGGGATGACCCTTAGAGCCAGGAAACTTCCAGATGGTGAACTTGTGTGCCACTGGAACCCTGTGTGAAGCACATTCTTGTCTTGGTCCCTGGCTCCACCAAGTTGTTTTAGAGACAGATCACCCAGAGGTGAACTCAAGTGCCTGCCCTCCTGCTAGCTTAATCTGGCCTGAATCTGAGCTGAGAGAGAGAAGCTTGTTGCCCTGGGTCGTGGCTGAGGCTTCTAGAATTCTTAAGCCCATCCACACTGGTAAGTAGCCTTATAGAATGGCCAGCTCCTGATTAGAGGGGAGGGAAGCCATTGTGAAGACACCTGAGGGATTACATCAGCTCAGTCCCGCCACCTAGGAAGTGATTTTCTATAATGAAGATTAGAATTCTATCACCAAGTCCCTGAATAATATGCTCACTGTTAAACAAAATTTTATTGTCTGCATGTTTGTTCCATGAAATAAATACATACTTTATCTAATCTGAATTACATCCGCCTGTTATAATTTGTGAGAGATATTGAAGTGCTTTTCTCATTATTTTTAATGTGCCTTTCTAGGTAATGAGCTCGGACGGGGATCACAGAAATTAGAGATTGAGAAAAGCTCTCAGACAAGCTTGGAGTCTGGCTGCCAGTCTCAGAAACAGCCTCCCTCTGCAGGATCCCAGTCAGAGAGGAGAGGGTTCTAGTTTGTCAAGGCTTCTCTGATAGTGCCAGTTTGGGAGTATACAGAACGTTTGTTTTGCAACTCCTCACAAATTGGGTGTCTTTACCTTTGTTGACAGGTATTTTCTTTTTATTTGAGGTTAAAGGTTAGTGGGAATAAAACCCCATCACCCTAGGAAATCTATAACAGTTTATAAAAAAATAATGAGAAGGTAGTCTCCAGCCACCACTAACCAAAAACCTGCTTCCAAACCCAATTTTTAGATGAAAGCCTTTTGTCTTATTATTTAATTAAAGAAGATTTTTATTTAAAACAAAAATCTCTCTGTGGAGTAAAAATGGGGTCCTGTGTCCAGCCTGCCACAGGACTAGGACCACTCATGGAAGGAAGTTTGACTATGCACACCCCCACAGTACTGCCGGGCAGGCATCGGGCTGTGAGAAACTGCAGGACCCAGTTCCTTGAGGTAGGGACAGGAACTGACCAAGACCGGCAGGTTCTCACTCTTGGGCACCATAGATGCCACTGAATGCTGCAGAAGAGCTGAGAACAGAGTGGGACCGCAAGTGGTCTCTGGCCTGGGTCTGAAGGGAAAAGGGCAGGAAGACAACTCCAGCTGGTTACCTCCGGGACTAGAGTACTTGGCTTGGTCGGGTGGGTGGCTTGGTTTGGTGGGGACCATGGCTGGGGTGCAGGGAGGCCTCCCTGTGGGAGATTAGAAACACAGCTCGTTGCGGGATGACCTGCTCCATTGCTCTAGCACAGCGGATCCTGATTGAGAAGAGGCAGTCCGTGGTTTTAAGGCATATATTATAAAGGCAGAGAGAGGGAGAAGAACATGGAAGAGGTAGGGGGCGCAGGAGGGCGAGCAGGAGATTAAGAGAGTAAGAACAAGAGGGTAAGAGAGAGAAGAGGGGGCATACAGCCCCTTTTATAGTGGGCCCGTCTTACCTGGCTGTTGCCAGGTAACTGTGGGGAGGAGCATACCTGGCTGTTGCCAGGTAACTGTGGGGGTGGAGTCCAGACAGAATACCAGGAAGAAAGAAAAGGTTGAGTCTGACTCCAAGTCTGAAGTTATAGTCCGCCATGATGGGGAAATCCTAGGAGCCCGAGGCCAGCTGGAGTACACACTGTCCCCAGAGTTCTTGAAGATGCAGACCTAGACTTGTCACTGGATATAATATGAACCATGGCCACTGTCCAGGACATGTCAACAGTGCTCGTGCATGCGCGTGCGCTCACACACATACGCCACAATGCAAACAACCTGTATAGAACCATGACACGGTTTTCACTTGTGTAACCGGCTGGGGCCTCTGGGGGCTACTCACTGGTGGAGACTTTAGAGCCAGTGTCTTTGGGGAGTTCCTTGGAGCCTTTGGCCGTGGGCTTGGGTGATTTTTGTATCAGAATCTTCCACAGTGGAGAAAACTGTATCTCCACCTGTGGGTAATCACAGATACATTGCCTCAGCCAGTGAAGACTAAAAGGAGGCGGCCACGTGATCAGCACTCCTTCCAGACTCTTCTCCCACTGCAACCCTGGGGTATTATGGCCTCATCGACCACTTATACCTTTCTGTTGAGGACGACAAACAACCCTGCCCATGGACTTAGTGCTGAAATTTATCATGTTACAAACTAAGGCTGAGAAAGTTAATTGCTAAGTCATCGAAGAGAGCCATAGAAAACTCATTACACGAGACCATGTCTTTTATGAAAAATAACTATTTTTAAAAGTAAGGAGACTAGCATCATATTTCATCTTTCTGAATCTTTCTAGAAGTCTGGCTTAATAGAATCTCATATCTCCTGCATTTGGTCTGCTACCGTGCCATCTGTCATGGAACCTCCAGCACACTCGTGAGGTAAAGAAAGCGTCATCAGGTCAGCATTATTATTAAAATACTAATGTGAGCTACGGATCCCCTCAGCATTCCATAGAGACCTCCAGAGGGTTGTTCTTGAGAAACTCGTGTGTGCCCTGTCTAGGATATTTCACTCTGCTCTATGATCAGGAAAACGTAGGTGACACATATTTCTTCTGCTCTCGGTGTTGAGTGTGGAAGAGTAAATGAATAAAATCAATAAAAGCCACCCTTGAGCAAATAGCACACAGATGCTGTTTTGTGGGCCCCAAGGCAGGAGAGGTTGGATCTCTCCTCCCACAGACCTGGCAATGGTCCCTCTTCTGAGGTCCAGCAAGGTTGCCATGGTAATGAGAAGCACAATCTCAGCTGGGGAGAGAGCTGTGACTGATGGAGCACTTCTTAACCACTAATAATTCCAACTCCATCATTTAACATCATGTTAGTTAGCTCTCTGTTGCCTTGACGAAATACCCAAGGTAAACTACTTAAAAGGCTCACAGACTCAGAAGTTCCGAGACCATGGTCATTTGACTCCGTTGTTTCTGGCCTGACATGAGACATCATAGCAGAGAACATCCCTGGTGGAGCCACCTCATGGTAGACAGAAGGCAGCCTTCAAAACCTTAACACAGAATCAACTTCCCCTAAGTATCTCTCATTCTCTCAATAGCCCATGAAACTATGAACTCATCAATTGATTGCCCGACTCATGACATCAGAGACTACATGAACCTATACTACCCTCAGTGGGTCTGCCTCTGAACATTGCTACATTGGAGAACCAAGCCATCAACATACAAGGCTCTGGGTGACATTCTACATACAATCCATAGCAAATCCCTTAAAGAATTCATTAAGGTAAAGTCTAAAGAAAGACCAGGAGTTAAAATGCCTGCGTGGCTGGGGATAATCTCAGCAGGTAAATTTCAACAGTTTGCAGAGGACTCTGAACATTCTTTCCGGTATTAGCAGAGTGGCCAACACCCTTTCAGACTGGGGCTGGTATTCAGCAGCTCTGTGGTTCCTTTCACATGGTGTCCAGAACTCAAGTTCAGATAAGGTCTATAAACAGAGAAGAAAATAATAGATTACAGTTGCCAGAGCTTTGGGGCATGGAAGCTGGTCACACCGGGCAAGTCATCCAAGGAGGTCTTTCTATAAAAAGGGCCACAGGACACTTTTCAAGGATTACAAAGATTGGCTTCATCCATTTTTACCCTTTCCTTGCTAGGAGGAACAGAACACTTCTTCCTTTTGCTGGTTGAGTCTACCTCCTATACCCTTAACACAGCACCATGGGCCATACCAGGATGTCTACTCAGACGCTTCAGGGATCTATTATCACCATTAAGAAGGGATTGAAGTCTTTTCTATTTTTATCAACACAAAGCTCCATAGAGATGGGCTTCTATGGTCTTTCTAGCAATGCAGAGAGATTTCATCCTCTGCAGCCTGCAACCTACACGGAGGTCCTTCGGGGATCTGGTCAATGTTCTCAATGAATCATGAGAATGAACCATGGCCTATGTGCAAACCAGGAAGTGCTTCGGGCCCTCCAGCGGCCTCCTTGCGTGCCCCATTGAGGTTCAGGATAACAGACAAAACAAGGATCCCACCCTCCAATCAACCACACTGTCAAGACAAGAAGTTGTACATGATTCCCTATTTCCTGGAGGCAGTCCCAAGCAGGCCTGGCTACCGCACGGAGCTGCTGAGTCTCCAAATCCACCAAGGAGGGAGACCCCAGACTCTGGAAGCTGGTATTCCCATCTCCTTGGCCAGCACCTGCCTCTCCCTAAGCATTACAATGTCTGTGTGTCTATTGTTCCATGACATAGGAACCATAAAGCCACTCTCAGTTGTTGGAAGAGGCCAGAGGAGTGACCGGTGTGAACTATTTCCTAAATACACTGTTTTAACCAATTCAACTTACACTCAGTTCTATTAAAACTGCAGTGGTTCCCCCTAGCCTACCACGCAAGCGAAGAACACACAGAGGGCATAGACATACAGCCTCTGGCCACGTGTAAAACACACTTGGATTGGGGCACCATACATAGTTAGACCTAGCAGCATCCCTGTCCCTCAGACTTGATTCAGAACCCATGTTTGCCTGTACTCAGAAGGCCAGGCAAGTAAGTCCATGTGTGCCTGCTCACAAGCCTCCAAGTGAGCTTTACAGCTCAGTACCTTCTGATGCTGAGAAAACGATACAGCTTCCTGCAGAGTTTTTTTTTTTTTTTGCCTTTTCCTTATTTTTTCCTTTTTTTTTTTTTTTAAGTCATGAGAGGAGTGTTTGTCAGATGCTAGGTAGAGAATAATGACTCCATATAAAAGAAATAGCCCGGGTGACCTGCTTCTTCCTCTGGATGTGGATGGGTGCTTTTGAATTACAGGGAAAAGCCCTCTGCTTTTGAGCGACTGAGTAAGAGGGGGTGGGGGGGGATAAAAACAACTGTGTGCTTTAACATCTTACACGTGCTCTCTGGGTGTGTGGCACGGGGCGCTGCCAAGGAGGATGGGATTTGATATAAATCTTTTCTTATTTTGTGTCTGGGAAGGTATGCAATAGAAAACCCATTCTAACAATAAATGCGAGTCACCCGAGGTCCATAGCTTGTTTTGCAGCTAAGAAAATAAAGCCCTTGCTCACCCTCGGCCAAGCAAGTTACATTTTATGCTATTATTAATGCATTGCAAGGCTTTTTTTTTCCATAGCAATTTGAAATTATACATCTGGGAAATCCCAGCACAACAGCACGCAATGCTCTGCTCCTCCGCATGGCCCTCTGCAATTACGAGAACGCGCGACTATAATTTAGCACAGGTAAAATTCAATCACTCACCCCAACCACAAAGAAATCCATGTCTCCCGGGGAAAGGGAAGAGGAAACGGGGGGGGGGGGTGCTGGATGGAGAAGGAGAGGAAGAGGAAGGAAAGCAGAGAAGCAAAGGACAATAAATCAGGGAGGGTTCCCTGCAACTGAGGGTTTTAAAAACAAGTTGACTGGGTATGTAGATGTTGGCTGTAACAGGGTGTTCAGGGACTGAGACATCCAAGCAAACCCAGGGCAGGTCATAGAGCTTTCATGCGTTCTCTAGCAAAGAAAGCTCTTTGTTCAACACTGAAACGGGGCTGGAAAAACAAAACAAACAAAACAAAACAACAGCTCAGCTGGTAAAGTTCTTGCCATGCATGTGTGAGGACCCGGGTACCCACCCCAGAACTCACAAAGGAGAAGATGTATGTGGGCTGGGACCGTGGAGCATTGTGGGAGACTGGAGACTACTTCCTATGTGAATGAATGGACCTGCTTTGGATCCAGCATACAGGTCAATGTTGAGCATGCCTACATGCCTACAATGACAACACTGGGCGACAGACAGCCCTATCCTGGGAGCTCACTGGCTGGCCGGCCTCAACAAAATGGTGTTTCTGTCTCAAAAATAAGATGGCCAGAGATAGAGAAAGACACACGATACCCTCTGGCCTCTGCAAGTATTTATAACCCCAGAGCTGGGCAGAAGACACCACGGATCCCTGGAGCTCCCCGGCCAGTCGGCTTAGGCTGCTAGCCAGATTCCAGGCCAGCAAGAGGCCTGTCTCAAAAGCCAAGGCATACGGCACCCAAGGAACACACCTGAATCTGCTCTCTGGCCAACACACAGGTACACACACACAAGTATACATGCACCCTCATATGCACATACATGACCACACACGAGCTCACACCAAAAAGAAAACTTAAAGGTAAATAAAGAGAAGGGAAATTGTATGGGTGTATTAAGATCCACAGGATTAAACAGAGATGAGTACATATATCAATTTAAAGATAAAATCATTGACTGATGGACAAGAAGGCACCCTTCTTGCCTTGCCTGATGGGGGTGGGGGAAGCACATAATGAAATAAATACCAGGGGTTCTCTTCATTTATTTTCTTAATATTTGTGTCTGTGAATTTTGATTTTATTTTATTTATTTGTGTGTATGTATGTGTGTATGCTGTATGTATCTATGTGTGTATATGTATGTATGTATATGTGTGTGTGTGTATGTTGTGTGTGTGTGTCCTTTGTCTTTGTAGGCAGATATTCATGGCAGCTAGAAGAAGCAACAGGGGGCCCTGGAGCTAGAGTTATGGGTGGTTGTAAGATGTCCAACATGGATGCTGAAAATAAAACTCGGGTCCTCTGGAAGAGCAGCCAAGTGCTTGTAACCACTGACTCATCTCTCCAGCCTCCCTCTCAAAGCTTAACCCATCCCTTTTCACTCTGTGATTTCCATATGTCCTGTAGGGATGGATCCATGTGAGTGTTAGCAGAGTAATGTTTCTAGTCCTTTGTATTCTGTGGTATCTGCCCCAGGGACATCTGTGTGGAAGACGATAGGCTGTTTATCAGTCATTCATTTCATGTACCACCATTTCCCTCCTTGGCGCTGCTAGGTCAGCACTCGGCTCTGCAACCTCCTTATAAAGGCAATAATTGGATTTAGCACTGAGCTTAGCTAATATGTTTGTCCGCATCTGGGCAAAGGCCATTGTAAGCTCACATTGTCCCCTTCTTGCACTAAACCCAGCACTACAACGTGTCTGGGTTTTCCTATGACATTGACATGTGTACTGTCCAAGATCCACCTGCCCCAGTTGCCTCCCCTCCCATCCCATCACGAATCCCACAAACCCTGATCTCTCCTGTGCTTCTATCATTTCATCATTTCAATGAAGTTGTGTGAATGGAATCACACAGAATATAACCTTCTAGAAGGGCTTTCACGAATAGTGGAAGTCCTGGAGCTCTGTCAGAGCTGTGATGGTCTGGTGAAGAAATGCCCACTATTGGCTCATGTATGTGAACAAGCAGTCCCTGCTTTGTGGCACTGTTTGCAGATGCTTAGGGGTTTTTGTCTTTCCAGAAGAAATGTGTCACTGGGGACTGGCTTTGAGAGGTGAAGTCCTCACATCCCTTTGGCACCCTGCTGCCACCATGCCTACCACCTGCTGTGATGTCTCCCAGCCATGATAGACTCATCCTTCTGGGATGGAGCCTTCATTCTGGCCACGATGCTTACCCACAGCGACAGGAAGAGGTAGTGTGCAAGTTGTTGCCCTGATGGTGATTCTCTCCTTGCTGTTGCTGGGTGGGGCTCCTGGGCCATGCTGTGGATACCTTGCTTTACCAGTCTTTGTTCTGCCTTGTTTATAGCTTAGGAAGTGGTCATCAAAAGTACTAGGTGTGTGTGTGTGTGTGTGTGTGTGTGTGTGTGTGTGTAAGTTCGTCGGTGAGATCAATGCCTAAATGTGACATGATTAGGTCATATGGTAGCTGCAGGGTTCATTTTTTTTTTTAAGAAACACCCAAGCTCATTTTTGAAGTTTCTATACCATTTCACATCCCTCCCAGTAAGCTTGAGTGATCCAGTTTATTCTCACCCTTAGTAGCACATGCTATCATCATTTTTGGCTTTAACCATTCCCATGGTTTTATAACTCGTTATGGTTAACTGTTATTAGTGTTGTGGCTGATAATGTTGTGCACAATTTTTCTTATTGTTATTTGCCATCCATACGTCCTCTTGAGTGAATGTCTCTCTTTTATTCTCTTGGGTTGCTTAGTATTGGGCTTTGAAAGATCTTTATAGAGTCTGTCTACTAGTCCTTCCATTACATGCTCTGCAAATCTCTCACACTCTAAACGGATCTTCTTTTCCCTTGAGAGAATCTCTCACAGAACAGGTTTTCATCCTCAGTATATACAAGTCACCCAGATTTCTTTTATGAGTTGCACTTTTGGTTTAGGATCTAAGAACTCTTCGGATGGCCCTAAATTTGCAAATAATTTCCCTATTATTTTATTTTCAGAATTTTAGATTTTACACTAAAACCCTTGATCTGTTTTACATGACATTTTTGTATGTGTGCTGACATTTAGGTGAAAGGTCCTCCTACTGACATATGGATGTCGTATTTCTCTCCATATAGAAAAGGTCATCTTTCCTTCATCAGAGTGTGTCTATGGATACCTTGCTTCACTCGTCTTTATTCTCGATTCCCTATTCTGTCTCACTGATCTATGCTTCCTGCCTCCGCCAAAGTCATACAGTCTAGATCACTGTAGTTATAGCAGTTTTACAACTGGCTGGAATGATCCTTCCAATTTTATTCTTCTTTAAAATAAATACGTGAATGAATAAATAAATAAACCTTCTAGTCTCTTTGCGATGCAATGTTAATGTCACAGTAATGAATAAACATTTACAAAAATACTTCTGGGGTTTCTGTAAGGATTTTAAAAAAACCTTGAATATATATTGGTGGGGTAGCATTTTTAAAAAGTTAAATAAATTTGGTGTCTCTTCCTTCATTTGTATATGATTTGATTTTTATATAATTTTATATGCATGCCAATACACTTAATGATATTTGCATCTAAGTATTTTATTTGGACATATGGTTGAAAATTGCACTAAATATAATGCTTTGAAAGGAAATATAGCTGACTTTAGTGTGTTCCTCTTGGATAGAACCACCTTGCCTAGCTCACGTATTCCTTGAGAAGTGGGTTTTTTATAGTTTCAGTATGATTTTATTACTCGGACACGAGAGATGTGCTTACCTTGCTCTCAACCTTAGAGAGTGGATATCCACTCCTTTAGCATTAAACACAACATTCATTGGCTCTTGGTCCTTTACAGTTCAAGATGTTATTATTCACCCTTATTATTTTTAGGTGTTTTTGTTTTTTTTAATCAACGGCTGTTGGATTTTGTCAAAGCTACCTCTGATTGATTGATATGAGTGTGTGCTCTCCGTTTTCCTTTGTTCAAGTGGCAAATTACATTAATTGATTCTTGAACATTGAGTCAGATTCATACACGTGGAACTTGATCGATCATGGCACACTATTCTTCTCATGTGGTTGGACTCTACATGACAATTCTAACATCTACTGTCATGAAGGGTTCTGGTCGGTAGTGATTTTTATGCTGCATTGTGTGGGCATCTGTATCATACAAGCTTCATAAAACATTACAACACACCCCTCTTCAATTTTCTAGGATAGATCTTTATAGAAGTGACACCATTTTTCTTTGAAATTTTGATAAAAAAAATCCAAAGATGTTTCTGATACTAGAAACTTGACTCAAAAACAAACAAACAAACAAACAAACAAACCAGGAATTAATTTTTCCTAGTTAACCACAGGGCTTAATTGTTGTCTCAGGCCAGTATGTTGTGGCAACTTGTGTTTTAGAATAATTGCTACATTAATGAACTGTTAGTAAGATTCTTCTACTATGCTTTGTACTCCCATAAGTTAGTAGATTCTCATTTTATTCCTGATCCCTGTTTATGTCAGTATTTTCTTTTTCTTTTTATCATTTTGATTGATCTGCTCACAGAAAACTGGATTTGATTTCATACCTTTTCTCTACTGCTTTTCTGTTTTTACCATTATAGGTTTCTACCTTTCCACTTACTTCCCTTCCTCTTGCTTGTTTTGGATTTATTTCGCTGGCTGCCATGTTTCTGAGATGAGGGTTTTAAGAATTGATTTGATACTTCTCCGCTTTTCTTGTATATGAATTTGGTGTTGTAAATCTCTCTCTCGGCATGATTCACTGTGCCCCACATAGTCTGTACGCTGTATTCTCATCACTTAGTTCAAGGTGTTTTGAATTCTTCTGAGACTTCCTTCCCACTCACAGGTATATGATTCCCTTCCTAGGTGTCTGAAGTGCCTCCAGATTGTGTGGAAGATGGTGGACACCACCCCACTTTAAGAACTAAGATAGGGTTCCATCAAGCACACACAGAGACTGTTGAACTCACTTATTCCCAGAGAGCTTCATCCCTCCAATGGTGAGAAGACACAGAGAAAGCACCTGACCAGAACCAGGCCAGATCTCTTCCTGGCTCAGAGCGAAATCTGCAGTGTCCAAATGAGACGAGATGGATTTCCTGTGCATGACCGTTAGGCCAGAGGAAGTAAGATCAGAGAAACTACAGAGAAAAGTTCTCAGAAAAAGCTTTCTATTCGCTTCCTTTCCTGTTATGATAAAGTAATTAACTTATTAAAATTAAATTAAATTTAAAAAATAAAATAAAATTAGGCTGCCCTGAAAAGGACAACTTAAAAGAGAGAGTGTTCAGTTGGTGCCCATTTCCAAGCGATAGCCCATTACTGTGTGTATGCCATTACTGTGTGTAACCCATTACTGTGTGTAAGCCATTACTGTGTGTAAGTCATTACTATGTGTAAGCCATTACTGTGTGTAAGCCATCACTGTGTGTAAGCCATCACTGTGTGTAAGCCATCACTGTGTGTAAGCCATCACTGTATGTAAGCCATTACTGTGTGTAAGCCATTACTGTGTGTAAGTCATTACTGTGTGTAAGTCATTACTGTGTGTAAGCCATTACTGTGTGTAAGCCATTACTGTGTGTAAGCCATCACTGTGTGTAAGCCATTACTGTGTGTAAGTCTTTACTGTGTGTAAGCCATTACTGTATGTAAGCCATCACTGTGTGTAAGCCATTACTGTGTGTAAGTCAAAGCAGTAAGAACTTGAAGAAAGTAGTTTCCTGGCTTCAGCTAAGAACAGAGAGCAGTGGATTCATGTATGCAAGCCCTCAGCTTTTCTTTCCACCCTTACATGGTTTAGAATCCCCTGCCTATAGGATGGTGCCACCCACAGTGGGCAGGTCTTCCCTTCAGTCAACACAATCAAGACAGTCCCCCCACAGACATGGCCCCAGTTCTGCTTCCCAACTGACTCTAGATATCAAGTTGACTGTTTGAATAATGAACCATCACAAGCCTCCCAATAAAAACTCAAACTTCACGTGCCTCTCAGTACAGAGAATAAGGTCAGCAATCAGGGAATAAAATCACTCACAATGAAATGTAAAACAAAATCTTGAAATAGTTTTAAAGAGACACACATAGACACACACAAACATATACACAGGGGGAGAGAGGAGAAAGCGAGGAGAAAAGGGGAGGAGGGAAGAGAGGAGAGAGAGGAAAGAGAGAGGAGAGAGAGATAAAGGGAGGCACACAGGGAGAGACAGAGACAGAGGTGAATGGGAAGAGAGAGGGAGGGAGGAGAAAGAGGCGAGGAGGTACTTGCCAACAAGCCTGATGCCCTGAGTTCAAAGCCTAGGACCCACACCGCAGTGGGAGAGAACTGAGTCCCGCAGGTTGGTCTGGCCTCCCCTCCATAAGTATATCGACCCACACATGTGTGTGCAAACACCCACACAAATACACACACACACACACATATAAATAAATAAATAAATAAATAAATAAATAAATTTTTAAAATAGAAAGAATAACAACATTAGTGAACAGTAGGAAAAACTATGTCAATCACTCTTGTTACTGACAAATTTTAAAAAATTTAAAAAGCAGCTATCTGTGCAGATTGAATGTAAAATGTCTCCCTCGGGCTTACGTGTCTGAACGTGTGGGCCCTAACTGGTGGTGCTGGTTTGGGAGGTTGTAGAACCTTTAGAACAGGACTTGGCTGGTTGGTGTGGGCAACCAGATGTAGGCCTTGAAAGTTAAAGCCTGGCGGGCTCTGGGTTCGAGTTCTCTGTTTCTTTGCAGCCATGGCGTCCCTCACTGTAAAGGCCTGTGTTCCGGAAGCATGAGCCAGCAGACATCCTTCCATCTGTGATGTGTCCTGGCAAGTGTTTGATTCCAGAGATGAGAAACCTAACTCTCCTAATAAAATGAGTGTATGCAGTTAATACAGGACTTGATAAGACAAACATTCCTGATCAGCTTAATTTCTAATCGGAACAGGAAGTTTGAGACTCTCCTTGAGTGGATGCTTTGCTGGGGCGTGAATGAGCGGAGGACGGTGGGCTCACCCCAGAGGCGAAGTGTACCAAGATCTTCCTCTTTTTGTAGGAAGTGAGACGTAAGGAATAAATTTAGATTTAATTAGAAATTTGTCCATCTGCTTGGAGGTATTAGACAAGTGTTTGCCAGGGATTTTTTTTAAGCCATTTAGGGCTGCTTGAACAGTCAGCATCACTAACACAATACACCTGCACCCAGTGGAAGAGAGACTATTTTGCCATTAAAAGTCATCCGAATAAGTTTCTCCCATCCCGAATGTCTCGCAATTACCCCCTAACGCATTTTGCGGTTTTTAAGGCAGCAATAACCTCCATTACAAAGTAAATAGCTCTAGAAACCGTCTGCTGGTGTTTCTGGTGGGTTTGAACGGCGATCAGAACGGGAAAGGTCGATTAAGCCACCACGCTTAACTCACAAAACTTTTTACCAACACAAGTGATCGATACCCGTTCCCTCAACTGATTGCTAATGAGTATTCTGTTATCAAAATACTGTAAATGTTCCGTCAGAGCCCCAGTCTGATACTTTTCAGCATAGAAGAACACATACGTTCTCTTTTTAAGGAGTTAGGAGGGAAAGGCAGATCCGATCACTTCCCTGACACTTTCTAAATATAGCAGCCGGGGGCGAGTGAGGCAGAAGGATCGCTCTGAGTTTAAGGCTAACCTAAGCAGTACAGTGGGTTTCAGGCCAGTTTAGACTAGAGAGTGAAACCCTGTAGGGAAGAAGGAAGAACAGCAGTGACAGGCAGGGGAGCGCCAAACTGGACAAGCAAACAGAGTTGGTTATTATTTGCAGTTTAGAACTGACCCTCTTACATTTAAAATCAATGTCTGGGTTCTGGGAGATGACACAGTTGGAACAACGTCATTAAGAACATGATAAAATAGCAAAAAGGACTTGCAGGTCCAGTGGTAAGACAGGTTCTTGTGGCTATATCTCCTATCTCTTCTGATGTCCCAGAAGGCAAAGCACAGAAGAGCAAAACCAAGCAGAGTGAGCAAAATGAAGGGCTGGGGGGGGGGGAGGGAGGGATGGGAGAATGGGAGGATAGGGGAATGGGAGGATGAAGAAATGGAGGGATGGGAGGATGGGGGATGGGAGGATAGGGGAATGGGAGGATGAAGAAATGGAGGGATGGGAGGATGGGGAATGGGAGGATGAAGAAATGGAGGGATGGGAGGATGGGGGATGGGAGAATGGAGGAATGGGAGATGGGAGGATGGAGGGATGGGAGATGGGAGGGTGGAGGGATGGGAGAATGAGGGGATGGGAGGATGGAGGATGGGAGGATGGAGGGATGGGAGGATGGGAGATGGGAGGATGGATGGGAGGATGGGGATAGGAGGATGGGGGAAATAGGGGGTGGGGAATGGAAGGATAGAAAATGGGGGATAAGGAGACAAGGAAGGAGGGAGAGAGAAAAGGAGGTCTGCTCAGTGTTGTCATCCCCGGGGGTTGTGAAATATTAATAAAGATCTAGAAGTACATGACACATATAAAAGACCCAGTTCTGTGTCAGTCCAGCTTGGTGAGCCAATGGGATTATTTGAGTCATTTACAGAATCATGAACGACTCACAGGTAGCCCACATCCACCAAAATGTTTCATCCAGGCATGGGTTCGATTCAGGAAAGTTGGACCACTAGACCCCCCACGTCAGCTCTACTGCCTGTATACTGTACTCTGCCTAGACTACATGCATCTCAACAGTGATTTCTAGAACCTCAGATGAGGGCCTTCTGACCCTTTCCGTATCCTTCTTGCATGGAGTGTTAACAGCCCCATCTCTGTTACCATAGATGGCTATCACCATCACGCACCACAATTACAGCCAGGTATTCTGTAGGTCATCAAAGCCACTCCCCTTCATGATGACACAGCTCATGCTACACTGGGAAGAAATAGGAAATATCTTTTTTCTGGTGAACTGAAAATAGAATTCTTGCAGGCTCACCCGTGTCTTGCCAATCATTTCCAGGCACTTAGCTGGGCAGCAGCATGTGAAACTGGGTGGCAGCCATCCTTACTGAATCTGTGGTGAACTTAAAAACAGGTGATTAAATCATAGCACTTAAATAAGTGATAGAAATGAGCACAAACACAGATGACTGGTAAAGGCTGACTGTTCAGTGCAGATAGGAATCCCACGGATATTTGTCAACCAGAAAGAGAAATATGATGTCTTTATTCCACCAGAGGGTCCCTTGAGGCCCGTCAGAAGAACATCGATTCTGGATTAAAATTGAAAGCAATTATAGACCAGAGGAAAAACAAGAAAGCAAAAGTGAAAAATTGACAGTCACTGCAAACAGAACAGCAGCGTTGCCCTAAGAAAGCCACAGGGACTATTCTGGTGACCATTTTCCCCACGTCCATGGACTTGTGTCCCTACCCTGCCTCGGTGATGGGTTCTAAATTCGTGGATTATTTTTGACCATTCCCCTCTTCAGCCCAGGGTCAGGTGTAAGACCTACCTTTTCTGCTCCATCGTTCTAGTAACTGGTCAATAACTCAGGACCTACAACCGATTGACCAGAGACGACTCTTGTACTCATGATCTGCCATCCTCCTCACACTCCACTGACTTCCTGTTGTGATTTGAATATAGATATCCCCCAAAGTCTTGTGTGCTTGAATATGGGTTCCCTAGCTGGTCGTGCTGTTTGGAAAGGTTACGGAGGTGGAGCCCTGCAAGAGGAAGTACCTCATTGGGAGGGAAGTATGTCATGGGACGTAGGCTTCGAGGGGGTGGGGCCATACAAGAGGAAGTGCGTCACTGAGCTTAGGCTTTGAGAGTTGATAGCCTCACCCGACTTCTTGCCCTGACTAGCTGTTTCAATGAGTCTAGGTGAAATGTGGTCCGCCAGGATCTTCCCCACCATGACTCCGTTTCTCTGAAACTGCACACAAGAATAAACCTTGCCTTCCCAATTTGCCTTTTGTCAAGGTATTTGATCATAGCCACAGAAATGACTATTTTCTCCGGAAAACTTTCCTCTGTGAAGTTTCTCCTCGCACCGTCTAGGCTGACAGGCTCACCTTTGCTGTGAGGTTTATTCTTCTGCCCTCCGATCGAGGAGGCTTTTCTGACTGTGAGGCTGCAATCTTGGGACACTTGCAAGGACACACCGTCTGACTCCCTGCTCTCCCTGTCCTACTGTTTGTATCAACATCTTGCAGGCTTTGTTGGGTTTCTGTCTATCTTTCCTTAGTGAACTGGGACCTCGCTGGGCAGGGATTCAGAACAATCCCATTTACCACTCGGTTCCCAATGTGGTTCACAGCATCTGAAATCGGCGCATACTAAGTGTGTGTGAGCAAATAAGTTCACTGGATTTTAGGGAACGGACATCACTGAACAATCCAATTGATGTTGCCCTGGTTCAAGTGGCCCAGGTGTCACCTTACACTCTTTGTACCACCAAGAAGGAAATGTTTCTCTTGTTCTACTTGGCCCTCGGTGAACACTATTTATACAGTGCAATAAACACAGCCTTTTCCTTTTAAACTTTGGGAATCCACCTGAACAAATTTGTTTGTGGTTGTCGGATATAATGTAAATGTTAGCAACCTTGTGACGTTGCAGCTGACAGAAAGCAGGATGGTGAGGACGAAATAGAAGCCTTCGTCTATTCATCTTACAAATCGGGCATTCAGGTTGATGGAGGAAGAGTGGCAGCGTAGAGGGGAGTTTTGCCTTTTATTTAAAGCCATAAAAGCAGCCGTAAGAAAAACCAAAAGCAAGAACAGAAACACCCAACAATGGGAAGATGCCGGAAGGAGGAGATAAGCTGGAAGAAACCAGGTTCTGCTTCCCAACTGGAAAGCACATTGCTTAAAGAGCAAGCGAGGCTGCTGCCATGAGGTATCATAGGGCATCAAGGGCTTGAACAGGAAAACTACTGGTTCCCATCTCAGTGAGAGGACAGGTGGATAGTCCAGCATAGTAGACAGCTGTGCGTTCCCTTGGCACTCCAGGAAGCAGGGCCCTGCCCCTTCCAGGCTCCACCATTTGCTTCAGTGCTGCTTTCCTTTGCTGGAAGGAATCTGGCTACCCTCTCAGCTCCCGTGAAGGAAAAGGGGAAGAAAGGACATCGGGTTCCTCTCCTGGATGATACCCAGAAATTTCATTCCCCCCCATACCTCATTGGTGAAACAACACTACAGTAGGGCTGCCTCATATTTCTCAGGAGAGACAGTATAGCTGATGGGTAATTGTCAGGATTTAACACAATGTACAGTATATGTCATATAAATTACAAACCAAAAATAAATCTGAAAGTGTATTGATATTTACATTGGTTGATCGCAGTGGCTTTGAAAATGGCAGGTCTTGTTCATGCTGTGTTTAGCTTGGGGCTCTATAAGGGCTGTTCTGGTGAGGGACTAGCTGGCAGAACTAGATGTCTTGGAAATCATTGCTGGAGGTGGAAGTATTCCCTTCTTAGCTATTTGTTGAAGGCCTACTAGCAACACTCACTCTGTGGCCTTATTTGAAAATAGAGTTGTTGCCACTGTAATTAGTAAATCTAGGATCTACTGGAATGAGGTTCTATGTCTTTATGAGTATAGAAGACACAGAGACACAGGAGAAGACAAATACAGGCACATCAGAAGGATGCTGTATTAGAACGGTTGTAGAGACATGAGCCAGGAGATGTTGCAGGCACAAGAGTGGACAGAGTCCAGAGGGCTAAGTGACCACAGAGAAGGTAAATCTTCATCCCTCACATCTATGAAATGAGGTAGTATCCACCTAGTTGGCAAGATGTTGGGGATGGAGAAAAGTTTATCTACTAGTATAATGTATACGCGTTGCCGTGACTACACATGCATATGTGTGTATATGTCTTTAGAGTGCATACAGAAGCCTGAATCATACAAGCAACATCATATTGACTTGTTTTCATGATAAATAACTAAATCCTGGAGGTACCAGATGCATGCAGAAGCTAACAAGATATTCCCTACAGATCTCAACATTGGTTAAAAAATACCCCCTGTAGACTGTTCTAAGAATGTCATGAAAGAGACAATGTGCTTACAGGTCTAGGAGACTTCACATGAATTATTTAGCCAGACATCATTGCCTGAAACTGATGGTTGCATAGGGTCATTATCACCAATCCTTGCTTTGGAGAAAGAAGGATCCTAGAGGCACATGACAACAGGTTTCCTGCTTGGAAACTCAGGAAGGAATGCCCACTGAATGAGTGATGGAACCTGAGATGTGCAAAGGGAAGATGGTTGAGAGGAGAAAGAGACCCATAGTGATAAAACACAGCATCTCCTCAAATTACAAAATCAGGTAAACTGAGAACCCTTTTGGACCGTATCTTACGTGGTAGAGTGCTTCCCAAGCACCTACAATGTGCTGGGTTCGATGAGCAGCATTATGTAAAACACTGGGCATGGAGGCTTACACCTGTACACCCAGCACTTGGAAAGGAGAGCCAAAGGGATCAGAGGTTCATGGTCATCAACGGCTTTATAGAAAGTTTGATGCAAGCTTAGGCAATGTGGAGCATCACATCAACAAATCAACAAGGAGAAGCCTCCGTGGCGTGCATCTCTGCTCTCAGATCTGTCTAGTTTCAGAGGGAACTTTGGAAGGCAGCATCCGCTGCGAGAAAGGCAATGCTTGCTTTAAGAATGAGGAAGGGTGCTAGCAATGCTTAGAACACTGGCTCTGTCTTCATGTGCTCCTGTTTGCTGTGCTGTGCCTTATCAGCAGATTTGACACTTAGCTGTCCCACAGGGCAGATTGGGACTCGTAGGGCTCTTGGTTTGAGATAACTTCTTTCAGAAAAAGTGTTGCTGGATGTCAATTGTCTATCTGCGGTCTATTACTCTTTGTTATCAATCAATACACTCGAGGTATGTAACGTAAGGGAGCAAAGGTTTATTTTAGTTCATGGCCTCAAACCCAAGTCCTTCATGATGAAAAACGCATCACGAAACATGGTCTCCTCATGGCCAGCCAACAGGAAGCAGAGAAGAGTGATGCTGGCCCTCTGCTGCTTTTCTCTCTTCCCCGTGTGTGTGTGTGTATGTGTGTGTGTGTGTGTGAACATGAAATATACATGTTCACACACATTCTATGCAGAGGGCCTGGCACCAAGGAAGACATCAGCAGACACACATGACCTGTTACTTTTCTCAAACCATCCTCTTGCCTGCAGAGCACCCGTCACCTGCTCCATGATTGCTCTCAGCTGAGGACAGGCAGGAGGGAGGACTGGTTCTGTGGGCTGTTGGGAAGACAGGGGAGATAATGAGAACAGGGAGTAGGCTGGTTCGAGCTGTATGAGAACTCCCCCAGCTGAGACGCCTCTAGGAAGCACTGAAGAAGTGAGGTACAAATCAGAAGACTCGTTTCCCTCCATAAACCCCACTAATCCTTCTTCTTAGCCCTGCTGATATTTATAAAACTAGTCTGGGTCTCTTGCTGCAGTAGTTTGAGTGGGAGTTCGGGCACAGAAAAAAGACAGATATGCCAGAACATGGAGGAATCTCCCAATTCTGATAAGGCCAAACTGAAGACAATGGAGATGCAGACTATTCTGCCTCCCAACGAAAGGCTGAGCAGGAGGAGAATGGTGAGTTCCTCCAAAGCCCAGACCACTGGCTCCACGCTATAGCCCTGTGAGGAGGACCCTCGGCACAAGCTGCACTGGGAACCCGGGTACTCTACACCGAGGCCACTGGCCTGTAGGTGAGACCTTCAATCAGACTGCCAAGTTTGTTTGTTTTGCCCTGGGATACTGAGAAATTATTTATATGACTGATGAAAACCGAACATATCTCACAGCAATATAGAGAAATAAATAAATGAGTGAATAAATAAATAAGATCCAGAAACATATTTTTTAAATCCAAGTGCTTGAGGGCATGGTAGAGGCTAATAATGTAGACAGTTGTGTGCTTCAAAATTTGCTAACAGGGTTGATTTCATGTTAAGTGTTTCTGTCATAGAAAAAAATATTAAACGTACAGAAAATTCTGGGATGGGCCTGTGTCTTACCTGTATTGGTGATGATGTCAAAGTGTATGAATATATCCAGAGCTTTTTAATATGTGTAGTCTTCTTAGTTAGCTATATTTCAATAGAGCTGTTTAAGGGAAATCAACTAATTAACTAATCTGCATATTACTGGACAGGCCCACCCACCATCTTCTTATAATTAGATGTATCCATAGAGATGAGAGTGCAGGAGTCTGCCAGTGCACATGCAAATGTGTGCATGTGTGAACACCTATGAGTGCATTGTGAATACCTGTGAATACATGTGTGAACACCTGTATGTACCTGTGTGAAATCCTGTGAACACATGTGAGAACACCTGCATGTGAACACACATGTGAGTACATGTGTGAACACCTGTGACTGCATGTGTGAACACCTGTGAGTGCATGTGTAAATGCCTGTGAGTGTATGTGTGAACACCTTTGAGTACATGTGTGAACACCTGTGAGTGCATATGTGAACACCTGTGAGTGCATATGTGAACACCTGTGAGTGCATGTATGAACACCTGTGAGTGCATATGTGAACACCTGTGAGTGCAAGTGTGAACACCTGTGAGTGCATGTGTGAACACCTTTGAGTACATGTGTGAACACCTTTGAGTACATGTATGAACACCTGTGAGTGCATATGTGAACACCTGTGAGTGCATGTATGAACACCTGTGAGTGCATATGTGAACACCTGTGAGTGCATGTATGAACACCTGTGAGTGCATATGTGAACACCTGTGAGTGCAAGTATGAACACCTGTGAGTGCGTGAACACCTGTGAGTGCATGTGTGAACTCACTGTGAGTGGTAGTGTTGGATTGAGTTTGGATAAAAGACTATTTGCATCATGGATTCTCATTTTCACATGCTATTCTATAAATGCTATACAAGTTACAGAAATGGAGAATAGAATTAGCTTCATTGATCAGCTTGAGGACTGCTAATCAAAGCATCTAGAAAGAGGATTCCTAGTAGCACTGTCTGAACCTGGGGCTGAGCTGTGAAGATCACTACCCCTTGGCATCAAAGTGTACACTGCATTTGGACTCAAGAAAGAAAACCTGAAGAATTATGAAGACAGCTCCCAGTAGGTGGCCAGGTTTAGAAAACATGTTGCTGCTTGTTTCTGCCTTTATTACCTATAAAAGAACATTTCAAATGGTCAACCACTCAAATTGATGTGGGCCTGGGGGTGAACTGCAAGACTGGGATTGGAGTTTCTCACATAGTTCTTATTATTGTTAATAGAGGCTGTATGCTCCCCTTCCACTGGCAACTCCTTGTTGAGAATAAATTATGTGTGTGCATGCCTTTGTGCATACATGTGAGTATGTGTGTGCTCACATATGCATGCATGCACACAGGTGTTCATACCCTAAATGTCTCTAACCACCAATACTTGGCAACGGTCCCATGGAGGGGGCATTGAACATAAGCAGAAGTCTATTTCTCAAACAATCTTTCCATTGTCTTTCCACTGATGATATGTTTTTAGATCAATCCTGTTAAAGCTGGGAAATTCTTAATCCCAAGGCCAGGTCATGGCCCAAGGAACATGTTATAATTAATGCGTAACACCTGACGTATGGAAGGAGCATGCTTTGATAAGTCTTGCCATGGGAGTCAACCTGGCTACCACGCCTTTGCCAGTATGTGTGCATGCAAACCTATACAAACATATGCTAATGACAACAGGAACATGTATGTCACATGCACAAACAAATAATAAACTCTATGGAATTTTGTGCTTTAAAAAGCATAGCTTCTTCTGTATATAAACTACAAGGAGCCAAGAACCTCACCAGGCTCACCTTCCGAAGGGTTATCATCCCTAACCTTGAGTCTATAAGAGCTCATTAAGGTACAATGACTAGACTCTGCGACCAGAAGGCTGCAGAGACTCAGAGGACCAGCGAGGCATGTGCTGACCCTTGCCTCGTGTCTGTTCACACACATAGTAGTGCACTGTCAAAAGCTTAGGCATTGAACCTGTAGCCCTCAAGACAATTCTATAAAATAAAACAAACCCTCTCACCACTCACCCCTCTCTTGGATATCGCACATCCAGACACTGAAAGAGGAACAGTGATCTGAGCAACGAGAAAAATGTAACTAACGGACTATGTCACACACAGAAGTCCCAGAGTACAAAAAAAACCAACCAAACAAACAAACAAATCACTCATCCCACTCTAGTGAGCCCCAGAACTTCAAGGTCTTTCAGCTTCAGCATTCAAAGTAGTAGGGTTACAAGTGTGTCAACATACCTGGCTTAATTTAAATTTGTTTTCAAACTGACAGGTTAAAAAGTATATATTTATAGGGTCATATATAAGATTTTATATGTTGAACCACTGAAATCAAGCCAAATCTATTTATCTCTTTAAGTAATTTTTATGGTGATAACTTTCAAATCCTTTATTTTACCTTTGTGAAGCGTGTGCAGTGCATTGCTGTTCTCCACAGCGATCACCCTACTGTACAGGAGTACTCTAGAACGCCTTACTCTTTTCTAACTGTAACTTAATACCCATCAACCAACCCTTCGCCAGCCCCTTTCTCTTTGATACCAACCTTCAGTATCTACCATTCGACTCTCAACTTCAGTGAGGTCAACCTTCTCAGACTCTGTAACTGCAATGGCCTGTTGATTGAATCAATGCTTGATTATCTGGGACTGGCTTCTTTCCTTAAGCACAGTTATCTCCAGTTCCAACCATGCCAGGATAGACATTCTCTCTCTCTCTCTCTCTCTCTCTCTCTCTCTCTCTCTCTCTCTGTGTGTGTGTGTGTGTGTGTGTGTGTGTGTGTGTGTGTGTGAATGGCACCCGGTGCCATATGCGTACCACAGGCTTTATCCATCCATCCACTGATGGACAGTTCCGAGTTTCCTTTCACTCTCGGCCAAGGTGAGCTGCGTTGTAATGCACAACTGAAGACAGAGGTGCTTGTCTCGGGTTTCAGATAATCTCAGAAGTTCCAGAGACGGTGGCTACGTATCGTTTCATATACTCCATGGAGTGATCTGGATCGCTTGTGTGGGACCTGTTCAGGAGTTGTCCCGGAGCTTTTACTTGAATGCAGACGACAGTTTTCTTTCATCCGAGCATTTTGGGGATTCCATTTCACTAACTGTCACAACATCCTTCTCAGGCTGCCATCTACCCTGGTGACTGGGGAGGGGAAAGGTGAGGCACACGAGAGTTCGATTATTTCATTTCAGGAAGCTAAGGGGACTCTGCTTCTTACATAGCAATGAGTTTTCAGAGACAAGCATAAAATTTCAATTTTCTACATTTTAAACTGTCTCAACTACTATTTTATTATATTGAACTGTTAAACCTGAATGGAAATAGATAAATGGTTTTCTTTAAAACTATTGAATAATAAATTATAGCTAAGCGGAAAAAAAATACCCTTGAAGTTGAATTTTAGAAGCTATCTAAGAGATGCCAATAAGTCCAGGGTCAGGGAGTGTTTGCTAATTTTAAAAATCAAGACACAGTTGGAATGTTCTCCTTTTTTATTCCAAATTTTCTATAGAGATCTCGTGTAGCACTACCATGGGGACAAATATATTGATCAATGGACTTGAATAAAGTTTCATGCAATTCCCAGAAGACTTTGACAGTGATTCCAACCCCACTCAAAGCGAATAATAGGTCACTTCCTCCAGTGTGTGGTATAAGACCAGTAGGAGGCCATGTGCTGTCTAGAAGAAATTAACCTTTGCCATACGTCATATAGAAATTAACTCAAGGTGAGCCACACACATACACATCAAAGTAAAAACTACAGAACTCTTAGAAGAAAAATTGTAGAGAGTGTTTGTAGACAATGGACCTGGCGGTGGATCTTAGATAGAAGACATGAGCAAACATTTCCTGAGAGAAAAATGTAATGATCAGTGATGCATGAAAATGTGGCCAGCATCATCAATCCTCAGGGAAGGGAAAGCACAGCCACCATGAGCTATGCCTCCTACGCACTTACATAGCCATGAACGGAAGAAAGCAACGAACAATCACAGGTGTTCATGAAGAAAAGGAGAAGTTGGAATTCCTGTGGACTACTGATGAGTGTGGATGGTATAGTGTGATATTAATTATATTGGTAGATTATCACATTTTGTTTGAGCTCACTGAATAACTGACTCCAGAAGTGGGGTTGGCTACCTCATTGCAGACCCTAGGTATCCCCTAAGACCTCCTGTGTAGAGATAGGCTACCCCCAAAGTCTATGACACTGAAGAAAGAGAACAGCAAAACATAGCAAGAGTCAAAGCAGCTAGATGGTAAACCATGCCTGCAGTGGGAAAGCAAAACTGGAAGCCCAGCCAAGATGAGCTCAGCATGGGGAGGAAGCTTCATCAGGGCTCCAGCTGGCAGCTTGAATGAGGCTTCCCTAGTCCCTGTCTGCTGGATATCAGACTCTCCTTCACAGGGCTTCCTCGCCCGTTTCTGTGCTTAATGGTTTTGTGTATCAACTTGACACAAACTGGAGTTATCACAAAGAAAGGAGCCTCCCTTGAGGAAATGCCTCCATGAGATCCAGCTGTAAGGCATTTTCTCAATTGGTTATCAAGGGTGGGAGGGCCCATTGTAGGTGGTGCCATCCCTGGGATGGTAGTACTGGCTTCTATAAGAAAGCAAGCTGAGCAAGCCAGTAAGCAGCATCCCTCCATGGCCTCTGCAACAACTCTTGCCTCCAGGTTCCTGCCCTATATGAATTCCTGTCCTGACTTACTTTGGTGATGAACAGCAGTGTGGAAGTATAAGCTGAATAAATCCTTTCCTCCCCAAATTGATTCTTGGTCATGATGTTTTGTGCAGGAATACAAACCCTGAGTAAGACAGAAGATCATGTCTGTATCCCAGACATTGAAACAAGAAGCTGCCTTGGAGACCCCAAGATGTTCATGATGCCAGAGCCATTGGCTATCTGCTGAAGACAGCTGCTAACAGGGAGTGGAACCATCCTATCAGAAAGAAGTTTGTTGCAGTCAATGCAGATGAAAAAGGAGTGAAGATC
The DNA here is from genome assembly GCF_978045245.1 of Mus caroli. NCBI lineage: Eukaryota > Metazoa > Chordata > Mammalia > Rodentia > Muridae > Mus > Mus caroli. The sequence goes on from NW_028227274.1 coordinate 82,099,568, forward strand.
TGAAGACTGCTTTGACATCAGACATGGAGATGCAGAGTTTGGAGTCTGTCTAGCTGGTTTCCTGTCTTGCTTTGGGGCTTCCAGTTAAGTGATTGGATGAATCTCAGAAGAGACTTTGAACTTTCGACTTTTAACATTGTTGAGACTGCTATAGACTATGGGGACCTTTGAGGTTGGACTAAATGTAGTTTTGCATTATGCTATGTTTAGGTATGCCCCCCCATAGACTCATATGTTTGAACAAGCCTATGGGGGACAAGGAGTGGAATGTGGAAGTTTGTTTATGCTCTGCCAAGGAAGTGGCACCATTAGAAGGTGTGGCCCTGTTAGAGTAGGTGTGTCACTGTGGGTGTGGACTTTAAGACAACCATCCTAGCTGCCTGGAAGCCAGTCTTCCACTAGCAGCCTTCAGATGAACTCTTATCTCTGTCTGAACTATGCCTGCCTGGATATTGCCATGGTCTCTCGCCTTGATGATAATGGACTGAACCTCTGAACCTATAAGCCAGCCCCAATTAAATGTTGTCCTCATAAGAGTTGCCTTGGTCATGGTATCTGTGCACAGCAATAAAACCCTAACTGAGGCAGTTTCTGCTGGATTTTTTTTCAGATATAATTTATATCTATGAGTGTTTTTCCTACATGCATGTCTGTACATCATATTCATACTTTATGCCCTGGGAAACTGATAGAGAAGTCTGACTCCATGAAACTGGAGTTGCAAATGATCATAAGTCACAGTGTTGGTGCTGGGAACCAAACCTAGGTTCTCTGCAAGAGCAACAAGTATTCCTAGCCACTGGACAGTCTATCTAGCCCCAATTTCTCTTGAATATTTTAAGAACATAATGACATTTTGCTGTCTGTCTGTCTGTCTGACTGACTGACTGACTATATATTCTTTTACTTTGGCTTCCTATCTACCTAAGGAACTCGCTCACTCATTCAAAACTAAAAGTGTATCCATCATAGATCATTCTCAGGACTGCACAGAACATATAGCCAGGATGGACAATGCTTTGTTGGCTCCTCAAAAAGTTCCACTCTAAGTTTATATCCAAAGAAATTAGAAATCAGAACTCAAATAGTCATGTGTACACCAATGTTCACAAAAGCTTTAGCCATACTATCCAAAATACAGGAGCAATCTACATCTGCACTGAATGAATAAACACGGCACTCTGTGTGTGTGTGACACGCACACTGTATGTGTCAATTGGTCCTAGAAAGGTAGAAATTTTATTATATACCACAACATAATGAACCATTAGGCCGGGCGTGGTGGCGCACGCCTTTAATCCCAGCACTCGGGAGGCAGAGGCAGGCGGATTTCTGAGTTCGAGGCCAGCCTGGTCTACAAAGTGAGTGCCAGGACAGCCAGGGCTACACAGAGAAACCCTGTCTCGAAAACCCAAAAAAAAAAAAAAAAAAAAAAAAAAAAAAAAAAGAACCATTAGGACATTATTCTAAGTGGAAAAAGCCAAGCCCAATTAACAAATGCTATATGCTTCCATTATAGCTAACAATATATAAGTCACCTAGCATGGCCAAAATCACTCCTATAAAAAGTAAAGTGCGAGTTGACAGGGAGTTAGTATTCGGTAGGTAGAAGGCGTCTGTTCAGGAAGTTGGGGAGGTTCCAAAACTGGAAGGTGGTAATGATAACATATCCCTATACATAGACTTGATGTCATTGAACTGCATGCTTTAAAATGACTAAGTGCTATGTGTTACTGTGATACTTGTTCTGGATTGGCAAGTCGATACAACCTGACTAGAATCACCTGGGAGGGGAGTCTTAGTGAGCGATTGATTGTCTGCATTTGATTTGCCTGTGCACATAGCTAGAGGATGGATTTTTCTCTAGCCCACTGTGGGCAACTCCATTCCCTAGGCGGTGTGCAGATGTATAACTCTCTTAAGAGTGGTAAAAGCAATCTGAGTACAAGCAAGCAAGCATACATGCGTGCATGCATCCACTTCTCTGCTTAGCTGTAATATGATCTGACTAAACGTTGTGAGTCTCTACCACCTCGAATCCCTGCTATGATGGGCCGTAACCTAGATTTGTGAGCCAAAATAAACCCTTTCTCTCTTAAGTTGCCTTTTGTCATATTTTATTACATCAACAGAATTGGAACTATAACGGTTATACTACATATAAAAAATCTTGCCACAAAACAAATAAATAAAACCTTAGCCAAGTATGATAGTTCATAGACTTTACTTAGAAGTCACCATGAAAGCCTGCTACAAAGAAGGCCTCTTTAGCCTAGTGATTCCTAAAGCCATTTGGCCAGAAAACAGTCTCCTGGCTTATGTATTGCCAGCCCCCCCCCACACACACACACACACCTTGGGCAATGACTGGTCTGGGGAACACAGTTTCAAACACTGCCTTGATGAGATTTGATCATCAAGCCAGATTCCTTAGGGAATCAGTGCTGTGGATTTGACTTAACACTTGTATGATCTTAATTTTGGGTCCCTCAAGATTGTGCAGGAATCTGCATGTAAGATGCTGAAGGTCTCTGCTCCCAGTTGATTTCAATGGGTAGATAAAGTTGTCAGCGGCCAATGGTTGGGCAGGGAAACAGAGGCGGGACTTTAGAACTTGTGGGCCAGGGGACAGAGAGGAAGGAGAATTGAGAATCACCATTCTGGGAAAGGAAGGACTAGGCCTGTGGGGTGCAGAAAAGAGAGCATAGCAATCATGTAAGAGCCAGGGAAGAGCAGTTCCAACCACCACCACCACCACCATCTCCCACCCCACCTCCACCACCACCACCACCACCACCACCACCACCACCTCCCACCCTACCTCCACACTGGGTCTAGGGCAACAAGAACGGAATATAAATTTTAATAAGTAATAACTCAGGAATATCGGAGGGGAAGTGTTAGACATGTGGATGTTTGAGGTGGCCCAACCATTGAGCTGATTAAGGCATATTAAGTATAAGATTCTGTGTGTGTGTGTGTGTGTGTGTGTGTGTGTGTGTGTGTGTGTGTGTATGCAAGTGTGTTTCATTTGGGAATCCAGAACACTGGGGCAAGTAGCGAGGAACTCTCTCCGTGGCCTCTGGGGCATTTTGAGCAGCGTTAACCACCTACTGCAACACATCAGATTTGAAGCACAATGAAATACTTTTATATAAAGATGGTTCTGAAGAGCAGAGAGAGAAAAAAAATAACAGGAGGAGGGAGGGTTGGGCTTGGGAAGAAGAAAGACTCCTCTGGTCCTGAGGACACCTTCTGCCTTTGTCTTGCATCCCTCGTCAACAGGTAGGAGACATCATCCGTATGACAGAGCCCAGTCAGCAGTGCCCTGCATCCCTGAGAGCTGCTGAGCAGAGCCTGTCTGGGGAGCGAGGAACTGGCAGACTCTGGGGAGGAACTCCAGCTGGTCTCCCTAGCAGAGCATCCCTGAGGCCCTGCCCGATTCCTGATGGGTTCCCTCTCCAGCCAGCCTCCCCATGGATTCTAAACCCACCATGAATCTTTCTGGGAAGGGCATGGACTTCAGATACCAGACTTTCTGCCCCCAGTACTCTGAGCCAATTGTGTCTTTCCTTCTGAGTTCTCATGCGAGCTCAGCATCACCCTAATGCTGCAGTCATTCATAACTGTGAGGCCATGTGTTCTCATTCAGAAGTAGGGATTCCTGGGAGAGAAAAAGATAACGGGAGGAGATGCACTTTCTAATGGGCAGCAGGACTCTGCAGCCAGACCCAGAACCAAAGCAACAACTGGAGCATTGCAGTCCAGCCTGTGGTGCCCACACAGATGCCACAGTGTGCCTGGTCCCTGGAGAGAAGAGAACTTGATCTCATCCCAGGAGGGTCCCCAGGAAACCCTGAAAGTGGGGCGGGTAATCCTGTGCCCGGTGCTTCCTTTGCCCTCCGCCTTCCTGTGTTTCCATTAGCCTGCATCTTCCACTGAGCAACTTCATTGCTACATTGGCCTTCTACAGGTGCACCTAGATGGGATCCTACTTACACGAGTGGACGATGATGTTGGCCTCGTATGGTTGCTCTGCCATGGACATCCAATTAGTTAGGATGTTCTCTAGGCACGCTCCATTCACTTGTACCGGATTATGCCTCCAGCTGGAAGCAATGCCTCCGCGCCATCTCCTCCGGCTCTTTTCCCCCCTTCCTTCCCGTGCCTTTGTCATCAGCTGCTCCAGGCACCCCACTGTCCGCTTATTTCACAAGCATGTCGCTCTGCAACAGTCGCCTCTTTCAACAGCAAAACCTAATGGAAACAAATTCGGTCCAAGGGTCAATTATGGGCTTATTTTCATATTTATGGACTGAGTACTTTCCCCTAAAAGACACTAATGATAGCCTAAGGGACAAACTAATCAAAACACCGGCCAAGAGCAGAGGAAAGGGAAGGGTGAGCTTTGAAACGTTCCCGCAGCCCGCCCGGCACGCGCCTGCCTCCTTCCCGGTCCCACTGCAATCCCATCTCCCCAAATGAACACTTTTAAAATATCTTGACAAAAATCAGTGTCTACACAAAGGAAAGCTTACCCTTCCCTTCCTCCACTGGCAGAAATAATAACATCGAACAAATAACTCCCCCTGCTTGGGGCCTCTAGATGATGCAGCAGTCAGATCCTGGTGAGGGTCACACTTGGATGTGACATTTCAGGGACATGTGAGACAATCTCTCACCCAGGTTTGGCGGCACATATGGTACCAGGAGAACCCTGGATGATGAGCTCTGACTTAGCCACGCTAGCATCCAAGCCACAGTTAAGGAACACCACAGATATAGTTGAGACCGCCACCGCTGAGTTATCACATGAGCTAGATGGCTTCTATCAAAGTATTCTAGGAATTCCTAGACTGCTAACGATTCAACAGTCTCTCATTTATTTAGCTGGAGTATAGTTATATTATAATTATAACTGTTTGGCAAACCAACAATTACCAACATGGAAGAGGCATCTGTAACTTGTAAGATCTAAAGTCTGGAAATAACTTCACAGTGGATGTTTAGTAGCCCCTTAGTTATCTGTGTGTGCTTGTGTGTGTGTGTGTGTGTGTGTGTGTGTGTGTGTGTGTGTGTATGCATGTGTCTCTGTATCCTGTATGTAAGAGCATGTGTGTATGTACATATGTGTGAAGGGAAGAGGTCAACCGCAGGTGTCATTCCTCAGATGCCACCCTCCTTATTTTTTGAGACAGGATCTCTCATTGAGATCATATGCTTCAGAGGTGTAGGTGCACCTGCTGAGCCTATGAGCAAAGAGACCCTACTAAACCTGTAGTCAGTAGAAGGCTATTGATCGCCGCTATGCCTGTGGCGGTTGTGTGTGCCTTAGTGCCAAGCAAACACCATAGAAGAGCAACAGAAAGAAGGAGGAGTCTTCACTCTGCTGTGAAGCAGTGATGTGACATCCAAAGTTAGGATGCTGTAGACTATGGTTCTGTTGTCACGGGAAGTGGCTCTCAGCATCCATTGCTGGATGTGACAGCAGCGTGGTTTGGAGCGTGACATCCCCTCCATGGAGAATGGACATTGAAGGTTGTTTTGTAATGAACTAAATCTATATTCATGCTAATTAAAGAACAAAAAGTGCATGAGAAGATTTTCATGAGCAGACCTTGGTGACCAGGTGGCAGACTGTAGAAAAAGTGACAAAAACTACAGTAGATGACAAGCCAAGATTAGAAACGACTCAAATAGCTGAGACACCCAACTGCAGACAAGTGACAGAGAGGCCGGGGGCTCGGGAGACCGCTCAACAGCTGGAAGCCTTGACATACAAGGCTGCTGACATGAGCTCTGATCCTCAGAAACCATGAAAACCTAACTGGATGCAGTGATGTCCGTATCTGTGATGCCTGTGCACCCAATGGGAAGATGGGAGACAGAGACAGGGCAGTCTCCAGAAGCCTGGCTATAAAGTAGCAATGGACCCTACCTCAAACAAAGAAGAACCCGCTCCAGAAGGCTGTCCTCCAACCTCTATATGCCCTATATGGCAAATGTGCTCCTGCACCTACATTCAGGAACAACACACACACACACACTTGAGGGGGGGTACGCAGAGGGTGAGAGATTTGCACATCAGACACAGGCACAACCAATACATTTCAAGAATTAAAATTAAAGAGCAAAGAAAGGTGAGGCCAGAGTGGCAAAGACATGCAATGGAGGACCTTCCAGGAATAGAAGGAGAACATCGTCAAGACACCACAGTGGAAACGACCAATGCATTTGGAGAATGGGATCATCGTTTCCCTGGTTCACCAGCTCAGGTCCTCTAGCTGCACCATGGCAGTGTATGGTCTTCCCTGCCTGATGCCAACTCTCCCACCTACTAGCTTCACCCCCAAAGCCAGGGGGAGCCACGGACTTCCCTGGCCCTGGCCCTGGCCCATACCAACCCAATGGAGAGGAGCCTGAATTCACACCAGGGCCAGATACAATTAACAAGATTTGGTGAGACTTTGGTGGAAATAGAGCAGAATCCAGTTCCCCTGTTTATTTTGGTGGGCTCCCCTTAGAAATGGTCAGTTCCTCACTCCTAAGGACAAAAGCTGGATCCCTGGTAAAGGGCAGAATGCTTCTGCTGGAGTCTATAAAGGCCAGCAAGTCCTCCTGACCAGCACACTTCCTCCACAAGCTCTCCTGCCCAGCTGCTCACACTGCAATCCTCATCTGTAAGTTAAGAGCAGGCAGGAGGTACAGCTGGCTACAAAGTAGTAAGGCTTACCCACAGTTACCTATGTTCTCCAGCAAGACTCCATCAACCTCCTAGAGGCTCCATAATCTCTCCCCAGATAGCACCGCCAGCTGTGGACCAAGTGTTCAAACACATGAGCCAGTAGGCAACATTTCACACTCAGAGCACATAGGTGTCCAATGGTGCTAAGCATCAGACATGCATAGCACCACACTCATTAGCTAGAACAGAACACGCGTGTGGGCAGAGGGAGCTGGCTAGCTCCAGTGATCCGTAAGAAGAAGGGTCATCCTGAGCTATAACTTTCTGGCCTGCCCTGGCTCATTAGCAAGCCAAGAATGGTTCTGCAAGCAGAGACAGGCAGACCTCACTGCCACTGGTCTTCCAAATCCACCACAGGACAAGAGACAAAGGCAGGGAGAGCACATGGGGAGGACAGAGCAACTGAGTCTTAAGACAGCAGGGCCTTTCTCTTCCCAGCGCAGGCTTCAGGTTCTGGCTCAGAACTGCCTGTGTGTGATGAGACTTGAGAGAAGGTGGGACGGCGGGTGTGAAATGATCTGATAGCACGGAAAATGGTTGTTAGGAGGTGTTGGCACTCGGAAAACAACACATCTCTTCCCTGTTGGTGTCAGCCTGAGCCTTCACCCAGATACCATGCTCCCGTTTAGAATTAGAACTGATAGTGAGCGCAACACGCACCCTGACACCTGCCCTCTCCTCACACAACACTGAGAATCAGTGAGAGCCTCCTGTCGCACAGGCTCTGCTGGGCTTACCTTCTTGTTTCCGCTTATTTTTAATTGACAAATGATCACTGTATATATTTAAGGGTGCAATGTGATGCTCTGATGCACGTATGCATCGTAGAGAGAGCAAATGAGGTTACCTAGCATATTCATCACCTGTCTGTTTACTGTATACAGATATGCACACATTCATATATCGCTCATTTGTGTGTACGCACACGTATGCACATGTGGAGCCATAGTTAACCACTGATGTTGTTCCCTGTGGGCTGTTCATTTTGGTTTTTTTGAAACAGACTAGGATCTGGGACTCACTAATTAGGCTGGACTGGCTGGCCAGTAAGCCCTACAGATTATTTCACTCCCCTTTCCAGCACTGGGATTACAAGTACACACTATCATGAACAATTTTATGTAGGTTCTGGGAATCCAACTCCGGTCCTCATACGGGCATGGCAGGCATTTTGCCTATTGAGCTATCTCTAGAGACTTCATGCGCACACGCACACGTGCGCACACACACACACACACACACAGAGTACATATATGCATATGAAGAAAATGGAATACTGCTTGGATTTTTTAAGGTGAGAAATCCTGTCATTTGTGAAGACCCAGATGAAGTCTGAAAGCATTATGGTAAGCAACGTAAGCCAGGCACAGAGAGACCATGTAAAACTCGCATGTGGAAGCTAAAGGCTAAAACTCCTACAGGTAGAAGGATGGAGAATGGACGAGGGCAGAGACAATGAGGGAGCGTCTGCTGTAGACTTTTTACCTAATTTCTTCCCCCAAATCACATAGCATGGATGCATGTACATACAGATACACACACACACATGCACGTGCGCGCATGCACACACACAGGCAAAAATAATTCTGGATGTTCTTATGACTAAGGATTTAATAGCCCAATTTTGTGAGAATAAAGCTTACCAAAAATGAATGACAATTGCTGCAACCCTGGCTTCTCTTCTGGAAGACTCTGTGGGGATTTTCATTGCTCTTGTTGTGTGCTCAGAGGGCTGGAAGAGTAGCATCTCTTTGGAAGGTTGGCTGTGACATGTTCATATGTTCCCCATCACCACTCTTGGTGCTGCAGCCATGACTGTCCTGTCTCTGCTTGCTAATCCCTGCTTTCTTCTGTCTTCCTACCCTCCATTCTCCACTTGGACCTCTCAACCTCCGTTCCCATGTCAATCAATGAGCACGCTGATGCTAAGCAGCAGCTTCTCTTGTCCATCTTCTTGTTGTATACAGATAAGCACTTTGGAGCATATTGATCCCTTGTCCGGGAATAACTCTCGTCTGTTCTTACATTCCTTCCTTCCTTCCTTCCTTCCTTCCTTCCTTCCTTCCTTCCTTCCTTCCTTCCTTCCTTCCTTCCTTCCTCCCTTCCTCCCTCCCTCCCTCTTTCTCTCTCTCTCTCTCTTTCTTTCTTTCTTCCTCTTTCTTTCTTTTCTTCTTTTTAAAATGTGCTCAAAGGAAAGGCTGAAAAGGAGTGCATGTGAGTCCATGTGTATGTGCATCCATGTCCATGTGGGTACATGTGTGGCCATGTATGTTTGCATGCATGTGTGCCCATGTGTGTGTGCATGTGTGCCCTTATATGTGGGCATGTGTATCCATATGGGTGTGCATGTTTACCCATGTGTGTGCCCATGTGTATGTGCATGTGCGCCCTTGTATGTGGGCATGTATGTCCATGTGCACACATATGAATGTCCTTGTGTGTGTGCATGTGTGCCCATGTGTGTGTGCATGTGTACCCATGTGTCCATGTGTATACATGTGTGACCATGTGTGTATTCATGTGTGTCCATATGGGTGTGCACGTTTACCCATGTGTGTGTCCATGTGTGTGTGTGTGTGCATGTATGCCCATGTGTCCATGTGTGCCCGTGTGTGTATTCATGTGTGTCCATATGGATGTGCATGTTACCCATGTTTGTGCCCATGTGTATATGCATGTGTGCCCAGGTGTGTTCATGCATGTGTGTACATATATGTTTAGATGTGTGCCTATGTGTATGTGCATGTGTGCCCATGTGTATTTGTGAATGTGTGTCCATATGGGTGTGTATATTTGCCCCTGTGTGTACATGTGTGTACATGTATGTCCATGTGTGTGTGCATGTGTGCCTTTGTGTGTATGTATATGTGGTCTAATGTGTGTGTATATATGTCCATATGGGTGTTCATGTTTGCCCATGTGTGTCTCCATGTGTGTCCATGTGTGTGTGAACGTGTGTTCAAAGGAGAGGGGGATCGGAGAGAGAGAGAGATACAGAGCACCAGGAATTATCTATGCATAAAGAAATTAGAGAGAATATTTCCAGAGCAGCCGAAGCCCATCTCCTGAACAATGACGACAGCTCCTCATTTTCGACAACAATAGAGGGCACGTAGGAGTCAGCTCATTAGAATATCTGCGGCTCTTTTCTGTTCTCTCTGCATTAAGCCCCCATAATGTCAGTTGTCACTTATTAATGACAATTAACTAGTAATCAGCAGTGAGACTCTTCGAGGTGGTCTTTGCCTGACAGGTGAAGAAAGAGAACACTGCGTAGTGCCACACAGTGACATGGAGCCTTCAAAGGGAGCACGGCATTTCCATAAATTATTTCAGAAAGAGTTTTCTTTTATACATTCTCTCTAAAGCTTAAAGATCTTTAACCCTAGACAGGCCATGCTCCAATTCTCTTTCGCTGATGCTTTCTTTACCAACTGACATACCAGAACCATCTACAACTGTCAGGTCTGAATCCTTCCAATTGCTTAGTTTAGTTTTTGTCCATCTGTGGCGTATCACTTGTATCTTGTCCACCAAACATGTATGACCTCATGGTCTCAGACCCAGCATCACCTTCTCCAAGCCAATGCCCATGCCTAGTCTTGGTCATGTTTGCCATGATGCATAGCTATACCTGTTGCTTTCACCAGATGCTCCACTGGATCGGTGGTTTGATTCTAGCTTTGTTCTTTCTCTCTTCTTCTCTTGCCTTGGTGACCATTCACTTTTCTTTTCTCCTTCCACTGCAGTTGACAGAATGCTGCCATGAACTTTAAGAAAAAATAACAATGGTCATGGTGAACGCTGCCCCACAATCCAGAGCTCTCAAGGCTGTCTGACTTGTCTACAATTCTGTTCTCCTAACTCTCAGATACCCTATGGTTCTTAGAGTCTCTCCACCCCTTTCCTAAACTTAATGCATTGAAAACAAAGTAAACATCTTTGTCCTGGTGCAGTAAGAGCTGTCTTTAAAGGCTGCCCCATCTCGGGTGCCTTGGATTAGGAAAAGGAAACACTTCTGCATTCTGGGGTTGGGGAGGAGGGGCAGGTGCTGTAGAGAGCAAGTGATCCATCTGACATTCAGAGCCAGTGTCTCTCTTCCTATGGCAAGGGCTGACCATGGCATCAGAAGACACTTGGCCCACATGAGGTGCCAGCTGATGAAGTACTTGCTCTCTACAGCACCCGTCCCTTGGCCCCCAACCCCAGAATACAGAAGTGTTTTCTTTTCCTAATCCAAAGCACCCTAGATGGTGCAGCCTTTAAGGACAGTTCTTACTGCACCAGGATAAATAGTTTACTTTGTCTTTAATGCATTAAGCTTAGGAGAGGCCAGCTGTGCCCTTGGGGAGAAACATGAAGAAATGAACACATCCCACTAGTATCTGCCAGAATTGCATCAAGCAAGCTTATTGCCAATTTCACACCGAAAAGACTTTTTTAAAAGTTCATGCATCTATTCATGTCAAAACAATGCAATGAGATCATTCTCCTAGCATGGAAACCCTCAGCAAAGGCGGGGGGGACTTCGAACCCAGCTTGCAGACAGCCCACTTCCCATATTCCAGGCAGGCCCCACTCTCCAACACAGCTGCTAAAAGCAGTCCAGTGGAACTCAAAACTCTAGGTGCCCCCCAAACCAGGGGGGTGACATTTTTATGGGTGCACATTTTAAGGAAAGTAAGAGATAGGTCTCTTGGTATCTCTTTTATAAATCTATTGCTTTCCTTTGAGCAGCGTAGATTTGGGAAACTGCACCTGTGCCAGCCTTCTTTGTTTTGTTCGAAGGATTTTGTGAGGAGGGTATTACAATGCTTCCATGACAACAAATAAGATATCATTTATTGCCAGGTTCTAACCATCTACCCAGAACTAAAGGGGAATATTCACATGAGTTTAGGAATGCCCTCACCATTCGAAGAACTACTATTTAAATGTCCTTGGTTTTTTTTTTTTTATTATTTTTTTCTAACCCTTTGTCATATGAACACAGTCCTTTCATTCTGACTTCCTCTTGAAAATTACTTCAGATTTTAATGCCACCAGTTTCTAATCGTTGGTAAAAGAATGGCAGAAAAAACGAACAAGTTCCCAACCAATGCGCCAGACACAGCATGAGGGGTAGTCACTTGTCCCACCAATCCACCTCGCAAGGGCTTCCAGTCCTAGCCAGTAACAGCTGCCTGAGCACATGTGTGGGCCTGGCTGATTCGCACTGATGACCTGTGAACTCCATGTCTCTCACGGAGCAGGCACAGGGAAAGAGCCAAGAGGACAATCCACTGCTTTGAAAGTGAAAACTAGGTCTGTGTTATCAGTAAACATTTTACAGATGACATACAGGGTGTTGTGGCACTAGTCTCTCTCTAGTTAACAGATCGGAACATAACTGCAGAATCTGACACCTGCTATTTTAATATTTAAGATTTAAAGTTTGATGTTAGTGATTTATTGATAGTTAATCGGTATAAATTGGGCAGACTATCATGAAACATATAAAGAAAGCTGTCCCTTAGAGGGATGCAGAGATGGATAAGCCAGGAAAGTAGCTGCCATGCACACATTAGGACCTGAGTTTAGATGCCTGGTACCCACAGCGGTACCCAACTGTTATCCCAATACTGAGAGGTGGATACGTGTAGATGGCTGGAACTCAGCCAAGCCAAACTGGTGAGCTCCAGGTTCAGTAAGATGCCTTGTCTTGAGAAAAGTAATGAATAGAAAAAGACAGTTGACCTTGACCTCTACCCTCCACAAGGGTGAGCATACACGTGTACATGCATGCACCAGTGCACACAAACACATACAAAGAGTAGTCACTGCATCGCTTTAACCTATCCTGAGGATAACAGATTTAAAAGTCCCCTTGGTTTTGCTGTGCTAGAGTGTCCACTACATATTTTTGGTGTATTTTAAAGAGGAAAGAGAACTCTTAATGTCCAGTCTGTGAAAACCTGAGAAACCACTCTAAAAAAGAAAAATGAGTTCAATTGTATTAAAAAGAGAAAACTTACTGATGAAAAAAAAAAAGTGTTTTCCTGTTGGGCCTGATTGATACTTTGTGACAGCCCGCTGGGAAAGCGGCTGAGTTGGAGTCACTAGAACATGATTGGCCATTCTATTTATGCAGAACTGGGTCTCCTTCTTGTTTACCTATTTAGAAACTGGTGCTCCCAATATTCCTGTCCCTAGTCCTTTGCTAATAATGGACATTTTGGTCAAGCAAGTTTTCAAAGAAAACTGTCCTGGGATGGTGGTTTTGTTTATAATGCGTCATACTTTAATGCTTATAATGTTCATACTTTAATACATGCTAAATCTACCTCCAAGATGTGCCTCTTCCCAGGCAGAAACTCCCTATTTTTTAAAGCTTCTGTTTAAATGTGCAGGAGGCCATGTAACAAAATGTGGTCAGATGTGTGGGATCACTTCTACTCTTTATTCTAAGTAAAAGTCCCGAGACCCATCATCCTCTGCTGCAGTCAGTCATGCTGGGATGACTGGGGTGATGGTTCAAGTCAATCACGTGACAAAAAATGGGGTTGGCCCCGAAACATCTCCTGCTCTTTATGGGAAAGCATCCATCTGTATGTGCTTAGGAGCCTCCTGATTGTAACCCATGAGCCTCCCAGGTCCTGCTCACCTTGCAGTGAGCTCCTGGGGCCTGGTCATGAAACACCTGGTCATGAAGGTAGGCCCTCAGCAGTGCCCCTGAACTTCAACTCTGGAAGTAATTCAGCTATGGGAAAAAATAACCAACAAGGTTTTGCAGGAAGACCCATGCCTGCTAATGACTGTAAAAGAACTGCATTTGATGGCACCAACCATAAGTGGTCTGTCTCAGTTTACCATTTGATTCTGATTTTTTTTGTTTGTTTTGCTAACATTAAAAATTAACTACATGTAAATCATAGGATTCTCAACTTGACTTTCTGTGAGCAGGTTGGGCTTTTGGAAGTAGACCAGAAGTACTCTCTTGATTGCCTGGGAGTTGTTTGGAATAGGTTGTTAGTGTTTTAGTACTAGGGACTGAACCTAGGGTCTGACGTGTGCTACTCAAGTAGTCTTTCAATGAACTAAAATCCAAGCCCACTTTTTATTTTTTTATTTTTAGATAGCATTTTACTAAGTTTCCCTTGAACTCACTCTAGAGCTTACAAAGCCTTAAAATTGCAATCTTGCTTCAGTTTTCCATGTAGTTGGGATTATAAACCTACACCACCAAGCCCAGTTGACTGGAGATTTTGTTTGCTTTGTTTTTAAATGATTGTTAGTGTTGCTATTTTGTGCTCTGTTTGATTGTTTTATTTGAAACAGAGTATCTTCTTGTCCAGGCCACCTGCCTCACTCTGTAATGGAGGATGTCCTTAAACTTCCATCCTCCTGCCTGTACTTTCTATATGCTAGGGTTGAAAACCTATACCAGCACACCCAGTTTGTGCAGGGCTGGTGTTGGAACCCAGGGCTCGGGGAAGCTAGATTAGCACTCTGCCAACAAATGAGCTATGGTAAAATAGAAATGGGTGCCTGAGATTAAGACAGCTGCCCACAAGCTAGCCCCAGTCCCAGGTAATTTGTGGATGCTTCTCCTCATTATTGAAGTGTTTGTAAAGAAAATTGCCTGAATTTAAGTAAAGTTATAACTCACCTGAAAACATGCCTACAGCCACGTGTGTTTATGCATTTCCTTTAGATAGCTTCAATAGGCGATACATCCGAAAAGCTCTCTCAGTTAAAACATTGTTAGACAATTAGTGAAAATACCCAAAATAGTGTTTTAAACCCTCCCCTGTGTAGAAAGCGGAGTGGATCAGGACAGGCTGTCTTCGGGGTAGATTCATGAGCTCGCCTGTGGATGATCTGACCACACGTTTCACTGCGCTGCGAGGGAAATCTCAATTCCAAGTACTGGGCTTAAAGGTGGTGACCAGAACTATTTACAAAAATATTAAGAGAAATGATGAAAGTCTAAAAATGAGCCTAGGGGTTGCTTTTAAAATTTTTAACAATTAGGCACTTGCTTGTGTTACCTCATATCCCAAAAAGATATCAAATAATCAGTATTTAAAAGAATCAGAAAGATAAGAATCAATCCATTAACAGTGGAGGTAGAAAAACAAGGAATTATGTTCAGTGTGACCTCTATTTTGTGGAAACACACTGGGGGGAAAGATGCTAGCCCTAAAATGTCAATGATCATCTCTAAATTGCAAATGGTGGTGGTTTTGTTTCCCTCTGTGTTCTTGTTGTTCACACTTCCTGTGGTGAGCTGTCACTTCAATCACTGTCGTCAAAGCTAAGTAAAATCACAAGTTCTCTTAATTTCTAATGTCTTTTTTTTTACTCTCCCATGTCTCTTGTGTGTTTAGTTCAATGATTAGATTCAATAGAATCTGCTGTCTTCTAAGAAATTATAATAAATAACAACAACAAAAATCTCTACCTAAGTAAAAATACCCAGACCATTATTTGTGTGTGCTGGTTTCTTGGAATTGGCTAAGATATGCATTTGTCTGATAATGAGAGCTTACTTTTAAAAAGAAACGAGACAGGGTCTTTGCATGTAACTCTGGCCTCAAATTTGCTATGTAGACCAGGCTGGCCTCTGACTCTGACATCTACCTGCTTTGGCCTCCTCGGGGCTGGATTCCAGATGTGTACCACAACGGCCAGTTCAACAGCTTTTTAAAGATTTTCAGTTACAGAAATGAAAAGGCATAAACTGTGTGTGTGTGTGTGCGCGCGCGCACGTTTGCTGTGTGCGTTTGTATATGAACATGTGTATATAAGTAAGGGTGTTATCCTTAGAAATCCCATCAATCTCCTTTAGGTGTGGCCTCACCTTGGCCTGGAACTCATAGATAAGGTGAGGCTGGCTGGACAGTGAGCCCCTGGGATCCGCCTGTGTCTGCCTCCCCAGTGGCTGGATTTACACAGGCATGGCCACATGTCTGGCATTCTCACATGGGTTCTGGAGATGAGCTACTGTGGCCCTTATGCTTTTCCAACAAGCGCTTGACCCGTCTATCTCCCAGTCATTAGGGACATACATCTTGAAATGTTTAAACACGCCTTTTTCTGCACACTACCTAAATGTTAGTTTCTCCTATATAAACTATTGTCTATCATTTCACAGGCTGGATCCCACTTCAAATACTGACTAAATAACCAAAACCCACATGCAGAGAAACAGCTCACATTTGTAACATCCCACTTCCAAAGGCAGGAAGTGTTTAATGAGTTCTTAAACCTCATGGTCAAACTGCAAATAAAATGCAAACCACAATTATATTTTTTTTAAATGCACAATCACCAGCCTGACCCAAGAAGAGCTCTGAACTGAGTGAGTAGCTGCCTGCCGTCTTTCCTGCTTCCCTCTACATCCTAAGGGTACGAGCAACCTACCCTCCAACCGCTTGGGGCCCATTCATTGCTCAGGACTAAGGGAGACGGTGGGAGAGACAGGGGCTCATGGTACACAGAAGTGTGTATCCTGGGCCAGATAAAAGATGCTGGATGTTTGCCCCAGCACAGTGAAAGCAGCAGACACATTAAGTCTTTGAACTGTGGGCCTTTGATTTATCCCTCAGGTTATTCTATGTGTGTATATATGTATACTCCTGTGTGGGTACCTGTATGTACATGTGGAGGACCAGAGGTCAGGCCCCATTCTTCTGCAACATCCACATTGTTGTATAAGACGGGGTCTTCCCCCTGGTTGGAACTCAGCAGCAGGCTAGGCAGGTAGACCAGTGAGCCCAGAGGACCCGCCTTCCCTCTTCTCCTGCTCTGCATACAAGCTAAGCTTACCACACCTGACTTCTCTAACCTGGCTCTGGGGATCCAACTCTAGGACTCTGCTAACAAGGCAAACACTCTCCCAGCTGAGCTTGCTCTGTAGCCCTGGATCTGTTTCTGTCTATCCTGGCTGAGGTTCTGGTTCACCAGGCATCTTCTATGCAACTCCAGTTGTAGACTCACAACCGACATCATTTTGACTTATTTCCAGATCCAGCAGAAGATAAAGTCACTGAAGCTTGGGACCTACTGCAGCCACATATGGAGGTGGCTGGAAGCTTGGTAAGGTGTCTCCTTTGGTAGCTGCCTACTAACTCAGACTGAACCTCAGCACTCCATTGTCTAGAGCTAGGTTCTATGTTATCACCCTGTAAAAGAAAACCTCCCTGGCCTCTTCCAGGGGCCAAATCAGAGCTTTGTTCCCGCTGGGGGCTTGTCCTCTGGGAATACAAAGCAAGGCCACTGCAGTAAGTACTCCGGGGTCCAAAGTCCAACTTCAGTCCATCATAAGCCACGTGTTATGACTGCCCCTTGCTGTGACTGGCTGACAGTCCAGGACCTGGTACAGGACTGTAAGCAAGGAATGAGTTCACACATGCAGAGCACACAGTAGGACTTGTTATTCTAGAGGGACTCAGTAACCTTAACTGGGGTCAGGGTCTCTGGTGTTGAGGAAACATCTGCCCACCAACTGGGAAACTAGAATGGTGACAATGTACCAATGAGGCGAGGAATGACAAAGAAGAACGCTAAGAAAGCTGGAGTTCTGTACCTCTCCACTTGAGTGCTGAGAACTCAAGCTGCAAGTGACCTTGACTCTGGGACTGCCCTCAGCAGGCTTTTTCTCAGAACTCTCATCTCCCGTTAAACTGTGGCTTCACAGCTCTTCTTACGTGGGGCAAAATGTTTGCAGATCTGCGGTTTAAAAAACACATTCATCACCCAGACATGGTTTTGCAAGGATCCCATGTCCGCCTGCACACCACAGGCCTGATTGCTGCTCCAGTGTCAACCTTCAGCCCAAGGTTTCTAGTCTCCCAGTGGTGTGTCTAAATGGCTGAAACAGTTATTTACCAATGAAAAAAAGTTAGAAAAAGTCAGCAAGCATCCTTATGCAAACATGACTGGCCAGGCCTGCCCTGTGCCACCTCCTTCAGCCATTAGCAGAAACAGGAAGGACCCTCACCTTTAGAGCAAGCCAGGGAGTCATCAAAACATTCTAACTGCATAGGCATTTCTGAACACAGTGTGAGTTCTTACTTTTCTGAGGACATAATTCTATAGAGACTTAAGCAAATGGTCAAACAAAAAACCAAATAAAAACAAACAAAAACCCTTATGTTACTAAGTGTTTTGAGGGACGAGATCAGGGGTCTTGGTGTCCTCAGCTGCTGAAAGTAGGCCATGGTAACCAGTTCAGGGACCTAGGAGCTGAGATATGACACCTCAGACCAGTGCTGGTTGTTTAGGGTGGAGTCCTCATGTGCCTTGGAAATGACAAAAGCAAGTACTCCACTCAGTGACGGAATGGAAAAACTGTCAGGTGACAGTAAACCAAACACTCACAAGCCAGCCATACACGTCCAAGATCCCCAGGGCCCGGGCTGCGTGAGGCCTGGCCTGCTCCCTGGCCAGCAAGTCCCCAGATGGACACAAGAAGCTAAAGGCAACTATTTCTAACAGTCTGGAAGGACCCTCTAAAAGAACTAGCACAGCCTATCAATGGACCAAACAGCCACCACGGAAGGACTGAACTCTGGGAATCCTCGACACCCAGTGGAGGTAAACATGTTCATTATCCCCTTTAAACTTGCGATTCTTCTCATCTGAATGAAGCACGCCAGCAGCACACACATCAGGGATGATGCGTCTGAATAGAACTGTTGTTGGTTGGTCGCATAAGCAATACCTCTTGTGGGTGAAATAACATCTCGAAGGGAAAGTAACGACAGCCACGACAATCTCTGTAAATCAAGAACTGCGTGTGGATTTATTTTACATTTGAGAAAACAGTGGATTTAATTGTGTGAACCAAAACGGACTGTACAATATTAATGACAGGACATCAAAATGTATAATTAATAGTGCACTGCTTGCTCTGTTTTTTTTTTCCGTTTATTTATTTTTTTTGTCTGATAGTTCCTCTGAGTACATGCATCTGAGAAGATGCAAGGGCAGGTAATTTTTCTCTATTTAAATCAAGCTGCAGGAACTAAATTTTATCCAAAAATTGTGGTTTTACATTATATACACAGAAATTTAATATAAAATGACAATATAAAAAGTTAAAAGAGAAAGCATACAGCCAGAAGGTACAAAGAAAGTTGGGTAGATTAAAATGATATGATATGTAACGTACAGGCGTGTGTAAGCTGATGCTGGCAGTTTACAAGGAAAGAATCCAACATTTGCCCCATTTTTTTTTTTTTTGGTTTTTTTTCTGTGGTTTTTTTTTTTTTTCATTTACCAATGCATCACGCTATAGAAAGGTCAGCTGATACCAAAGCTTACATTTGTAAATAACTATAAACTGCAGTATATTACAGGAAAAAAAAGAAATAGCATTTTTTACACTTTTTTTTAAATAATAAGCTTGCATACTTTTTTTTGCCAAAAGTGGCATTTTTCAGCATCCAGAGGGTTTGGGCATAGTGGCAACTGGGGTGTTCATTGTTTTTGTTTTGAACATATAAAGTTGTGGCTTCCTGACCCCATGAGTCCTAGACAGCTTTCCGTCTCCAACCGCTGCATGCATGTCTTGTCACAAACCAGTCCTGCATATAATAGCTCATTTTTTAATTATTAAATAAGTTTTGTGTCTGACACAGCTTTTGATCTGAATGAAATGCCTTTAAGCGCCTTTCCCCCCTTTTTTCTTTCTTTTTTTAAATTTCTTTTTTTTTTTTTTTTTAATTTTTGAGTGAAAGGCACAGAGATAAAGTCCTCAAAGGGTTAAACTTGACACTACCAGGTCCTGTGACCTTTATTGTCATGGCAACTTTGTAATTTTAGGATGTCTCTTTATCGCTGCTATTTGTATCTTTTTCTTTACTGCTAAACAATGTCTCCGAAGCGTGCCCCCACTATTTCCTACAAAAGATAGCTTAACAACAAGAACGGATGCTGAAAATAAAGGTCAGACTTTGACTCACGGAAAGAAAGAAAAAAAAAAAAACAAAAGAAAAATAACATGCACAGATCAGACAAAGAGCATATAAATATAACTACAAAATATGTGTGAGAAAAACCAAGTCCAGATAGGCAGGTCAGCAACAAAGGAGAGACTGATTTCCGAGGTTCAGGCCAGGCCAGGCCTAGTGCAGCAAGAGAGGGAGTACAGTACTCTGCAGCCACCCGTACACCGGCACACTATTGCTTCTCCAGCTCTGTCACGTAGATCAGGTGGTCCTCTGGCGACTTGCCGTGCGTCTTACTAAGGTGCAGTTTTACTGCGTGCTTGCTCGCAAAGGTCCGGTTGCAGAGCTTGCATTGGAATGTGGAGCCCAGGTCTTCCTCGGAGGAGCCCAGCGGGCCCAGAGTCTTGTTGGTGAGGGCTTTGGAGGCGACACTCTGCTGCTCTTGGATCTGACTGAGTGGCAGCTTGGAGAGGTCCTTCAAGCTGAAGCCCAGGTGCGTCTCCAGGTGACTGACGTACGTGGAGGCAGTTCTGAACTGAGAGGCACAATCATTACAAAAGAAAACAGGATGCCCTGTGTCGAGGTTCTTAAGGAACTTGGTTCCCCCTGTCCTCCGCAGCTGGTACTTCACATTGGCCAGCCAGTGACTGATGGTGGTCATGGAGAGGCCCGTGAACTTGGAGATGTGCACCCGCTCCTGAGGGCCCAGGTCCGACATGATATATTTCCCTTCTGCCGTCTCTCGAAGGCTGGAGGCAAACTGAGCCTGCAGGATGAGCAGGTGTTGTGGGTTCCAATTGGACTGGCGCCCCTTTCTCTTGTGAACGGGTGACAGCTCGTCCAGGGCCTCCTCGAAGCTGCTCCCATCTGCATCTGACTTCTCTGACACCGTGGAGGGTGTGGAGGACTTGGGAGTCAGACGGCCTGTGAGATTCTTCACCATGTCCGAGATATCCATGAGGGCGCTCTCCCGCAGAGGCGAGGACACAGCATCCGCCACACCCGAGACCAGTGGCTTGTTCTTGGACTTGGTCAGATCAATGGGCTGGTCGCTGTTCTCATAGTAGTAGCGGTCGATTGCGTCAGCCTGCTTGGCAGGGGTCGTGGGGTAGACGGGCTTGTCCAGCATGCTGTTGCTGATCTTGTAGAGCATCGCCAGTGGATCCAGAGAGGGGCTTACGGGCTTGGACACCTTTCCTAGGTGGGTGTTCATGATGGACTGCAGAGCGCTTAGAGGGTTGATGAAAGAGGGCTCAGGAGAGTGGTCCGTGATGATACCCAGATGGCCGCAGCCATTGGTGACCTTGGCTTTAAGAGGTTCTGTACCATTTGGGGTGTGAGTGTCCACTGTACTCTCCTTTTTGGCCTTCCCAGTTTCTGAATCCGAGCCCTTCTTCTGTGGCTTGCTCCCAGTCTCCTCTGTCTTAGGAAGATCTTTATTCTCCTTCACCACAGGGGAGATGGCTTTGACAGGGGAGCTCTTCTCCTTCTCAGTAGGCCTCTCCTCCTTCTTGATGCTGACCTTGCCCGTGACCTTCTCTACTAACTCCTCCATGGCAGACACATTGCTCTTATGGGGTGGGGGCGTGAGGCTCCCTGGGGAGTGTAGGAGGGCATTGTGCTCTGTGGAGGACAGTGACTTCACGCTGCTGGCGTAAGACGGCTGTATTTGCACGCTCTGTACAGCAGACTGCAGCGGCTTCACTGTGCCTGGCAACTGGTAGGCTGCATGGATGCTGGGGTACCCACCCCATGAGGGTGCCCCATTCTGGGCTTTACTGATGGCCGTAGACACAGTGTTCTCCAGTGACTTTAGGATATCTACTCCTCCCTTGGGGCTGTCGTCTAGGTCTTCCTCACGCAGGTACTGATAAAGGGCAGTGGGCTCAAACTTCTCAGTGGAGTCTTCAGTCTCCTCTTTGATTTTTCTCTCTGCATCCCCAGCTGCCAGAGGGGCTTTCTCCTTCTCCTTCTCCCTCTCCTTCTCAGGCTCCTTCTTCTCTTCTGAGGCTACAGAGCCCACAGGAGAGTCCGGTTGTTTCTTGATGCTAGAGGCAGGCAGCCGGGTGTGAGTGGTCGGGGGCAATGGGATGGACTGGATCTTCTCCTCCACCACGGGGTCCAACACCAGCTGCTTTCCTTTCTTGGAGGCAGAGGTTGTCACCTTTAAGAAATGGCCAGTGACCATCATGTGGGCTGTGAGCTGCTGCAAGGTATCATGGGAGCTGCCACATTCCATGCACTTGAGTATCTGGGCTTTGCGGGCCTCAAACTGCCACGTATAACTAGCACCATTCTGGTAGCCATAACGGTTGTTCGGAGTCACATACGGGTTGGCCGTTTTCTGGTCCTTGGCTGACTCACTCAGTGCAACCTCAGTGGCCATGCCCGTGGGCTCTGGGGAACAAGGGGATGCCAGGTCCTGGAGTGCTCGCTTCTTGGTGGAAGGGACCAGTTTGGTGATGGCTGGCACGGGCTCCTTCAGAGGCACTTTCTGGTAATGCTTTGTTTTGATCATGTGGACACTGAGGTCTTGCAAGGACTCGAAGGAGTGTCCGCAGTACATACACTTCAGCACCTTCTGGGCATCCTCCTTCCCCTCCATCTCCATCAGGGACCGCTTCCTGGGCTTGGACCACCGCTTGGTCTTCTCAGAGTCCTTGTCTCTGTTGTCATCTCGGTAGTGGCCTGTCTCGTTCATGTGCACCGTCAGTTCCACCAGCGTGTCGTAGGCCGCGCTGCAGTCTTTGCACCTGAACTTGCTGGCCCCCGTGAACACGGAGCCATACAGCTTGTTATTCTGTCGGTAGAGCTGCACGGTGCTGAACAGGCTGGGCTCAGGCAGCAGTCCGTAGGACGACGTCTGCTGCAGTGTCTTGGCCAGGGCGGCCTGGTGCCAGTCATACCCCGAGCTGCTGCTGTTACTGGTGGTGCTGCTATGGCTGGTGCTGGTGCTGCAGCTGGTGATGGCCGTGGTGGCCGTGGTACAGGCTGTGCTGGCGGTACTAGTAGGAGGCGTGGGGGTAGGTGTGGAACTCTCCTTCTGGCTGGCATCATTGTTGCTGGTGGCAGAACTGGACTTTTTTAAATCCAATGCTAGGCTAGACCAGCAGGACTCTGAGAATAAGTTCGCATACACGGCTTTGATCTGTGCCAAGCTGTCCTGGGGGTAGGAGACACTGTCTGGACACTGCGACTCCTCCTTCTCTTCTCTGGAGGAGGAGCTTTTGAAATGGGCCAGCTGGTCACTGCCCTCACTGAAGGGCGATCCGTAGCCAGCGTCTTGATTGGTGGCAGTGCTGACAGGGGAGTTCTGATAGCTCTGGGCTTCTTTGATCTCTGTCTCTTCATTGCACGCAAATTCACTCTCCTGAATGTCCAGAGACAGCCCACCATCCTCCGCGTGCTCCTCATCTATTTCGGCTGCCTTCAGTTCTTCCTCGGGAACGTAAGCTACGAGAGAAAAATGACCCACAGTCAGAGGAGTCGATCATGCTCAAGGACGCAGCCTCCCCAGCAGTTAGGTGATCTTTAAAAAGATGTTTTTCAGCCAGGCTCCCAGCTTACAAGGCCACCTCAACTTCAACTCCATGTGCCTGCCCATCGGACCTCGGCAAGCAGGAATAAGCCACACTGAGGCTGTCCCCACACAGCACAGAAGCCTCTCTCTGTACACAGAGCCTTTCTAACTTGGCTCTCCCTCTTCTCTCCTTCTTTCTCTCCCTCCCTCCTGCTTCCCCAACTCCTTTCTCTCCCTCCCTCCCTCCCTCCCTCCTTCCCTCCCTCCCTTCTTCTCTTTCTCCTTCCCTCTCTTCCTTCTTTTCTACGATCTCAAGTAGCCCAGGCTGGCTTTGAACTCTCGATCCTCGTTACAGATATACACCACCCCATCTTAAAGATATCGCTATGGTTAGAGGCTGTGGGGAACAGGAAGGAATCCCACATGCTATAACTCATGGGACCTGCCAGCCCTCTTTGACGGCTTTTATGGTACATTTGATGAAATTGGGAGGAACCCAGCTGTCTCTTTAGACCAATGTATTTTCCCAGGTAATATTCTATGGTTTCCATAAGTAAAAATAGTCCTTCATGGGAAGCAGTAACATATATATATATATATACATATATATATATATATACATACACACACATATATGTGTGTGTATAACACATGTATATATATGTGTGGAGAGAGAGAGAGAGAGAGATAGAGATATAATGGTTTTCACTAAAACACAAATGCTTATCACATCATGAGTCTGCTGCCGGGACAAAACCCAGTGTTACCTATGTTACTACTCAGGGATGGCCAAGGCCATTGCCACACACCAATACCCAAAGCAGCACCACACACCACAGCTAAAGGAAGAAATAAGGTGAGCAAGCATCCATCATATGGACAGATGTGGTCATCCACGCCACAGAGCATCATCTAGCGCTAGAGAGGAAAACACTGACCTCTGACCCCACAAAGATATGGGTGAGCCGTGAGGACCCTGCCCAAAGGAGAATGGGCTAGTTACACAGGACAGATACAGTCCTGGGCCCTTCTGTGAGGTCTGTACAGCAGTCAGGTTCACAGACAGATGGTGGGTGGCAGGGCAGAGTGGGATTGGGGCAATGGGAAAGTGATGTCTCTGGCTACAGTTGCAGTTTTGTGAGCTGAGAAACGACCTTAGGAAGTGGGGATGGTAGCCCAGCGACAGGAATGTTCTGGGTGCCACTGAATAAAGCCTTTAGATATGGCTGCGATGGTCACTTCCATGTTGTGAGAACTTCATCTTAATAGTTTTTAATTATGAAGGCAGTAACAGCATATGCCACAGGCCCACAGCTGCCTGCAGAACTGCAAGCTGAAGGACATGTAGGTGCCAGGGAAAGCCTTGATTCTTACCTCGGGTCATTTTAAATGCTTTGATGTGTGACATATCTTGGTACTGACATATTTTTTTTTGACTACCTCTTAAACTTATTTGAGCAATGTGCTTCTCTCTCTCTCTCTCTCTCTCTCTCTCTCTCTCTCTCTCTCTCTCTCTCTCCCTCCCTCCCTCCCTCCCTCCCCCTACTTCCCCCCCCACCTCCCTTTCTCTGACAGAAAAACTAGGTGACCTGGTGTTTCATGAGAAAGTAGAAATTTGAGGTTGAGGTATTCTCCAGCAAGCCCCTATTAAAATGCACTGGTGTGACCTGAGAGGGGCGTCTCATTAAACATGATCATTCATTATCACATTATCAGAGCCGGATCCTAAGGGAGTGTGGCAAAGAGCACAGGCATTTTCAGAGAGGGATGACAGGAGAGACAAAGAATAGCTCTGTGCCTCAGGGGAGGACGCCAGGGTGGGTGAAGGACCAGGAAGCTTCCGCACCTGCAAATGAAAGGCTCCAGGCATCAGGGCAGGCACTCACAGAGCATGAATGACCTCTATCTGTACACATACACGCATACATGCATACACATAGATGTGCACACATGACAGTGTATGCACAATCACATAGTATGTGTAAGCTCATGCATGACAGCACACATACTTCTTATATATGAGCACACATATGATGACAGTACATGCATAACCACTCCACTGTATGAACAGAAGCATTACAAATGCATGCATGGTCACCCAGTGCATGCAATCACACACCTGAGGGCAGACGCAAGCCATCCAGACGTGTAAGTTAAACACAATAGAACAGCACCATCATTCCTGTACATATGAGAATGCATGACAGCACATGCATGATCACTCCTGCTCATATCTGACATGCCATTCACAGTCATCTACATTTACAAGCACACATGCGATAGGACATACATGATCATGCCATATTGTGAACCTATATATGACCAACATGCATATGCAAGCTCATGTGTGTAAGATCACACATGGATGATTACCCCGTATACAGAAGCACACACATATATATGCACACACAATGAGAGACCATTGAATCTGCCACATGAAGACCTCTAAGGCCCTGCAGAACACATGTGCCCACTGCCTTTCTACCTCCAGCCTCAGCTCACCTCTATGTAAATCCCAAAGCAGTGTGAACATACAGGTCCGGGTCCCTGTTCCACTAGTGAACCAGGAAGTACAGTTCTGCTAATGCTATACCACTAGTGTGAGAAACAATCCACGGTGTGAGGCCTTGGGCTTTCTCCACGGGCACCATGTGCTGGGCAGTCTACAGATTAGTCTACAGCCCTCCTAGAAAATGGAAGGCTGGCAACATTCTAGGATGACCGGCAGACACACACATTTTCATTTTGCTCACATGAGCTAAGTGTTTAAGCGATCCAGATCAAGGATGCCATGAGGCCCACTGATAAGGCCCATTCCTTTACAGGAAGCTGGGTTGAGCTGTCCTTGCTGGAGAACATGTAAAGGGTATGGATGGATAGTTATGGATGGATAGTGGTTCAGGTCCAGACTATAGGTGTCTGGTATCCGTAGCCTCTTCCTATGTGATCCTACATGTCTGATTTCCCCCTTGTCCCAGCAGAAGTGTAGTCACAGGGACGCCACCTTCTTCCTACCCAAGGAACTAGCCTGCATGCTGTGGCCCCTAGACTGAGCTGACATGTAAATCATGAGCAATTCCACAATGCTAGCACAGCAGACAGTGTCATGGGGACATGGAACAGAACCACAAAGCACAGGGCTCTCAAACCTAACGGCCATTCTCTGACCACCACCACCCCACCTGATGGCTGTCAGCACTGCCTGCTCTCTGGAAGGTATCTGTGGAAAATAAGAGCTTATGTCTCAGGGGATAAGAAAGCAGGAGGAGTGTGTCGGGGTGAGGAAGGGGACAATGGACCACCATGAAAGCTGGGCCCTTGGTGCCAAGGTTTCTCTCTGACCTACCTAACTCACCCACCCTGCAGATGCCGCAGGCTTGAAGTAGTTTCTGGTTCTTCTGCCCTGGGAGTGGTAGAGATCCACAGATCTCGGCTGGCATACCCTTGCTGGTTCTGTGCCTGCCCCACTGTAGTCTAGAGGACTGGCCCTGACTTCACCCTTAAAGGCCTGTGACCACCAAAGCCTTCCATGTCCCCTACTCCTCCTGATCACCACCAGCCTGAAGCTCCTCCCACCTCACGGAGGCCACCAGCCAAAGTCTGTGCTTCATGTCAGGCACAGACAATGGCTCCAGCTGTATGACACACACATGCCAGGGAACACGGGAAGCAGTGACAAACCATCAGTGGCTTGCTTTAAGGGCTGGCTCTCTATGAGGTGGAGAGAGAGAGAGAGAGAGAGAGAGAGAGAGAGAGAGAGAGAGAGAGAGAGAGAGAGAGAGAAGAAGAAGAAGAAGAAGAAGAAGAAGAAGAAGAAGAAGAAGAAGAAGAAGAAGAAGAAGAAGAAAAAGAAGGAGGAGGAGGAGGAAGAGAAGGAGGAGGAGGAGGAAGAGAAGGAGGAGGAAGAGAAGGAGGAGGAGGAGGAAGAGAAGGAGCAGGAGGAGGAGGAGAGAGCGCACATATCAAATACCCAAGCCAAAAAGGAGATTTAAAAATTTGATACCTTCTAACCCAAAAACTTTGGTGTGTAGCCTAAGACGGTGTGAAATGAAGCAACCATTTAATGCATGAAGATTTCCTGCATAGCATCAGGGCACATTTGCCAAAAATCTAAGTCTTCAATAATGGGTATCCAGTACTTCAATGAAAGTATGCTCTAGGACATACCTTTTACGTGCTAGAATAGTAGGCATGGTGTTTGCCATGCAAGTATGTGGATCCAAGTTCAGTCCTCAAGTTGCATATACAAAAGAAAGGCTTTTATAACACCCCAGTGCTGGGATGGTGGGATCAGGCAGATCCCTGGGGCTCGCTTGTCAGCCAGCCTCTCCTAATTAGACTAATCAGGTGAGCAGATCCTGAGGAAGACACCTGAGACTGACCTCCAGCCTTAACAAGCATATACATGCACCCACATATATTCACTTGTGTACAGACACACAGGCACACGCACGCACACCATGCCCTAATGACACAGCGAAAGCCAAAACCAACAAAGGCAAAACACAAAGGTGTATGGCCAGCACAATGGGAAACCCCTGCTCAGGGACTGTTAATGGTGGATTCTTCAAGCTAATGGGTACATGGGGTTTTGACTGTTGCGGCCATGCCTCCTGATAAATGCTAATATTTTCAAAATCTTCTCCCAAGTTTCCCATTGGATTCACATCAGCCACTGCAGGTCATTGCTGAAATCAGCTGCATAACCTTCCCTAAGCATCCACTGAGTACGGCCATCAACAGGACCCAGGAGCACAGAGAATAACGTTTTCCTCCTGAGACGGGGGACGGCAGCGAGCTGCACTCATCACCACTACTATCCTTTAGTGCGGAAGAATCCGCAGGGCGGCAGATGACACGGGGCTAAGCATCTGAGGTCCCTCCTCTGGGCTGTCCAGCATGCCCTCATCCACCTCCCCTGTCACTCTATACAGTGGCCCCTTGGAAGACAGCTGCAGTCTTCCAGACAAGCAAGTGGGTAACCTGGTGCTTGGGGCTTCAGCTGGCCAGGTTCGGTCCAGCCTCTACCTCTGATATCATGCTCACTCTGTACTCCATGCTCCTCCAGTTCCTTGTGTCCTGAGCCCTTCTTTTCAGCGACTTCACGCTTGTCCCTGCTCTTAGTACACTACATCTATTCTCAGTCACTGTTTCACCGGGACTCATGAGGAGGCACACGTCATGGAGTGACAGCTAGGGGCAGGCATCTTCCCTCCAGCCCACCCCACTGAACACCTCTGCCCACTGGTCTGAGGCTGCCCTTCAGTGTCTAACCACCCACCCTGCCCCCAGCCCCACCTGTGAGAACCCCCACTTTCAAATGCGAGAGATAAACAGGGTTCTGGCATCTCCAGCTAGAACCCTAAGGATCTAAAACCGGCAGAATCTCATTCCTGAGATCAGCAGCTGCAGAGAAAAGAGTGGCCAGTGACACAGGATGAAGGCCATGAAGAATTCTCAAGCCTGTTGTCTGCACTCTGACAGCAAGAAGGGCTTCCCATGCCTTGACTTCAGTAGCCACAAGAGCAGGGCCTGTTCCAGTCATGGAGGAATCCCAGAGATGTCGGGGAACCAGCCCCATACTGTATTACCTATCATGTAAAAGCAGGGCAGCCTAATGACCCTGGGATTCGGGGGTGATCCAAAGAAAAAGGTGCTCCCAGGATGCCTGAAGATGGAGCCAAGAGAAACCGAGTGCTCAAACCTGCACTTATACAGACTGGGCCTATGACCTCTGTGGTCCCTGCTAAAGGACAGCTAGCTGCCTTTCAGTCTGACCCAAAGAGAGGAGGAGAAGGGACAGACTCAAGGCCTGTTGATCCCAGTAGACAGGTAAGTATATGTTGACACACACTTGCTCCTCAGGGCCTTACTCTTCCCAAAGCGCAATCCTGGTCATGGAGAGGCCTTTAAGGTTACAAGAATTACCACGGTCATTAAGTCCAACTCTGTGCTTGTCTGCTGCCGTGGTTTGAGT
Organism: Mus caroli; assembly: GCF_978045245.1. Classification (NCBI taxonomy): domain Eukaryota; kingdom Metazoa; phylum Chordata; class Mammalia; order Rodentia; family Muridae; genus Mus; species Mus caroli. The sequence goes on from NW_028227274.1 coordinate 82,128,745, forward strand.
TTCTGTTCTTCAGGAATTCACCTTGAAATCTAATCATCGGGTGAGTCGATCAGGAGGGACTTTGGGAGGTTCTTAGGCCACAAGGGTGGCAGCCATGGGAGTAGGGATTGGTGCCCTCATAAAGCAAGATCCAGAATGATCCAGAATGCCATCCTGCCCCTTCCTGCACCGGGGGACACGGTGAGACGCTAAGACCTTAACCTGGGTTTCTGGCCTCTGAGTTGGAAAAAAATAATTTTTTTTCATTGTTTTTTAATCTCACCCAGAATGTGATACTGTTACAATGGCCAGGAGGCACCAAGACATCTGCTCATCTCTGTTGCACCCCAGAGATGTACACGCAGAATAAACAATACACACTAGCATGCTCACTGGTTTACTCTCCTTGTACCGCTGTGGAAAGGCAGCCCGGCTCAGCCATATTACAACAGGACCTATCCCTGGGACAACAGGAAGAAAATGACAATCAGCTAGCCCTCGTGGAAGCTGGCCCAGTAGATAGTGTCCTGATACCAGGCGTGACATGTGTCCCAGTAAATTTTCTGGAGCCCCCTTTTTTCATGCGCCCCAGAGCACCGAGGAAGGAAGGCAGGAAGCCCAAAGGAGGGATCAAGGCTCCCAGCAACCTCTCGAGGGGAGGGCAGCTCATTCCACCTGTGCGCTCTCTCCCTCATTAGCCCATGTTGTGGAGGGTTGGCTGTGAGGAAAGTGGATGTTTCAAAGTATCAAATAAAAAACCCAGGTCTTTAGTCGCTGCTTGGTAAAACCTTACAGTGAACTTGGCTATTGTCTTACCACCTGGTGAGACGATAATCGGACCAAATTGCATGTTTATCTACACCAAACTTTTTTTTTTTTAAGAAAAGGAAAAACTGGCAAACGTGATACTCCTGAACAGATGGCCATTATATCAAAATACATTTACTCCAAGGGACCAATTCACAAAAGGGGCTCACACACCACACACACCTAAAGGACGGGTGTGTGGCTTCAGTTCATCACAGAATCCAGCAGGACACAACTTCTTCCGAATTTATAATTTACCTCTTGTAATGTAACGTCACCTTTGCCACCGAGAGAGCAGGTGGTTTTAGTGAGAGTCTGAATCTATCAAGGGGAAAAAAAAATGCAGAGGAAGCAGAAACAGGCAAAACACATCCCTTCCTAGCCTGGAAAAAAAAAAAAACAACAACATAAAAATGCAAGCAAGATATACATTAATTTGCTAGTGTGGTTTTGATTTCTCACAGGAAAGCTGATGCCCTGCTTGGCAAGGCTGAAAGGCCACTTCTGTTCCACTGTGATAGGGACAAAAATGTTTCTATCACTTCTGCAAATTTTAGTCGCTGGTAGGGATTGTTAACGCATCGTCTTGCCGATGCATCTGACTTGTAACAGAAGCTTCTTCACTTAAGCCCCAGTAGAAGCCATCCCTAAGAACTGCAGGGTCGGTAAATAAAAATGACCTCCCCTCGCTTCCAATATTAATTAGGAATCCATAGATAACTGTCCCCAAAACTAATACAATTTCTTCTTTCTCCCACTGCCCTGGAATTCAATTTGAAATTAGCTTAGAAATAAGAAGGCGCATCCCAAGCTCGATCCTGATCTGCCCACAAGCAAATCAGATATTCGCCTTTTTGTCTCAAGCTGGTGGAGTTACAGCACAACTTTACAAGTAGAGACCGCACACAAACCAATGAGGAGCTTCCGGATGCTCAATGGTATGAAGAAGAGAAAGAAGAAGGAAAGGCCAGAGGGAAGCTAGAGTGGACTGAGAGAGCTGGGAGGTGCACAGCCCTCCTCAGCACCAGGGGACAGGGTTGGGTTTCTTCGGCAGTTGCACACACAGATACAGGTCTACAATGGAACACTCCCTGGCTCTACAAGATCACTCAAGATGTGGGCACTCAAAGCCAAGTCCCAGGGGAAGACATGATCTCAGTCATTTCCCCAAGTTGGAAAAGACAGAACCCCCACCCCCACCCCATCCTGAGGCAGAGGAAGACTCTAGTCTATTCACTCAGTATTAACAGGTAACCCACAGAGCATGGGGCCCCAGCCCAGGAGTTTCTGATACCCTGAAAACCGTAGATTTTAACTAACAGAAGAAACATAATTCAGGACCAATGGCCTTTACCCTGACTCACGCCTCAGCAGGTAGGACAAACCTGTGAAGAATGCCACCAGCACTGCCCTTGCCGCCAGACACACTGCAACCCAGAGATTACATCTTCTATAAAGTTCCCATCCATGGACCTCAGCTGGGGGTCTTGGGACTTGGGACTGGGAGAGGGAAGAAGCAGTTTCCACAGTCCCTGAAACCACAGCACATCTCAGAATGCAGCCCCCATTATAAAGTCAGATGTCTTATTCTCTAAGACACGCTGGCTAAAAGATTGTCAATCTTTAGGCAATTACAGTATGTACTGACTCGGGCTGCTAACAGGACAGAGTGAGGGTGCTAAGGAGCCTGCTTGGGCACCACGTTAGAGAACCTTTGTATCTTTAAGCATGCTATGGTTAAATGCCAGTTTTCTGAGAACACGAGGAATCCTAAGCAAACAGGTTTCAGTACCAGGTCAGAAACTAAGCACATGGCCCCACAGCACCCAATGTCCCTCAAATCTCTCTAATAACAATATTGGTGTTTGAACTGAATTATATCTGCCCTATTGTGACAGAGAATATAATTTTATCAGAATAATTACAGTATTTTGTTTTTTACTATTATCATTGCCTCCTCAGAATTGCTTTCAAAGATGTTTCCTTAAAGGATTTTTCATGGGGGAGGAACCTTCAAATCCAGCTGGAGGACTTACTTATCAGCACCTTTGTTTTCAGTGCACGCGCGCATGCACGCACACGATACTTTTCTAAAAGTCCTTTGCTTTATATAGGCTACGATTCTCTAAAAATCTTTCATTTCCATGTGTGCAAATGTCCTGGAATACAGAATGGTATTTGTAGAGATTGCTGTTTCTACAGGTGAAACTGGGAACAAAACACTTCATAGGACAAATGGCTATAATTCTCTGGCCTAACAGGGTTTTAAAGAAAAGAGTCTGATGAACCCAGGAAGCAAAGTCACCCACATTACATTTTCTCCAGCGACACCCCCAACACCCCCAGCACCATACAACCCTCCCTCCCTCCCCCCAACACAGAAATCTCATGATTGAGCAGCCAGGAATTGGTAACTGCAGTATAAAATTCTCCTTTCACAATTACTTACAGAAATAAATGACATTTTCCCCATCAACTAAAACAAAGACTCCGAATCATCATTTCTGCTATTTCTTTTTGTGTCAAAACAGCTTTGCTAGTGCGTCCCCGCCCTTCGTGCGCCTAGCAGGATGGTGCGGTCCGTGACAGTGTGAGCATATACAGTATGCCCTGCTGGGGTGGGTGGGGGGAGCAAGGAGCTGTCTCACGAGCCATGAGAACAGATCCAGACCAGCAGCACAGGAAGGCTGCAGGCAAGAGCATACCACACACACACATGTGTGTGCGCAATGCACATGTATACAGGTGTGTGCTCATGTGTGTGAACCTGACAAACTTCTTACCCCAACCGTTCCCAAGACAGGAATCGGAGAAAGAAATCTATGATCAGACTCCATTTTTTTCTAAAAATTAAATCTTGTTAATAATTTTTGTCATAAAATGTGCCTTCTGGGTACCAATGTGTCCCTAAAGATGTGCTGTCATCCCGAGCCACATTAGATTCTGTGCGTTCTAATACGAGTGGACAGAAGGCAATGTATACAGCCCTGTTACAGCTTAATGTGACACCAACCATGTGTGCCCTGATGGTTTACAACGTAAATACGCACATATTGTCTGAAAATAAAAATACTTTCATCTCAAATCCTAACTATATAATGAGGCACAAACATCGTATCTTTGGCAAATTAGATAAAAACTACATTTCTCGATTCGTAGCCCAACATTGTTTGGAACATCTTTGTTTCCTTAAAGAAAACAAAGCTCGCTCTTGTCAACAGTCATTTTAAGGACAGCGAGAAGTGGCAGCTGTATTTGTTTGTTAATGGCTAAATGTGGTAAAGTTCTCAATTCCCCCGAGTCTTACTAACACTGGCTCGGAGCAATTAGGTCTGTATCCCCCTCCAAGAACCTGCGTCTTAATCTGCACCCCAATTATGCACAGAGTAAAGGTGTGTTCCTAAGCCGCCCTGCTCCGCGTTCCCTCCCAGAGTGCTCTCAGAATTCTGCCTCATCACCACTACCGTTCCTCCTCAGATAGATGCACAAAAGTGTGGGTGCTCTGTTCAACAAGCCGCAGCAACAATAGAAGAAAGGCTTCCGGGAACAAGCTTAAGTCAGCATGGGACCCACTATGAAAGAATCCAGCAGGTTCCAACCTGGTTGCCCCAGCTCCCTGCCCCAGAGCAGGGTAACATGCACCTGTGGCAACCCTCTGACAGGAAGCACTCAGAGAAAGTGCAAGGCACTCTACGGAAGGGATGTTCTGAGTGGGGGTGGCTGCAATCTCGCAGATACCCATCTCCAGAACAGTACAGCAGGCTGGTTGACCACAGGTCCTCACTTCACATGTGTGCATGTGAGTGTGTGTATGTGTGTGCACATGCGTGAAGTGTACGTATGTATTTATGTGTTCATGTATGTAGGCACACACACATAACATGTGCACACGTTTGTCAAAGCTGGAAGTGTCTTTCTCAATCCCTCTCTACTGCATTTAATGAGACAGATTCTCTCGCTGAACCTAGAGCTCACTGACTGCTAGTCCAGCTACCCAGCTTGCCCCTAAGGATTCCCTATCTCAGCTTCTGGAGGCTTCTCAGATTACAGGCGGCAAACCTGGCCGAGGAGTTGGTTACTGCAGTGTAGTTACCTAGCTCTGTCCAAGTCTGGGCAGGAGGCAGTTGTGATCCTGAACATGGCATTTCAGCATGAGAATTGATCAGATACTCCACCTTTGTGTGCTAAGTTTACACAGCTAGAGGCTCCTGGGCACATTTGAACACCCCTTGCTAGCAGCCAGCAGCCGGTTGCTACTGTAGAGGAGCAGGGGTTTTACAGGCTGTGTGGCAGCAAAGAGCTAAGTTCCAATTTTAAAAACATTTCCAGATAGAATCAACAATTCACATGAAACAGCTCTTCATGTGAGCAACTTCTGGAAACAAGTGATTTTTTTTTTTTTTTTTCGAGACAGGGTTTCTCTGCGTAGCCCTGGCTGTCCTGGAACTCACTCTGTAGACCAGGTTGGCCTCAAACTCAGAAATCCACCTGCCTCTGCCTCCCAAGTGCTGGGATTAAAGGTGTGTGCCACCACTGCCCCACTGCCTCCCCTCCCCCGGCGAAACAAGTGATTTTTACCAGGAAAGAAATGGCCATCCCCAAAGTGGATTATTTATAATTAACAAGGAAATAGGGAGATGGACAGAGCACCTCCTCCTTTTACATCTCAGACAGGGACCTCCACTGCAGAAGCTCAAGCTCGCCATGGTGGTTTCTGTAGCTGGAGATGACCCTCGACACACCCCATTAAGGGAGCACCCCATTGGAGTGCTCCCTCCCAGATTCCCTCCCAGTGAAAAGAGCATGTGATTAGCAAAGGTCTGCCGGAGAGATGGAGAGGCTTGTGCAGTTCTGCCTTGATTCTGTCTCTGAGACTCACCGGCTCTTCCTGCTCCATCTGATAAACTATCCATCCCGCATTCTCATTAGGCTCCCATCACCAAAGGGAGTGGAGATGGATCCGTCTGGACCCCTCCCCTTCCCTCTCTGTCGGATGATTTCATTGAAATGTTCATTTTCATCCCTGCCGGCAACATTAGAATGGAAGTATTTAACCTGTTTCCATTACTTATACAAATTGCCATTATGGGGTAGGACAGATGTTAGAATCACGCCACATAACTAACTTCTGTACATCCTTTACAGGAGCTGGAGGATCGGGAGAGCGGCCGGATCACATTACCCGACTCCATCATGTGTGCTCCGCGACCAGACTCATTAACTTTACACATCAGCTTTTGCACTTTCTGTGTGAAAATTCCCAGGCTGTTTGGACTCATTTAATTTGGAAAGAGAAACCTTTGTCAGGGATAATGTTTTGATCAGGTGTGTTGGGAGAGCAGGGGAGAGGCGTAAGGGTGAATGGAGGGATGAGGGGCAAGAAGAAAGAGCTTGGGAGGGGAAACACCTTGTCGAAATGTTCCCTTCCCTGGGGAATGATGAAAGAGAAGGCGGTTGGAGCCCCTGGTGCTCAAAGATGGCTGTCACTTCAGATAGGCACGGGCACAGCTCACCTCGACAGGTGACACTGTTGTGGAGCAAAATCTTGCTGCATTATTGAGCATGTTGAGTGGGACTCGGGAAGACTGCAGGCCCAGGATGCCTGGGGCACCCAAGGAGGGAAGTCGGCAGGTGAGTGGATTTTGCTTCACTTGTCTACTTGAGTGAAGGAGGGAGAGTTTCTCCGTGGATAAGAAGGCACAGGAGGCACAGTCCAGGTCCAGAACAGTCTTCCCTGACCCCAAACTCCCTGTCCACAGACTAATCAGATACCTGCATTTAAGATTTTTACCTTGAACACCAATTCCTAGTCTGAGGACATTTTCCCCCACTGAACGCATCCAGACACCAGCTAGAGGCGATACGCTTAAAAATGTTGAAGGTGGCGGCGATGGGGATTCTAGGAAGGCTCTAAACTGAAAGCTCCATTTGTGGACTATAACAAACTGACAAGTTACATTCTTTCTGTGTATACAGGAAAGTCCTCTTAAGACCAGCGGATCCCACCACCACCACCACCACCACCACACCTCATCTAATTCTCTGCTTCCCTGTCCCCTCCCTTCCGCCTCCATTGGTTGTACCCTTGAAACCATCAGAAGGAAATGCTGAGTGTGATTAGATCAACGAAGAGAATGCGCGATGATCTTCTCCAGTAGAGAGAAAGAAAGCAACCACGTGCTCAAAGATCTGAACACCAGGACACGAGTGGGCTCCCCAACACAAGTCAGCAAAGCCGTGAGATGCAGGAAACAGGCCTCACAGGACTGGCTGAGACACACACACACACACACACACACACACACACTCCCTAGAAGGAGTGACTGGAAGCCCACCACTGAGAGCACCAGCATTTCCTCCCCAGTGGCAACAGTGAAACCCAATGTCAAACAGAAACGGACACAATAGAAAAGAATTCCCCCGGGAGAGGAGGATTCTCAAGCTACAGAAGCAATTTATTATCCGGAGAACGAATGATACAGCATCATCACGGCATGCCTACGGAGCATCTCGCCAGCGCCACGTCTGGCATGGGAAGATCACGCGGCATGGCAGAGGATTTTCCCTGAGCCTATACTGTGGACCAGGCACAGCACCAAGCACTCCTCAGTACCTCTCCCTGCCTTGAAATCACCATGGTCACCCTATCTATTGCCAGGGGTGGGGGAACTGAGGTACAGAGGTTAAACGAGGAGTTGCATACAGGCGGAGAGACACAAAGAGCTCTCCCAAAGCGTCTGTTTCCAGCCCAGGCTCTTGATCTACCCATGTTGATGCTAAACAGTATTTTCCAGCAACCTCAACACTGGTCCTGGGTTCAAAACAGACCATAAAGGAAGGTCTTTCTCTCCACAGAGGTCAGCCAGCAGCACTGGTCCTGGGAAGCTCAACCTACATGCTTCAATTCTGGTTATCACAGGCTGCAGAGGAGGATATTTGGAGGCCTGCCACCAACAGGTTACTCAGAGCCCCATGGGACTGTTTCAGCCACATCTGGCCAGGTATTGTCAGACCCCAAACAGGTCAGCACTCTCCAGAAAAGGCCTAAGAACATGTTTGCTGACAGATGCCGAATGCTGCAAGTGTTCGTGTTTGTGTAGTGAGTTTTCCCCTATTACCATGATGTTATGCTATACACACCCACTCACACAAAGGCACACAAGCATAGAACTCAAGCCCAACACCCAGAATCCATGCCCAAAGCTAGGTATACTTGTAATCAAGTCCTGGAGAAAGGAACACAGAAGGATCCCTGGGCCTTTCTCGCCAGCCAGTCTGGGAATTGGTAAGGCCCAGTCATACTGAGAGCTTCCACACATATGTGCATACTTATGCTCACACAGTTACACACACACGTGAACATGGGCACACTCACACACACACATACACGCATGCACACACACAAACACACATGCATGCACATGCACGAGAGCGCACACGTGTGCTCGTGCACGGGGATGCAGGGGACAGAAACAAATCTCTTCCTAACCATGTCAATCCAGTTTCCTTCCATGGGGTCCCACCTGCTCTGCCATCATCTGCTTCCTATTGAAGAGGCTCCAGCCAAGATATATGGAGCCTCTTCAATCGGAAGATATATCCTGCCAGGACTCTCCCTATGCCTCCTATAGACTGTCTATGGTGGCATGAGGTGGTCATGAGTCTGTCCGTAATGGGTCTTCCTGCTGGTGTGGGTCTCCCTGAGCACGCAACAACACCTTGGCAGATCTTGGCAGCTAGCACGGCGATTGGAACACAACAGATGCTTCAGAATCGGTGGCCAGAAGAGCGAATTAAACAGAGAGAGGACAGTGACTTAATTCAGAGCAAACTGACACAGATAAATGCACGCTGCTTCCCTCACACACATGCAATGAAGAACCTTTCTGAAGCACAGCAGAGAAACTTCTCTTACCAATCCTTACTATAAAACACTTGGTTTTTTGTTTTTTTGTTTTTTTTTTTTTAAATCCCACTTCCACGTGCTGGCCAGCTAGCACCTGTATCTGTCAACACTAAACCTCCTGGCCGTCAATCAAACACGGTTCTGCCAAAGTTCTGACGGCCCTAATGATTTGACTGTGAATAGGAACAACACATCAAGTGGAATCATAAAGGAAGAAAATGGGGTGGAAAAGGGAAAAAACAACCACTCGGAAATCTTGTCTCAGAAGATCCATCTTTCCTGAGATGTGCCTCCCGTTAAATCAGTAGGAATATCTGTCAGAGATAGCCTGCTACACCATTTGGCTGATGTCAAACCTAAATAAACCAGATCAGAAAACCAGCAAGTGGCAGGAGAGAAATGAAGGGGCTCGGAGCAGCCTCGCTGTGACTCGCATGGTTTGCTTGCTGATTTTTTGGGGGGAGGAGGGGAGGCAAGTCGTGGCAATCGGCGGCAGTCATTTGCGGTACTAATGTCCAATTCAGCCTTCTTTCATTCTCCTGATTTAGGTGGTCAGAGTGGTCTCGCAGCCGACACGGGGAAGCTGTGCTGTTTAGCAGGCTGTTTAATGGGAAACTGGCAGTCTTATTTCTTCTCTAGATTTGGTTTGTCACTAGGTCTCCATTACATGCCAGTCAGCTTTGATGTCTTTGGACAGGACTGATCAAAAGATGTCATTTGACCTACACAGCATGGCAGAAACTTGGAGAAGTCTCATAAAGCGACACTCTGGCTGTAAATAAAATGACATTATTATTTCCCCTCTCCCATCATGTAGAAAAGCCAATTATGGTAATGCACTGCACGTCAATGAAAATACAGCAATCTTTTTTGGAGCAGCGACTGCAGGCATCAGTATTGCAACTCTCCTTCCTGGGAAAATTTGCCCATTGGAAAATGAAGAGGAAGGAGGTGATAGATGTCTTAAAGACACTTAATAAAACCCCCGGACAGCCAAGAGAAGTGCACGTCAGCACAACAACTGGGAGCGTCGAATGCAAACGGTTAAGTTTCCAAATTATCTAATAATTTAATCTCTGGTGATTTATATTCTGTCACTAAAATGGCCAGTATCATGTCCCATGTCTCTTAGCATTTGACTGACAGCGAAGCGATTTATGGCACTAATAACCCTGTTGTACCCACCACTTCTTAAGAGGCCAACGGACGGGGGGGGGGGGGGGTTCCGACCTTGTTCCTGAGATTCATTTAGAAGTGATGTCATGGGGCACAATCTTGGCTGCCCTAGGTCTGCCAGATAATCTGACAATCGGGCTGGATGCTGTTTCTATTGTTTTAGAATACCCCACCATTTTATTATTCCACAGATTGAAAACAATCCCCGTCAACCCACTACTTAAGAACTCCTTAGTCAAAACCAAACACGCACACAAACCCCTCAGTGGCTTTCTGAGGAGCTAGCTTCCACCGGACACACCTGTGTTACGGTCAGAAATTCAATCCCCTTGCTTACACTGTGTGCCAGGCCCACTGAAACAGCCTCCCGCTGTTTTGCCCTAAGGCAGGAACCAAACAGTCCATCTTCTTGGGTCCTATCTCTCCTGGGCCTCCAAGGGACCCTGGCCTTTAAGCATCCAAGTGGTGTGATGTTGGCTTCAGTGCCCTGCAATAAGACTGCGTCTGCCTGGTTCTATGGCCGTGCCTTGTCTGCGAGGCACCGCTTGGACCTTCCAGACTTCTCTTGTTCAGACCATGAGAACAGCAGCTTTGGAGTTGCCTTTGCAGGACTGTGGGTAGAGGTCAGCTACACAGCAAGTCTCCCCTCAGGGGCACATTTTAATCTCTCTGTAATCATGGCTCGCATTCATTTCCAGAGGGTTATCAAGACTCCTGCCATGTGTGTCTATTTAAACCAAGGAGACACAACTGCTCCACAATCACTGAATCCACAGAGAAAAGGAAAAATTTTTTGGGTATGTCAGAAAATTCTTTGACTGTCCCAATTATTTGGGTTAACTTTTTTTTTCCCTCTGTTATATTAAGTCATCTCTAAGCATATACTGCAAGTACATCTTTTCCCCCTGCAATTTAATTTTAGTACATAATAAAGTATGGATTAAATTTAGAAGCTTCAACAAATTGCAGTAACTTTATATAATATTTGTCATGTCAATAGTAGCAAGGGCTTCCCAAAAAGATGACATTTATAAGGTTGTAAATTTTTATCAAAAAGACTCCCAGGGAGTCCCCATCCAGGAACCCACAGTCCTACCAGTGCATCTTGGGAACCTATAGGGTGTGTTTGATATGAGTACCTTCAACCGCAGTGTCCAGGGAGGCAGCCTAAGGAAATCACGAGTGGCCCCAGGTCTGTCCTGGTTTTCCGTTTTCCAAGGATATCACGTGTCTGTGTTGTCTGCTCAACTAACACTCATCCGTGAACCGGGAAGGCCATGGTGATTACTACGGGTTTTTTCATCAGTAAGCAGGTCAACATGGCCCCAAACTGCCTCCTTCCCAGAGCCTCACACAACAAAAAGACACTGGATTCTTGCTGCAGAGGTCTAACACTATCATCAAGAGCTAGAGATTGATGCATTATGCTGAACTCTTTCTCCCTCCCCAAAGAGCTTCTATTTAATATCATATTCCTGGAACACACAGAAATTTCTGGAACAGATGGGTGGGTCAATCTCAGCAGGTAAGTATGAGGGCCAGGAGCCCCGGGCTCTGGAGGCCTGCATGCATCATGGCCGATAGCTGGTCACCTCTCCACTATCCACTGTGTGACTAGTAAGCCGTGAAGCCTGGTTTGGGCCATCATCCACCATAAGTCACAGGATTCAGGGCGCTGACAAAAGCTAACCTCAATTAGGAGTTTCCTCTAAGTGCTCAGGGGCCTCGAGGTCAAAGACACAGACCGGACTTTGCAAGCAATATGGTTTCAAACCAAAAGTGAGGATGAAGGAGATGCATCCATTCACAAAAGCACCAGGACCTAAGTTAGCTCCCCTAAAGCTCTTAAGAAACAAAGAAAAACAAAAAGACATAGTGGTGCTCGAGGGCATGTGTGTGTGTATGTGTGTGTGTGTGTGTGTGTGTGTGTGTGTGTGTGTGTATAGGAGGACAGAAAGGTGGATGCTGGGGCTCACTTGTCCACAGACACTGAACGAACAAATTCTAGGGAAAAGACAAGATGGTTGATTGCCCCTGAGCAATGACACCTGAGGCTGACCTCTGACATCCCCAAACACGCAAACCTGCACATACATGGACACGCATGCATGCACATGAGAAAGGCAACAGAAAATAATCCTGAAGCACAGAAGGAAAAAAATATATAGTTAAGCTGTCCTGGCAAGTGTATTCAGTAAATATAAGTGCTTTATTGCCTTTTAGGTGGGAATTCATGAGCTGTATATAGGGAAGAAAGACGAAATTCATCATCAGGCAAGAATTACAGAGTCTTCCCACAGTCCTGAGTTGGAAGAGGACTAGTCTAGCATGAGGGGCTGTGATCAGAGAACAGATTTACCCACTGATATATCCTTCCTTACCCCAATATTAAATTTTATGTGGAAATCTAGGAATTTAAAAGCCTCACATTTTTGTGTAATAAAAAAGAAATACAATATCCTGTTGCCACCACAGTGACACTTCACGTAGGAGGGAAAGGCATTCTCCTTAGCTAGTCTTTGAAATACGACCTAAGACGTCATTTAATTTTTGAGAACCCTGAGGTCATGTAACACACTTTCTCTGTCATTTGTAAGTACATTAACTCAGTGGTCATACGACAGCGAAATTATGATAATGGGCTGCTCACATGGGTCAGACAGGCAGTGCACTTCGTGTTAGCTTCAAACAATGTCAGGACACAGCCCAAACGAGACAGGACAGCAGAGGGAGCAGACTTGACTTTACAAAAGTATCTTTGCCTGGATCCTGTGCACACACAGGAAGAAGGCGTAGGATCTGACATCAGTGGTGAACTCAAAGAAGCAACGCCAGTGAAACCACAAATTTTTACCCACACACTCATACACACACATATACACAGGCACATACACACACACACACACATGCATACACACACATATACACAGGCACACACATGCACACACACACACACACACACACATGCACACACACACACACACACACACACACACAAGTGCTTTAAAATCACACGTAAAAGTTGAAAGGTCAGGTTCAATTAGGTCTCCTTTCCAAACGTCACTACTATGGTCCAAGATGCAAACATATTCCACAGGTAAAATCACTCCATTAAATTATTCTAAAACAGTCGCATGTTTAATATTCCCACATAAGCAGAAAACAAACCTTTAAGTAATACTCTTGTGGGCTGAGCTTTTCAGAGACATCAGAAGACACAGGAAGTCCAAAGGGGATCTTGCTATGAATGTACATCTTCGATTAAGCCAGGGAGACAGTTCAAGCATGTGTTTTCCTTACAAGCATTTGGACCTGACTTTAATTCTCAGCATCCATTTGAAAAAGGTGAATATGGTAGTGTTCTTGTGTAATCTCAGGGTTGGAGAGAGAGGCAGACACAGGCAGAGACAGGTAGAGTCCCAGGGGGCACTCACTGGTCAGTCAGCCTGTCCCAGCCAGAGAGCTGCAGAATCCCAGTGTCTCAAAAAGTCAGCTTAACAGTGCCTTAGGAACAACACCCAAGATTGACCTCTGACCTCCATATATATGTGTATACACACACACACACACACACACTCGTGCGAAATACATAAAGAGTTTGTTAACTAGACGTCCCCTTCCCCTCTATTTTAAAGAAATAAAAAGAAAATGACAGATATGCATCTAAAGTTTCAAGAATGGAACTTTCTTACAGGACACTTAAGTGTACATCTTCTTCTGTTTCATGTCCATGGGGTTACGTCTAAGAAACGCTGCCATCCTTGACTGCGGACCGGTGGCTGTGCCTCTAATTAGCCTCTCCGGAAGACCCTGCCAAAGAGCCCACCTCAGGCAGCCACCTTGATCTCAGGGTAATTTGCTAACTACCTGTGTATCAGAGTGCAATCCCCTTTAAATAGCCCTTCCCCTTTCTTCTCCTTCTCTCTATACTAAAAGGGGAAAAAAAAATCTGTCAGTATAATAGCTCCTGGGAGAACTCGAAGCACAAGGTTGATGAACACAAAGGCAGGGAAACACCATCCGAATGCAAAAGTTAACTGAACAGCAAAGATAATTGCTAAGATAATTATTTTGATAGAAGCCAGCTGAAAGCTTCAGTCCTGTGTTTTACCGTTCCTGTTAAGGGTAAACTATCCGTTTCAGATCTTTGCTCTTCGCATACATATTTACTGGATGACATTTTGTTTTCAATTTCTTCCTGGAAAACAATCATAACAAAACCCATGGACTTTAAGTGGATAACTAGCTAGGTAAAAATGTTAACATACCTCTGTCAGGATGATACTGTAATTTTATAAGCAAGTGGCATGGCCTAACCTTGTGAAGCAAGCTCGCCAGTCTATAAAACCCTGTGTTTCACAGGAGGGAAGAAACACAAAGGATACTTTGGGCTATTGTATGTATGGTCAGTATCTGTGGCTTCCTCCTCCAGACCTAAGGGGCTGACAATGGAATTTAACGTCGTATAACTACTGTAGCCTTGAGCAAAGATACAATTACAGCTCAAAAGCATCCCGATTCCAGACTGTTGCTGGAATCACGGTATAAATCAACAACTGCATCCTCCCTTTTCGTCTGCAGACTGCTCCCCTCCATGGACAAAATGCAGGATCAAAAAACTTGGGTAAAAGGTCACTTTGTTTTTCTCAATGCCAAAAAAAAAAAGGCATAGCTATCTCAGGCGTGCATATGTAAATTGCCTCAGAAAACCCCTGCTTTCCCTTCACACTACGTTCCTGTATCTGTATAAAATGTTGGTACCTACACCAAGAACAACAGAAAGCAAAAGCTCTGTGGTATAGTTGCCAAGATGGAAGTAAGAAACACAGACAGATTAGACACGGTTATTTTCTCCTGGCCCTATTATGAAAGCCAGACATTTCCTTAACTGATAAACACGTATTTAAATTAATTTAATTGTGTTAAAGGGTTAGGCATGGTACTATCTGCATGTAAGAAAGGAAGCTTCTAAAATACACAGTGTGGTGCCACAGAATCTATTGATTATTGGTAACTCATTTATACGGCTGTTTACCACAAAATGAAAGTGTGTCTCATTTTAGGAAGAACAAAGAAGTCTGAAGATTATTATGATAGCAGTAAAAAAAAAAAAGGGGGGGTGGAAACAGAAATGCAGGTGGAGTCTGCTCACATGCCTAAGTCAGAGATAAAAGTTGGACCTGATTTTACCAGAGAAATAATGTTAGCTTGATAGATTACAGCCCTGACAAATGATTCCATACCCTTTATTTTTTAAAACAGCTTTGACCACAGGTGACAGGTTACTTGTAACAGTTAATGAAACCACACCCTCAACACACCTTCCCAGGACCCATCAGCTCAGCATGCAGGCAGCACGAGACTGAGAAAAGCACAATCAGAAAAGAGAATTTTGTTTCTCACTGCAGGGCAAACATGGTTGGAGTACCCCAAGTGAGAGCCGCAGCCAGCAGAGTCGGCTCAGGGACCCACTGTAATCTGAAAGTGTCCTTCAGCCCCTTGGAGAAAGTTAGAAGTGGGTGCTTGCTAGGCACGGAGCAAGGAAAAAACGCCAAGGAGACACAGGCCACCCGGGGTTGCCAGCACACTGTAGACAAAGGTGGAACTCCACACAGCCCACGAATAAGCAGCACAAAGCAGGCAGATGGGAAGAGGTGGACATGGTGGAGAACGGTTCCTGGGATGCTCTTGATCTGCCTGAGAGGCACTCCTGGGTTTGAGAAGCCAGAGGAGGGTAAGGATGATGCTGATATAGACACCAGGACTTGGGGAATGTGTGGCAGCAGACACAGGAGACATACCTGTGGCATGGAGGAGGCATGCTCTCATCTGCAACACCAATCCTGAGGCAGAGATATAGACCCAGCCCAAATTCACTTTAAAGACGGAAATTAACAATTTCTCAGGTTTAACAGGACACATAGTTGACAGTCCAGGGGCACACCGTCGGTCTTTCTAAATCATATGCCTACACGTGATGCACCCAGTCTATCAGCTGGCAACTGCAAAACACCACCCACGGCTTGGCACGCACTAGGCAAAAACTGACGAACCCATCACAGAGAGGTTATAGGAAAGCACCTATGACTGTCTGTCACACATTGCACATCGCAGAGTCCCGCACAGGCCCCACTCGCTTGTGTCTGTCATGACATTTTGATTGTATGCAGCTATACAAAAAAGAAAAAGGAGAAGGTGCTTCCAGGAGGTTGATGGTGGCCAGAACCTTCTGTGAATCTTCTGGGGAACTGAGCACATCTTGGGCACTTGATCCTACCCCCGGAAGCCACGCCAGGCACAGCCCCCACTTCCCGTGGAAAACACCTGAGGAGCTCTTGCCAAGACCGAGGTCCTAGGATGTGGTTGACATTGTAGCCTGACCTGCACCTGACTCCCATGGCTCCACTGGCTCGCCTTCAAGTCAGCCTGTGAAGCTCTCTAGGTACACATTCATGTGCACTCCTGGGTTAAAGCTCATACTTACAGCTCAAGCTAAAGGACTCCAGTTCAGTTCCCAGATCCACAGCGGTCCCCTGGACGCTACATGCCTACTGTGACATAAATGCAGCATGTTCTCTCTGTCTGTGTGTGTCTCTTGCCCACCCTCACACACTAAATAATAAATACTTGGAAAAAAAAAAAACCTTAAACCTTGTATTTGGCTTAAGTCCCTAAAGTGAGTCTTCTCTTCAGTTAAGCATCCTAAACTCAGAGGCGTATGACTCTTAGAAGTTCACCTTCCTCTTGTCAGTCATGGTAAGGGCTGCAGCACTGCACAAACTAAGTATTTTCAACAAGGGCAGAAAGAATCAGAAGTCTTGACAGGAGCCATCATAGGTCCAGTGCCAGTGTCTAGAGCCACCTCTCCCAGAGGGAAGCAGCTCTGTGCCCAGTCTCTAGGCAAGCTAAAGATGGGGCTTTCTCTACCTGCATGGGTAGTCTGCTGTTGGTTTATGGTAGTAAGTGTAGTCTAGGCTGCGTGTGAGCAATGAGATTTCCAGCATTCCCAAAGAATCCATTCCTGGAGATGATTCTTGTCTTTTACAAGAGTCACTGCAGAAGACCTGGGTCGTGACAACCTGGATGCCATTAGCCAGCTATGTCTGGACACCCTCTTGCAGTACATTTGGTTGCCAAATCAACAGTTCTTGCTCATGGGCCACACTTTTCTCTGTCTCCTCTCCTTTCCTCTCTCCACTCAGCTCTGATGTAGGCAGCAGGGTGTCAATGTGTGTGATCTTCCCTTCTGAGTGGACCATACCATCTGCATGCCTTCGCTTCCTTGAGATTGGACATCGGCAGTAATTGTAGAAGGGATGCCACATGCTTCCCATATGCCTTCAAGAACCAGAGTGTGTCTAAGTTGCCATGTCCCTCACCTGATCTAGGAATCAGCTGCCTGGCAGGTGATATGCCACTTTGTCCCTCTATGGGCTTGTCCTGGAGTGTACACAAAAGCAGATGTGTAATGGGAGCAGAAGAGCATCCTCTGCCACTCATGCCGATCGACACCATCCACCACCCTCCTTGTCCTCGAGTGATTAGGATGGTTGCAGCATGGCTACCCTGGTCCCTCATGACAGCCTCCGAAGTGAGCTGAAAACTACAGTCCCAGGGGAGGAGAAACACTGAACCCAAGATGAGAGATGGCCAGGGGAGAGGGTGTACTTCCCACCACTGTTAGGGTTTAGCCTCACTCCTCTTGCATGGAGAGAGGGGTGCTATAAAAATAGCAGGAGCTGTTTCCCTCGGATCCCTTTAAGTGGGAAACTCGAGTTTCTCCTGGCACACCATGCATCAAGGCTGTAGGCTGAACCTATGACTGGGACCTCAGCACTTAGTGAGAGCCCTGTTGCAGGTCAATGCCAGGTGACGATGCCTCTAGCCATGTTTTCCTAGAAGAATGCAGTGAGAAATCAGGAATTGGTCAACCTTGCCCTAACCATCCTCTACCAACACCGCTGAAGTGTGCGTATACCCATCTGCATCTCTCAGACTCAAAGGAAGCAGGGGAAGGCAAGAGGAACTGGTACACGGTTTCACAGACGTTCTGTGTGCTGATCCCACACCTATGACCTGAGTTTTACCTCTTTGGCCCCAGGCCCCTTCTGCTTGGGGTGGAAGAAGAATGCACAGCCTCTGGAACTTCATGCAACTTAGATGTAGGGTGTGAGAAGGACTCCCCCTTCCCCCGATCACTTGACAGGAGGCAAAATGCTACAGTCGTTTTCCTGGAGTGACAGGCCAAATGACAGAAAAAACGCAAAGCAGAGTGGACTCCTGTCTTGTTTCTGTGACAATACAAGCAAAAGCATACTATTGCAATGACTTTATCAACTAGTGGACAATGGCCAAGGGAACATGAGGGGTCTCTGGAGCCAGATGGGGACACAGAAAGGAATCCTCGGGCTGCTCCTCTTCCTGTTCCTTCATTCACTCATGTGTTCACATTCAGGACTTCGACTGGGGAGAAGAGCTGGGACCAAGGAGCTGATGGCAGCAGCCAACAGAACACAGGGCGGGTGTGAAGTCTGAGAGGCCTCACACAGAACCTGGGACATTTTACGCAATCAGAAAAGGGACACAGACAAAGCCTTTGGAAAACATGTATACTGTGAGGAACATGCCTGTAGTCCCAGCCCCCAAAAGGCACAGCTATCAGTATCAAATTCTCTCCTGTCTTACTCCTTTATAGCTCTGCCCTCTTACAGAAGAAAGATGATGCATACAAGGCACACAAGGTCACAGCTGGGAAGGTCCCAAGTGAATAGGTCTGACATAGATAAAAGTGGGAGTGTCATTTCAGTGGACCAAGGCACATAGTGCAATGGGGACCAGGATGTGCTGACACAATGAATCCCAAAGAGAGATGCCAAGTCACACAGGAGTATGCCAGAGACCAAAGCAGGAGTTTACTTCAGGTAACAGCTTATCTTCCTAGCGCCAAACTATAGGTGTGCACGTGTGCAAGAGTGCATGTGTGTGAGTGTTCATTTGGAGGTCAGAGGTCAACGGTGAGTCCAATCTCTCAGGTGTCATTCCCCTTAATTTTTTTTTTTTTTTTTTTTGAGACAGGATCTTTCGCTAGCCTGTAGTTCACTGATTTAGGCTAGGCTGGGTGGCCAGTAAATCCCTGGAAGCCTCCTGGATCTGCCTTCTTGGTGCTGGGATCACAAGCATATGACATGACGCCCAACATTTTACATGAGCTTTGAGGAACAAGCTGCAGTCTCTATACGTGCACAGCAAGCATTTTACTGCATCCCCAAATGCCAGGTTTCTTGAGCAATAGACTACCATTTTTATTTATTTATTTATTTATTTATTTAGAAATGAAGATCTTTTAACTTAGTAATTGACATAATACCCTCAGACAATGAATGTCATTATAACATTTTCTCATAGGGAGCTGTGGTCTCTCAGGCTCTCCCTAGCGTCCCGAGGTTGCTCTTGCCCGTCCTCCACCTTGCCCAAGCTAAGATACTGAAACATGAGCAGAATCACATGTTTCTCTTTGGCATACGACAAGAAGAGGCATGGTTTTATCGCAGCAATAAAAAGGACCCGTCACTTTAAAATAGTTTAGCATCTTCTGTATGTATTAAGGTTTTTGGTAAATGTTTCAAATGAGTTACTGCCGTAGGAAGGAAATCACATGCTATCTGTGGCCTTGAGTGGTCCGTCAGTGAAGAAGGCCAGTTCATTAATGATCTCCCAACTGAAGATCAATTTGATAAAGCTTTTTAACTGTCTTCTTTAAAACTGCGGCCAATGGCAGGAAGGGCCTGAGCCTCAGGGATGCAGGCCCAGTAGTGTTCCTCACATACATCGTCAGGACAATAAATATACATCATCGCTGCTTTTGGATACATAGGCAATAACATCAAGTTATCTGGGTATTTAAAAGCTACGACATTTCCCCATAAGTCTGTCATAAGTAGAAATACTTCCTCTGAAAAACACAGCTTCAAGATGAAAACCAAAGTCTTCATTTCAAGCATAAAAAATGCCTTAAGCTCCGGGGCTAACTATGGATGCAAGCGGAGAAGTAAAACGCCGGCCTAGGCGGCATGTGTAGATTTGGAACTCACTGGATACATTGTATACAATTGTGTACGATCTCGGGCCTTCTAAACTACAGAGCTCCAAACAGAGTGTTTATTGCAAGAAGGAATGGGGACTCACTTCCTTTTCACCATTTTGTGTGGATCTCCAGAGGGGTGGCAGTGAGTTCCTCTTAGCCTGGATTTCACCATAATCTCTAATTCATGCATGAATAGCAAGAGGTCTCTCCTCTCTCCATTTTGTTCTCTTGAAGAAACCATATTCCCCCACTGACGGCCCATACGATTGTCTTTTTGACGACATTGTTTTTCTGTGAAGCAGAGAAATACCTGCTTCTGTGGAAATAGACTTGTGTGCTTAAGGTCCTCTGAATGCCTTTCTGCACTAAAGTGCCTGCATTCTTACCTTGGCCGGTATCCCTAGGAAAATAGCTCCCAAATTAAATTCCTAATACATTAAGTTAATAATTCACCTTCGTTAAGTAATTTAATTTCTTTCTTGAGCAATAAATAGTTCTTATGACATTCTTCTAGGATGTAAGTACAAACGTTATTTTTCTTCATTACTTCAGTCTCCTCCCGAGAACTAGAAGCAAAATGGCCAGGCAGAGGAGTGGTCTGTTTGTTCTCTTGGTTTGGAAACTAGAACATTAGTGTGACAACTGCACAGTGCTTAACGAGATCAGATTGGGGGAGGGGGTATTTACGTAAGAAATAAATTGCTGGAGAAGTTAAAAAAAAATTGGACTTCATCTCTGTCATGTATGCTAAATCTAAACAGATTAAATTTTATATTTATATGTGACTATCTGTGAATGTATATAAATGTCATACATGTACACGATGTATTATGCTCTCGTCCATCCCCTAGTTCCCTGATCAACTCCCCTAGACCACACCTCTCACCACACCACCTCCCAATTTCATGTCCTCTTTTTACCTCCTTTTAAGTATTCCGTTGTGTCCAATTAGTTCTGCCTCTGTGTGTATGCGTGTGGAGTCACCCAATGGAACGTGGCAACATACGAGTATCCTTACCCCTAAAATAAAAATGTCTATTTTCACCAGCTTCCATCAACTGCCAATCACTCCGCAGCCAGAGAGGGAGACCTGTGTATAATGTGTATTTTAAATATACATTTTAACAATTAAGAAAAGCACATAACTATTAAAACATGCCAGTGACATTTTTCCCGTAATACCTACACTATTATTAGATATAATGGCATGCATTAAATATAAAATAAGTACATATTAAGATGTGACATTTGGCTTATATTGCATCTCCAGCTATGTTGGGGTAATAGACTGTTTAGAATACACACGTTATTGCATGTATGCAAGTAGCATGTTACCTGTTTATAGCATATTTGCTTCATGCTGAGCTATGTATACTCTAGTATACCTGCATCTATGGATATATGCTTGTGTGTGTATATATCCTTTGAGTGCCTTGCACTCTTACCTTGGCTGGCATTCCTAGGAAAATAGCACCCAAATAAATTCACACGGGTTGTGAAACTGTCCCAGCTCAGCCGGGCATGGCAGAGCTCATTGCCTCCATGGACCAATAAGAATGACAGCTAACAGTGAATGGGTAGATGTGGACTCAACCAGTCCGTGTGTGTGGAAACAGCCCACTGGGCACTAGCCACTTCTAAATGCTGCGTTGGGAAAATCACCCCAGACAGTTAGGAGAAGGAGAGGAGATGCAGACCAGCAGAAGAAAACCAAGCGCTGCTAACCAATGCCGCTCAAAACATACACACCCTAAAACGGACACATAAAGTGTGCATGGCCACGAGAAATCACACAGGAAACATCCCTATAAAACAGAGGAGGGAGTTATGCGGTCACTTCTTGAAGATGCATCTCCAAGTACAACTACAACGAACAGAGCCCAAGTAGAGATCAGCGTGGGAGGCTGCATGTTTTTGGATAATGGAGGTTTCCCTTTTAAACCAAAGCCTCATATATATAGTAAGAATGTAGCTACAAGAAAACCTACACGGGATGTATCTGGAGTTGTTGTGGGATTTTTTTTTTCTTTTTTAAAACCATGCTGAGTACAAATTAAGTCCTCCAGAAACTAGAAATAAAACTTATGAGCGAGCAATTGTGGTTGACTCCTAAGGCGAAGATCTACACCAAGTCTGATACACGCTCGCCCAACACGTCTTTCATGCTGCTTGCTTGTCTTCCCTCCTTTTGTCTCCTTCTCGGTGTCTGTTACAACATCTCCTCGTGTCTCAGTTATGGGGCACCATTCCTGACAACCTCTGTCTTACAACTTTCAGTCTGCTGCAGCTGAGAACAGATATCCACGAATATTACAGTTAAGTGCGACGACGACGGAAAACCAAATTCAAACGGTGGGTGAAAACCGTGGTGAACCCGACCACTCAATACATCCCTTCCCGACACCTCACCTCTGGTTCTGAGCTCTGTTTTGGGAGACACAGATGGCAATTACTGCCTTTATACATTGCTGATGTCTTACTATGTTTCAAAAATGTATCTCCTTATTAGTGCCCCAAAGCCTTATTAATGTATTACAGCACTCTATTATCCCCGGGTCCCTGTGCACAGACAGGGAACAAACAAGGTCAGAGTCACAGACTGCACTGCTAACAGCAGAACAGAAATGTCTCTGTCAACTCATCTGCTTTCCCTCCTGGACTGCGGCACATTTTGAAAGATACCAAGGTGCAATTCTCACTTTAAAAACAAAAAGAAATAAACAGTGGCTGGAGAGATGGCTCCGTTGGCTAAGTATCTGCTGCACAGGCATATGGGTTCATATAAAAAGCCAGGCCTGGTGGAATGTACTTTATAATCCTAGCTCTGGGAAGTGGAAGACAGGAGGACCTCTGGAACAGAGCGTGCTGGCCAGCAGTCTGGCTAAAGCTGGGCTCCGGATCCATTGAGGGACCGTGTCTCAAAAGGAAGGTGGTGAGCAGTAGTTATCAACCTCCAGCCTCTATATGCAAAGACACACATGGTCACAAGCACCTATACCCACACATGTATAAACACAAACATGAACAGGTACAACACACACACACACACACACACACACGGGGTGGGGGTACTCAACCAATAAATGGGGGAAATTATTTTATTGTCAGTGAAAGATGACCAAAAGAAATCACTCCCAAGCATATCGATATTGCAGTAGACATGAATACAAGCCTCAAGGCCCTGGGACAAAAGAAGGCCCTGAGCCCACACCAGGAACTACACGCATGCCAGGAAAATAAAGGCTCAGAATACAAACGGCTATGATTCCCTAAGTTTTTAAAGATTTATTCACTGCCACCAGATAATGCTGACTTACTGAAAAACTGTAAGTATTTATAAAGTGACGCTCAGAGGAGGCAACAGCAGAGGCATCCCTAACCCTGAAGGCTGAGCGAACTGGAGGCTTTCATTATTAATGCTCCTTGTGACACTCAGACTCAAACCCCTATCAGGTGGGCACCTTTTATATTCAAATGCAGTTCTGCTCCCTAATTTGTGGTGTCTGAGCCCTTCTTCCTGCCAGCACACTCTGGAAACTTTCACTCTCTAGACACTCAGGGTTTACAGACCAGGCGAGGGTCTCCAGTTTGGGTCCTCATCACCTGTGTCCCACTGTTCCCAGACCAGGCCGGAGAAACCCTGCTCCAACCCCTCACAAACATCTATATCTTAGTCATGGCTCCTAGGTGGACATTTGCATTGCAGAAGACATTTCATGACACCATCATCAACAAAAAGATACTAATGAATTCTCTCTTATTTTTTTCCCCAAAAATCTATTTGTCATTGATTTTCACAGATGTTAAAAAGCTACCATGTTTTCTCAAAATAGAATAGCTGCTACATTAGACCAAAAAAAAAAAAAAAAAAAAAAAAGGAAGAAAACCTAGATTGTACTATCACACACAAAGACAAACAGGAGCCTCTGTTAATATAGAAAGCTAATTAGGAAGAAAACAAAATTCAACAGCACAGCAACACAGCAATAATAACCAGCTAAAAATACAACAGAAAAGCAACTCCATTCATAAAGAGAAATATCACAATAAATAACTGAGGGCCAGACAACAGCAAATAAAATAACCCTTGAATAAATTTGAAAATATATCCATTTTACTTTTAGGACTAGAAAGTTTATTATAGGTATGCCAAGTAATTTTGAATTCATTTGTTAATGTAATACCATTCCAATAAAACCACCTAAAGTACTATTTTAAAGTGACAAATAATTCTCTGGTTTACCTAATACAGATAAACAAAAGACCAATGGCCATGGGGATAGGAAACCACAGGCCATCTAAGATACATCATAAGGCTGTGATAATTCCATCAGGGGAATACAGGTTGGAAACAGAGAACAGCCCCCAGTAGGAATTTAGTTTATATGGAGAATAGCATTTAAAAGTCAACATAGAAAAGATAGACTTTTTTAAAATGGCATTAGAAAAACTGCTTCTGAAAAATAATTGTCACATGCCAACCTCACACCGTGTACTAGCATTGAATTCATGGTCATCGAATACTTAAATACAAAAATAAATAAATCCAAGAAAATAAATCTGAATATTGAAATAATATTGAGAATTGGAAGGAGGTTTTAGGTGTCCCTTCAAAGGCAGAAACTACACAGACAAGGGCCGTTCAAGCCACATAAAAACAATTTAGTACATTGAAAAATAAAATTCCACAACCCACAAAAACCTGTGTTAAGTAGGGAAGGCCGGTTGGCAATAAAGGCACTAAGATAATTTAAAGCATCTAAAACCTTTGACCTGACAAGTTTTAATTGTAGAAATTTATCAAGAAAATGACGAGATGATGGCCAAGTTATTAATTACACACAGTTGTTTACAAGTGTGGATCTGGGAGAGATCCAGCCTTCCAACACTCCTACACTCCACAGCATTATGCATAGCAATAAAGTGTGGTGTAAAAACACACAATGAAAACAGCATGCAGTGTACATGTAAGACATGAGCCAGCATGCAGTGCACATATAAGACATGATCTGGCATGCAGTGCACATATAAGACATGATCCGGCATGCAGTACACATGTATGACATGATCCGGCATACAGTGTACATGTAAGACATAATTCAGGTACATGGAAAGACACATTTGATCCCTTTCTGGATGGTAGAATTTCACTTAAGTTTCATTCAGTTTAAATGTGTTCAAACTTTTCCAAAATAAACATGTATCGTCCATATCATCTTAGAAGTAACTGGAGGCAGCAAAGGCAGCAGGAACTATTTTTCAATGTCAAACCTTCCAGGGGATCATCTACAGCTATCTTCTAGAAAGATGAGGTAATGTCGCTATTATAACTTCTCGAAATCAACAAGACAAATGAACAAAGCAACAGAAAAAATGAGCAAATACCACAAGCAAAACCAATTCAAAAGGGACGAAACACACTCGTCTAATAAACTATGCAGGGGGTGAGGGTATTCCACCCTCCCCTGCAATCCAAGAAATCAATGCTGAAACAGTTACACTAGCAGTCGAAGAGCAGTTAGACATGTGTGTTTTCACAGGCTGTAACAAGAGAGGTCCCTGGAAATATTTTGAAGTCTGATTTTCAAGAGATGCCAATGCTCAATCAAAAAAAGGGGGGGAATCAAAAAAGGGGGTGCCAAAAGAAATAAACTGTGGAAATGAACAAAGAGATGTGCGTTTTCACAATGCAATAAGTGAAAAAAAAAAAACTGTCAGATACTATGGTCATGTTTGTTTTAAGAATATAAGGGGAGCAAGAAATAGAAGAAAAGAAGAGAAAGACTCTTGGGAGTGGGGGGATTCAGATAAAAATTTCCACAGTAGTAATATCACATAAAAGGCTATTTTCCAAATCTCCATGCAAAGAGAAGAAAATGTTACATAATTGAGGTATTAGTCGTTCATAATTATTTTCTAAAACTAGAAATAGAAGACTATGTTTTCTTCCAAGATGGATTTTACCAAGAAAGGCAGAACCGCTGAGACAGAAAAGACTAAAAACCCTGCAGCAGGCAGAGTGTGCTCTGGATGCGCAGAGCCCAGGGTAGCAGCTGTGCTGTCTGGGAAGCACTTCCCCTGCAATCCTGCAGGAACTGGTGCACAGCAGCTGGAGTCAGGGCCTGAGCCTCAACCACACTCAACCACACAAGCTGGGAGAGGAACTTGGCCTCTCTGAGCTGGAGCCCTCCCATGACCCTTAAGAGGAATCTCATCCAAGATGGCCTCACACTCTCTGGTCCCTGCAAGCCTGACTGTAGCATTGCTATGAACTGTGACTTCCAATGTTTGGTGCTCTATGGCTTTTGTTGTTTGGGGGGGGGGGTGTTTATTTGTTTGTTTGTTTTTTAGCAGAAGGACTCATGAGCCTTTGTAGCACTTACAAACTGTCTTCTGTGGAGACCAAGCATAAGGAACAGTTCTTTCCATGAAGGGTCAATCCTACCTCAGTGAAGACGGACCAGCAAGCAAAGGAGACAGAACCAATCAGCCACTAGATGGCTGGCTTGTCAGTCACCTATTCACTCAACAAACACTTACTGTCCAGTTGGCCAGGCACTGTACAGGGCAGTGGAAAGGGAAGTGGGCTCCAAGTTCCAGCTGCCCTGGCTCCAGCTAGAGGGCTGATCTAGTGGTACCAAGTGTAGAACTGGCAAGGATGACAGACAGACAGCCACAGCCATGGAAGGGTAAACACAGGCATAGCAGAGACTGGGAACTCCGCTCCATCCGCAGCCCTTCCAGCCCTGGTTTGGGGCTGGGGGAATTTGAGGGCTGGAGTATGCAAAAGCAGAATATGAGATTCCTCACTGATAGGTGGAGCACAGCAGACTACAACCTGTGTCTCACCCGGTGCCACGAACCGAAGAGCCTGAGGACCTGACAGGGCTCCTTACCTCCCCCAGTGATGCCTGGGGCTGTGCAGAGCCTGCACCCTTAGCCTTTCTTGCACTGTAAATGCACACTGTGGGTCAACACAGCAATTGCTGTAGTGATGCACAGGTGAAGGTGGACATTTGGATGGTTTGACCCAGGCCCAGGTGGTGCTGATCGCCAGGACTTCACAGAAGGGACCATGTACACAAACTGCCTGGGCCTGGTTCCGGAGAACATTCTTGCGAGGCAAGAAAGACACCAAAAAGACTGACAGCAGGGTAGACCTCCAGCCGTTGGGCCACCTATAAAACTTCCTGTCCCATTCTACAGTAGACAGCTGAGGTTTCCAGCCTGATGGCCTGTGGGTTGCTGGTCTGTGTGTTGCTTACACATAGGACAC
Organism: Mus caroli; assembly: GCF_978045245.1. Classification (NCBI taxonomy): domain Eukaryota; kingdom Metazoa; phylum Chordata; class Mammalia; order Rodentia; family Muridae; genus Mus; species Mus caroli. Next base: position 82,155,973 of record NW_028227274.1, read on the forward strand.
CCTGACTTCTGCTGACAATTCTAGACCCTGTTATAAAGAAGCCCAGGCTGGGTCTCCCAAGACACAGGAAAGAATACAGACCAAGATGGTACAATTAGATGTCCCTGCTATGCAAATACATGACGCAGAATGAAGATAGAGAAGCATAAATGGGCACGGAAACACACATGTCACGCCGAACCAGAGCGTTTGCTTCCTAAAATGTGTATAAAATGAATTCTAAATGAGAAAAAAAATTTTTTAATTAGTGGCTGCTCTATTTTCTTTCAGTTCAACCTTCCATTAATACGGGCCAATTAACTGTCAAGTGTATTTACAAAGATATCTTTTTTTTTTCATTTGCTGCTCTGTATTTCTAAGTTCATCATTACTCAATCCATCTAATAATAAAACAACCTTTGGATTATATAAAATAATGAATGAGAACCTAAGCAGTCCCAAATTAATGCTTGAAACACACACACACACACACACACACACAGAGAGAGAGAGAGAGAGAGAGGAGAACGGGGGAAGAAACCAGCAGGCCAGGATCTGCTCCTTCCCAGACACGTCTTAGGAGAATGCAATTCTATCCCGGTCCACAGCCCCTTCCCACCCTGTCACATATTTCTGAAGGAAAAGCCCTCATTAAAAGCCAGCATAATTACTAAGTCTGGCCCAGGTAGGAATTTTTACACTTGAGGGAGACGCCATTGTTGGAGCCACTGATACTGTGACCACTTGCCCTGCTGCAGCTTGCTGGGAGCTGATGATCTCACTGTTTACCTAGTAAATGCTAGCTGCAGTATTTATGGGGTTCCTGTAAGCTCTCCTCAAATTAAACTAGCTCTAGAACTTTCTCCCCTCCGGGACTTCCTCTGAGGACACAGTTGCCTCCATTCTTTATCCTTTCATTTTGGAAAACAATGTCTTGTTTCTCTGATTTTCCAAAGGCCACGGAAGCTTGGGATTTACTTTCACTTTGCCTGCTTTGTGGCCCAGAATAAATAAAACCTTTGCCATTCTAATTGAACAGGAAGGTTTTTTTGTGTGTTCTTTTGTTTTGTTTTTTTGTTTTTTAAAAGAACTAAAATCTAAGCATTACACACACACACACACACACACACACACACACCAAGTACATTTAATGACAAAGTCATGGCTATTTTCATACTTCACAGGCAGGACAGAGTTGGATGCCACCACTGTGTGGTAGCATGTGTGGGAGCTCGCACTCCTGTGTGGTTACCTTCCTGGGTCTCTCTTCTAATCATTTGAAATACAGAGAGTATTAGCAGAATTTAAAAAGTGGTTTCACCTTGTGATCAGAAAGCCACTTTCCTGGAAAAGGCTTAATGAAGCAAGCCCGGAGAGTTTTCACAAACAGAGCTGGGGACAGGATGCTCTCCAAACTGAAATTTCAAGGAGTGATCTTTTCCAAAGTGAGATAAGTTCAGGGAGAGGCAATTCAGGCCTCTAACATCTGCTTTAAGTCATCAAGGCCATTACATTCTGCTGGTTATACAATCTGCTGTTTAACCAACTTTGTGCGAAAGCGTGGTGAGATAGCATATTTAAACCCAAGGGCAAAGGGAATCCACTAACCGTGAGGGGAAAGCAGGGCCTCCATCCCTACACAGGCACCACAACTCCCTGAACCAGCCATGTGGCCTTTTCAAAGGAAAGACAAGAGCCCAGCCAGGCCTGGCCACATGGTTCTGTCCATCATGCCAACACGCATCACCTGCCGTGCAACACTGACATCTGACAAAGGTGGAAAGGAGGCGGTACACTGAGGTGCCTAATGAAAGAGCTTTTGGCTAGCTCCATGTGCCTGGGTAGAAATGCAGGTAGGAGTGTTCTCCCTGAACAAGGAAGGTAGGTAGAGCCCCCACCGGCTGGAGCAGAAAGGATTAGCTACCTCTCTGACAGACACTGTAGGCTCCCCGTGGAATAAATCCTCTACTCCCTTTCACTCCCCTGCATTTCCAAGCAGGGCTTTAGCCCTCCATTATTGTGAATGTTTTTTGGCCCACAGCAAAAAATATTGACAAAATTCCGCTTTGAAGACAGTTATTGTCTCTGTGTACTTGATAGCAGCCTTCAGAAGTTCACCTGCTGGCATCAAATCCTTGAGTTTGGGTGAGCAGAGAGAAAATTTACCACATTCCAGGCCCTTCCTCAGAAGCAGCAGCAAATCAAATTATTCCTTCAATTAAACTAGCTTTGTGCCTAAAAGGAAGAGCGAGGAGAGGCCGCAGGCTTCTCCCTCTTGGGTACAACCCAAACCATCATCCTTTCTAAACCCCATGATTCCAGAATGATCTAAATGGCTTCGTATTCTTGGGTGCTGTAGCTCATAAAGTTAGATCTACTATAGAGATTTCAGTTGCACGGCACGCTCTGAGCTGGCAGGCAATCCTGGATGGAGCTGTGCACTGGGGTGCGCTTTGATCAGCCTGATGTAGGTCCCTCTGTCTCTGTGCGTGTGTGTATCTCTCTGTCCCCCCTCCATCCCTTCCCCACCTCCTACTCCCCTCCCCCTCTCATTACCCATCCATGTCTGTGCACCGACAGCACCGAAGTCAATGACACTACATTCATTCCTGTTGAACACTGAGCCCACTGTCGTTCCCACCTTCTGAGGGAAGGAGGGACCAGCCTCCATGCCTGCAGTAGGTTACAGGACGTTAGGCTTCTGCTGTGAATCCACGCACAGAGGCTACATGAAAGCACTGTGGTAAGACAGGCCAGGGCAGCCCATGCCTATGAGCCAACTTGCTTCCAGAGAGCTAGCTAGCTCACAAATGTCCAACTGTATTCAACTCCACTTGCAAAGCATCCAGCTCAGAGAAGAAAACCACGAACAGCCCCCTCTCCAGTGAGGATGTTCAGACAACCAGGGAGGGCTGCAAAGGATGTGAGCCCATGCGCCTGGGAAGATAGACATCTACCCTCTCCACTGCTCTGTTTGTTCCCAGGGTCCTGTTGGCAGAAGTCAGAGATGGTTTCTACCAAGACTCATCCCCAGGCGTCACGAGAACCACACTCAATGACACACACAACCTCCCCTCTGTTCTCCGTAAAAGGAGCAGCCATTAAAGAACTCAGTATCTTCTGCTGTGATTATGAATAACTGGTGACAGAAATTAAATGACAGTTATTCTATAATGAAGCTGTGGATAGGGAAATAAGATCACTCACTTGTGCCTCTGGTACTTGCCTGGATGAGACGAGAATCCTACACTTAAAACGCAATCTGAGGTTTGAACGGGCCAAGTTTAAAGGGACAAAGGAAAAGGGCTTCACGAAAATAAAATAAACCAGGGTAAAGCGAGAGATTCCAGAAGCTTTGAAAACATGGAGCACGGAGCAGAGTCTAGAGAACTAAGGAGACAAGCGGAGCTTCGCTGTGACACGCCTTTCGAAAGTCAGGGGTCCACGTAAAAGTCCTCCCTTTTCAATGGAGTATGCCAAAGCACTGCACGCCATTTGTTCCCATAGGCTGCGGTAGCATGGACCGTTTTTTTTTTTTTTTGGTTTTTTTGTTTTTTCCTGAAGCCAGCCTCTAAAAATACAGAGAGGAGTTCACCCCCTCTGCTTTTCTCTCCTTTTACCTAAAGGCAAAAAGTAGATCCAGTTTCTCTTCACAGATCTGTGGGCCTGGTTTTAATTTGTGCAATAGTCCTTTTGATAACAATGCCTAGTTAAAACATCCATTAAAAGTCTGCAGCAGGCATTTAATGGGAGGAAAATCTAATAGGGCTCTACTGGAACTCCTTCATTAACTTTTAAAAGAGTTCTCTCCTAGAGTGCTGGGCGGAGGTGTGGAGAGAGTCAGACAGACAGACGGACAGTCACAGAGGGGAGCAGTTGCATACTCTATACACTCTTGAGCCTGGGGGGTTGTTGTTTGTTTGTTTGTTTGTTTGTTTTTTAAAGAATTGAGTTAAACACTCTCTCCTTTTTCAAATCTTACTAGAGTAAGACCTTAGCCACTGTCTGCAAGTCACAACAGTGAGACTCACTGTCCAGGGAGCAACAAGGGCCCCTGCAGGTCAATGAGACACTAAGCATCTTGGAACCTTAGAGCCTTCCCAGAACATCATAGCTTGAGCAAAACATCAGAGGCCTTATAAAACTCCAGAACTCTCCTCCCAAGAAAAGGCAAGCACTGAGCCAGGCTATCAAAAAGACCCCAGGAAGAGAGGCTCCCACCTCATGGTCTGACCTGGCAACACATGCATGCGACAGAAAAGCAGACCTGGGCTCCTGCTCCAGTGCCTGGCTGGGAACGTGGGCCAGCTCATCCTCCTCTGGATAAATGAAGCATGTGGTTAAGCCAGTGTGGCATCATATTGGTTAACACATGGTCTTCCCAGCAGAGAAGCATCTTACATGAGTCTAAGAGAGCCAACAACAATGGGAAATCTCACCTCCCTCAGAACTTACTAGTACTTGGGGAAACCCAGGGTTCCTACACAGGAGCCCCAGCACAGCTTGGCTCTACACTGCCTTCAACCTCCTTTCTGCTCAACACTCAACACAGCATCTCTTTATTTACTAGAGATTCACTGTTGTCTCTGTTTCTGATAAGTTTTCCACTCTGTTACCAAGCTACATGGGTTTTAAATGGTGCGGCCCTATTTTTCCATGAGCCCTGCCCTGTCAGGAACACATGTTCTGTTAGAGCTAAAAGTCTGCACGGAGACACTACCAATAGCTTTGAGCAAAGGCAAAATGTATCCAAGTTAAATTCAAAGGATGGCTGTGTACATATCTTTGGGCTCCTGGACTAACTTAAAGTTGCTAAATCAAAGGATTTATGCCCCCAGTGAAAATGTATAGTATGTGTCATTCTCTAAGTCTGACCATTCCTCAACTCTTCCTACAGAATCTGCCAAAAAAAAAAAAATCTGGTACAAACATGGCAGGCAAGGGTCTTTCTGGGCTGCTGTGTAAAACCACAAACCCACCTTATTGATCCTGCTGCATAAAAGCAACCAGTTTTCAAAGACCCTTTGTCCACTCACCTTCCCTCATTCCTTAACCCACCCAGCCAAGAGGCAACTTTCTGGGCTAACTCCACATACAGGGGTACCCACGGATACCAGAAGAGGGTGTCAGATGCCTTGAAACTGAATTTACAGGCAGTTGTGAGGCATCCAACACGGGAGGTAGAATCCAGACTCTGGCCCTTGTGATTGAGAACATAGTGTTCTTCATTATTGAGATATGTCTCCAGCCCTCAAACATTGCTCAACAGAGTCAGGGAATGTAGGTGATCTCAGATGACTTGTCACAGGGAGTTAGTGTGTGAGTGTGTGTGTGTGTGTGTGTGTGTGTGTGTGTGTGTACATCTTCAACACACATACACACACATTTTTTTCTTTTTACTTACAGAGACATGTTTGCACAATTTCCTTTTCCCACTTGAGATTTGAATGTTAATAGACCTATAACTGATCTATTCCTCCAAATATCCAGAAGAAAACATTGGGTGTGGAGACGCTCAGATATGGTTGAAGAATGGACTGGAAGCCCACAGATGCAGCTGACTGTGTGGATGACCCTCTGACCTCCAAAGGACATGGAAACTGAAATGAATGAATGAACCTGTCCATATACCTACAAGCTCTGCCCACCCTGGCTTGCCTCAGAACCCCATGCAAAGATGCTCCCCCAGCCCAGGTGCCCTAACCCTAAATCTCTCAGGCTATCTTCAGGGTTAGGTGTCCCTCAGGTTGGCATGTGCGCCCCCGGGGGAGGTCAGAGCCAGTGTACAGGTTGGAGTTACACTTGTTTCCTGGTAAGGTCCCTCAGTGTGGGAAGGAGATACAACCATAAAAGGGGAGAGAATACATCCCAGAGTCTAGGCAACAATGTTTCAAACTGATAACTTATAAACTCCCAAAAATCCAACACAAGGCCACAAAAGCCAAGCAAACTATAGATTTCATTACCAACTACCCCTGCTTGCCACTGCGCTGTGCCCACCTGCCCTGTCAACAGATGGAACAAGGAGCACACTTGATTCAGTGTTGCAACAGCTGCTGCTGCTGGAAGACCTTGGACAAGGTTTTTCTCATTTATTTAATGTCTGTAGCTGATGTGTCAGGCATAGGACCATTTTGTCTGAGGATGATATCAGCAGGAACACTTTGCTATTCAGTTGTCAAGCTTTATAGAGACGTATTCAAAATGGCAAATGATGACACCCACTTACCGACCCCAGTTTTCCTTGGAGATGTTTCACTGAGTCATGTTACAAGTTTCCTGATGGCAATTGGGGGACCCTTCTTTTGTCTCATTCTCCCACAGTTGCAAGGCTCACCACAGCTGTCAGTCAGCTCTACAGATACAATGTGTCCTCCAAGATCAGCTGATTCATTCCCATGTCAGTGCAGGCCGAAGAGTCAAGAGAAATACCTAGTCAGTTGGTTATTGCCAACAAATCGACCAATAGCTATTGGGGCATCAAGCCTAATTAATAATACACATTGAGTAGACTTATAATTCAAAATCACTTAAACCACTATATATAGTCTTCACTAGAAATTGCTATCAATGAGAATCATTTGTGAACATTTCTATGAGATATCTAATGGCTCAAAGCTTCCTCCAGAGTACAGGCCTGCCCAGAACCTCATAATATTACTTCCTTTAGATGCAGAGTCTCTGCCAATGCCATTAGCCAAGTTTTGATGACATCACACTGAATGTCATTGGTCCTAAATTCAATAATCTGTGGCCTTAGAACAAGAGGTCAGGGAACACAGTGGTCACATGAAGGCAGTAACAAAGATGGGAGTGGTACCCCAGAAGTCAAGGGGAAGACTAAAGCCTACCAGAGGAGGCCACAGGATGCAGAGAGAAGCAGGAGGACCTCTTCCCCGGGAGCCTGCCCAGGAAGTATGGCAATCATGTCTTGATCGTTGGCTTATGGCCTCCGGGGCCAGGAGAGAATAAACTGCTGTTTCCATTCCTCGTAGAACCACTACTCTTCCAATTGTAAATGCTTATCTCTGCATTACTGTGACTCAGAGAAGACATCAAAGGCGTTAGCTAAGAGACCTGTGAACATCATGAAGTTACGCTGGTAGAAGGAATGGCCAGGGTGGAGGGGGGTTGCTTCCCATGGGCACTGTCTCTTCCAGGTCACCCTCTTGTCCTGCAGTTCCTGGTTCAGGGGGAGAATCTGCCCTAGCTTGCTCAGCAATGCAGTGAGTGGTTCCCAGGACAGGCAAGGAAGCCAGCCTGAGCCAGAAAAATCCTATGATGTATTAACTATATGTGTTCACATGCACATGCCTTCTCGAGGGCACTGCTGGAAATGGGGCAGAAGTGAGGACCCCTCAAACTCCAGAAACATTCAGACTCAGGAGAGGACTGACAGTACATACCTATGAATATACCCACTCTTGTGAGGATATGATCTGTTTATGACCATATCCCACACGCAGTGAGAGATACGATCCAGTATGGAGCCCCACAGATGTGTCCCAAAGCCAGAGCAGACAGTGGTAGTCCTACTAATATGCCATACAGAGACTTCTATCTCACTATAGCAGAACACTCACTTCATACAGAAAACACTCCACAGACCACTGTCCAAACCACTCAAATAGACAGCAGATTGAATGGTAAGTCACCAAGACTCTAACCGTGAACACTGAGAAGGCCTATGTTCTGTGACCTGCGCTCATTCCGTTGAGGATCTCACAGTAGAGGGGAGGCTGATGCTAAAAGCATGAGAGGCTTCCATATACAATGAGACTGCAGCACTCACCGCCACTCTCAGGAGTCCTAGGGACCAAACGAGCCATAGAGACAGGAGTCATGAGATGACACCCTCCGTGAGTACACGGATCCCTGTATGTGACAGACCCGCAGGTAAGAGACAACAGAGACAGAATAGAAACAGCATTGTTATTAGAGAAAGAGAACTGAGGTAGCAACCAAGGAGTGGCGTACTGAGAGACACAGCACAGAAGTGACTAGGACCTTTAAATATGCATGGGTGGGACCTTAATCACTTTGCAAACCATAATGTTTCCTGGGAGTTCTGACGGTGGACTTTTATATATCACTTTTCAAAGTAACTTCCAGAAATGCCAGGTTTGGGCAGGAAGGAGGAAGGGAAGGAGATGTGTATGTGTGTGTGTGTGTATATGTGACTGTGTGCATGTGTGTATGTGTATATATGTGTGTGTAGTGTGACTTTGCATGTGTTTATGTGTGTTTATATGATTGTGTGCATGTGTGTATGTGTGCATATGTGTATGTATATACATATATATATCTGTGTATATGTAATTATGTATGTGTGTGTATATGTGTGTAACTGTGTGCATGTGTGTATGTGTACATATGTGTGTATACATATATATGTGTATGTGTATATGTGTGTGTATTTTATATGTGATTGTGTACATGTGTTTATGTGTATGTGTATAAATGTGCATGTATTTTTACATATGTATATATGTAATTGTGTGCATGTGTGTATGTGTATATGTGTGTGTAGTGTGAATGTGAATGTGTGTGTATATGATTGTGTGCATGTGTGTATATGTAATTGTGTGCATGTGTGTATATGAATTGTGTATGCATAGTGTGAATGTGCATGTATATGTGTCTATATATGATTGTGTGCGTGTGTATAAACACAGGTATATATGTGTGTAATATAAATGTGCATTTGTATATGAGTATATATGTGTGTATATGTGATTGTGTGCAATTGTGTGGTGTGAATTGTGTGTGTGTGAATGTGCATGTGTGCATGTATCTAGTGTGAATGTGCATGTAGCAGTTTCTTCTCAAATACTAACTCACTGTCCTTGAAATTTTTATAAACATTATTTTCAAGGAGAGACTGACAAGCCTAAAACCACACATAAGAGAGAAATGCAGTGGGGGAAGTCTTTGAACATGAAATTCCATACTACAGACAGCAGTAGAACGGGTTTAGATTTGCTTGGTAAAACCACAATTTACTTTTTTTTAATGTTAGACTCTCCAAGGATATTTATATTTCCTAAGGTCAAAAGTTCACAATTTATCTTTGAAGGATAAATTCTACCACTGGGCCCAAGGAAAGGGGCGTTAAACACTTTAATCCTATTTTTCCCATATTCATAACAGATGACAAAGAAAGCCAGGGAAATGAATTGCCCTGCCACAGATGGAGAACTGTCAAGAAATACGGGGTTTTCTCACGGCAGGAAGCATGCTGGGTGCGTGATCTGAGTCTATTCTTTCTAGCAGACATATGTATGTCCTGTGGAGGAAAACAGAAACCTAAAATATAATATAATATGTGTGTGTGTATTTTTTTAAAGGACGGGGGCTTTAATCTCACTCAGACATATATCCAATCGAATGAGAATTTGTTTCACAACTAATAGCCTAAAAATGAATTTTAATTTTGGAATTTAAACCGAATGAATGATTGAAGTCTCAACATTTCCCATAATAGAATGAATCTGTCATCACATGGATCAAGAAAAGCTACATGGACACACACAAACTCACATGTGCACACACACACAAACACACATGTGCATACACACAAACATACATGTGCACACACATGCACATACATGAACACACCTTGCAGGTGTTATCACAGGAGCTTAGCTGTGAGCCTCCCTTCAGATCTGAACTAGAAATAACTTAGACAGAACTATCGACTGTGCTGGGCGTGATGGTTCACACCTATCATCATAGCACTTGGCTAAGGTAGAAGGATTCCTTTCATTTAGAAGGCAACCTGGGCCATCTAGTGAGTTCCAGTCCATTCTAGCTAAGTAACAGCCAGCCTAAAATATTTTTTAAGACAGAAATACTGTCAACTACACATAAAATTAAGACAACTATCCTAACAAGCAGGATTTAAACAAAGATGGGCATCCGATGCTACGAAAGCCCCTGAGCCCCTTTGTGGGAGACCCCCAGACCTGGTACCCATTGCTGAGGAAACTTTAGCTTGCTCCTCCTCCCTCCCTTCTTCCATTTCCCATTGGCATGTCAGGAGCAGGAAGAGAGCTAGGAAGCTGAGCTGGTCTGACACCACACATGAATAGACAGCCTGGACCATCCCCCTTAATTTTGCTAATCGACTGGATGATCATTGTAGGTAGCCAAAACACATAGGAAAATATATGTCAGGCAGCTAATTAATAATGACACACCCATCATTTTGCTGGACTTGCCGTGGTTTTGGCTTTTTAGGAGTTGTTGCTTGTTATAATTTCCTTTCTCACACGAGTCACCCTTTATATAGCATACATAATCCTGCGTCCTTCTAAAAGACTCCCTTCAGAAAATCCAGGGTTCTTGCCCAGCACGAACCATGACAAAAATGCGGGCTACCTGGTCCTCATTTCACACAGGTAAGCCTATGGTGTCATTCACTCAGCATCTACTGGGAGCTCTGACTATGATACAAGCCCCTGCCCTTGGTGCACAGTTGATCCCACCCTAAGCACACTCTACCCATGCACAGAGAACAGAATAAACATCACCCAGGCAGCCTGTCTTCCTAGGACCCCGTGATTTCCTGTCCTAGTTAGCCAGTTTTTAATAGTAACCCTAGAGCTCCCAGCACATCCCTGTCAGCAGCCAGAAACAACCCACATCAACTCTACCAACATCTGTGCACATGCAGTTCTGTGCCGTCCGGAGCCATTCCGTCCACGGTGCCCTGGCCTCCTCACAACAGTGGCATCCTGCCCACCCACGTGGAGTGTCATTTGCCTTCCCACATCGCAGAAGCTAACGTTAGCCATCGGCAGGTTAAGAGAGTAAAGAAAAGTGTAATGGAGGATTATCCAGTTTCTCTTGCAGTGTAACACTGGAATCACTGGGCAAATAAGAGCAGAAAGGACAGACAGTGTAGTGTGTGTGTGCATCTATGTGCACACGCAGACACACAAGTCTGACTATGAGGGGTATGGCTTTGTTCCTGTTTCACACATGGGTGTGAAAGAGGGGATCACTGAGGAGGTATGGGAACTGGGGTGACACAGAACCATCTAGAGCAGATCTTAGAGACCCATCAAGCCACAACCTGAGCTTCTGCCCCAACATCATTCCCCTACACCCCAGCAACCCAAAACGGTGCCAAGGCAGGCATAGGTCCAAGATGGAGATGTTCAGACCTGCAGACAGTTTCAGAGGAATCAGAAACTTCGGGATCCATTATTAACCCTACTCTAAAGGAACCTTAAATTCTATAAACCTCGGTATTTAAACAGAGCTAATAACAGGATCCATAGGGAAACCAAATTACATAATGCAAGTGAAGGGCGCCAGGGATCTAGTTTATTTAGCCACTACACACCTACACAGGGAGCACCCACCACTTCCCAGCCACTACTCCCTGCCACTACAGTGCTTTAAGAGCAGCAGTGGTCAGGAGATGAACCCCATCTCCCACAGGGCTTCCAGTCTGGAATGGGGTTTACTGCTGATGCTGCTAGACACTGGTGGTTTGCAAAGGTACCCAAAGGCAGAGGGCATAAGAGAAGGACATCGCATCCAACATTCAACTAAATAGCTAAATGCTATTTTCTTTTATGGGTGTTTATGTATGTGCAGTAGGTGCATGCTTGTGTTGGTGCGTGCTCCTGTGTGTGCACGTGGAATCCAGCAGTCTCTCATCATTCTTGACCTTATCTTTTTGATTCCTATGGATCCGATTATTATCTCTGTTTATATCACTGGCCTAGAGCTTGCTGATTACATTAGACTTGCTGCCCAGTGAGCTCCAGGGATCCTCCTGTCCATCTGTACTTCCCCAGCACAGGATCACAGGTAAGTATACAATGCTGCCCCTAGCCTTTGCCTGAGTCCTGGGGCGTCTGAACTTAGATTGCAGCATTACTATGTGCCCTCTCCTCTACCCTCCTGTTTTCTTTGCAACAATCTAACAATCCAGAGTGCAAATGTAACAGCTGTGCCTTGACAGCAGGCATTCTGTCTCCCTGTCCAGCTTCCAGAAGAGAAGGCTGAGGAAGCCCTCACCAGGAAGTAGCAGCGGCAGGTTTTCAAGAAAATGTGAAACTGCTGGAAGGGATCTACCCAAAGAACCCTGCCCACAGACCTTTTTCAGTCCTGGAAGATTAGAACACAAGCAGATGAGATCCACAGCCCTGGTCGGATAAGGGCTGAGTACTGGGTCCGCTGGCATTCTTGGATACCAGCAGTGTAGCATGGTGATGTATCAGCCCTGACTGGATACAGATATGGGTGCTAGGACTAAAAACGGGCTTAGAAGAGCCCTCACTGTCCAAATCATAGCTTCCCACCTGAGGGTGCAAGAGCTGGCAGAAGAGATGCCGACAGTCAGCCAGAGGAAGGAGAAGCTGGGAGTTCCCCAGTGCCAGTGCAGGGGCAGAGGCAAGGTGGTGAGCCGCTGAGTTATGTGGAGGCAAAGAGAAGACGGCAGGTGAGATAAATTGGAAAATGGATTTTTTTTTGTTTCCCACATTCAATCCTGATAACATTTATTTCATTACTCAATGAGATTTTTACATCCAAGGGATGCATAATAAAATATTTTATATAAAGTTAATATTGATAACCGCTTCAGTCTTCGACGAGCTCTTGCCATCCTGTGAGACTCATTATCTTGAGGGCCCTCTTCACCATTTTTCTCTTCCCCAGAACGGTCTGGAAACAAGCACGTACTCAAAATAAGTATTTATCGAATAAATAAAGCAAAGAATGAGCCGGCGATGGAAGAAGTGAGCAAATGAACTTATCTGTGGGGTCGGATCTCTGCCAGGCACAGCGTCTCCATTTACAGCTGAGAAATCTAACATTTAAGTCACACGTGGCCCTGCTCCAGTGTTCGTTCCAGTACACAAATCGCCACCCCCCTTAGATGGTTCCAGAAAGGCAATACTGAGAGTCAGAGACCTTTTAGGGCTGTATGCCAAGAAGCCAAGGGGGTTATATGTTTAATGTCAATATTTATTTCTTATTTACATCCCTGGCTTGTTCAAGGAGGATTTAAGGCAGTTTGATTTACGCTCAAGAAAGCTGTTCTGATTAAAACCTCATTTTTGTGTACACGAGAGAATGTGTGTAAAACACCTCCCAGCTCCCTAGAATCACCCCCTCGTCACGAGCCCCAGAAATCCTAGGCACCGGGGCCTACAGTTTCATTATATTAAAAAAATGAAGGTTAAAAAAAAAACTAATAATTATTATTCAGTTAAAGCAGTTTCTCAACAGACAAAAATCTTCCGCACTCTAGGTCTATGGAGAAAATGAAATAAAAGGCGCTGCAGCATACCACAATATCTAAAATTTATTGTAAAAACCATCTAAAATATCACAGAAACAATTTCTCTCTTGAGTGTTTTATGAGCTGCAAACGCGAAGAAGGAAAATATTTTTACAGATACCTTGAACTAAGTTTATAGAAATATGTATGTGAGTAACTAGGCCGTATTTAACAGAGAAGCTAATGGCGATATGAAAAACTGCCTGGCACTTTCTTAATTCGACTTGGTAACCAACTGACTGGTATAAAAACACAGTAACAAAGACCATCTCATGTACAGGCATTCACAACCGGCTGGGTCGGGGGTGGGGGCTCCTTCCACATAGCTGTGCAAAGTCTGGGCAAGCCAAGAGCACAAAACACTACAAAATAACTTTTAAAACTGAGAAAACTTCATGCCCATCACTGAAAATTGTTGGAGGAGGTGGTATTGAGAGAAGATGGACAGAAGGAAAGATGGGAACAAAGGAGCCAAGGATGGGAGGCAGCAAGGCCAAGAGGAGACAAGATGTTCAGGGAAGCCCGCCACTGTCATTCCAAAAGGAGGCTCTGGGAGCTGCCACATTCCTACCAGGCCTACAACCTCTGGCTCTGGTAATTATGACCACAACTGTGGCTGTCCAATGGGTGCTCATTGACTGTGGCCAGGAAAAAAATGTTGTCCCAGATTTGCAGAGCACATCTCAGCTCTGCTCTGCCAATAAAGTGAGGGGACCATTCAATGTAAACATCTTATAAACACTAGTAAAGGAGGGAACAATAGCTCTGCTCATATGCCACCTACAAGTCAAGGGGTGCGTGTGTGTGTGTGTGTGTGTGTGTGTGTGTGTGTGTGTGTGTGTGTTCATATGTGCCTGTGCTCATGTGTGCATGTGCATGTTCATATGTGTGTGTTCATATGTGCCTGTGCTCATATGTGTGCATGTTTGTGTGTGTGTGTGTGTATGTGTTTGTGTGTGTGTGCATGTTTGTGTGTATGTGTATAGGTGTGTGTTCATGTGTGCCTGTACTCACGTGTGTTTGTGTGTATGTGCTCATGTGTGCCTGTGTGTGAGTGTGTATGTATGTGAGTGTGTATGTCTGTGTGTGTGTTCCTTTGGGTGTGTGCACATGTGCACCAAGAAATTGATATTAGATATCCTCTTTGATTGCTTTCCACCTTATCCTTTGAGGCTGAGCCTCCAAAAGACCCTGGAGCATCCTACTTCAGCTACACGGACTGCTACAGTGTAGCTGCCTTGAGATCTGCCTGGCTGGTGTTGGGGTTACAAATGTCTGCTGCTGCACCTAGCTTTTTCATGAGTCCTGAGGAGCAAACTCGGGTCTTCCTGCTTCAGCATCAGACACCTTAACCACTAAAGCCATCTCCCCGACCCCTAGAATGGGCCTTTAAAGAAATCATTTCAACCACGATCCCAACCAATTCCCATGAGGAACATCTTCCTCACCCAGCAAGCAGAATCTACTCCAGTGTGACTCAAAAACATGAAGTATGGAATGAACTTGTCGAGTGGAAAATGTGAGGCAGCACAGCGCAAGCCCTCTGTGAGGAAGCACGAAGCTATCGGATCTGCAAGGTAGTGGACTGCACACAGTATCTCTGTGAGCTGCTGAAACCATCTCGGGTGAACGAAGCCACTAGAGCCTAGTGACCACCCTCACCCTCTGTTCACCTCCACCCTAAACTACAAAGGACCCCAACACATCTATGCCCTCCAACAGAAACCACTTGTGATTCAGAACCATGGCCCCCACAACATCCCAAGTTCTAGTACATTCCTTGCAGAGCTCGCTCGCTCACGTGCTGCACAGCATGATCCTTCGGGCTTTGCTGCTGTACTTACATGTCCACCTAGCCATGTACATACAGAAGCACTGTTAGGGCTTTTCCCACAGACAAGCAGCCTACAAATCCTGCTCCCCCTAAAAGTTAAAAAAAAAAAGACAGTCCACCAAAAGACTCACAAGGATACGCTGGGGTGATATGCTTAATGTTTTAAAGAGCTAGCCAAGAAGGCTTCCGGGCTACACACACACAGCTAACACCACTTTTATATGTGGATGGGGTACGAAACCCCAAGGACAATTCCCACTGGGGCAAAAATCAGACTCACCCAGAATGCCAAGAATGGGAGGTCTTGGGAGGCCCAGGGAGAAACCACCCCAAGCAGCAAGACAGGCCTGGGACACAGGCGTGTGTGTTACCATAAGCCCGGTCCTTTAACGTCAACCCACAATCCAAAAGGCTTGGTGAATTGCAGAGTTTCCCTACATTTTTGTCAACCTACCTGGCCAGAGCTCAGCTGGTAGCAAAATCTAGAGCGGACACAAAATTACTTCAAGTCCTTTTTTACCCTGCTAGAGTAAACATTTACAGCTCGCTGTGGGAAACTCTGGTTCTCTTAGGCTGAGAGTGCTACAAAAATAGAGCACATTTCTCTGGCTTTGCTTTCAAAAGCATGGGGCCATGGAGATGCTTCGGTGGGTAAGAACACTTGTACTGCAGGCATGAATACCTGAGGTTTAAATCCCTAGTGCCTACATAAAATAACAGGCAGGTGTGGCCTATAGCTCCAACCATGGAGGAGGGGATGGAAGACCAGAGTCAGAGCCCAAGAGCTTGCTGGGCAGTCAGCCTAGCCAGAAAGGCAACATTGGTTCAGTGAGAGATCAATAAGACAGTGATAGAGAAGGACATGATATGTTTGTTTGGTCTATGAATGCATGCACATAAGCACACAGGCCTGCACACTCACATGCATGCAGCACACACACACACACAATTCCACTGGACCAAACATTCCAAGTAAAGAATGCTGAGTCCTCCCTGAAAGCACACACGCGTGCAGGACACTCAGGTTCCTAAGTCCCCAGAGAGTCCCTGTATTTACAGGGCCTGATCTCCAGAAACCAGGAAGAAAACTCTCTTTCCTGTAAGGGGGAAAAATGTTTCTGATACTCGAAAATACCTATCAGATGAATACACGAAAAGCGAAACAAACATCTCCATGATAAATTGAGTGAGCAAACCAAATTTCCTTACATGGATCTTGGACCTTCCCGAAGCACATGTGAAGAGGTGTGAATGGCCCTTGCTAAAGTCAAGAGGTAGAAACGATTCCTGAAGACAAGAGTTGACTGAGCAGGCAGGGCAGCTCTCCTGGCTCACATCCCCTGTCCACTTACACAGAGCCTGAGCGTGGAGGCTCTCCAAGGATCAGAACCTGGCCTGCATGACTAAAAGGTAGGTGTTGTGTGCATTCTCACACACACACACACACCCTCATGGATCAGTTTTGAAGGCCTGAGATCTAGCATACTGGGTGCAGGCCTATGACCTAACATACTGGGTGTAGGCCTGGAATCTAACATATGGGGTACAGGTCTGGAATCTAACATAATGAGTGCAGGCCCAGGATCTAACATATGGGCTGCAGGCCTGTGATCTAGCATACTGGGTACAGGCCTATGACCTAACATACTGGGTACAGGCCTATGACCTAACATACTGGGTGCAGGCCTATGACCTAACATACTGGGTACAGGCCTATGACCTAACATACTGGGTGCAGGCCTATGACCTAACATACTGGGTACAGGCCTATGACCTAACATACTGGGTGCAGGCCTATGACCTAACATACTGGGTGCAGGCCTATGACCTAACATACTGGGTGCAGGCCCAGGATCTAACATACTGGGTGCAGGCCCAGGATCTAACATACTGAGTGCAGGCCTGGGCTCTAACATCCTGAATGCAGGTTGGAAGCAGCACTCAAGCATCAACAGACCCAGCACAGATGTCTAGAAATGCACTCTTGAAGTTAAGTGCTAAAAAGGCTCAAAGTCTTCTGGGGACAGTGACAGAAGAGCAGGTCCCATGGGACCCTGTACATGACCACAGGGAGACAAGAAAGTAGGACAGAGCAGAGAGGCAGAGGGAGTTGGCTCTGGGATATATAGTCAGGCCAGTGCTAAGCCAGGCTATCACAGGTGCCTACCCTGCCTGAGTACTCTCTCCTGCTGAACCTCCAGGTATAAATACGTCACATCTCCTGCCACGCACCATCAACCCAGAGATGCTAGACTGGTTCCCCTAGCATGTGCCACCCATTGAGGTCTGGTTTTTCCCCCACCAAGAAAGTGGATTTATTTTTTTTAAAAACACCACTATGTAAATCTATAAATCATGTGATTCACCTTCCGTCCACCGGAGGCAGTTACTTGAGCAATCTGTCCAGGGTGGCACAGATGCAGAATGCAAGTGAAACACGCTGTAGGAGGGACATTTTTGAGCTTCCAGTCAAGGAATTTTCCACACACTCCTTTGTTCTTGTTTTTTTTTTTTTTTTTTTTTTTTTTTTTCTGGTGCTAGCCAGGAAGGGCCAGTACCACGCCAACAAATCACGGGGAAGACAAGGGAACTGGGGGGGAAAGACGACATCTCTTTAATTTTGTGTGCATGATGTTCACAGCCACTAAGGTCATACCTGCGTGTGTTGACTGACAACTTTTCAGCTTGATTCAAAGCAAACAGCTGCTGGTTTGATTGCCTAGCAACTAAAAAATTGATGGATGGCCCTTTAAGATGAATAACTACCATAAATCACTTCATTCAAACTCCCCCAGAAAAAAAAATTAAAAAACAATGGTTTTCGTGACATTTGCTGCACTCCATAATGTGCCGTGATAAATCTGGCCCCCTCGCGGATGTGGGGCCAGGGTTGCCCAAGCCGGGTCCCTTCAGTTTCTGTGTTCTGTGTGCCTAGTTCTCCTTCTTACTTCTCCATACACGCTGCCTGTCAGGAACACACGGGGCCCCCGTGTGCCTGTCAGTCACTGAGACAGAGTCGCTGCTGATCCCTTATCCCCAAACACCACTTCATCAGGAAATCGCAGCCCTATATCACAAAGACAGCAGAGCGCCTCGTGCATTAATAATGGTTATGGTATATTTAGTGTAATGACTTGACCTCAACCAACATTATGCATGCCATGATTCATACGAATTTGATAAACTACTTCCTGTTTGTAGACATCTCATATGGTCCTCCAAGTGCAGGAACCTGCTTTTAACTCCCAGGTAAACACAGACCCATAAGTCATAGTAAGAGGAGGTGCTCCTGGTATTTGCCCTGTGACGGCCCACATCACCCCACTCAGAGAAAGTCCCAGAGACGACGGGGATGATGGACAGGTCCACGTTTTCCAGCTGTGACTTACTGGACCTCCCTTTGGCTCTGAAGGCGATTCTTCTTACCGTCTTCCTTTGTCCATTCCTTCTTCTTGTACCTTAGTCTTTCTTGTTTTCTTTTTTTTTTTTTTTTAAGGTCAAATTTATAAGGAAGGCCATTCCTGGGTCATCTGACCCACCACCCAATGGGAGTTAGTTTAACACAACTAAACTCTCTCTCTCTCTCTCTCTCTGCTTCTTCTCTCATCATCCCTGCTTCCACTACCTGAATCCCACTTCCTCTCCCAATCAACACTACCCCCATCCTGGGGCTGCCCATATGAACCAACTGTCCACTTGCTCGCTTAGCCTGGGGTCCTGGGGCATGCTGGCGCTCTCTGCAATGGAGCCTCAGTTACTCAGTCATCAAAGGGAATGTTCTGACTGTGAGCCTGCACCGCACTTGTGTGTCCCAGTGGGTCCCCCCATGGTCTGGCATCTTTTACACTAGAAACCTGTCCACATTATTAGACAGTATTCCTCTCCCCCAGCTGAGTGCTCAGAGTACGCTGAATAAGAAGAATTCATTTTTGTTCAACAAACTCTATACCATTGCAAGAACTATGTAGAAGACACAAAGAGGGATTTAGAAGATGCTAAGAGCCATGCTCGCGGTTCGCTGTGGCCCAGAGTCACTAAAGCCACGATTGCTGGGAGCTTTGCTGACCAGGGCTGGTCAGAATTCAGCAGTATGCCCCACACTGGCTTTAAAAGTTCCTCTGTTCACTATAAACTCCTGAGATGGAAGAAATAAAAACAAAGCGTTGAACTTGGGAAGCCAAGAAGCCAGGGCCTAAGTAGCCAACACATCCACCCAGGCACTGGATGCTGCTCATCAGAAATGAGGTGGCCACCTTGCTGCTGATGTGCATACTCAGGTGTGAATTCCTAAGTGCACACTTCAGGGAAAAGGAACAAATCTTCTAACTAGGAATGTCTGGCCTTTTGACAGGGCAACATGACACCGCCATCTACAGAATCTATCATCATGGCCGGGGCAACAGAATCACAAAGCAATGCAAGTCTCAATGTCTTAAGTAAGCTTATGATGTTGTGCTAGCCTGCATCCATAACTATTCTCTCCCATGAAACCCACAGACCATGGGTTAGGTTTCCCTGCATCCAGCAAAGCAGTACCACCCTGCCATTTCCCAAAAGGAAGGAACTTTGACCTGTCTGTGGAAGCTTAGATCCTATGCATCAAGCTTCCTGGGAGCTTGTAGCTAAACAAGTGTTGGGACATGTTTGAGCCCTTATAGATAGCCATACATCTTCCTTGATTGTGGCCTGGGATATTGTAGGTGTCATTTGCCTTCCAACCTAGAGGCTCCCGGCTAACACCATCTTCACTGTCCCCAGACACGAGCATGCTCGCATTTGCCCCTGTACTTCAAGCATCATGTAATCTTACGAGATTGGAGAAGGTCAGAGGGAGAGCAGCCTTCTGTTCACACTGCATGGCTATGGGCCCTTATGCCTCTCAGCCTTTCGCAGTATTTCTGCCTGGTTCTGAGCAGCCTTGGCCTTTGAGATGGGAAGGAAGAGCCGGACTTGGTAAACAGGACAATCTGGAATGCTGTCCCTTTAAGACTAAAATGCTTGTTTCCTTCCAGTAAGAGAGGTAAATCATACTACAGAGAGTTGAGCTTTGAAAAAAGCATCCATCCATTAAAGTTCACAGATCCTGGTTCTCAGGTTGTCCCTCCCCTGGCTGTGTCTCAAGTTACAGCCTTGTACAACCCAAGTCTAAATAATATTCACCATGATAAATGACACCATAACTCCGATATCCACAATCAATCTTTGCTTTAAAGATACATCCATCTTCAATAATGTTGATGGGGATTCTGTAAAATGGGAAACGTGACTGTCTCCCGGCCCCTCCTGACGGAGGGGGAGGGAGGCCCTGAGTGATGGCTGTCAGCCCACATCTGGCTGCAAAAATAAATTAGCCTTATGTAGACAAATGAAAGGGCCAGCTCAGCCTAGGAAGCAGCCACTCCTGAGCACTGGCTAATTTATAGGACATCTTTCTGGAAAGTTCCTGGCTGAGGCAACGGTCTCCCTGTCATCTCTTTAAACATTGTCTGATGCTGCAAATGACCGCCATGGGGAAGGACTGCACACAGTCCAGGGGCAGGAGGAAGAAAACCGCCCACACGCTCACTCCAACTCAAAGGCAAAACTCCCCTCTTCTCGGGAGAGGAAAATCTTTATTTTAGGCAAATGCTTTTTAGATTTCTAACGCCAATTCCCACCCTGGCTAGTTTGTTGTTGTATTTTCACTTCTTTGGTGGTCTTAGAAAATCCAAATAAAGTAAATAATTTGAGAGTAAAGATGGGTTTGGGGGGGTGGGGACAAGGAGTCCTCAAAATTCCTTCTGAGCATGTTTTATATGGAAAGACCTTCCTTGCAGGCAGGAAGCAGACTACACATGCTAAGCAAGCATGAGAAAGAGATATATCCAGTTTTAAGAAATAGTTTCAAAACCAGCCTAGGGTGAACACTTCTAGGAAAGCTCTAAAATAACCAAGACCCAACTGCTCCCCAACCAGAGGGCAGCCACTCTGCCAGGCTCTTCCCGCCTCTAACCTTGACCACTGAAGGGACACTTGGGGCCTGTTAACACAGGGGCGTGGCCGTGCACAGGCACACACTCCCAGCAGGGAAATGGGGGCTCCATGGGGTGTGCCACAGAGTGATGCAGGACATCTGTTCCCAGGCTGGGAACAATCACGGGTTTGGGCCCCGGAGTCTCCTGGGCAGCAGACACAGCCTGCATGGTCCTGGCTGGGGAGGGTTAACTCTGAGAGATGAAGGACTTACAGTAAGGCTGGGAGACATAACACACAGGCTTCCTGGCAAGGGCTCCTGGAGGGTAGGAGGGGACTGCAAAATGAACTCTCTCAGGCTTTGTGGCCGCCTTTCCCAAGGCCCAGCCTGGCCCCTTTGATAAATGACACATGTCATTCTGTCAGAGCTGACAGCGCAGCTGGGAGAGCCGCTGATGCATGGCTCCTCTAAAAAGGAAATCAACTTTTTGGCACCGAGTGAGTCTGTGCCCTGTGTAAGGATTTTGTTTCTCGAAAAGTAAAAGATAGACTTGGGATTGGCCGAGTTTGGGGGGTGGGGGCGGGGGCTGAAAAACAGATTGAACGACAGCTTACATTTAACATGAATTAACTGGGGCAACGGCGAAATGTGCTAGCCTGCGATAAATAAAAGCTACATTAGCCAATTATTAATCACACTCTAACTTGTAGCCAGAACCCCAGACTTAAATCTGAGGCCTGAGCGGACTTACAAACAGATAAGATGGTGTTTGATAGATGTCTACCAGAGAGTCATCACAATGGAGTCAGAGGTTCAGTGGACTCACCACTGGGAACACATGGGAAGTTCTAGAAACAAGGGGGGTTGAGCAGGGCAAGAGAGACCCAGTCCATGCAGACACAATACCTGCTGATTGTATAAGGAAAAGTACGCCAGAAAGCAACTCCTGAATGCTTTTCCCCTCGGGACCCATTATATTTTTCTCAATTTTCAAGATATTTACACATTGTCAATTTGTGTTCCTGTCTGCAGGTAAGACTTTCTGTCTTGAAAAAATCTTGTTGCTGGTTTTGAACATGGACCTACTGAGCTATGACTTGGGGGGAGGGGAGAGGTGAAGAGATATGGAGACAGGGTTTCTCTGTGTAGCCCTGGCTGTCCTGGAACTCATTCTATAGACCAAGCTAGCCTTGAACTCCCAAGTGCTGGGAAATGGGACTTATTTCAAAATTATTTAGCAGAGATTATAATGCCCACATTTTACTCTTCAAACTGGCACTTGACATTCTCATAGATTAAAGCATTGAACCACGCCAAGACCATCTTCCAACCAAGTGGCTTTGTGTGAGCAGCTCACAACCCACTTAATACCCAAGCACACAAAATCAAGAGAACGCAGTCACACACACACACACACAATTGACCTTAAGGTATCACCATTTATCACAATAAAGAATGATCTGTAAGCAATAAAACACAATAAAACATAATAAATATCGAGTAAAGCCCACCATGAAGAGGCAAGCCCTCTACGCTCTGTGCATACTGCCTTAGGAATTTGCCAAGGCTCCATCCAGGAAAGCATCCCCTCTAGGCTCAGATGGACACAGAAGGTGGGCCTTAGCTGTGACCTCTGCTTTCCATGTGGGTGAGCTTCCTCCCCTGAGCTGAAGTTCTAAGAGATCTACTGAGGTCAAGGGGAGGCTTGTGGCGCTCAAAAGTAATCGCTGAGGTTAAAAGCAGAAGCACAAAGTGTAGAGCAACGCACAGAACCAGAAGAAGGTGTCTACACCACACACACCCAACAGGTGACACTAGGAACTCCATACATAGCAAGCACGCACGGGTCCCCAGAACCGTAAGCAGGTGCTGAAAGCAGTGCCCGTCAAGCGGCAAGTCTTTATTTTTCCTTAAAAGTGCATGTGGAGTCTGCTCTTACAGGGAGAAGATGGACACAGATCCAGGAAGCCAGGACACTCATGTCCACACCCAGACCCAAGATCCCCTGCCCCACCACCTCCGGATCAGACACCAAACTAGCAGAAGAACCCCAACTTGCCTGTTTCAACTTGCTCACTTAACAAGTAAAAGTAAACTAAGATGTTACCCAAAGCACATTTCTGAGCATAATCAGTGTTTCTAAAATAAAAGGGGGTGGGGGGAGAAAAAGAAGAAAAGAAAAGAAGGAAAAGCTATTGTTTCCTGTCAGGTGCCACTGGAGGGGTTAAATAAACTACAGAGCTAGCTGTAAAATAGTAATGCTCTTAGAATTCTCTAATTAAACAAACCCTTCACCTCCAGATAAGTAAACTGAGGCCTGGCAGAGGAAAAAGAGAAAAACTCAGTGACGGAACAAAGACTCAGGCCTGTATTCCCCGTCTAACACTGCCTACAACACCCAGATACACTCAAGAATCGATTGGCTTCTTTAGATGAAAGTCAACCTCCTTCATAGAAACATATACAATTAGCAGACAGGTTCCAAATCCAGCCGAAATGTTTTAAAGCCACTAACCCCAACGACTTCCCCACGGCCACATGTAAGAGCGTGGGTGGGGTCATGCGTTCACGCCTGGGCTGCTGTTTAAGCTTCTCCTTTCCTCCGGCTAAAATATAATTTTTCTTTAGTCCATAAAAAATTCAGATAGTGTGCGGAATGTTTATATACGACCAAGGTCTCTATTTAAAAGGTCTGTTCTTTTACCTTATGACCTGTCCTTGATTTGACACTTCCGCTCATCAGGAAGGGATTTATAAAATAATCTTGAAGGTGAGGAACAGACATCTGTCAGGGACTAGCAGGGTTTCATGATGCGAATTGTAAGAAGAGAGAGAAATCCTGTTAAGCTCCCTTTAGTCACCAATAGACATCAAAGGTAATAATTAAAGAAGACAGACGTCATAAAACATAAATTTATGTCTATTTTAATAATGCACAAGTGGCGTAGTGTGTAAAATATCTATTAGGTTGAAAGAACATGAAAACATTCCAATATGGGAGGGAAAAATCTATGTTTTGTTTTGGGGTATTTTCTCTCCCTTTTAAAAAAAAAAGTGAGGATTTTTTTTTTTCACAAGTTTAAAGTGAAGTCTTTCCAAACCTCTGCCATCTGTGGGTACATGAACTATGAATGACCCCGGGTGATTTGCACTCTGCTGAGAATCCCTTAGAAAGCTCGGGAAAAAGTATCATTAAGAATGACTGATGACTGTCAGTCATGGTTGACCTCATCCAGGCTTTGGTCTGTGCCTCAGTAATAAGCTGTCCTTTATTAGTACCAACACTCCATAAAGGGGGTGTGTTTAGTCACAGGGTAGTGGCCTTCTAATGCTCATGGCTTCTCCGGAAAAGATTGATTGGTGCTCATTTTTACTGCCTTCCCTGCACATACAGAGCCCAGGCTGCAGAGCGAACGTCAGGCCCTGCAAACCACAAGCTGGAGGGAGGAGGTGGGGAAAAAAAATCTCAGAAGAGAGAGAACCCAGGGCTGGGAGAATAGAGGCAATTCTCTCTTAAAGAAATTCATCTTTCAAAAAAAAAAAAAAAAAAGTCCCACCACTCTGCCATATGTATATCTGATCCCAGGGCCCCCAGAAGGAAAAGCAAGAAAGTAAATGTGTATCGCAATGCAAGCGAAAGGACCTTGCTAAGCTCGGCTTATCTTAGAAACAGAAAGGGACTCTGGCTTGGAACTCTCCCCCTCAAAAAATCGCAGTAGCCAAAAGTCTGCCCACAGAATTCAGCCTCATAACCAGCCTGACACCAAAATACAAAGATGCAATTATTACCCATTAAAACCGAACGTGTGAAACTAAAAAAAATAAATAAATAAAAATTCCTCCCTATATGAGCACATAAAAACCTATCTAACTGCCTTTGTATTAAACTACTAAATTGTTTTTAAGAGGCAATTGCTATAGAAACAGACAAATGAACTATATGTGTGCGCATGTGTCCACACACACACACACATACACACACACTGTCCTAGGAGCCCTTAATCCCTTGTTCTACCTCCATCTCAAGAGATGACTCTGTGCCCCCAGGAGGCAGGCCAGGGATGGATATGTTACTACTCTCCCCAATGCTCAAGCCCCACTGTGAATTCTCAGGTACCGCAAAACTGGGTAACAGTGGGCTCTACCACATAATGCTCTGAGCAGGTGCTCACACAACAAATGAAGAGAATGTATCCCATGTGGGGCTCTCCATTCCAAATATGTCTATAAACAAATTTAGCTCACAGGGTGATTAATTTGCAGAACCCCTTTGAGAATAAGCCAGACGCTGTAGTCTAATGCCTTTAGCCAGTTACTCCCAGAAATTTAGCCAAACACCACAACAAGATCCTGCCCGTCAGAAAACTGCTAGAGAACCTTAGGATGGAGTTATAATTCACACAGGCTCCCACTGGTTCCTGAGAAGAACCATGACAAGGACCACAGTGGTGAAGGGCCACGCGGTTTAAATACAGCCTGTCTCTTGCAGAAAGTCAACACCTCATCTTGAGCAACTCAGAAGGACAGAAGAAAAATAAGAGCAAAGCCACCCTCCCCAGGTCTCTATCTGCAGGACAGCTGTCCTGGTGTGGGGCTGCCAGTGAGGTCAGGCCCCAGGTGTAGCCCATTGCTCAGTCTCCCGGCAGGCCAGGAGAGTGAGGAGAAGGAGGCAGAGCTTCCGTGGACACCACAGCTGTAAGTCGGCTCTCCTTGAGACCTTTCAAGGCATTGGTTTTTCCAGTTAATGAAAGAAAAGGGCAGTAGAGGAGCCCCCCCCCCATGAACTCTGGGTGACCTCTGGATGCCTGACCCCTGCCCAGGTCGGCCAGCCTTTTATGCGTCCTCTCTTTACCATAGCTTCTTACAATGGATTTGTAGTTGACAAATAAGACAAGTTCAAAACCTGTTTTGGGGGGGGGGGTAATGAAGGAAGGGAACTTTATGCTACCAAACTCAAGTGCTACCACTTAGCACGCCCCACATGTGCAATCAGTATAGTCGGGATAATACATGGATCTCCCTTGTACTTGTGTGTGGAGTTGCTGCAGTGCCCTGGTGCTAGCAAGCTGGAGTACTTCCTAGCTGATGTAGAATATTTATATCCCATTACTTCATGGACTTCTAGCAGATTCCTTCCATTTTAAAATTGTATACACACACACACACACACATATACATGCACAAAAATGTGCCACCGTATATCCATACAAATATATAAATACATACATGTTCTTAAAGTTTGGGGACAGTTCAAAGGAATTTATGTGCTGGGATGTTGTTTATGGTCACATTATTTGCCCATATTTGGCTGTTCTTGGTGCCAGTGCCTACCCAGGTAATAATAAAGTACAGCAGACCAAACCAGGCATGGTTTACTGTTATTCTCACGTAGCTAAGAA
Source organism: Mus caroli (assembly GCF_978045245.1). Classification (NCBI taxonomy): domain Eukaryota; kingdom Metazoa; phylum Chordata; class Mammalia; order Rodentia; family Muridae; genus Mus; species Mus caroli. Next base: position 82,182,438 of record NW_028227274.1, read on the forward strand.
CTGAAGCAGGGCAGGCTCTTAACGGAGTATTACACAGTTTACTGCATTAATAATAGGATGCCCCACTGCTGTGACACATTCTGTACTTGAAATAAATATTAGTCACAATACTTGCGTTTTTAACTCCATATATTTTAAGGCTGAGCTTTAGCGATGACACAGGCGCAGGGGTGACTCGCCAATAAGGCACATCAGCCACTCCGTACAGAGCCTTCTCTTCGGCACGATGTTCATTGATATGGCGTGCCATTTCTTGCTATGAATCTTACCGCTGGCTTTTTAAAAATAGTAAAATGTAATAAATACAGGTTTCTGAAAAGTTCACATTCCCAAGTCGGAGTGTGTACTGACCTTCACCGCTGATTTAATTTATTTCTACATCTTGCTGAAGATGCATTTCACTAAAAACTGAGAATATTTTTTATAACCAAATTCTCTAAAATCCAGCCTACACCCTGCTGTCCATCAGTCTTCGTTCGCTGACACCTTCCAACCAGCTTTTGGGTAGAATTTATGGGCGTGTAACTATTTGACCTATATTTCCCAGACACTATTTTCTCCAGCAGGAAGCTGGAGACACACCTTTAAGATTGCAGTCAGTACACACACACACACACACACACACCACATACACCACATAGAGGCAGACATGCCCATGCCTCTATTTCAAATTTAAGAAAGGCACATGAGATTCAGTCTGGAACTGGTGTGGTGTTAACCCTGCTGGAGACAGAAGTTGTAGCCCTGTGCCTGGTAGCTTTCGGGGATTTAACTTGGCTATTTTCTTTCCTGAAGAACGTGCCACAGTCACAAGAATCAAGGAACCCTGCATGATATTCCCCAGCAAAAAAATTAAAATCATCTAAAAAAAAAAATACCACCAAGTAATGGATTCTCGACTCCCCACCCACCCCCTCCACACACACACACACACACACACACACACACACACACACACACCACACACACACCTTCAAAAAGCAAAGAACAAATCCTTGTTTGTGTTGGTAGAGAATCTCAGAGACACAACAGATGTGGAAAGAAAACAGCGTCTACCATCTGAGGAAGCTACCGACTGCTGCAGCCGTGTGGGGTGAACAACACAGCCAACCCAGATCAGAGAGGCTGGAGACAGGAGCTCAGGCCAGAGCTGGACTGCAAGGCCTTCCTAGGAAACTTGGGGTGGAAAGACCAAGTTGTGAGTCTCCCTCACTGTTAAGTTTTATTTCACAGTGGAACAGAGGAATCTATAAACAATTTAATGCTAATTAAAATACAAATTCAATCCAGATATCCCCAAGCCAGAATATCCAAGCAGGTGATTTAATACAGGATGTACTAAAACAGATCTAGCTCAAAAATCCCTCAGATATGACCTTTGTTTCCTTGCTTGACAATAACCATTAAGACTGGTGACTGGAGGGAAGTTTACACCATTCTCAGGAAACAACCCTACTGCGTTTCCCTAAATCCGTATTTAACGGTATTTCCTCAGTAAAGTTAAAATATAAACCAGGCTCCAGGTAGCCATACCCAACTCAGTATTTGTCTAGGTCTATTTAAAAAATAGGAACACACAAAAATTAATATTTTAAGTCACTGTCAACTAATACTTTAGCCATCGATGGAGCACCGAGTCCAGAACACAGAAGGCCCCGGCTGCAGGTGCAGGCTTCCACGCACGCTTCCCTGGCAGTAAACATTAATAATCGGATTTTTAAAGGTATAGAAACTCTGCACGAACTATCAGCTCCTTCCTCCAGGCAGTACTGAGCTTTTTACGTCTTTCAGGTGAGTCACCTAAACAATCAGATGGCAGGGTACCGCAGCAGCACCCACCGGGACCCGCCATCTCCAGAAGGGACAGTGTGACCACCGCAGTTATCACACCTCCGGGGGTATGAGCAGGCACTGCTCTAGACACCTGCACGCCTCTACCCCAAACCAAGCCACAGCTCGAGGCCCACTCCACACGGAGCACAACCAGTGGCTCCCTCATCACCCGACTACGTCACCTTAGCATTCCTAGCCACGAGGAGATGTGTATCCAAAAATCGCCATGATTAGAAAGGATTGAGAATGTTCAACATAACCACTTCTGGTGGCAAAAATTTTCCAAAATTAGTCTTAAAAAAAAAAATTTAGTTCAAGATTAAAAAAAAAAATCAAAACGAAACCACTGTTATGGCTAAGCCTGTTTTTCCATCTCGAGAAAAGACCCTGAAGTATGCACACGTTAACCTGTCCTCCCACCTCACTGGTGTCATGACAATGCTGTTTAGTGCGTCTCGTGTCTCAAGGACAAACGATCCTTCCCGGCTGTATACAATTCTAGGGGTGTTATCGCTCCAGCAAACTGCTGTCCCAAAAATTATATTCATTGCTTTTCAAAACGTTATCAACTTAATAAATAAATACCTTCCTGGGTGAAAAATACCGTGGTGGGTGCTTCCTTGCGTTTGTGAGGGCATCCTCTATCTGCCTTATTGATAAAAACTTAAAAAAAAAACAAAACAAAACAAAAAATCACCTATTTCCACTCTGCCCAGCCACACCTTTCTGGTGAGTATGTCAAACATCTGATATTTACAGTGACCAACCTCCTCAGGTCAGTTTGACAGTCTGTCAGCAGCCTCCTGTTACCTTTAATCACTACTAAAATATCATATTAAAATATATCCACCAGCCCACTACAAAGGTATCCATTCACAAATGTCAACACTTTATCCCATATCCATGTTGTCATTTGTTGGTTATCCTAATCTTCAATAGTCTGTGGCGTAATAATATATTTACATTATTGTCATCAGTGCTATTCTTGAGTTGGGGGGGGGGGGATGAGCTAAGACAAAAAAGTCCTATGTCCCTTTTCCCTGAGCCAAGAAACCTTCTTCTGCTCAAGGGCACTGGCTTTTCTGGTGGACAGGTAGGCGGTGGGAGGTGCCGCCTCCTCTAAGAAGGTGCCAATAAAATGCCTTCTGTTCTTTGTCCACTGTGAACTTGAACCTGTCTTGGAATAATTTACCATTACTTTTTATAGGGTTTCCTGCGAGGCACGGGGACAACAATAAGAGTATGGCGTGGGCGCAGGCTGCCAGGATGGGGGCGCTCACCAGAGGCTCCAGTGTACAGGTGCGGCTCCTGCCCTTGGCTAAGTGGGGCTTGTCTAGTTAACGACTTACAATGATGAAAGTGTTTTGAACCATAGTCTCGTAGAAGATTGTTCTAGACCTGGCCTCTCAGGGAACATATATCCACCCTGAGCTGGGCACAAGCACATTTAATCAGCAGCTAATAACCGCACGGGAGGAGCTGCCCCCCTCATAAATCAATGTGCAAAATTGCTAATACACTAGTTATCGATTAGCACACCAACACTCATTTTGAGGCTATAGCTAAGAACTAACACAGTGACAAGGGTAAAGTGTTATTTCTTTCACACGCAGACAGCTGGGCTGGAAAAAACGACTCCAGCCGGCAGTAATTCTTAATTGACACCTGTCAAGATAATGGCGCAGTCGCAGCTGCTGCAGGAGAATCTGTCCCCCTGCACTGTTCATCTGTCAGCTTTAATACCCTTCCTATGCACACATTTTTTTCCTTTGCTCTAATCTACCTAAATTGTCCTGGCTTTGTTTGGAACCTGGGCTTGGGTGGTAACTAATCCTTGCCTAATATCTGCTCTGTCTATGATTCAATAGTCTCACGCACTGTTTGCATAAAGTCAAGTTTTTTAGGGTTTGATTATGAAACTGAAAAGGTGGGGGAGGGTGGGTGATGTACCTGTACCTAAAAACCAGAACTCAGCACGGTAGTGTGCCCTCAGTTCTCTGTACAGTTTTAATTTGTAAACTTATTGAGGGTCTTTCTTCTCATTGCCAGACAGATGGATGTCACTACCCTGACTCCTAGCTTGTAGTTGAGGAGATTGAGTCTCCCCAAGGCCTTCTTTTCACCCTGCACAGGTAAACACACACACACACACACACACACACACACACGATGTGTATGAATCGTGAAAGTCTGGCAACACTGAAGTTGTGGTCTGGCAAGAGAGAGAAGGCTCAAAGACAAACTGCACAGGGTTTCCTTTCTTTAAAAAGAAACCCTGTTTTGGTTTTTATTTCTTAAGGATAATCAAGAATATATAATTTACAACTGTTCTAGTGCCTCCAAAGTACAAGCCGTCCTCTCTCCTTTCTGCCTATTAAGAAAACTGCCACGGAGAGCGATCCATTTGGTCTATAAAATAGAAAGAAAGAAAGAAAGAAAGAGAGAGAGAGAGAGAGAGAGAGAGAGAGAGAGAGAGAGAGAGAGAGAGAGAAAGAAAGAAAGAAAGAAAGAAAGAAAGAAAGAAAGAAAGAAAAACAGGCAAGGGATAGGGGAGAGATAAGCTGGTTTTTAATAATTCAATTCCAAAATCCCTCACAGCTTAAGTTGTTTGAGGAAATTATTGTTGCAAGTTCTTTGCCAATTCTGATCCGCCTAATCAATAATTATCTATTTCTTGAGATGTTCTGTTTGTTCATCTTTCCTAAGGCCCAAAGAGCTCCCTGCAGGGGCTGAGGCCCCACTCCACCCACAGGGACCCTGGCCTAGGCCTCAGCAGCCAAGACTCTTGGCAACCCCTGGCTGGGGCTCTCTCCTCCACAGCTGGAGCCTGCCTCCAAGACAGGCACCATTGATCAAGAATGCGCTGCTGAAGGCATTCACTGTACATGATCAGCCGGCACACAACAGTTAACCTTTGCCCTTGGCCTCTTCCACGTCATGGCTGGCACGTAGGTGGGTGAACACACCCAGGCTGAAAGAGCAGTGAGGGCCAAGCCCAGCAGAGGAGGCCGATTCAGAAACATGGAAAGCCACCACTCTCCCGACCCTGCTGTGCTCAGACCCCCTCGCTGCTCTCTGTGCCTGCATGGGCTTCACTCCTAGCCAGGTCCTGGGTTCAACTCCATTGCCAACAAGCGTTGAAAACCATCAAGGAAACCAAATGACAAGACCTGCAGCCCTAGCATCCATCGAATGACCAGAGCAGAGCTTGAGCAATCCCATTCTCAACATTCTGGACCCAACCACAGGAAGGACTGACTGACTCCAGGGAAAAGACGCCCAGCGGTGGCAGTACTGGCTGCTCGCATCCAAGCAAACTTTTGGAAATCTGTTAGGATTCCCAACACATTAACATAAAACCTCTTAACTTTCTACCCAAATCCATTTTTACTTACTTTGGGCCTAGAACAGCTTATTACAGCCCGCCACCCCATAAATCAACCTCAAGAGCCTCACAGTAGGAGACTGGAATACCATCATTTTTTTTTAAAGAGTAATTTTGAAGTATACTACACAACTAGATGTTTTTAAATACATTATCATAATATTAACATAATAAGCAATGAAAGAAAATTATCCATTGTTTGCTAACAGTTATGCAAAAGAGATGCCGAGGAGTAGAAAATAAGACATGCCTACAATTAAAAAAAAAAAAGATATTTCGGTCTTCATTCAAAACTCTCACTGTTTTCATCATCCTGTATGAATAAATAATAATTAACAAACTTAAACTTAAATATTCTGAATGCATATGCAGGTGGCACTAAAATCTTTTAGTGAATGAATGAATGAATGAATGGGCCTTACGAAAACTTCTGGGCTTCACCTCAAGTTACACACACACACACACACACACACACAGACACACAAACACACACACCGCATTCTTAGCGGATCAGGATAGTCTTAAGTAGCTGACACAATACTAACAAAGAAACACATGTAAATACATGCTACAACCTCTCCCATGGGATATCGTGTGTGTGTGTGTGTGTGTGTGTGTGTGTGTGTGTATGTGTGTATGTGTGTGTGTGTGTAGGGGTGAGACAACAGCAATCAGAATCCAGCCACCAAGACACACTGTTTGCCTAGCCTCAGCCTGGTATTTCTAAAATAAGTTTCCCTCTAAAATCGCATTAACTGTCTGAATTAACACATGTGATGTTCTGCGGTGGCAGGGCAATTGGAAGGTTTTCCTTTAGAATTTAATGGGAGAAGGAAAGGTGCTACTTCCGGCTCTGGCATGTTCCCTCCCTGTGAGGTTGAGCTACAACTGGTGTGTTGATTATAAAAACCTATTTCTACCGCTTGACAATATCTGAGGTATTGGCTTTCTGAGAGCGTCTCAACACCCAGGCTTCCTTTTCCCTTTTTGAGTCAGGATACAACTTCAGGCCTACTGAGGCTAAGGAAAGCCTGTTAACATCTTACAAGGGGCATGGTTCCCTGCCTCTCTCAGCTAGGCCCTTCCTAGACGAGCACTAACAGGTCACCTTTTAAAAGGCCAAGGTGCCTAAAAGGCTCCAACCTGCTAGACATCACAGCCACACCTGGAAACGCTGAAGGCCACAAAGTTTTTATTTCAGGCTTGCTCAGCCACAAACTGCCCCTCCCTTGAGCTTAAAACCACCATGCCTAACTCCCTAGAAGTATAACAATTAGAATTTCCAGAATTTAAAAAAAAAAGAAAGGAGAGAGATAGGAGAGGAGAGGAGAGGAGAGGAGAGGAGAGGAGAGGAGAGGAGAGGAGAGGAGAGGAGAGGAGAGGAGAGGAGAGGAGAGGAGAGGAGAGGAGAGGAGAGGAGAGGAGAGGAGAGGAGAGGAGAGGAGAGAGGAAGGCTGAATGGCTGGTTCTTGTCTTGGCTTTATTGCACAGTTCAAAGGCAGACTTTCCGGGGTCATTAAGCAGCATTGTCTCTGCGACATGATTAGTCAGGTAGCAAAGTCCATTTGTCACCTGCACCCGCAAATTGAGTTAATACTCTACTACAGGCTATGGGGACTGTATAATATCAACGTGATTACATCAAGCGGGCTGCAAACTTGACAGCTCACTGAATTTGTCGGCATTAATCGTTACGCCTGTCACAAATCCATCAGGTTTACAGATAATTAGGGGCCTGTTAATGAAGCAGGCTAAACAACCTTACCTTTTTTGATAATTAAGAAGCCGCTTCATTACGAAGGGACCATTTCCTCTGAGTGGTATTTTTGTATTTTTTTATATAAGGAGGACTCATTTAGATAATTTTCCCTTCCTCTCCCATCACTGTGAAGTGCTGCTCTTCTGCATCTGTCACCCACCAACTTCCTGGCTACCAAACAATCAATTATTTGACACTAAGATATTCTCAAGAAAAACTCATCAGTTACGGATGGAACGGTGAGGCTGGCCAGCTCACAGCTCAAAGAAGGAAAAGGCAGCCAGGATACTACAGTCAAAAGTCTCTGGGATAACAGCTGCACTCACGTGTATACGGCTGCCCTGTCCCTTCTTCAGAGAATGAACAAGTAGTACTTGCCTCAGACGTATCCTGGTTTCTTCGGGGGGGGGGGGTGCTCCTTATTAAATGCTTAAGACTAAGCAAATTGAGGTTTTTCCTCACCTAGCCTACCGTAAATATATCAAGTCCTTATGCCAACGTAAATATTAGTGAAAATAAGCAAGCGTGGATCTACGGGCATTAATGGAAGTGATTCAGGATGAGAGCAAACAGCCTTATTTTGCTAAAAAGCCACCTTAATGCTTTTTTATAAGTAAGAGGAAGCACTAAACAATGGCTCATTTAATGAA